>NW_028259140.1:16728535-17371380 GCF_977971745.1 Zootermopsis nevadensis
AAATAATTTTTGTCTGTTAACGCTGGCCTTGTAATCCTGGGGTCTCTGGTTCGATTCCCGGCGGTATAACTTGTGTTGGGCAAGGCCGTGGTCTAGGCAACACGGAGTTTTCCTCCGGGGGCTTCCCCGATTACTCCATTCACACACAGAAGAAGGCAATGGCAAACCACTTCTGGATCATCTGCCAAGAACGTATATGAACAGGTCCCAGTCCGAGAAAAGGATGGAAGGATCCTGTTCATATGGACCTGTCGTCACACAGAACACTAATAATAATAATAAAAAAATGTTATTGACTGAATGTATTTTGGCCTGGAACAACAGATTTTTGTCTGAAAGAAATGAGAAACACGAACCTTTAACAATAAAACAGCGGGAAACCGATTAGAGAAAATTTTCACCGCGTTGAAACACATTATTCCGCTCTTTAGACACTGTAAATGTGCCCTGGTCTTCATAAATCAAGTAGGAATATTACAATAGCGACCTTTATAGATGTTCATCACAGAATTCCAAGAATATTCGACGCATGATGAAGGGGATAATTCCAAAGCCCTTTGCTCGGAATTCAGGGGACTTGCGAGCGAAAGTGAAACATCCAATCAATTATGTTGTTACAGATTACGATGAACCAGAGATACAGAACTTCGTCACTGGAAACAATAACGACTTGGGGCTAGTGACTGAGAAAGACAGTGGCTTTTGGTTCCTTGTCGTGAAAATCGCCCAAGATTTTGAGGTGCCAAGCCAAAGGGCGTACAGATTCTTCGTGCAAGTAGCAAACAGTCGAGAGGAAGTTGTTATTAATTTAATAAATCTGGACGACGTTGCTCCATACTTCAGTCCAGCTGACTCAAAGCCTTGTGAAGTCTCTGTAAGTAATACGACGCTTTTCACACAAATTACTTTACCAACTGCACATTCTCTGTTACCCCTCTCTAATGAGACAAAATATTTCGTGAAATTACCCGCAATAATCCACAAAACGCACTTCTGACACCTACTGTCCTCAGCTTTGAATGGCTAACCTTAAATTCGCCTGTTTTGGAGGTGGTGGGCTCCGGACCCCTGTCTGCCTAAAAACTCGCCTTTCCTTTCAGTGTAAGAAGTCTCCGGGAACATTTCTATTTACTAGTCAGGTTTAATGAGGGGGGAAATAAATTTTTTTGGTCATTCTGTTAATGCGTTATGCTATAAAAAGGAAAATTATATTTGAAAATTGGCGACAGATGATGCCATGTTCTGAAAACAAACACACACACACACACACACACACACACACACATATATATATATATATATATGTCTAGCGGTTAGAACGCTGGCCTTGTAATCCTGGGGTCTCGGGTTCGATTCCCGGCGGTGCCCGAATTTATAACTTGTGTTGGGCAAGGCCGTGGTCTAGGCAACACGGAGTTTTCCTCCGTGGCATCCCAACAATTACTCCATTCACACACAGAAGAAGGCAATGGCAAACCACTTCTGGATCATCTGCCAAGAACGTATATGAACAGGTCCCAGTCCGAGAAGAGAAAAGGATGGAAGGATCCTGTTCATATGGACCTGTCGTCAGACAGAACACTAAATAATAATAAGATGAGGTGGTCTAGCGGTTAGAACGCTGGCCTTGTAATCCTGGGGTCTCGGGTTCGATTCCCGGCGGTGCCCGAATTTATAACTTGTGTTGGGCAAGGCCGTGGTCTAGGCAACACGGAGTTTTCCTCCGTGGCATCCCAACAATTACTCCATTCACACACAGAAGAAGGCAATGGCAAACCACTTCTGGATCATCTGCCAAGAACGTATATGAACAGGTCCCAGTCCGAGAAAAGGATGGAAGGATCCTGTTCATATGGACCTGTCGTCAGACAGAACACTAAAAATAATAAAAATATTTGTATATATATAGTATATTAAAATACCGGCGACCGACAATGTACACGTTAAATACAAATATGGAAAACAGAAGATTCAAATATGTCCCTGTATATACGAATAATTTTAACACTTCATTTTCAGGAAACCCTCAAAGGACCGACCAGTTGCCATCTTTTTGTGTATGACCGAGACGGAATTATGGACGACATGAAGTACACAGTAAAGGAAATGGTAAGCGAAACAACAAAGAGAAATAAATTCTTCCAGGGTTACAAGTCGAGTGAGTTTATTGGCATAAACATCTGGAATTTACGAAACTTTTTACCTCTCCGGGCAAATGATTACTGAAATTTTGGCATCGCAGCTGAAGTTGTAGATCTTGTTCGCAAATACGTACTTATTTTTTACCATACACTAAAACAGTGGTATTCAACCTGGGGTACGCGAAGACATCTTAGGGGGTACGTGAAATTTTTAAAAAAAATTATTTTTTGATAAACACTGAATAATCAGTAAAGTAATTTATTTAATTTATTTTAGATGTAGATTATATACTATGTATAACTTGAATTATACACCAACAACTTTGGGGGGTACAAAGTTGAAGAGAAATTATATCTGGGGGTACTCGAAGACGTCTTAGGGGGTACGTAAAATTTAAAAAAATATATTATTTTATGATGAACACTGAATAATCAGTAAAGTAATTTATTTAATTTATTTTAGATGTAGATTATATACTATGTATAACTTGAATTATTCACCAACAACTTTCGGGGTACAAAGTTGAAGAGAAATTATATCTCGGGGTACGCGAACAAAAAAAGGTTGAATACCACTGTTCTAAAAAAAATTCAGTCACCGATTGATTTCAGACAAGACGGAATAGTGTACTTCACAGTATGTTTGAAAAATTTTGTTCACAATTTCTGATCCTTCATCTAACCTGGCAACTCGATAGTCTTTAGCCCTGAGCATGGAGGCAATATGGCCCACCGAAAAGTTGATATCTGCCTACAAGTTGCACGGCGTTGCAACTCGAAGACCAACATCGACCTCTGTGTATCTCGATCCTCAATAACAGATCTGTATTTGTAATGAAACCATTTATTCATCTGACATACTTCAAATCCTGATTTTCTATGTAAATAACTTGGATGTAATCGGTAGAGAGTGTTTTTTTTTTTTGTATTTCAGGAAGACGTATCACAAGTTATTGAATTAGTTGCTGATCCTGATGGAACGTGTGGGCCTGGAGAATTGGACTGCAATAATGTTGTGCTCACAATAAAAACAGAACTTGAATTCATTATCAAGCCAGTTCACTCCTTAATTCTTCAAGTAGAGGTACGAAGTATTATCACATAATGAAAAGGATAAATTATATTTTCCAATCATATGATTCAGTTCCATTAAATAAATGCTATAGAAATTGCAAATGTTGTTATTCGAGCAAGATTATATAATGCGACGAAACTTCATGTTAAAAGTTTCTGAACTCGCATTGCTCAAGACGTGTCCACGACAGACGAATCTGTGTGTACGTTTAAAGGAAACAACGATTTTAAATTCGATAAATCAACATCCGAACGTTAGGAAAATGAACTTTCTTCAAGATTTCGACAAATAAAGACTTAGCATTACGGATCTCATTTGATGAGCTGTTTGTACCTTCCAGGACGTATAGATTTAACACGACATTTTGTAATACGGAATACGGTTTTACGCCGAGGTGTAAAAGAATTATCACAGGAAATATTTACGGAGTAAGACACCACCGAGGAAATTTTCTGTGTTCAGTGGAGTTTGTAACCTGCGTATAATGACAGAATGAGAACAATTTTAGTTGTGATGGACGTGAGTTCAGTATATGTTCCGCATTATTAAATTGTCGTCCGTTCGCAGTAACAAAGATGAATGCAAATTAATATCAAACTAGTTTATCCACGCTCGGTCACTGATATAAAAATGGCTACAATTGCTCACTGCAAAGTTATATTCAAAATTTCACTAAGATTTATAAATTAATTTGTAGGGATTTCATTTATATAGTACAGAAAAATAAATGAATAATTTTTGATTTAAGGAGATTTTGAGAATTTCAATGTGCAATTTCGAGATTTTACTAAAGTACAGAACATAATTCCAAACGTGCCAACTGAACTATGTCCCCTGTCCAGCGTGAACCTCAACTCTCAGCTTTAGCGCCGTGGAAAGTCAGGCATAGTTTTATTTGTGAAATAAACAGCTCATGGAGATTTGATTGTCGATGTACTCAAGAAATGCCTTTCCTATGATTAATGAAGTTATTGACTAATTGTTCGTTTTGTATTTACCAGGATAAAGGGGGTAACGTCGGGACATTACCATACATCTTACAAGTAAAAGCAGAGAACAAGGAAATCCCTACGATTACACCAGCAAGTCTCACGGCAGAAATCGACGAGCAATATTCTGGAGTTATCGACTTCGACACGCCTATAACAGTTTCAGACAGAGACAGCGTAAGTACTGGAACCTTAATTTCCAGAAGTTTGTTCCGGTCAGCGTCTACGGAGACGCTGCGACAGCCTATCTTGAGGTCAGGATGACGGATCATTTGGCGCGATAAATGCCCTCAGCCGCTTTCAATAACGTACTTGGATGGACTCAACACTCCGACGTCAAATTTTTCTTCAGGTCTTAGAAATATTAAGTCCGCGAATCATGGGATTCTGTAACGATTTCGAGATGTTAATTGATTACTCACCGCCCACCCAGTTTTCTGCAATTACGTCGGGCACTGCCCATTGTCTGTGGTACGGCTGTGCTGATCAACTTTCTGTCTCAAAGTAAAGCGTCCCACTATACGCCATGTAGGCGCTTGGGGGGGAGAGGAGGTATAGCTCCTACTAATTCTTAACCTCGTCACTAGATGGGGGTGAGTGGTCAGCATCACGCCCCGGGAAAGGATCCCGGTACCCATTGGATAGGAGGCTGGGTGGGCCCCAGAACCGATCTGGACGCAGACGCTAGAGGAAAAATCCTCTGCCCCCGTCGGGGATCGAACCCAGTAGCCAGTCACTATACTGACTGAGTAACCCCAGCTTACGATTCAAGCTGGAAGCCTGTAAATATTAACACGCTAACCAACATGGAACAAATGTTAACTGAAACGCACCTCACACAAAGGACGGGCTAATGTTGGACTTTCAGTCCGGAATAAAGATTCATTCGCCATTCTGAAGAAAAAAAATCCATATGTATTCAACAGGTACACACCTGGAGCCCACACAATGACCCAGGTAATCTTGGCCGATATTTTCAGTTCATTTACATCAATTAATGTTTATTTATAGTTTACATAACGACTCTGTCAGTTGCCATGACCGTAGAGCGCCTTATTCATGCCCACTTTACCGTTAATGAATCAGTTACGTGATAATTAATTAAATATTTACTGACTGTATTTTCTCGATGATTCATCTTCCATGCACCGCATTCCTAAGTAATGACTGTTGATTCTTCAGAACCTCATGATCTAGCGATATATGTTTTCAAATGTGCGTGCGTGTAAGAATAAAAATACAAGCGAAATAATTGCGCGTTTTCAGGTGGAATATGGACAGTTCGTCATTACACTGGTGGGTGATGAATCGAATGACTGTCACAAGGCTTTCGATGTAATTCCAAATGCCGGCTACAGGACGACCATTGTGAAAATCTCTGTGGTCGACCCAGCGAGGCTGAACTATGACGAAGGCACCTGTAATGACGTCATTTTGAAGGTAACAGTACCATGTCACTGCTTCGTCAATTTTATTCAGAGATTATTCTGAGGACTTCTCCTAGAACCACGAGTTTTGAATCAGTTGCCATTTTTATCACATCCAATGTGTCATTAAACACTCGGTTAAAATTAAGTAACTTCAACAGCAAATATATCAAATCGTGTGTTATATTAAATCTTGCTTTAGAATTCATCAGACACGCAGTCTGTCTGTCTGTCTAACCTCAAAAACAGGGAGCGAGCAGATGAGATTTGGTTCAGTTGGTGCAGGAGGGAGATTTGGATGCACGAATAGGACACGCGTCTGAGGTGTTGACAGAGTCGACTGCACTGGACACGATTTCTCGTGTTTTGGTGATGCGTCTGGGAAGCAACATGGATAAATTTGAGATACTAATCGGACATTTGCCTGCATGAACTGAGGAAGAATGCGAAAGAGCTCAGGATAATCGGTGTTCGAGCCTGCTTCAGAATAGGGTAGCTTCCGATCAGAAAGTAGGAATACCAACTACTAGGACTCGACGTTCAGTCATACACAGTTTACGATTACTTCTTTGTAACGACAAATCTCTTACAGTTTACGTATAGCGGAAAACTAAATGAATTACGTACTGTAACTGAGTAAATGATCTACCATGACTGACCCTAAGACATCAGAAGACTGTCAGTTTTCTAAGATAGCAGTATTTTACCGAAACTGCCAAGCCTCTGTGTACGTTCAGATACTCGCGAGACAGACGTGTTCAGACGATTTAACATAACACAGCTTAATGGTTCATAACTAGGGCCACACAGTGCAATGAGAATTGTTTAATGGTTTCAATGAAGTCTGTTCCCTTGGATTCCCAAAAAGGGAAACAAAAATATCAAACACTCGTTGCGTATAACAAGATTATACCATTTTATTTCCAGATTAAGGCATCGGAGTTATACGATGACACGCGAATTGGAGAAGCCCGAGTCAACATAAAATTGAGAGACGTCAACGATGAATCTCCAATATTTGAAAGCCAGGATTTCTTCTTTAGAGTTGATGAACACGCAGAACCAGGATCTTATCTAGGAACTGTGAAAGCTAAGGACCTGGACATCTTTGACGTTATACAGTAAGGGAAACTGAGTTAATCTGTTACTACTGTGGCCTAAAAATGATGAGTTACCTCAGTGGTATCTACACCATTACAGCCATGCAGATGGACACACAAATATCACGATTTCACGACTGCATTCTAAACTGAACACACTGGCTATGCGCATTCGATGAGAAGTACAACAACAACAGGCAACTGCATTGTAAAGCCGAAAAGATATCCTTGTTTTTCTACGTACTCAATTAGACTTACAGCATATCTGGTTCCTAAGTTTACTGATCCCATCAAAATGAAGTGATCTCGGCTGGGTCTCACATCAACTCTGCACCACTATTTGGACGGTATTTCGAACTCAGAATATTCTAAAATTCAATTACTAAGGTCCCGCGCACTCCTGGGTTCTAACTGGGCTCTACTTTCTTACAGTCAGTCCAAAAGACTCGAACCAAATAAATGTTATCACAGTGACTTCCCTTTCACTGATAGCACAAATGCCTGCTCTGATAACGTCTGCGATGTCTATCAGTATATTTTTCCGTGGATGGCGACTGCACGCACATCTTAATAATCTACCTTGTCGCATTACGTTTCAATGATTCATTAACTTTTATATCCGTAAACTCATTCAGGCACTTAAAATAACAAATAGTTTATAAAATGACTATTCTTAATCTTGTCCAAACATATAACCCGCATTCATAGAAACTGATATAAATACGAGGTGCGATCGGAAAGTTTCAAGACTGCGCCTATAAAAACCCGTACACTTATCTCAGGTATTAAATTCATCCATCACCCTCGAAGTAGTTCCCCTGGGAGTGAACACAACGATCCCAGCGCCGCTGCCAAGCCTGGAAGCATCCCTGGAAATCTTTCTTTGTCAGCCTGTCAAGCACCATCTGCGATTCTGCCTGAATCTCTTCTATCGTCTCAAATCTCCTTCCCTTAAGCTGAATTTTCATCTTTGGGAAGAGGAAGAAGTCACACGGCGAATAAGGAGGGTGCGGGATGACGGCCATGGTGTTTGAGGCCAAAAACTGCCGAACTTTGAGGGCGGTGTGCGCTGGCGCGTTGTCATGATGCGTCGCATGTGGAGTTCTTCCTTTAGAATCAGCTGACAGGTCCCATAGCCTATCCCAACAATGTCGCACAAGTCGTTGATGGTACGACGTCGATCTTCGTGAATGGCCTGCCGAATCTTCGTAACATTTTCGGGCGTTGTGCTCGAAGATGGTCGTCCAGAACGCTCGTCATCATCGACAGAGGTTCGGCCATTTTTAAAACGTGAATGCCACACAAAAGTTTGTGCACGACCCATTGCGGACTCCCCAAATGCTTGCTTTAGCATTTCATAGGTTTCCGTAGCCGTTTTGGCGAGTCTTTGGCAAAATTTGATGCACACGCCATTCCTGAAATCGCAGGAGGGTCGGTGTAATGCACTACCAAAACGCCCGTAACTAAGAAACAAATGCTAATTCGATGATGCCGGCTGGCACACTGATTCACTATGAATGTAGGCCGCACCCCCTAACGGCAGAAGCTCGTACTACATCCGGTTCGCCCTCTATTGACACAGTCTTGAAACTTTCCGATCGCACCTCGTATATGTGTTACACAGCTTTCTAGTTTTATAACTTCTTCTTAAAGTCCAAGTTCTTACGATAAAATAATATTTTACGTCTTGCAAAGTGCCACTTGTCTCTCTTGAAATTTTAATGGTTTTATCTAATGCATATTTTAAACCTCATTTCTAAATTATGAAATTAAGTTAGGTGTTCGCGTTACAGCTAAAGGAACTGTTTCCATTTGCAGCTACAGCCTGACAAGCAAAACGTACCTGGCAATCGACAATCTCACTGGAGAAGTGTCGGTGGGAGGCGACTTCAATTACGAGAGGCAGCCCCAAGTGATTGTAACAGCGACCGCCGAGGACTCCAACGACCCTCCCCACGTTGCCTACGCCCAGATAACTGTGGACGTCAATGATATCAATGACGAAAAACCCGAGCTCTTTATGGTAAGAATGGACACCACTACTTCATTTAACTACGTCGTATGTCGGGAAGAATTTTGGTTAACACAAAACGCTCTGCTCAGTACCACTACCGCCAACACACATGTGCGATTGCGCGGCGAGTAATATGTTAGAACGGCGGATACCTGCTTTGCCGACGCGTATAAAGAAACCCTTTAAGAGAATTGTCAAGATTACTGCTGTGAAGTACAGATGGCAGGCAAAGCGATTCAAACTGCTTCGCACGACAGGTGCTCAGATTCGCGATTATGGGTGGAATCTGAGACCACGTAGAGCATATAGGAAATATTGTTTCTACTTTTAAAATAAACTCAATTAATTAATTACAAGGTCTGCAGTGGCCGCGCGGTCTGAGGCGTGGGCCTTTGGTCGCTGGGACCGTGGGTTCGAATCCCACTCAAGCCACGTTTTTCTGTGTTGTGCTGTTCTGTGTACGACGGGCCGATCCCTCATCCAAGGAGTCCTACCGAATGTCTACAGATCAAGTCAACGAAAAAGTTGGGACCCGCAGATGCTCAGGGCACTTGAAGAACGGGTCGTTCCCAGTATCCCAGTAATTAATTACAAGGCTCTATTTTGAATCAGTTTCGATTGAAGAAGGGATCTTCTGAAATGTATAAAAATCAAAACGATTAGATTTGCCTCAAATTTCAGATAGCATAAATATTCACCATTGGGTGGTCGCTCGCATTGAGGGCAGAAGATTAGTGCGAGGGCACTGGAGGGTGTGGAGTGACGCTGGTGGGCTCTTGTCAACACAGTAATGAACTTTAAGGTTCTACAAGAAGACGGGAATTTAGTGTCAGCTGAGCGACTCTTAGCTACTCAAGATGGACGTTTCTCGATGGAATTTACCTGATTCTTTCTTATAATTCTTTATTTTAGGAACCAACATGCACTTTAATACATAAGTAAGTAACTGGGATTCACGGCCGAATACGTATAAATTTCGGAATAAGGCAATTTAAATATTTTTGTACTGAAGTCGAATATTGCGACACGTGATTATTATTACATTCGAATGAATTTTCTTCCCACTAGCCGTCAAGTCCGACGATCATAGACGAGAACACTCCAATCGGTGAAGAACTGGATGTCGAGATCAGTGCCACAGACGAAGACAGCGAGCCAGAGCTGTGGTTTACCATCGACTGGGAGACCTCCAGGGCGGCCAAACAAGGCGTGCAGCTGGACAAGGATAATTTTACAGAGTACGTATAACAAAACTGAAGGACAGGTCTAAACCTGGACGAGCTGCTCGCAATGTGCGAGTCTGTCCTCGACCATGTTCGACGTAATTACGTATATATTACGACGGAAACTGTACTGTAGGCGAGCCTAGTGCGGATTTGCGACTAAAATATTAACACAAAGACAGCTGGGAGATTTTTTGAAAAAGTGGCAAAGTTAATAAATTTGGGTTCGAGAGTAACAAATCAAAATTTGATTCATAAGAAATTAAGAGAAGATTATATTTGGGAAATACCTGGTTCCATTGAGTTCAGAACCTGCTGTCTAAAAACGTAAAGATTAAAATATATAAACAACTAATTTTGACTGTAGTTTTGTATGGGCGTGAAATTTGGTCTCTGACAATAAGGGAGGAACGTATAGATTCAAGGCGTTTGAGAAAAGGGCTCTGAGGAGAATATCTGGACCCAAAAGGGATGAATTACTGGGAGGCTGGAGAAAGGTGGATAATGAGGTTGCACATCTCGCGAAATATAAATAAACTGATCAATTGAAAGAGGATGAGATGGGCAGGGCATGTAGCCCGCATGGGAGAGAAGAGGAATGCACGCAGGGTTTTGGTGGGAAAACCAGAAGGATAATATTAAAATGAATCTTAGATAAATGGGATGGGGTAGTGTGGACTGGATTCATCTGGCCCAGGATAGGGACCAGTGTATGAAAATTAAATACATCAGAGAATTCTGATGCCGTTCTCAGAAAACATTCGTCGGTAAACTTTATTACATTTTTTGCACCACAGTACGTGACTGTTTTTGAGTTGCGTTTTAAACCGCATATCCTATACAAATAAACTACCAGCGAACCTCGCGGCCTATTGGTCAACACTCCCGTGTCCTAACAGATAGTGCAAATACCAACGCTGACCGAGGTTTCAGCTTTTATTTTCTCAATCCCTGAAAACATTTTTCGGGATAGAACCTCGCCTTATGCCATGAGTCGTTCAACTCATTTACTCATGGAGTCCTCAAAGTAGACTGCACTTACAAGATTCAGCTTTTGGCAAGCTCAACGCTAACCCCTAGCAAAATAACATTTTGAAATTGGTTCTACTAAATTCCTGAAACCTAATATTCATGCCATTTGACTTCGATGACTCTCTGACCTTGAATTTTTTGAGTTTCCGGTACTAGAGAACAATAAATAAATATATACAGGCTGTCCCAAAAAGACGTATACACAGCAGCAACACTGGTGGCCTCTTGTCAGTCAGTTGCTAACCGCAATCAATTGTACCACAGAGTTAACGGTGATCATTTTGAAAACACTAGATTCGATAATTCACGAAGTACCAATGCTGACGTATGAAATAATTTAAGTTAGTAAAATGATTTTATTTCATTAATTAAGTGTGTATATATAAATGTTTTTGGGACACCTGTTTAATTTTTTCATATATAGAATTAAGAGTGTTTAATACTCGTTCTATGCACGGAGGTGTAACTGACGGTGAGCTGACATCAGAAGGATACGGAATACGAGTATAGCCCGGACCTACTTTGTTAAAAACCGTTTCAATTATCATCCAAATGCTTTCTTTCGCGAAGCTTCGAGAGCATTCCGCCCCACCTTGACGTAGTTCCACCAAAATTATCAGGTCAGATGTGCAGTTTGCATTCATCTTTACGTTCCCCTCGTTCTTTCAGATGCATTACCATCGAAACTACTGTCGACCCCAGCAACGCACGGAGTGCAAAGGCGATCCTGACGGTGGCCAAGGTGCTGGACTGGGAAGCTTTCGACACACTGTATGTCACCGTCAGTGTGGAGGACAGAAAAACAAACGAAAATTACCTTGACAAGAAGTTCTCGAAAGGTAAATAAAGTCTGGCATTGACCACACTTCAAATCGTCACGGAGAGCGCATAATCAGTGCAATCGACGCCAATCTCTCAGTGATTTAACGCCTTGACGTCTTAAGGCAGATAAGAAATTTGCCGTTTTTATTATATTAATGACAACGTTAACTGAAAATTCAGGAAGGGTCCGTTATTTTTAAACGCCTTTCTAAAAATTGTTTGTATTTAGCGAATGAACAGGCAACTCCGTCTCTGGTTGTACCACCAGCGATGTTTCGCAGGAACGGATCTACACGGTTGGCCAGGGACTGCACCGTAAAGCTGAGAATCTGTGCAGGCCTGTACAAATGAATGCCATTTGTAAAACCGCATGAGTCCACTTTCTGAGAATTAAGCTCCTGCTACCATAGCAACCAGCACAGCCTTCCTCATTAGCCCAAGTCCTTATTGCGTGTGGGCGGCCTTAAATACGTCTATTTCACGATGAAACGTCATGACCACTAATAGGTTTTGGTTTTAACTATAAAGTACGGACCGTAACTTACATGTGTTCAAATTTGTCACCCCAGCAGGAAAAACAGTAACAAAACCACATGAGTCACGCAGTGTTCCTTCAGTATTATGTGGGTTCTTGATAAAACAACAATTAAAAAAGGATCTGCAGCTTATAATTCTAGGACAATAACTGTATTAAAACATTGCACACTTGCTAATTATTCTCGGGGAAAAGTAAAAAAAAAAAAATAAAAATGGTTTGTTTTCAGTTTTATCAAAAGTTGGATTTGTGGACACACGTAGCTTTACAGATGGCCGACCAAGTGTGCACCACGAACTCAGAGGGAACAGGGGCCATAGCCAAACACGTGGACACGACGGGTCCGTTGTCAGTCAGTGACCCGTGACCTTTCTTTGTCTCGCATTCAGAACAACAGATAAAAAGCTTACGTGCACTGGGAGTAACGCGAGAATATTTACTTTACGTTTAAATATAGTTCCAATTTTTATTAATGATTAAACGCGCCATCTCCAAATACGAGGCGCGTCCCAAAAGTAAGTTTCCCTGGGGCCGTTTACAGAAACAAAACATAATTTCATGGAAATATTTATTGCAACAGATTCAGCATGTGTCCAGCTATTTTTCAACATATTCGCCACCGGAATTGAGACATTTGTCATACCGTGGGACCAACTTTTGAATACCTGTGTCGTAGAAGTCTGCCGCCTGGGATTGGAACCACTGTGTGACAACCATCTCCGCCTCTCTGTCATTCTCAAAACGCTGACGCTGAACGGACAGGAATTTTTTGAGGTGTAGGAAAAGATGGAAATCACTGGGAGCGAGGTCCGGGCTGTAGGGTGGATGATTAAACACCTCCCAGCTGAACTCCTGCAGGAGACTTGCTGTCCGTCGAGCCGTGTGCGGCCTAGCGTTATCACTGACCGCACTTCACAGTCGGCGGGAGCTGGAATAAGAACCTCCATCTTCAACAGCTGCAACGATGCTACTGTGAGAACGCGGGAAGTACCGTTAGTGCATGCGCCATGCTACGTCATTGCTCTATCACGTACGCACAGTCGCTTCGCGCAATATAAGGTTTGCTAGCTGTGGGACGAGTGGGAAACTTACTTTGTGGACGCGCCTCGTAATTATGAAACGAGGTTCATGATCGTCTCCACAAAACCTTTTCGTTAATCTTTACTTATTCTAGTTCTGAAATTGATTTCAGCAACGCTGACTATAACAATCAATGACATGAACGATAATGCTCCAGTATTCTCGGATGTTGATGAACTTCGCTTCAAGGAGAACTCCGACGAGGGCCAGCTCATTGGCGTCATCATCGCCACAGATCCTGACGGAATTGGGAACAACGAAGTGAGATACTTCCTGGAGTACGTACAGGACCGGAGTTCTTAAACTTGTATAATCACACTGTAGATTAGGTCCACCCACTTCAATATATTTAGCCTGCAAATGTTTAGTGAGCAGAGTTTCTGAAATTCATTCTTTAGCAGTGTCGTCTCTCAACTGTGGTACTTTCATCTTCCGCTACTATTATGACATTACAATCGTAATTTCAACTAACACAAAACGATTATCTGATCTTTTATTTATTTATTTACTTACATGTTTATTTAATAACGTTCTTCAGTAGTTCAGACTATACAGCGTCGAATGAGAGGATGTCAGTGAACAATGAATTGGAAAGGATGTGGAAGGAAGCGCTCGTGGCCTAATTTAAGGTATTACCCCGGCATTTGCCTGGAGGGTATGAGTAAAACCACGAAAACCCCCAGAAAAAGGCAGCCGGTCTCCGGGCCGAGATCTGAAAACGGAACCCACCGAATACGAAGGAGGACTGACAACGACGTTCGGTTTTATCTAATCGATATACGAGGTGCGATCGGAAAGTTTCAAGACTGTGTCAATAGAGGGCGAACCGGATGTAGTATGAGCTTCTGCCGCTAGGGGGTGCGGCCTACATTCGTAGTGAATCAGTGTGCCAGCCGGCATCATCGAATTAGCATTTGTTTCTTAGTTACGGGCGTTTTGGTAGTGCATTACACCGACCCTCCTGCGATTTCAGGAATGGCGTGTGCATCAAATTTTGCCAAAGACTCGCCAAAACGGCTACGGAAACCTATGAAATGCTAAAGCAAGCATTTGGGGAGTCAGCAATGGGTCGTGCACAAACTTTTGTGTGGCATTCACGTTTTAAAAATGGCCGAACCTCTGTCGATGATGACGAGCGTTCTGGACGACCATCTTCGAGCACAACGCCCGAAAATGTTACGAAGATCGACGTCGTACCATCAACGACTTGTGCGACATTGTTGGGATAGGCTATGGGACCTGTCAGCTGATTCTAAAGGAAGAACTCCACATGCGACGCATCCTGTCTGAGGACCAGAAGCAGAATCGACTTCTCGTTTGTAAGGAGCTCAAAGATCTTGCAAGAACCGACCCCAACTTCCTTTCTAAGCTCCGTGTGACTTCTTCCTCTTCCCAAAGATGAAAATTCAGCTAAAGGGAAGGAGATTTGAGACGATAGAAGAGATTCAGGCAGAATCGCAGATGGTGCTTGACAGGCTGACAAAGAAAGATTTCCAGGGATGCTTCCAGGCTTGGCAGCGGCGCTGGGATCGTTGTGTTCACTCCCAGGGGAACTACTTCGAGGGTGATGGATGAATTTAATACCTGAGATAAGTGTACGGGTTTTTATAGGCGCAGTCTGGAAACCTTTCGATCGCACCTCGTATATCGATATATATTTCGTTTATGAGACCCGCTGTAGTCCAAGACATCACAACCCGGTTTACCACAGTCCACACAAAATATTCCTGTGTTGACTTGTATCCACGAGTTGAAAAAACATGAAAAATTGAACGGATAAGAGACGACTTTTCACACTCTTGTGAGTGCAAATGCTTCATCTCTGTAACAGAATAGCTGACTTTATGAGATTTGCTGTCGTAATCAGCAACAGAACACACGAGACGCGTTTAAATTACTGTGGCATCTTTTAACAACCCTTTTCGTTTACATTCTCGTGCGTCTGTCAAGACTTGAATTCCCCACAATATAATAATCACGTGATCTAAAGGCGGAATGTCAAAACTGTTATAAATTCGCTCTAAAGAACCCAAAGTTAAGTCCTACATATAGCATCACACGATAAAATGTACTGAACCAACGCAAAGAAAACCAAACGATAATACGAGGCTCGTCCTTAAAGTAAGTTTCCCTGGGGCCGTTTACAGAAACAAAACACAATTTCACGGAAATATTTATTGCAACAGATACAGCAAGTGTCCAGCTATTTTTCAACATATTCGCCACCGGAATTGAGACATTGGTCATACCGTGGGACCAACTTTTGAATACCTGTGTCGTAGAAGTCTGCCGCCTGGGATTGGAACCACTGTGTGACAACCATCTCCGCCTCTCTGTCATTCTCAAAACGCTGACGCTGACCGGACAGGAATTTCTTGAGGTGTAGGAAAAGATGGAAATCACTGGGAGCGAGGTCCGGGCTGTAGGGTGGAAGATTAAACACCTCCCAGCTGAACTCCTGCAGGAGACTTGCTGTCCGTCGAGCCGTGTGCGGCCTAGCGTTATCACTGACCGCACTTCACAGTCGGCGGGAGCTGGAATAAGAACCTCCATCTTCAACAGCTGCAACGATGCTACTGTGAGAACGCGGGAAGTGCCGTTAGTGCATGAGCCATGCTACGTCATTGCTCTATCACGTACGCACAGTCGCTTCGCGCAATATAAGGTTTGCTAGCAGTGGGACGAGTGGGAAACTTACTTTTGGGACGCGCCTCGTATTTACCATAACGTAATATAATATAACAAATTATATCGTGCTTATAAAAAGACTGCAAAATAGTTTTAACATGCATATAAAATGGATCTTAAGGATGAAGGAATTTTCTGAATTTTAATTTCAATTAATAAATTCATCTAACGCGTAAGATTTGTCTTTAAGCTAAGTTAGTTTAATCGGCTTTGCCAAAATTCAAGATGGACTTTGTAATGTTTCAGGAATGACCTCTATGAAAAGGAATACGTGAAGATTAACGCCATATCAGGCGAACTTCGAACTGGCAAAGACAAGATCGACTTCGAAGAGATCACGGAAATAAGTTACGTCGTGATCGCAACCGACGGAGAGAATTCAGAACAGAAGTCAGTAAGTTTCAAAGCGTCAATGTTCAATCAGTTCCAGTCATTGCAATTTTTTTTCGTGGCACATTTAGGTGTGTATGTTCAATTTTAATATTATACTGAAGAATAAAAGCAGAGGTAACATTAGAACATGTCTTTGGCAAAATTTGATGCACACGCCATTCCGAAATCGCAGGAGGGTCGGTGTAATGCACTACCAAAACGCCCGTAACTAAGAAACAAATGCTAATTCGATGATGCCGGCTGGCACACTGATTCACTATGAATATAGGCCGCACCCCCTAGCGGCAGAAGCTCGTATTATATCCGGTTCGCCCTCTATTGACACAGTCTTTAAACTTTCCGATCGCACCTCGTGTAACCGAATGTCACTTGAAAATCACCTGTAAACACTTCTATTGAAATTATCTGAGTAAAGAAGTGTTATTAGGGGTTGGCTCACAGAGGGGTGGGTTGTTTGCACCCATGTGGATACTGCTAGTCGATGTGTCTGTCTGTCTGTCCACCTTCACCTCTGAGGTACATTTTTGTGACGCGTGTTGAGTAGAAAGGATTCCTTACGTCAGAATTACGAACCGGAAGACTTGAGAGACCCGAGTTGGGAGATTACGTGACTTAAGATAAGAAACTGAATTAAGTCGTGTTTGTATGAGATACTAGTGTCTTGCGATCAGGAGTTTCTGTAAAAGGCGTTCTGAAACAACTAAAAACACGGTGATCGGGTCAAGCTGACTGTGGGGCGCGTGATGTAGAAAATCACGGGCCTGCGCAAACTGACCCCGCGTAGTCAGACAATTATACCGCGGCCAATGTCCAACCCAAATATCAGAGTAACAACAAATTCAGTAAAACATTTTATAGCCTATATGCATTAAATTATCTTTACGAAACTTACTTATCAAGTAATTCCCTGAGTAACTTAACTAAAATAACTTAGCTAATAATACAACAGAAAAGCATAAATCAAAGTGAGATGTGGTTCCTGTCTTTTCAGATCACGATTTACATAAATGACGAGAATGACGAAAGCCCTCATTTCATTGGCGACTACAGCGCACCAATTAATGTGTTAGAAAATACGGTTGAGAAGAGGGAGCTGATATTCATGGAAGCAACTGACGGCGATGCCAGTCGTAAGCATTTCTTGTTTTAGTTTTCTATATCAGTCATCAACCGCGACGGTGGTCTAGCGGTTAGAACGCTGGCCTTGTAATCCTGGGGTCTCGGGTTCGATTCTAGGCGGTGCCCGAATTTATAACTTGTGTTGGGCAAGGCCGTGGTCTAGGCAACACGGAGTTTTCCTCCGTGGCATCCCAACAATTACTCCATTCACACACAGAAGAAGGCAATGGCAAACCACTTCTGGATCATCTGCCAAGAACGTATATGAACAGGTCCCAGTCCGAGAAAAGGATGGAAGGATCCTGTTCATATGGACCTGTCGTCAGACAGAACACTAAATAATAATAAGATGAGGTGGTCTAGCGGTTAGAACGCTGGCCTTGTAATCCTGGGGTCTCGGGATCGATTCTAGGCGGTGCCCGAATTTATAACTTGTGTTGGGCAAGGCCGTGGTCTAGGCAACACGGAGTTTTTTCCTCCGTGGCATCCCAACAATTACTCAATTCACACACAGAAGAAGGCAATGGCAAACCACTTCTGGATCATCTGCCAAGAACGTATATGAACAGGTCCCAGTCCGAGAAAAGGATGGAAGGATCCTGTTCATATGGACCTGTCGTCAGACAGAACACTAAATAATAATAAGATGAGGTGGTCTAGCGGTTAGAACGCTGGCCTTGTAATCCTGGGGTCTCGGGATCGATTCTAGGCGGTGCCCGAATTTATAACTTGTGTTGGGCAAGGCCGTGGTCTAGGCAACACGGAGTTTTCCTCCGTGGCATCCCAACAATTACTCCATTCACACACAGAAGAAGGCAATGGCAAACCACTTCTGGATCATCTGCCAAGAACGTATATGAACAGGTCCCAGTCCGAGAAAAGGATGGAAGGATCCTGTTCATATGGACCTGTCGTCAGACAGAACACTAAATAATAATAAGATGAGGTGGTCTAGCGGTTAGAACGCTGGCCTTGTAATCCTGGGGTCTCGGGTTCGATTCCCGGCGGTGCCCGAATTTATAACTTGTGTTGGGCAAGGCCGTGGTCTAGGCAACACGGAGTTTTCCTCCGTGGCATCCCAACAATTACTCCATTCACACACAGAAGAAGGCAATGGCAAACCACTTCTGGATCATCTGCCAAGAACGTATATGAACAGGTCCCAGTCCGAGAAAAGGATGGAAGGATCCTGTTCATATGGACCTGTCCTCAGACAGAACACTAAATAATAATAAGATGAGGTGGTCTAGCGGTTAGAACGCTGGCCTTGTAATCCTGAGGGTCTCGGGTTCGATTCCCGGCGGTGCCCGAATTTATAACTTGTGTTGGGCAAGGCCGTGGTCTAGGCAACACGGAGTTTTCCTCCGTGGCATCCCAACAAGTACTCCATTCACACACAGAAGAAGGCAATGGCAAACCACTTCTGGGTCATCTGCCAAGAACGTATATGAACAGGCCCCAGTCCGAGAAAAGGATGGAAGGATCCTGTTCATATGGACCTGTCGTCAGACAGAACACTAAATAATAATAAGATGAGGTGGTCTAGCGGTTAGAACGCTGGCCTTGTAATCCTGGGGTCTCGGGTTCGATTCCCGGCGGTGTCCGAATTTATAACTTGTGTTGGGCAAGGCCATGGTGTAGGCAACACGGAGTTTTCCTCCGGGGGCTTCCCCGGTTTCATTTTCATTTTAGTCCACAGACAATATTACTTTCGGAAACAAGTTTAAGGCACATCGATCGTCGTTTCTCTGCCCCAACGGCATATGCTCTTGTGCGCGGTTACCGACGTTTCGGAGGTATGTGTCTACTCCAACTTAAGGTGTAGTTGTCAGAGTTTTGGGAGAAGATATTGTCATCTTTTTCAGGGAAGAAGAAAAGATGGATTAAGCACATACCTTGGAAATGTTTACAACAATCTATAAGACTACATGACGTCACAACCCAGATGACCACAATCCACACAAGCCATAAGAAGTTATAATTTTTATTCTTCAAAATTTTTGCTAGTTCTCTAGTTCAAAATATGCCGTACCTCATATTTTAGCCGGGGGAGGCAGCACTGTCTCACGAAAATGAATTTAAATGATTTCATCCTAGAAATTTTTACGTATGAGCTGTGAGTCTGGAGACGGCTGTCTGCTGGGTTGTTCCGCCGTGTAGTCTGGTAGAAGTTTACCGAAGTTTCGGAGGTCCTTGCTGCCTCCATCATCAGGGCTACAACATATTAATTTAATATTATGTTCTCACCCATGCCCAGGTTTCTGGTTGTCTCTTTTCTCAATGGAAATTTGTTGTTTGCAGCGTCGTTCAACACACTTAGGTACGAGCTGGAAGAACGATACAGAGGAATTTTCGACATCGATCCTGTTACCGGCGAAGTTTTCGTGCCCAGAGGCGACAGCAACAGACTGGATTACGAAGCTGCTCGTAGTCACATCGTCCAGATCACGGTCAGGGACCGATGCAACGAGGGAGACATCTGTTATGGTATTTTAAGTCAATTTGTCGCTAGAGCGGATTATGCAGCATCCAACGATTAATTAAATGCAATGTCTATAGAAGGCCTACGTTTAACCTGCTTGCGTAAATTTGCAAAGAAATGAATGCAAGTTAAATTACAGAAATGTAGCAGAGAAAGTGGGAGAAAGTAGGAGAAAGTAGGGATCTATCTTGACTGAGCGGATTTTCAAAGACTTCGATGCCTAAAACAACGTCACGTGTTTAAACTCCCCATTCATACGCTGGATTGTATTTATAAAGCACATACCTGATTGAATAAAGTTTAAAATTAAAACTGCAGTCCAATAGATCAGAAATCAATAACGTCCATACAACAGAGGAAATCCGTGTTGTAATCTACGCTTACAATCGCCGTCATACTATCACGCACTCAAAAACTCAGGATCAAAACTTTTAGCTATTAATATATTACATTCATAAACAATGTCGCCATTTTTTTTCTACAGAGCCCATAATCAATTCGAGTCGCATCTTAAGAACTAAGCTTTAAAATCAGCCATATTTAATAGTCAAGTACGCTGATTAGAATGTAAGTGACCTTTAATGATAAAACGAATTAATTTACGAGGATTACTCTAAACATAAAGCTCGTACTATATTAACTGACTTATTTCGCCAAGTATCATATTAACGTGTACTAAATACTACTTTTCAATCCACGGTGGTCTAGCGGTTAGAACGCTGGCCTTGTAATCCTGGGGTCTCGGGTTCGATTCCCGGCGGTGCCCGAATTTATAACTTGTGGTGGGCAAGGCCGTGGTCTAGGTAACACGGAGTTTTCCTCCGTGGCATCCCAACAATTACTCCATTCACACACAGAAGAAGGCAATGGCAAACCACTTCTGGATCATCTGCCAAGAACGTATATGAACAGGTCCCAGTCCGAGAAAAGGATGGAAGGATCCTGTTCATATGGACCTGTCGTCACACAGAACACTAAATAATAATAAGATGAGGTGGTCTAGCGGTTAGAACGCTGGCCTTGTAATCCTGGGGTCTCGGGTTCGATTCCCGGCGGTGCCCGAATTTATAACTTGTGTTGGGCAAGGCCGTGGTCTAGGCAACACGGAGTTTTCCTCCGTGGCATCCCAACAATTACTCCATTCACACACAGAAGAAGGCAATGGCAAACCACTTCTGGATCATCTGCCAAGAACGTATATGAACAGGTCCCAGTCCGAGAAAAGGATGGAAGGATCCTGTTCATATGGACCTGTCGTCAGACAGAACACTAAATAATAATAAGATGAGGTGGTATAGCGGTTAGAACGCTGGCCTTGTAATCCTGAGGTCTCGGGTTCGATTCCCGGCGGTATAACTTGTGTTGGCCAAGGCCGTGGTCTACGCAACACGGAGTTTTCCTCCGGGGGCTTCCCCGGTTTCTCCGTGGCATCCCAACAATTACTCCAGTCACTACTTGTGAAATAATTCCTCAACTCGTAAAGAATGCCATGAACCTTAATGACACAAACACAGTGCGCTGAGTACGTGTGTTATTCTTAACCAACAGCTGACAGCTCAAGTGACACGACAAGTATTACCATCAACTTAGAAGACGTGAACGACAAAGCACCTGTAATTAAGAATGGAGGTGGAGTTCTGGCTACAGTCTCCGAACTAGATGGCCAGGTAATGCCAATTATGTAACTTTTTCTATGATTCAAATGGCTAATACACTATTGTGATTACTGTGTTTCTTGGCTTTAACTTATATTGAGACATCATGACACATTCTATTGTATTGCATCTCGTTATAAAATACGGAACGTACACAATATTTCTGATGTCAGCCAATGAGGCATTCTACTTGCCTGCTCCAAGCACAACGTAAAAACTGAATACAAATTCTTATTTCAGACCATACTCGAAGTTAATGAAATATAAAGAAAGAAATTTAAGAAGATGGTTGCCTTCTGGGTTCTTACTGAGTGTATTTTGGTAGAAGTTCACCGACGTTTCAGAAGTCCTTGCAGCCTCTTTCATCAGAACCCTGATGATGGAGGCAGCAAGAACCTCAAATCCCATTATAGACATTTACATGTGACAAGAACTCAATTTTGTTTCTTATCGTTTCCACTACTGTCCAGAGAAAATGCATTTTATATCTTGCAGTCTGCGATGTAAGAATTAATTAAGTTCCCCGAAAATAAAGGAGTGCTTGGTAATAAGTTACCTCGTTCCCTTGATTCCAGGGCGTCTTTATCGGCTACGTGACGGCAGACGATGCCGACTCCGGTGAAAACGCAAAGCTCACTTATACGCTCACAGACGTCGAACCACCAAAGGGTTGGGATCTGTTCACTATCCAAGACGACGTCGCCACAAACACAGGGACGATTACAGTTAAGAAAGATCTGCTGAATGAATGGGGATCGTATCTTCTGACAGTGATGGTAAGTGGCTATACTCAGCCTTTTTTTTAATATCTGGTGTCTGTCAGCTTCGCGACATTCGTAATCTGAATATTTAAAGATTTGGAGCGCCATTATTCGAGGTTCTTGTATATATTGGCAGTTCGAATCGGTAATTCCCAAATTAGATGGCGCACACCAATACGGTAAGTGGAAACGGATATTTCACGTTCTGTCGACTGTTCAGAGACAGGTCTACGTGATGCAATCACTTTTAGGCTCTAGGGTTTATACAAAAACCGACTTTTGAACAAATCGGTTTTCGAATTCCAGTATTTCCAAAAAACAGATTTTCGAATTTTTATAAAAAAATATAATTAAAACAGTAAAAAAATATTTATACTTATTTTAAAAATTTTCAGTTTACTTAATATTTATGGAACTACAAAAATATAACAAAATAAAATATACTCCATACAAAACCAAATAAAAAACTGAAATAACCAAAATCCGTACAAAATATAAATTATAAATTTTTATTTCATTTAGTATTTTTCTTCAGGAAATATGATTTCAAAAAACATAAAATGTCCACTGAACGATTACTTAATCTTGTTCTTATTCTAGATACAAAATTGCCTGAAATAGAAAATACTCTCTCACTGGCTACTGAACTTGGTTTTGTCGTTTTCAGGGCATCAAATAATAAATCCAAATTCTTTGTTCTTTTATTGGTCGCCTCAAATACTGAAAATTCGGCCTTCAGTGTCTTCGGATTTGAAATTGTTTCTTCAGGTCCCTCAAGAAACCTATGAACTGATTTTTCCATGGCTCCTTTTAGAGAATTGCTCTGATTAATAGTTTATCCGTCTCCGATATTATTATTTATTATTGACTGCAAATGGGTTTATACCCGGTGGCAGTGTCCTACAATAACATACAAAACAATGAGACAGAACAGAACAATGAGATACATCAACACAATGAGACAGAACAAAACAATAAACAAAAGGACACAACAAAAACAATAAGACACAATAAACAATGAGATACATCAACACAGAGACAGAACAAAACAATAAACAAAAGGACACAACAAAAACAATATGACACCCAAACAATGGGATACATCAACACAATCAGACACAACAAAACAATAAACAAAGGACACAACAAAAACAATAAGACACAATAAACAATGAGATACATCAACACAGAGACAGAACAAAACAATAAACAAAAGGACACAACAAAAACAATATGACACCCAAACAATGGGATACATCAACACAATCAGACACAACAAAACAATAAACAAAGGACACAACAAAAACAATAAGACACAATAAACAATGAGATACATCAACACAGAGACAGAACAAAACAATAAACAAAAGGACACAACAAAAACAATATGACACACAAACAATGGGATACATCAACACAATGAGACACAACAAAACAATAAACAAAGGACACAACAAAAACCATAAGACACAACATACAATGAGATACATCAACACAGAGACAGAACAAAACAATAAAAAAGGACACAACAAAAACAACACATCCCACTCAAAATCAACCAACTCATAAATTACAAAACCATCCAACCTCAAGTACTTAACTTAAAAAAAAAGAACTTAATACCACCTAGACATAAGACAATAACTGTAATGTATTACAAACGTCATGAACTGATGCACTCACACAACAATACAATGAGACACAACAATACAACATACCACACTCAAAATATAACATCTGACACATATTCATCATCGGAATCTGTTTCCATACAAGAATTTGGATATATTCAAGACAATATTTTTCCAGATGACTTAATAATATCGAGTTTCGATTCTAGTGGAAATTCACTAGATTTCTTTGTTGAAATGTTTTGTGGATTTTGCAAATATAGCAAAAGGGTTACGAATCCAACTTGTCTTCTTTCTTGAATTCGTACTTCTAAAGCATTTAATAATTTGGAACTAATTTCAGTCTTTACATTTTTTAGTTCATTTAACAGAAATTTTTACATATTAATTCTAGTATCAAAAACCGGTTTTTTAAATTTTAAAAACTGGTTTTCGAATTTTAAAATTTTATCCAAAAAACCGACAAATCCTATCAGGCTCATAATATTGGCAGTTTGACTAACAAGTATTAATCCTTTTCTGCATCACAACATTAAAAATATATGCGATAATATGCGGTATTTTTCAGGTTTGGGCAAATTGAATGATTGTGGTGATATTTTCAGGTTCAAGACATTGGAAATCTAAATGACACTGGTACCTTTACCATTATTGTCAACGATATCAACAATAACCTACCAGTATTTGTGCGACCTGACAACACAGCGGATATTAGGCTAAATATTGCGGTAAGTCCAGTTCTTAAATCTTGCAGTACGCACAAATTGAATGATTGTAGAGCGCCGGTTCGGATTGAAATGAAAGCAGTCTTTTAAATACGTCTTCACAAGTCTCTGATTTTGTTTTACAAATTTAAACAAAATTGACTTCTTGCGGACAGATGATTAGGGTGACAGACAAGCAGGGCCTTTGCTTATTATTATATATTATTATTAAGTGTTCTGTCTTACGACAGGTCCATTGCTCTGCCCAAAAAGAGCTCTCCAGTTGTCCCTATTCTCGGCTTCTCGCTTTAATTCATGGAACGTCATCTTCCTTGTTTAAGGTCGTCGGTTAGCTGTATCAATCTTCTTCCTAGTCCTCTCTTTCCTTCAACCTGGCCTTCGATGACATCACTCAGTAACCCATTCCTTCTCATAATATGTCCCAGCCAGTTAGCTTTCCTTCGTGTAATCGCCTTGCTCGTTGACTCTCCTCAATACTTCTTCGTTGGTCACTCGATCCGTCCACCTGATCTTCTCTATTCTTCTCCAACACCACATTTCGAAACTCTCCAGGTATTTCTGTTCCTTCTTCCTGAGTGTCCAAGTCTCTGCTCCATACGTAACACTTCACTAGCTTCTTCATCTCCAAGCCCAACTTGCTAGTGAGAAGTATCCTCTTCTTGACGAAAGCTGCCTTGGCCATGGCTATCCTTGCCTTGACCTCCTTGGTGCGTAGAGCATCCGTCGTGCTCCACATTCTCCATCTGTTGGTTTCCAATTACAACGTTCAATGGTTCTGCTCTCGGTGCTATCCTCATTACCTTTGATTTTTCAATGTTGATTTCCATTCCATACTCTCCACCTGTCTCCACTAACTTGTCCATCATGTTCTGTAATTCCTCCTCTTCCTTCGCTAATACTACTAAGTCGTCTGCATACTTTACAGTCTTTGCTTAAGCGCTTGAAATAAGTTCGGCTACAGTTCATAACCGCAGACGCCAACAAGCCATCTGCTTGGTCTCAAGCTTCGGAAACTGGGAAGATGAAGGATACAGTACAATCACGTTGGGAGTTCGACAGGGTCTTTCTGCAACCCTGGATAACAGAGTCATTTGTAGGCAAAATATGTAACCTATAAACATCGACGAACAAGATAAAAGGAATAATATTTTTAACGTAGATCAGTAATAAAACGTGAGCTCTCAGGCTCGTGCATTCATTCATTTCACTTGTTATTACAATTAATTATTTCCTTGGTTAGTATTCTGTCGATTTGCAAATCGCAGTATTGACTGTGGATGGGTACAAGTGTTAGGGACGTCCTCGTGATTCACTCGCTGGACGCGACAAGTCCTTTCTTCCAGCTTCGGGATTGTCCGGTTAATTTCGGGAACCCTGGCTGAAATTGCTGGAACATCATGCGAGGACATGGCAGGCCGGCTGTTCAATATTAGGTTACAAGTAGCCTGTATTACTAGAAAAGAAGCTATTGCACAGTCCACTTTATCTAGAAAATGAAAAACGTAAAAAAATACCCAATATCAGTTCCAGCCACACAGACAGACAAATTATGAGGGTAAATTATGCCCAGGTCCTGTCCAATGCCTGATTTTTTATTGGCTGTGTCGAAACTTTAATTTCGGTTATTGGATTGTTGGTTGATTAGACTCACAGCTAATTATGATAATTAGTAAATTATTTAATTGTATACTTCCACGCGGTCTGATGCATGGATCAGGGCATGGATGGTTGACCGCGTCTGGTCTTGTAATCCTGGGGTCTCGGGTTCGATTCCCGGCGGTGCCCGAATTTATAACTTGTGTTGGGCAAGGCCGTGGTCTAGGCAACACGGAGTTTTCCTCCGTGGCATCCCAACAATTACTCCATTCACACACAGAAGAAGGCAATGGCAAACCACTTCTGGATCACCTGCCAAGAACGTATATGAACAGGTCCCAGTCCGAGAAAAGGATGGAAGGATCCTGTTCATATGGACCTGTCGTCAGACAGAACACTAAATAATAATAATAGGTAGAAGCCTTGAAGATAGGGCTGATCACTCATACAAGGAGTTCTACCAATGTCCAATCAAAAAAGATCAAACATAAGCCTCCAAGAGAGGTAAAAACGCAGACCCCGCAAATGCGTGACAAATGGGAATGTTGAAAAATATAATTGTGTACTTAGTTCCATGTTTTACTATTTTATACAATCATTATGTCTTAAAGTTACGTTAATACTGATGCTGGATATGCAACTAACATTCTGCCACGTGTTGCAAACTGCACAGGGTAACATTCCGGACACAGCCTTGACCGATGTTAATGGACGGAAGATCATCTTCGAGGCAATCGACGACTTGGACAACGGACTTAACGGAACAATCGGAATGTCTTACAGCCTCAAGGGTGATGGTAAGTTTGAATCTGAGAGAGGTTTCACGTGTGCTCCCGCAAATAGCTCTTTGATTCTGCCTGAAAAATTTAAGCTTTATAGATTTTAATTCATTTACTTTTGGGTTTATCAATTTCGTTATCTTAACTAAGGAACAAACTCCATGGAGCAGAGTCCTTCTGGAGTAGCTACTAGTAGCTCGGACAATCAATAAATTTCCGTCCTTTAACAATCACCCTCGCCCTATTATCACGAAATCATTTTAAATGTCCAAATAATGAACTCGATTCATATTCTAGTCAGCATTTTGTTACATTTTCTTATCAGTGTTTATCGCCGAACGTTTATCACACACCTGAACATCCAGGTCATATTTCCGAGTACGACAAAGAAAAATCATACCTAAAGCCAAAAACGTTGTGTTTGCAGTATCATCTACAACAGGTAGTAAGAGATATATGTCAGGATTTTATCCAGTCCTTCTTTAAGTGATTATTCTTCGTTATTTTCCAGAAGAATACATGAAAGCCTTTTGCTGAATCACCTCTTGAGCCTAACTAATTCTCTCCATATGAAAAAGAAATCCTCTCTCAAATAAATATCCATCTTGCTTAAAAACTGACATTGAGTTGTATTATTATCAAAATGAAAAATATTTTTATGGGATATTTTGTAGGTCCAAATTACACGAGAAGTCGTGGGATATTTTGGTAACTTGGGAAAAATACCATTCCTCTTTATGAATATTCTCTTAAAACTGTGGATACTATTAATTAATCCTTTTAATTATCTGACCTGACGTTACGTCCGATACAACAGGATTTCGAGGGTGAGCTCCTCAAAGAAGACACAGATTTGAGTATTAAGAACTGCTGTTGTATGAAGTATAAATTATTTGTCTTCAATCAGTGAATTTTCAATACACAAAGAAATAATGTTCAGCAGAATTTTGAACCAGGGCACTTTGTTCGTGGTTGTGACTTCTGTTACTTTAGGTTATATGGTTTTGTAATATTATGAGTTGTTTTATTTTGAGTGTGGTGTGTTGTTTTGTTCTGTCTCATTGTTCTGTTGTGTATTATTGTTTTGTTGTGTCGCATTGTTCTGTTGTTTCTTATTGTTGTTGTTGTCTTATGTTTTTTGTGTCTTATTGTTTTGTTCTGACTCATTGTTCTGTTGTGTGTTATTGTTTTGTTCTGTCTCATTATTTTGTTGTGTCTTATTGTTTTTGTTGTGTCTTATGTCTTTTTGTCTTCTGTTTTGTTGTGTCGCATTGTTCTGTTGTTTCTTATTGTTTTTGTTGTCTTATGTTTTTTGTGTCTTATTGTTTTGTTCTGTCTCATTGTTCTGTTGTGTGTTATTGTTTTGTTCTGTCTCATTGTTTTGTTGTGTCTTATTGTTTTTGTTGTGTCTTATGTCTTTTTGTCTTCTGGTTTGTTGTGTCGCATTGTTCTGTTGTTTCTTATTGTTTTTGTTGTCTTATGTTTTTTGTGTCTTATTGTTTTGTTCTGTCTCATTGTTCTGTTGTGTGTTATTGTTTTGTTCTGTCTCATTGTTTTGTTGTGTCTTATTGTTTTTGTTGTGTCTTATGTCTTTTTGTCTTCTGTTTTGTTGTATCGCATTGTTCTGTTGTTTCTTATTGTTTTTGTTGTCTTATGTTTTTTGTGTCTTATTGTTTTGTTCTGTCTCATTGTTCTGTTGTGTGTTATTGTTTTGTTCTGTCTCATTGTTTTGTTGTGTCTTATTGTTTTTGTTGTGTCTTATGTCTTTTTGTCTTCTGTTTTGTTGTATCGCATTGTTCTGTTGTTTCTTATTGTTTTTGTTGTCTTATGTTTTTTGTGTCTTATTGTTTTGTTCTGTCTCATTGTTCTGTTGTGTGTTATTGTTTTGTTCTGTCTCATTGTTTTGTTGTGTCTTATTGTTTTTGTTGTGTCTTATGTCTTTTTGTCTTCTGTTTTGTTGTGTCGCATTGTTCTGTTGTTTCTTATTGTTTTTGTTGTCTTATGTTTTTTGTGTCTTATTGTTTTGTTCTGTCTCATTGTTCTGTTGTGTGTTATTGTTTTGTTCTGTCTCATTGTTTTGTTGTGTCTTATTGTTTTTGTTGTGTCTTATGTCTTTTTGTCTTCTGGTTTGTTGTGTCGCATTGTTCTGTTGTTTCTTATTGTTTTTGTTGTCTTATGTTTTTTGTGTCTTATTGTTTTGTTCTGTCTCATTGTTCTGTTGTGTGTTATTGTTTTGTTCTGTCTCATTGTTTTGTTGTGTCTTATTGTTTTTGTTGTGTCTTATGTCTTTTTGTCTTCTGTTTTGTTGTATCGCATTGTTCTGTTGTTTCTTATTGTTTTTGTTGTCTTATGTTTTTTGTGTCTTATTGTTTTGTTCTGTCTCATTGTTCTGTTGTGTCTTATTGTAGGACCACTGCCACCGAGTAAAAACCCATTTGCAGTCAAATAAATAATAATAATAACCTTCTTTCCAAAACAGACAACTCCGGCCTTGGTCCGGTTCTTGTATCACGCCAAGTTTGCGATCCAAAGAAATCAAAATAATTCTTACCGCGATTTGAACCCAGGGAAGATTATTGAGGTTACTGCCTCTGTCCCTGCAATATCCTTGTTAGATAAATTTTGACCGTGTTATGTGCAGTTTTGGGCAGGGGACTAAGACCAGTAATTAAATGCGCACAACTTAGTACTATCGCAAACTGCTGCGGTGTCCGTTCTGGTTGTGACTTCGTGGTCACATTCGTCGATCTACTTGATATCAGTTGTCAATTTTTAGCATTCGTACGTTGAAAATCTCATAAACCGTTTCAGTTTCAAAATATAATTGCTAACAAAATTAAAAGGGAATTATAGTTTTGAAAGCCATGTATTACAAATGCCACAGACTTCGCGTGGCGACGTAGTTCAAAAATTCATTACAATAGAAACTCAAATCTAAAACTTCTTGACGATGGTGAAGAGTCAATTGAATAAAAATTTCCTTGGATATTATCCATCGTCTAGTAAATATAAAACGTAAAAACCGACGTTTCGGAGATGGGATTCAATCTCCGTCTTCGGGTTCCTACACAGTTGGGCCCACTAGATAGAGCTAATCCCTATCTCCGGACATAGAGATTAGGGACACAGTTTGATTGGGTGCATGTTCCTGGCTTCTTTGCAGATACGGCGATGGAGTACCTCACCTTGTCTCATAACGAAATTTGGCTGAAACAAGAGTTTACTGAGGATATGTCAAACAGGTTCAAGGTAAGAAGTTTCAAAATACATCTCTTTACTAAATAAGGCTGACATCTTATTGATTCCATCTCCTGCGAATTAATTATAGCTTATCAAAATACAACGAAACAAAACTTCACATAACGTAAGAACTGTTCCAGATTACATGCGTGCAATCAATCTGACATATGCACAAATATCTCTATATCTATAATGCATGGAAATAGATTTTCCGAACGATATCGTGGGACATTAAAGAAATTTAAATTTGAGACTAAAACATGTAAGTTACCTTTCTGAGAACACGAGTAAGTGTTCAGTATTAAAAAACTGCTTCGTAAAGTACATAGCTGATTTTGACATTTGCCCAGCAGACACACAGACTGAAATTTTGTACTTTCAGAATCATTTTACATTACAAACAGAGACAAAGGAAGTAATTAGTGTTCCAATCATTAAAACATTTATCGTCTTTCTGAAAATTTCATCATAACAGCGATTTTCCAAACTCGTGTTTTTGGACGACTTTCAAGAAACATTTCCAAACAGATATTTTTACTAAGGAATACAATAAAACGAACTTTTAGCCGAGATTCACTGGCTATCTAACAAATCTAATGCTAATACGAAAGTGTAGACAAATATTGAACATAATAGTAATGTTGTGTATGAATTAAAAATATGTGGTAACTGCCAAAACAAGTATCGGTTTGCTATTTGCTTGAAAGTTGCACATGAAAGTTAAACAGTTCATTAAAATTAATCTGTCTTGATCTTACAGATTGTGGTAACTGCATGTGACGGCGAGAGCAAAGATTTTCAACAGTGCGCAGACAAAGAGACCTTCGTAAGAATGAAAGTAAACATTCAATACGAACCTACATTCGCTGAACCCGAATGGGAAACAAGTTTTACAGGTAAGAGGGGCATATATGACTACGAAATAAAAATCTAAGGCGTTTATATCTATATTTTTCAATAATCTTCACTAAAAACAATTAGTTTAGGTTTTCCGACTGCCCACAGTTGTTTAATGGGACAGCTAATCTTTTTGTAACCAGCATAAAATATCTGAATAGCCGATTTGAGAAATATATTTTTTTCACAAGTGCAAAATTTGAGCAAATTACGGAGAACTATTTGCAACTAATTCAGCACAAACTAGAAATTTCTAGACGATATGGCGAAGAGTTTAAAAATCCTGCGTGACATATACTCGTACTAGAAACACTGAAATTGACAACGCGAAAACATGTCCAAAATTTAGGATGAACGCGTTGGACAAGCGTTAATTGTAAAGTAAATATATTTTATATGATTTGGATTGTTATTTTTCTTGTCTGTGACAAACATTTGTGCGATAGGTGTGTGTTAATACGTCGGCCTCATTATAAAAACAATAATAATAATATATATTAGAAAATAAATGTAATATTATCCGATCAAAGCAACGAAATCTTAAAAAAAAAATGGAAAACAGGTTCATGTGAGAAGGATTTTTTCGTGTTATAAAGTGGTCACCAGGACTTGAAAGCAAAAATATCATTAGAGGTCAATTTTTCCGATTAAAAAATTTCCTTCCGCACTTCAGCTGACAGTGAGAAACTTTGGCTTCCACGAGTTGAAGTCCTGAATATTGAAAATGTACACTGCAAGTTGTCGAATGTGAAACATTTCCTCAATTGGTATAGAAGGAAAAGTTAAGCTGCATTTAATTATCAATCAAATATTTATTCTGGTCTTTCAACGGGGTTTTCTATTAGCCAATATTCGGGCAATCGTTCGCCTGCCTCCCGCGCTCCTTTCTTCGTGAAACTGTGCACGTGTAAAACATTTGCTGCTGACAATACTGTTAAGGAAATTTTATGAAAGAATTTGGATTTCAATATGTTTTTTTTCCCCGTGGATTAAGTCGATGGAGATTAGACGAATGGGATATTTAATACACGCGGTGAAATAATAAATTTATGTAGAATTTCAGATGAGAAGTCACAAGGTAATAACCACGTCATAGTCCTAGGCGTAGGTGAGAGAGTAAAAATGAATTTTACCGGAGTCAGCGGGTTCAGAATATTGTCAGGTAAAGGGCTATTTCTGAATACGAGGTGCGATCGGAAAGTTTCAAGACTGTGTTAATAGAGGGCGAACCGGATGTAGTACGAGCTTCTGCCGCTAGGGGGTGCGGCCTACATTCATAGTGAATCAGTGTGCCAGCCGGCATCATCGAATTAGCATTTGTTTCTTAGTTACGGGCGTTTTGGTAGTGCATTACACCGACCCTCCTGCGATTTCGGAATGGCGTGTGCATCAAATTTTGCCAAAGACTCGCCAAAACGGCTACGGAAACCTATGAAAGGCTAAAGCAAGCATTTGGGGAGTCCGCAATGGGTCGTGCACAAACTTTTGTGTGGCATTCACGTTTTAAAAATGGCCGAACCTCTGTCGATGATGACGAGCGTTCTGGACGACCATCTTCGAGCACAACGCCCGAAAATGTTACGAAGATCGACGTCGTACCATCAACGACTTGTGCGACATTGTTGGGATAGGCTATGGGACCTGTCAGCTGATTCTAAAGGAAGAACTCCACATGCGACGCATCCTGTCTGAGGACCAGAAGCAGAATCGACTTCTCGTTTGTCAGGAGCTCAAAGATCTTGCAAGAACCGACCCCAACTTCCTTTCTAAGCTCCGTGTGACTTCTTCCTCTTCCCAAAGATAAAAATTCAGCTAAAGGGAAGGAGATTTGAGACGATAGAAGAGATTCAGGCAGAATCGCAGATGGTGCTTGACAGGCTGACAAAGAAAGATTTCCAGGGATGCTTCCAGGCTTGGCAGCGGCGCTGGGATCGTTGTGTTCACTCCCAGGGGAACTACTTCGAGGGTGATGGATGAATTTAATACCTGAGATAAGTGTACGGGTTTTTATAAGCGCATCTGGAAACTTTCCGATCGCACCTCGTACATCGGCAAAGCTGAGGGATTTCGGCAGCAAATGGACTGTTCCATCGCCGTTGAGGTCCCTTCCTGCTTTTTCAACCTCATACTTTCATTACACTGTTTATTTATTTACTTACTCGCTGATTTTAATCTTTTAACAGAAAACAAAACGGGATTAGGAGAAGAGAAAGGAATTGATATTAAAGTAACAGATCGAAATGATGATGAAGATTGCGAAGAAGGAGACGTTTGTAAGGACAACATTTATTATTTCATTCATGGTAAGCACGTTCGTTACACTCATTCTCTAATAAATAATTACTAATTACTGGAATTTATACCATGACATTTATAATCGTGCATATTGAGGTATTTATTCTGCAACAGAAATAATTAATGAAGGACCACATATTTATTTAATTTAAAATAAAATATTGTTCACAGAACTTCAGTTCAATGAATCTGAAGTCTCGAGAATTACTGTCGACAAACGTTCTCAGATTTTTATACTTTACTGATTTGTTGCAGCAAAATCTACTGTTAAAAAAGCTAATGATTAACAACGCTACTTATTACTTATAAATTAAATTCAAAGCTAATTGGATCCAAGGTTACGTTATAAAATATACAGCGTAGAAATCTTTTTCACTTCTATCCTCGCGGGTTCTTAAATTCACAACAAAATTTATACTAGAAAGTTTCAAATCAAAGTCATTAAGTTATTAAGAGATGAAACATGTGCATACAAACACTGTATCAACTGTGCAGTTCACTTTTCACCCAAAAAGGTTTTTAGATTCAACATGACGCATGACTGTGAATGCATGGATAAATTACAGAGGATCTTGATTTTTAGTATAATAAATAACCGAAATCAATTACCGTTTCCAGAAATAGTTCATTGTGTTTAAATACAAAATTTATGGCAGTAACGAAGAACTTCACACGACCTAAAGCAGTTCTGAATTACGCATGATTTGTTTCAGATGGAAATGAAGACGTATTCCATCTGGAGAAAGAGAGTGGTATCATCTCACTGAAGAAGGAGCTTGATAGGGAAGTTGTGAACGTGTATGTTCTGACAGTTGTCGTCACTAACTTCGAAAATGGACCCCAAACTTTACCCGGAGAAAATAGCAGGCTCAGGATTACAATAAACGTAAGTTCAAATTACCCTTCGTAACACAAATTAACGCGCGAGTCTACCAGATATTAGTTCATGGCTGTTATTTCTCAAATCCTTATTGCACACGTCGCTGTGTGAATGCGTCCGTCTGTACCCCAAAACTTGCTTCTGTGACCTAATTCTGGTAGACAGGCATAAGCGTAGGATTTGACGTTTCAGAGGTCCTTTCTGCCTCCATCATCAGGGCACAATAACCCAGAAGACCAGAAGACAGATATCTTCAGGCAGACGCAATTACGACTTTCACTTTAAGATATGTTGGAACGGACCTGAATAAAACAACGAAGCCCTTAATAATTTTATTCGTTTGAAGAGCTGAGTTCACTTACTTAAGCGTACGTCATTTAAGACACCGAAATTGTTCCGGAATTATTACTTCGCAACACCAAATTTGTCTTGACGTCTAAAAATGTATTTAAGTCGTGGTTAACTTTAGAAGACCAACACTTTTAAATCGACGTAATATCACTGTGCAGATTACATATTCTTACATGGTTGCTTCTGACCACAGTAGAGTCAAGGCGTAGTCGTTCCTGTGGTAACCACAAGGTCACGAATGAGCAGGGCGTAGGAGGAAACCTCCATGCGTTCTGCGAATACTGGCCTGCCACTTTATTCGGACATTCCATCTCGTTAGGCTCCACGAATCGGAACTCCGGGCAGGAAGGACGAATGCTATGACTTCGAGCAACCTTAACCCATGTATAATTACGGTTTACTCTTCAAAACAAAAGTAGAAACGTACAGCTAAATTCGCCCACAAATATTTCTGTTATCTATACCACATTTAATAGAATTTCATTCAGTAGTCTGTACAAAGAAGCAGGTAGTCTTAACGCGAAACCTCGCGAAGGATTTTTGCGTTAACTTATCGCAAAAAATGCATCTTTACAATTTGTGTGCTGAAACAGACTAATTAAGACAACGAAGACAACTTAATATTCAGTAATTTTTGAAAACAATCCTTTTACTTTTATTCTATGCAAGACACAGCCTTACAGATTTCTTATGTCTGTGTTAGGGATATGAAAGCTAAGAAACGTGACACAGGATTTTCCCAATATGTTGTATAAGTTGGACATTCATAAGGCACCTTGGAAGATACAATGACTTAAAACCACCCCCCCCCCCCAACATCAACCAAGACCTTCAGTCCAACTAAAGCTCCGCGACTGCGAATACATCTGCACAGTCAACTCTACTTAAATAGTAAAGCTGCTTAAGAAGATGTCGTTTAACTGGTGAAATCCGCAACAGAAAATATTTAAACAAATTAGCAGTCATATATGTTTGTTTCGAACACTTAAAGAGAACCCTCCTGATGATGACCAATTTAGGTCGAAACATGTAGTGGATCTTAATAAAAATTGGAACTACAATGAAAAATTGTTGTGTAGACGGACGGCCAACCTAACGATCAGCACATAACAGAATGCACCCCTTAAACAATATTTCTGCCGGTCACAAAATGGTTCTTTCGTGTTCTGTCAAAATGTAAATTAAGATTTGAAAAATAGCCAATGTTTCAAGTTTTTTTGTATGTGTAGAGTCTGTATTTATTAATTGTATACTTTGGTGTCAATTTCCTCTATGTGACGGCAAAATTTAACATAATTAATTACGTAGTATCTCCACAACAGAATGCTAGGATGTAAAATTTACTGAATTATCTGTTTCAGGTGATCGATGAAATTGATACTCCTCCAGCATTCACAAAATCTCTGTATGCAGCAGGTATTAATACCGGAGACAAATCCGGGGACAGCTTGACAACATTCACTGTGAGTATCATTACGTGACTTTTGCCATGGTTCGATCCCCGACGGGGGCAGAGGATTTTTCCTCTAGCCACTGCGTCCAGACCGGCTCTGGGGCCCACCCAGCCTCCTATCCGATGGGTACCGGGGTCCTTTCCCGGGGGTAAGGCCGGCCGGGGCGTGATGCTGACCATTCACCCCCATCTGGTGCTGAGGTCAAGAATGAGTAGGAGCTATACCTCCTCTCCCCCCAAGCGCCTACATGGCGTGTAGCTGGACAGCCTTACATTTACCCATCCCTCAATCGCCGGACGCCATCTTATCCGTACATTTAGTGACGACGAGAAAGGAAAACTGTCATAGAACCGAGGTATTCTACTTCCAAAGTCTCGATTTTCCAAAGTTTGCTAATAGCCAATACAGTCGTCGACAACTGGTCCTGCGACGAGAGCGTAAATCCAGATGCGCCCTGAGATCAACCAATAACTTCTGATTTGTTATTTTCAATCTATCCAAGCTCTTCACACCACGTTTAAACAGGAAATGCGATGAGCGAAGGTTGGCTAAAACCCTCGTTTCGTAAAAGCTCTCTTTTCAGAGCAGTTGCCTCCAATAAATAAAACGTCCGCAAGCATGTAAAGTTCCTTGAAATCAGCCACGGCCACTATATTCCTAATTATTTAAAGCAAAGAGCTATATACATCCTACCTTGCCAGATTAGACCATGTCTGCGAACAAAATACACGGCTGGAAACGGTAGACGGCGCCTTGTAAACAGTCACTTGGGATGTGCTTAAGATTTGGGACCGATGCGCTGACGTGTTCACGTTAGGAAGATCTCACAGGTAACCTTCGCGAAAAGGACTTTGTTCGATGGATGTCAGGGAGTCGAACCCAGACAGGTTGATGTCGCCGTGGCCTCCATGACGAAGGTAGTCGGGCTATGCCCCCTTTAAATTGCATTTTAGGATTTGCCTTACAACCGACGAAGAGAGAACGGAAAACCCCAGGCAGGTTTGCAGAGCAGTCAGAAACTACTTGTTGCACCAACTTGGTTACATTTTTAGGGGCAGCTTCGAATGACTCGCTCGCCGGGCGTCAGTCAACCTCGCATAACCGTCGGTGACTTCCGTCAGACCTTGTTCGGCACAAGAGCCTTCCGACTTGCCAAACCACGGGATTACTCGTCAGCTAACATCGAGTCCAATCTCTCAGTTCGATCCCAAGTAATCTCAAACTAACCTAACTAACCTAACCTAACCTAACCTAACCTAACCTAACCTAAACTAACCTAACCTAACCTAACCTAAACTAACCTAACCTAACCTAACTTAACCTAACCTAACCTAATCTAACCTAACCTAAACTAACCCAACCTAACCTAACCTAACCTAACTAACCTAACCTAACCTAACCCAATCTAACCTAACCTAACCTAACCTAACCTAAACTAACCCAACCTAACCTAACTAACCTAACCCAATCTAGCCTAACCTAACCTAAACTAACCTAACCTAACCTAACCTAACCTAACTTAACCTAACCTAACCTAACCCAACCTAACCTAACCTAACCTAACTAACCTAACCTAACCTAACTAACCTAACCTAACCTAACTTAACCTAACCTAACTAACCTAACCCAATCTAAACTAATCTAACCTAACCTAACTAACCTAACCCAATCTAACCTAACCTAACCAAACTCAGCGAGTCAAAGGAAAGCCTCGCCATATCTCAGCCGACAACTCGGTAGAAGGCAGCTCAATCCAATCCGACTCGGCTACAGCAAGCGACGTGAGGGAAATGGCAGGCCATTTCTTACACTGAGGACTGAGGGGATGTAAATAATTACGGACGCGAAATCTGTCCCACTACTGCCCATCGAGGGACTTGGTGTGGACAAGATGTCCAGGTCGTGCTCGTTCTTGACCTCGGCACCAGATGGGAGTGGGTGGTCAGCCACCCTTCACCCCCGGGGAAAAGATACCTGGAGGGCGACAGAGGAACGCAGAGGCTACAAGATAAATCCTTTGTCTCCGAGGGGGTTGGAAATCTGGTCTTCAGTTCCTAGCCATACCCTCATAACTGGAGACACAGATGCTCAAAACCTAAATTACTTCTTACAATGTTGGTACTTGCAAAGTATGATAACAGGCATTTGAATTGGTTGTTTATTATTTCTTTGCAGGCAACTGATGGCGATTTCGATGACAAACTGACGTACCGGATCATTGATGGGACCATGGAAGTGACCGACAGCTCTCTTCAGCAGTGGCAGAACCGCGATCCGTTTAGAATTCAGGAGAACACGCTGTTGCTGAATTTTAATGTTCAAGACAGTGCTCTGAAGGGCTTGTTCAAGTTTAACCTTGAAGTCATGGACACAGGTCTGTTTATCCCTCTGAAGGGCAGAGCTCGTTTGTCGTGTTTACGTCTGTATTCATATCCTCTACATACAGGAAAATGACTATCAGAGTTTTTAAAGTTTCTTATAGTCTGCGGGGTAGAACCTTCGAAAAACAAGTATCTATTTTTTTAAAAAAAATATTTAATGTGAAATGCAGCTCACAGTATTTAATAAACACTGAATTAACATTTAATGCTGGGATTCAACACGAAATGTAATCGGTGTATTTGGTGATTTAAAATATATAACCTGTGTACAAATATGAAAATTACGCGATTTACTGTTAAGTACACTAAAACAAATAGGAAAAGTAAAAATTCTAAGTTAAAATTATACGCCTGTGCTTAATATAATATCTTCGCTTCCGGACAAAATTAAATTCGTAATTGTTTATCAGATGTTAGAAACTTAAAACATTTGGCTTAATGTGTGGACTTAATGAAAGCCGATCAGCTGTCCGGAAGATTTGTATGATTTAAATGCTAAATTTCTATCTGTTTCGCAGGAAACAACAGGGACGAAGTTGCTTGTCAAATATATATCATAACAGAAAATAACCACGTGACCATGCGGTTCCAAAACAATGCGACCTACGCCGAATCACGGAAGCTTCAGGTGAGTTATCTGCAATTTGCAAAATTTATTTATAAAGTAGGTTGACGCATCAATAATATTATAATTGATTTTGCATTGTAATTTGAATAACTGTCATATTAATTAATACAAATATTTAGTGCTAATACATCCGGTTATATTTAATAAAGGAAATATCGGCCTAAAGCAGATGCCTATTTTGGGGCTGATACAGCACGACATTTTGAGTTTTTTTTTTAATTTTCCAGTCAATATTTATTTTCATAAGCTCTTCTACTCTTTAAAAATCAGAATATACGTTTAAGGTAATTAAGACTCACAGCAGCTGCGCGGAAGTTGTACTGAAGTTGTATATTCTGAAATACCACAAATTGTTTCTTAATGAAGAAAAATATGTATTTTGATGTAGGCGTGATGATATCTGAACGTATTGAAATCTGAGGTGTTTTAGCATATACATTCGCCGACCTTAATGACTGAATAAGAACCAACACCTAAGTGAATGGACGCGACCCACTTTAAGCCACACGTCTAAGGACACTGCCTATAGTACATCACATTTATGCAAATATCGTACTCCAAGTTCGTTAATATTTTAATATTTTCCGTCAAATAACAATTTTAATAAGATAATAAAATATAAAATATTTAAAATATCATTTCACGTTCCGCATCGAATGATCGATTTACAAATTGGAACGTCTCTTACGACATGTTTCGGTTATATTTAACCGTCCTCAGGTATAAATTAGATGGGTAAAATTTAAAAATTCGAATTACAATCATTTACAATGTTATGCAATTTATTGAAATGTTGTTATCAGATTACTCTTATATATTGGAACGAAGGTATTGTTTTTTTATATCGTGTGGTTCATCTGATGTTCAATATTAGTCTGTAAAGCAATGATTTCAATAAATAAAACATTAATAAATATGGAGTAATATACTACCTTATATCAAAGTTCGTTGTTGCGAAATAATCAGACTCTTCTGGAGAGGTTTATGTTTTAAATCTGTTCATTTATCTTGTGCCTACATTCGTGCTACGTGTCAAACCATCGCGATTTCCTCTGTCTGCAGTAGAAATGGCCTGGCGAGCTTTCTCACCGCTGGTTACTGCAAAAGTTTTTCATACTGTTTTACTCAGACATCAAAGCACAACCTCTCTCTGCCTGCTTTCGGATCTTCGTGTTATCACAGTAGCATCCTGCATACTGCATTCTCAGAAATAATAAAAAACTAGAAATATGCAAATATAATTGAAGCAGCTGCCCGAATTTTTCAGTCCTCCTTGACAAGCTTGTCGTGGCTAATAGGATTAAGACAGAAACAATTCTGAAGTCCTGCCAACTGGACCAATATGAGAGATCAAGTTCATTTGACAATTTCTTAACTCCTTTTATTATGAACGTCCTACCCTGGGCTCGTCCACGTTTCATAAAATAGTTACGCGTTTCTAGTGTCTTCATGCCCTCTTTATCACTTTCTTCTTGTACTGATCTTCTTTACAATTGCTTTGTACGCAAACACAAAGATAACAATTTACAGGCTACGAAAACTCATAATACGAGGTGCGATCGGAAAGTTTCAAGACTGTGTCAATAGCGGGCGAACCGGATGTATTACGAGCTTCTGCCGCTATGGGGTGCGGCCTACATTCATAGTGAATCAGTGTGCCAGCCGGCATCATCGAATTAGCATTTGTTTCTTAGTTACGGGCGTTTTGGTAGTGCATTACACCGACCCTCCTGCGATTTCGGAATGGCGTGTGCATCAAATTTTGCCAAAGACTCGCCAAAACGGCTACGGAAACCTATGAAATGCTAAAGAAAGCATTTGGGGAGTCCGCAATGGGTCGTGCACAAACTTTTGTGTGGCATTCACGTTTTAAAAATGGCCGAACCTCTGTCGATGATGACGAGCGTTCTGGACGACCATCTTCGAGCACAACGCCCGAAAATGTTACGAGATCGACGTCGTACCATCAACGACTTGTGCGACATTGTTGGGATAGGCTATGGGACCTGTCAGCTGATTCTAAAGGAAGAACTCCACATGCGACGCATCATGACAACGCGCCAGCGCACACCGCCCTCAAAGTTCGGCAGTTTTTGGCCTCAAACACCATGGCCGTCATCCCGCACCCTCCTTATTCGCCGTGTGACTTCTTCCTCTTCCCAAAGATGAAAATTCAGCTAAAGGGAAGGAGATTTGAGACGATAGAAGAGATTCAGGCAGAATCGCAGATGGTGCTTGACAGGCTGACAAAGAAAGATTTCCAGGGATGCTTCCAGGCTTGGCAGCGGCGCTGGGATCGTTGTGTTCACTCCCAGGGGAACTACTTCGAGGGTGATGGATGAATTTAATACCTGAGATAAGTGTACGGGTTTTTATACGCGCAGTCTAGAAACTTTCCGATCGCACCTCGTATATGCTATTTAAAAATTTCTTCCCTACTTATAGAATATAACTAATTGTTCCATAAACTGTCACCTCCCTTTTCTAGATGGCCAACATATTTACAAAAGTGTTTGACAGTCAAAGTAACATCAAGAAGGTGGCTAGATCAATGGACTCAGGTGTACCAATCGACGACAAAGCCGATGTGACCGCGTATTTCGTGGATGAAAATAAACAAGAGCCGATTGACAAAACCGAAATAACTAGGTAAGTGAATGTGTGTGCGTGTTTCGTGATGTACCTAAAACCAGTGCGATGAAGTGTATTTGGAACCTTAAGGAGCCTAGAATTTAATTAAGAAACGCAAACAACCTGAAATCAAACCCCAGGTGTAATACGGCAATGCTGGGCCTCGTACTGAGAGTAACGCCAGTTCACGTCTTCGGGAGATTCATTTATGTTACACAAGCGTATTGAAATTTTTGCCGACAATAATGACAGTGTTTGGTACCGAACCCTGGAGCAACTGTTGAAGACGTTCACGCGAAAGGTTGGATCCAAAGAGTTATTGTAGATTCCAACAGTTGCCACTGCCCACGACAATGAAGTCAACGTAAAACAATGGTGGAAATCAACTCAAAACTGTAGTCAAAATATTTTCCAAACACATTCCTTGCGATTCTACCATTGGCTTCCATGTTTATTGATAGAGCAGATCAATACATGAAGTTGATTTTTTGTTAAATGTTCAATTTTTTGAATTTTAATTGTGTATACGATATCCCTTCAATAAATCTTAAGAGTTATAAACTTTAGTAATTACCAATGATTTCTTTTTGGTTCTTTATCCTTGTCGCCAATCATGCGGTATCATGATGATGAAGAAAAGATGAATGATTCCAGTTGATATAAAAGATTCATGGAAAGGCTCACATCTCAACAAATTATTGGTTTGATTTGTTCGTACGGAAACTCTGGGAAAAGTTTACTGCTTACAACGAAGAACAAAATTCCAAACTTGAATACGAAAGTTTCTGTCAACTTCTGCATGTTTCTCACTTTGTCCTACGTGCGAGGTAATGCCAAACGAAGGCTTCAAACCCAGGACACATCACATTCAGTGCATTTCGCAGGAACAAAGCCACAGTGAACATGGGCCAGAATCACATCAGACGATAAAAGTTACATTGACGAGACACAATCAGTCGTCGCATTAAGCAATATCGAAATACCAGGGACTTCTTCTGTGTCATGTGTTCACGATTCTTTCCCAGTAGTGAAATGTTTTTTATAGACCTGCATGCCCGCGGTTGGATCGTCGTCATTTGTTTACACTGGACAGTTTAACCAACCGGGGAAAAACATTTCGTGTTTGCGTTTATCCAAAGGGATGCCAGACCATCTGAATTCTCTCTTGCTCTTAGAAAAAAAGATCAATAACGAGCTTTGCAGCAAACAGCCTAACCTAACCTAACCTTACCTAACCTAACCTTACCTAACCTTACCTAACCTAACCTAACCTAACCTTACCTAACCTAACCTAACTTAACCCTACCTAACCTAACCTAACATAACCTTACCTAACATAACCTAAACTAACCTAACCTTACCTAACCTACATAACCTAACACAACATAACCTAACCTAACATAACCTAAACTAACCTAACCTTACCTAACCTAACCTAACCTAATCCCTGCGGTGCTCGTTGTCTTTCGACTGAAAAATAACTCTAGAAGCCACTCACTTCTGCCCCCTCCACCAAAAATCACTTTGGATGATGCGGTGAGTTTTTCATAGACGTTGAACATTCGGGTAGGACGAAAGTGACGTTCCAACAGCAAGTCCTCCTTTCCACTTTTCCCCGATCTTCCCGACACTCAAACGTCAACTGAACAGGTCTGCTGTATAGTTAAGTTTCCATGTCACTTTCCAATATCATTTCACTACATTGCACTTAAATTAGAATCATCCGCCCCGTTCACTTTCCTCTAACAACACGCCAACCTCGTCACTATAATTTTGCTTTATAACGAAACTACTTGTTTTTTTTCCTTCAAGAAATATCCAGTGAACGCCAAATGTCTCTTCAGTAAAGTTGTCGAAGCAAGATTGATGTTTCAATGCAACACTACATGGATGTCATTCCAAATTAACGTTGTGAACCTTAGTAAATTTTGTTATAAGCATACTTCTAAAATATATAATTTAAAAAAGGCAACTTAATTTCGAGTTTAAATTCATGTAAAGAAGGATTTTATAAAACTGTTCAGCGTGATTCCCCAAACCGACAAACCCGCAGTCCACAGAGCAAAGATCAGACCTCGAACGATCGACACGTTCCACGCAGTAGACACTAGGAATAAATTTACTTTTCTTTTAGGAAACTTACTGACAAACAAACGTACAACGCATTGCGAGACGCACTACTCGAAGAGAAGCTGGTATTGGAATCGATCAGCGACCCAGAGAGTCAAACTACCGCTGACATGGAAGGTGTTCTCCAAACGGTGTTAATTGTGGTTTCGGTGGTCCTCGGGACATTGGTCGTCATCCTCTTCGCGGCCTTCTTCATCAGAACCAGAAGGTAAATCCATTACACGCAATCCTAACAAAACAAGAAACACATCGAAGTTCGATCGGGAAACCAAACCTCACAGTGGTGCATAATTTCGAATTCTAATTTCTTTGAAATGGATTAAAATCCTAAAAATAATTATTTTTTTCATAACAGATTAAATACTTTTTTAAAACTTGGTAAAAATTCCAGCTTTCTAAATGAAATTCCACGACGACATTTAAATTTAAAACAGGAGCCTGGTACAAAAGTTATAACTCTAAATATTTGCATATTTGCGCCATCAGATTTGTTGAGGCAAATTGCACCTGGAAACCGGATTTAATATTTATGACATTTCAAATAATGGCGATGTTTTACAAATTCGTGATAGCCGTCATACCCGAAAACGTGCCTAATTCCATCGTTTAATACGTGGGGATTAGTTGAAATAAAAACTGGAACTTTGGGAAAACGTTCACTTCAAATTCGTTTACCTGTGTAATTAAAATCACAAAATTCGTGAAATTGTTTTACAGTTTACTTTTGCACCCAATTGCTCGGAAAGTAAAGACTTGTATTGCCTTACATTTTTCCGTGCTACAGAATATACAATCGGTAAAGAGTATTTAAGCATCCAGAGGCTAGGCTTTGGCTCCTGACAATATATTCCATGATTTATTCAGTTTTCTAAATTGAGCCCAAATACGTTTAAACTCGTATAAATTCAGGCGCAGAAGATCTACTACAGCGCCAGTGAGTGGGGTGGACAGCTAATTGACTGAATCCGACGTTTCTGTAAAGATCTGTAAACATAAGTAATTTAAAAACACTTCAGAAGGAGGTTTTAAAAGACAGGCTACTTTTCGCTGTAGCTTCCATACTACAAGATCACCTGTTCACATCTCGTTACAGCTTGAACCGTCGCTTGGAAGCCTTGTCCACCACCAAGTTCGGGTCTCAGGACTCGGGCCTCAACAGAATCGGCATGGCGGTGCCGAACACAAACCAGCACGCGGTTGAGGGTTCAAATCCCGTATGGGGCAACGACAATGTCTCCAGCCATAACTTCGACGCCTTAAGGTGAGACAGGTTCGCCTGATATGCGCGGGGTGCGGGGAAGCCCGAAATATTTGCTTGATCAAAATCGAAAGCAGGAATGTGGTAAATTAAAACTGCGATGATTTCGGTTTCAAATTAATAATAATTGAAGTGTAAGGACAGATGACATTTTTCTAGGCGTCTATGATCCCAAGAATAATGAAGACGTGTACGGAGAGAATCCTGTGTTCAATTCCTGCTTGTTTTGGTGGACATGATTTCGTTTACTTTGTCAATACAGAGTTAGAATATTGCTAAGGATTTCGTCCTCATTACATTTCAGTAATATTCATCACTGCCTTTCAAACTGAATCAGCAAAAATGGGCCGATAATCTGCTTTGGGTATAAAATAATATCTTAAATTTACGAACAGAAGCTATTCATTAAACTGTATTGAACGTAGAAAGAATAATTTATTTGTAAGGATAGATATCTTGGATTTCAGTAAATTTATTACCAGAAATATTGAAAAATATTTCTTGTGTTTTGAAAACATTTTAGTGTGTTCATAAAATTTAAAATAGTTTATTTCTAGACGCCGTGATCCAGTCATTAATTTAAAGGTGCATGAATGCATTGATTTATAAGTAACTTCGTCTCTAATAAGTCACTTTAAACCTCTGAATTGAAACTATGTCCTGATATTTCCCTCACACGAGACGCACTGGACCTGAACACAGACGTAGGCCTGCATTTCGTTAGTCGGATGATCTCTCGCCAAATACTTGACGTTTCGTTATCGTAACCTTACACAAATTACACAAAATCTAATTTTGCAGAATTTTTAATTCGATCTAAACTCGAAAACAATTATCGTAGGGAAGGAGACTGCACAGTTCTGGAGTTTAATAAGGGCTGTTAACATCGCGCATGACAACTGAATGTAAGGACTGCCCCTTGTCAGCTATCTGCGACAAATTTTTCAACACACGAATTGTTTACTTCTCTATAGGCTTTTTAGTAACTCCGAAACAAATGCATTGGCTTCTGCATATTTAGTGCCATACAAGAAGCGAGGATTAACGTAGATCACGCAGGCGAAGAACGCAGATCTCAAAACTTCCGGGAGTTTCCATCGCCTGCCACCGGAAGTAAACACACCGAGGCGTTAAAACATCAGATATGGATTATTCCAACTCTGGTAGAAAGTATCACAAATATTATTTGTAACCAATTTAATCATAATTCCGTAACATCAAACACGAAGTTTACAGGACGTTGGAAACAAGAAAGCTATCAAACCGCCAGGTAAGTAAACGGCTGCAACGGTAACCAAGAGCAGGGTCTTCAGCTCTCAGAACGTAAGACACCCTCGATCACTTGTGCCGTGCTTTAAGGTACAGGCTACTAGCCACTGGCGCGACGTCGATGGGAATTCTCGTAGCCTGCTTTCTAACAAGTCCACCAATCTCAGTCATGAACGCAAGGCAAGGAGTAACTTTAGATTTAAATGCCTCATTATAGCAAATTATTATTATTTAGTGTTCTGTCTGACGACAGGTCCATATGAACAGGATCCTTCCATCCTTTTCTCGGACTGGGACCTGTTCATATACGTTCTTGGCAGATGATCCAGAAGTGGTTTGCCATTGCCTTCTTCTGTGTGTGAATGGAGTAATTGTTGGGATGCCACGGAGGAAAACTCCGTGTTGCCTAGACCACGGCCTTGCCCAACACAAGTTATAAATTCGAACCCGAGACCCCAGGGTTACAAGGCCAGCGTTCTAACCGCTAGACCACCTCATCTTATTATTATTTAGTGTTCCGTCTGACGACAGGTCCATATGAACAGGATCCTTCCATCCTTTTCTCGGACTGGGACCTGTTCATATACGTTCTTGGCAGATGATCCAGAAGTGGTTTGCCATTGCCTTCTTCTGTGTGTGAATGGAGTAATTGTTGGGATGCCACGGAGGAAAACTCCGTGTTGCCTAGACCACGGCCTTGCCCAACACAAGTTATAAATTCGGGCACCGCCGGGAATCGAACCCGAGACCCCAGGATTACAAGGCCAGCGTTCTAACCGCTAGACCACCTCATCTTATTATTATTTAGTGTTCTGTCTGACGACAGGTCCATATGAACAGGATCCTTCCATCCTTTTCTCTTCTCGGACTGGGACCTGTTCATATACGTTCTTGGCAGATGATCCAGAAGTGGTTTGCCATTGCCTTCTTCTGTGTGTGAATGGAGTAATTGTTGGGATGCCACGGAGGAAAACTCCGTGTTGCCTAGACCACGGCCTTGCCCAACAGAAGTTATAAATTCGGGCACCGCCGGGAATCGAACCCGAGACCCCCCAGGATTACAAGGCAACGCTTGACCACCGTGGCGGTTCTAGCAAATATGTAAGGAAATAAGCCCTATTATTGTTCACTTTCAGCCAAAGCAGTGGGGATTCAGACTTGATTGGCATCGAAGAAAACCCGGAATTCAGTCCGTACGCGAGGAATGGTGTGTCCAACGATGGCTTTACCCCGGACTTGGAGGCCGTGCGACGGGAGAGCGTAAATCCTGTGCTGGCCAACGGATACGGAAGGCGAGTGAGTGTGAATCCACTGTCAGCCGCCGCCATGTCCAGGAGCCAGAGTGTGGTAAATCCCATGGCCGGAGGATTCAAAGCCGAGGACTCAGACTTCGAAAAGGACAGCAGAAGGTCCAGCGACAACGACATGGAGGGAAACACGAACTTCACTTTCTTGCAGAAAATGGATTCCACGCAGATAACAGAACTATAGACGGAGCCTTCACGGAACATCTGAACACGTGGATCAATCCAATCCACACACCAACTACTTTGCATTGCCGCTACGTATTTGACGATAAAGCCAATCCGATCGAGAGTACAATATCGTGGTAATTTGCGAGTGGCAATGGTGAGAACTTCCTTCCCCCTTACCAAAGGGCTAGAAATCGATGTTAATGACTCTGTGTGCTGGCGTACTCTAACATTCACTTTATAGAACTGACTTCAAAATGCAGTATCTAGTTATTAGCATGTCCTCGCCGTTGCTTCAGTAAACAAAGTATCTGAACTTCTGAAGACTGTGCCAGAATCTACAAGGGCGCAGAGGATAAACGAACTCTAATCTGAATTAACACGTATTACATTATAAGTGAAACAATTCATATGACGCCAGGATTAGTCTATAAGTCGTATTAAATTTGGTGCGCGTCGGTACCGGACACGTTCAGACGTGCTCCAATCACGCGCGTTCTCCGCCAAAAGGCATTTCTACAACAAAGTTCTCTATTCATTCTGTACACGAAACATGGTCACTGCAGGTAAATATATCATAATTTATTCTCTCGTTACGTAATCTTAAGTTCTGCCAATGTTGTACGAAATCTTATCAACAGATACCCCGACATTTCTGTAACAATAATTTAATAAAATTAATTTAATTATTTCGTGTAATTTATGCAACAATAATTTAATAAAATTAATTTAATTTTTTCGTGTAATTTCTGTAACAATAATTTTATAAAATTAATTTAATTCTTTTGTGTAATTTACAACAGCTGAACAAAGCCAATCAAAACAACAGTTCAGTATAAAATAATATATTAAAATCTGTAAAGAAATAAAATTACTAAATTAAAGAGATACAGTACAGATACACAATATCAAAACCTACAGGACATCGTGAAAGAGAAGTCTAATTATGTGTAACAATGTAATTACCTTAATTAACCAGTTTCGCGGGTAAAACACAGGCACCAAAACACGCCTAGCTGAGGAACAGAGCTTGAAATTGCGATTTATTAAATGTATACTAGCCTCTAATTATCCAAGTACGTATACCTAACACCAATACAAACGAGTGTGAAAGAACATCAAAATTTTGTAAAAATGCTAATAAGGAGCAGGACATCCAGACACTTTCGCATGGATTGAAGTGTTAACAAAATTAGTTTATGAGATGATAATGTTGCGTCATATTGTGTTGAATATATGCTTGTTCAATTTTATCAGTCTAATCACAATAAAATATTATTATTAATATTAAAATATTATTACAATTAACATTTAAATATTTAAAATATATTAAATGTAAATCGAACATTTCGATAGAAAGCATCATTTTAATATATTTTAAATATTTAAATGTTAATTGTAATAATATTTTAATATTTAATAATAATATTTTATTGTGATTAGACTGATAAAATTGAACAAAAATTAGTTTAGCTAACACAACGTTGGCATCGGTACCACCTCAGAAGTTTCCTCATCTCCATTTTGTTATAGCCGGTAGTTGATAATTCTAAAATACGAATTTGCCGTTGTCCCCGGTGCCAGAACCCTTACATCACACACCCCACCCCCTATAAAACCAGCGTTGTTCTTGTTCTATAATTCCTACTTTGGCCACCAGATCGCGCCACCTAAATGTCTACTACCACACGACTTCCCACATCCATCACTTTGATATCACAGCTAACAGGACTATCAAAACTTACGATTCTGAGGTCGTGCAGAATGACGCACCCTCGACAACAAATTTCATCGAAAACCGCCCAGTGATTCTCGATTCGAATCGACTCGACATTTGACGAACTAAAAGACACGACGCTATGCACTACGTGCGAAGAACACACGATAAAGATACCGATCCTAACCTTGTCTGACACGACATAGCCCACAGGGGGCTCGTCCCAAACCGTGCGCCGCGTCCCATGAGGAGTATCTGCCCCACCCCCGGTCTGAAGGCTCCCCCCGACAAACCACTAGACTTCGGTACTTTTGACCACGACCTCAAAACATAAATCATCTGTCGTGGCGTCTCAATTTGGGGTTCATTCCCAGCGGTGTATCCTACCCCTCCAACATAAGCCTAAAACCACCAGGATGAATCCGGAAAGGCGTAGGCCCCGGGGTTATCAGAAGGAATTTTGAGTTATGTCCCGTTGTACCGAACGTAAAATTAACCTGAACAAACTCAAACTAACCTCACACATCTTAACCCACCTTAAACTAACACAACACACCCTAACTTTAACCACTTAACCTAATTTATCCCGTCCTGACCAGATCCAATCTAACATAACTCACCTAACCAAACGTCGTAAAACAACCCAACCTGTCCCAGCCCAATCCAACCTAACCTAACATAACCTAACCTAACCTAACCTAACCTAACCGAACCTAACCTAACCTAACCGAACCTAGCCTAACCTAACCTAACCGAACCCAACCTAACCTAACATAAGCTAACCTAACTTAAACTAACCTAAGCCAACTTAACCTAACCTAACCTAACCGAACCTAACCCAACCCAACCCAACCTAACCTAACATAAGCTAACCTAACCTAAACTAACCTAACCTAACCTAACCGAACCTAGCCTAACCTAACCTAACCTAACCGAACCTAACCCAACCCAACCTAACCTAACATAAGCTAACCTAACCTAAACTAACCTAAGCCAACTTAACCTAACCTAACCTAACCGAACCTAACCCAACCCAACCCAACCCAACCTAACCTAACATAAGCTAACCTAACCTAAACTAACCTAACCTAACCTAACCTAAGCCAACTTAACCTAACCTAACCTAACGTCGCAAATGGAAGTAATCAAAGTGAAAAATTTAGAAAAAGTAATTGCATATAGAGTGATAAAATAACACGCAAATTAATACATAAATCAATGAAATGATACAAACGACGTTAAAAGTATATGAGATTGATAATGTAATTAAATCCAAATATGCAAATTAATTAAGCGAAATCAAATGACGGCTTGATGAGCGGCTACAGAACGCATGAATAACGACAATATTTTGTGACGTGGCATTGCAATTACGTACAACACATGAAGTAACATATGCAAATGCGTCTCTTAGCATCACGTGACACATAATAAAATCCTATACTGACTGTCAGGAAACTCACTCCGGAGAATTCTGAGGTCGTCGTCTCCTTGACTAAAGCAAGACGGAAATGCTCCATGACGAAATGGCGTTCGACGTTCCTTCTTGGAACAGGGTCATGTAAACTCTCTTTCTCTCAGACACTGCCGCAGTTATTTTCGTGAAAACGTCAATCGTGTATAGTACGACGTATATTGAAATTAAACAAAATTTTTGTTTTGAATCGTTTAATTCATTTGCAACTTACATTTATTGAATACAGGGTAGTGGTATGAGATGTAGGATACATATGGCTTCGAAATTATTTGAATACCTCTTGCAAATGTCAGATCTATACAAGTTTACAAGTATACGAGTTGTCCGAGCGCGCTTACGTTGCCTATATTCGCGGCAGTACTGCGCGTTGGTTTTGGGTCCGGGCCCGGCGTTTTAGGTGTCATTCTCTTTGGAATTTTGTGCTCTACGCATTCGTGCGCGATTTTTGTAATTCTGGTTGTACTTTGCCCTCATATATCGCGACATTTTAAGAAAATCGGGAAATTTTCAAACTTTTTCAAATTCACAGCCTCGTATCTTTTTTGAGTTTTTGAGATACACACTTGGAGGCCAGGATGAGTTGTAACATATACACCCCTCTTCAAAACAACACTTGGCTTACTCGGATCGGATAATTAGTCTCTTAGATATGATCCCGTTTATGGACACGTGTCGAATCCGGAAAGTAGAAAATCGTGGGTTCATTTTGCGCGTGCGCAGTTCGCGACGTCCGGCCGCCACGAATGTCGGAGCGGTACTGGCACAAACATTCATCCTTCCTCTTTAAAACGAGACTAAGATGGCGGCGTTATGTCTATTGTTAACCGAGTTATTGAAGTTTGAAATTACTTCAACAGAATCTAGATTGAATTGTCCGTCATTAAAAAGTATTATTCAGCGGTTCCCTTGAAGTTACTTCCTGGACCACCGGGATTCCCAGATAAAGTGGAACAAGCGACTGTAATATGTCCAACGGGGAAATATTTTGCTCTCAGCCCAAATTTCTATGGTTTACACGTAGAACGCGCCTCTGTTCCTACAGACAGAAGCCAACGCCCGCCGCCTCCATCTTCCCTCGTGCAATGTAATCATCATCAATCTCAATTTCATTAAGTGGATCCTTCCAGCTGCGAAGGAGCTCGGTCATCCTCTTGTACGACGCGCTACATCGCTACAGTCAAGAAGAGGTTTCAGTAAATTCTTTGAGCCTGCCTCTTTACTGCAATTTACCGCGACGAGTGAAATTTACGTTTACCACCTCAGTTCTCGTTTCCGGGATATAATTACGAACACGTCTAAAAAAGGTTTCGTCACATAAACACGCGTACGAATTAAAATGCCTTTACTTTAGTTATGTGACTATTTAAAATTCTCCACAATTAATTACACCTACAGAAAATAAAATATCCCTCTCAAAGAGGGCAGCTTTACGTCTAATCAGAACCCTTTTTTAAGTCAGTAAGATGAGAAACCAGCCAGGGTTTCAATATCTGATCAATGCCGTGGCCACAACAGTCCACATCTCAAACCCTACTTCCTTCAGGCACACTCTAAAATTGTCCTGTCATCTACGATTATGTCTTCCCAGTGGTCTTTTCCATTCAGACTCTCTAACCAAAACTGTTATACCAGTCCAGAACCCCTGTAACTTTTGACTTTAAGTTTCAACTGGCCGGAAGATCAGGGGTGAAGGCCCCCCCGCTAGCAAGCCATATGTGGAGGTTCCCTCGCCAGCAAGGGATCTGGTCTCCAGGTCAAAACACATGGCAGTACTCAAGTGGACAGAGTCGACAGCGGGCTTTCAGACAGTAACCCAAACTTTAGTACCAGTCAGGGAAACAGTGTACAAGATTTTCTGTAAATTAAAAAGTAAAATTATTCGGTTTCTTAAATTTGTTGTTCCTGTATTTATTGATATACATCAAAATTACCACGTCAACCCTGAGGTGATCCTTGTTCCCCACTGACTCTAGTTCGGGATATAACTATCTCTTTCTGCAAGAACAAAGAAGATAAAAGTAGTGAGGAAGGATAGTTATAGAAAAGTGGCGCCCAACGACGTGAGGCTACGAGGATCGGCCACAACGCACTGTATCGGCGTCGAGATTGGACAGAAGAACACAGGCTCAACACTGCAAGTATCACGGGAGCATCACACGAGCCCCCGTCTTTCCGGAAATCTGCCGACTTCGAAGTGAGCAACGAGATTCAGGGATTCCAGCACCCGCGAGGAGACGTCGCCCGTGGAATCAGCCGCGGACCCTGGCAAGTCAATTTAAGGAGGTTTGGAGCGGGGAGGAAAGCCCACATATACGCTACGCGACAACCCTTCGGTCACTTCAAGCACAAACAAACCCTCTCCAGTGAGTGCTTAGTGAAGTCAACCCCAACAGCAGCAACATCATCTTCGGAACACCAGGTTGGCACAGAGTTTAGTTAATTAAAATGTACAACCAGAAGCAGCTGAGAAACCGCTCAGTGGATGTAGGTGGTGAACCAAGTATCTCCCTCAACACAGAGCTTGAGATTGATATAACATCACCTAGCATATGTGGTCAACCATCTCCGGTTTATGACACCGAACCACAGACCGAAAAGGAAATCCTGGTAGGTGACAGACACGGGGAAGTTATCGCGATCAGACGGGGAGAGAGTACAGCAGATGAGGGACAAGCCATAAATGCAGGGGTAGCTTTACGGTCAGAAACCAACTTAATAACTAATGATTCCTTACAGAGAATTATGGATTTAATATTAGAAAGCAACGAGTCACTGAAACAAAGCTTGAAAGATGAGAATACTAAATTATCGGAAAGACTAACGAATAAATTTGAGGCAGAGAACAAAAAACTGGCTAAAACTATCGAGAAAGTTAGAGAGGAAACTGCTAAACAAGCCGAATATTTCGAGGCGTCCCTACGAGAACTGTCGACCAAGTTAGATAATAAGTTAGATGCGTCCATAACGGCTTTAAACAACAAGACAGAGGTGTTGGATATTAAGACCAGGGACCTATCAAATGAGGTATTAAACATAGATACGAAGGTAAACAAAGAAATTGAAGCGGTGAGAGAGGAAATCGCCCGTGTTAGGCAGGAAATGTCGAGCGAAATTGTAGAATTGAGAAGGGAAACTACGAACTCCGCGTCACCAGGACAAATTGCGTGTCAGTCGCATTCCAACCATGAGCAGGCCCGTGGTGGCAGTCCCACCCTACATCTGCAACAGCCTGCCAGTGACCCGCTAGCTGTAAGGCATGCTTTGGTTGAAACTGAACATCTGTTGCATGCGAGTGCTGATGGGCGGTGCATGCAGAATGAAAGTATTCATGTAAGTGAGTCACCTAACTCAAACTTAAATCTCAGGGCAGATATCCAGAAATTAATCTCTGTAGAAATCCCGTTACCCACTTTTGTAGATGCTACGGCGCAAAATGCTTTGTTCCATGTGAAACAACTTGACGAATATTTCGAATTGAAAGCAATTCCTCCACAATTTCGTCTGACTATTGCTGTGAAGTCACTCACAAATGAATCAGCCAAGTCATGGATTCTCGCGACCGCGGGAACGTTCCAAAATTATGAGAAATTTAAGAGTTCATTCATCAGACAATTTTGGAGTAACGAAAGCCAGTCGGAAACTCGCTGCAGAATATACCAAGAGAAATTCAGTCGTCAGAGCGACAAGAGTATGTCCGATCATTTTCTAAAATATGCTGTCTTAGCCAGGCACCTACAACCCCCAATGGAAGACCAGGAGCTCATTTCTGCATTAAAAGCTCATTACCCAATATCCGTGCAGAGAATTTGGTTAGCTAAGCAGCCTAAGGATGTTGAAGAGGTCGTCAGCTTCCTGAGGCAAATGGACGAGATAGAAGCGAAAGAGCAGGGTTACAGGACTGAAAGAGAACCCCCTGGCAACTCGAACCCGCAGAATTATCGGAACAACAGGGCACAATATCGAGGCAATGACAGAAACCAGGAGAGGCAATATCAAGTCAGAGGAATGGAATTTGGTAGGGGAAACAACTATCAAAACCGCCCGACGCGTCGACAGCCGTATTTTGGAAATAGGCGAGACAACATTGCCACAGGTGGGCAGCACAGGGAGGAGGAGAGTCGGAATCACAGGCAAGGGAACCAGTTAAACCCTTACGCCCCCACTTTCAATCAGGAGAGGAAAGAGGAAGACAGCGATCTGCGGATTCCACGACCAAGCTCCAATCAGCATCAGGGGAATTAGATCAGGACGTGTCCGGAGGGCGTGGGTTCGTCCTAGATGGGTGCAATAGAGTAGAAAACGCCCCAAGGAATGAGTTAAAAGCCAAAAGGGTAGGAGTTTGCAATGACGAACTGGGTGTAGGAGACGAAGAAATTTTATTACAAGCGATAGATGGAGACAGATTAAACAATTGCCCCTACGTGAAAATTGTCACGGGAAGTGAAGAGGTGGACGCGTTATTAGATTCTGGATCGCAGATAAGTTTGGTCACTGAAGAAATCTACGAGAAATTAATATTGAAGCAACATCCAATTTTGACGTTGCCAGTTAAAGCCGCTATCCTAATTACAGCCCTCGGTAACAAATCTAAGAGATTGAAGAAACAGGCAATGGTGGAATTTGAAATTGAAGGCGACAAATTCAACCAGGTTTTCCTCGTTGCTCCGCAATTAATGGTTCCTATGATACTAGGTGCGGATTTCTTGAATGAAAACAAAGTGGTACTAAATTTTGCAGAGAGAAGCCTCCAGGCAGAGAGAGACGGAGTTGTTGTTAGGTACAAATCTAACAAGGGCGCAGGACAAGATATCGCGCGATGTAACGGACGGGACCCAAAGGACGGTGGTCACTACAACGAAGCATACGTTAACCACACGCTGGTACTAGACTCTGGTAGCCAAAGCCAACTACAGGTGGATCAACCCGCAGCCATTCGTGATTGTAACCATTCGCAGAAAGGGACTGAGATTGGTGAAGAGATAGAAGGAGAACCCCCAGGTGTACATGTAATTTGTAGTTGTTGCAACAGGGATTGCAGTTATGATTGCTCCGAAAGGGAGATTGAGATTAATGAATGCGGGCAATTGGACCCAGCAAAGTTAGAATACGGGAGACGTATCGATATTGATAAGGGGGAGAGACAATGCAATACGAATAATTCAAACACAAGAGCTGCACCGGATGAACGTCGTAACATTTCCAGCGAGGACCTGTCCGGAATCATAGAGGCCCAGGGAAACTTGTCACGTCTGCAGAAAGGACAACTGTCAAATGTATTAGTTAAGTACTTGAAACACTTCACGTCGAGGCCAGGGCGTTGCAGAACGTATAGTTATGGGTTCCAAGTGAACAGTGAGGCAACGATTAGAACGCAATCAAGGCAGATACCTTTCTCTTTGAGGGCAGCTGTAAGAAAGGAAATAAACCAGATGATCTATGATGGTATCATCGAAGTTTCCAGTTCCCCTCACGTCAACCCTTTGGTTATAGTCAGTCGGGAAGGAAAAACGCCCAGGATATGTTTGGATGCGAGGAAGGTAAATGAAATAACTATTGCGGATTCAGAAAGAGAAAGACCAACTGAGGAACTACTTCAAAGATTTCATGGGGCTAAGTTCATGACCAGCTTAGACCTGACGTCAGCGTTTTTGCAAATTGAATTGGATGAAGGATGCCGGAAATACACCGCATTTTTATTCGAGTCAAAGCAATACCAGTTCAAGAGAGTACCTTTTGGGCTCAAAAACAGCTTATGTGCTTTACTGAGAGCGCTACGCACCATATTTGACGGAACCACTTCACATTTCTTGGTGAATTATGTAGACGACTTACTAATTTACTCGAAGAACTACCGAGATCATCTCGAGCATTTGGATACTGTATTATCAAAATTAACTGAAGCGGGCTTCACTATCAATGTGACAAAATGCAAGTTCGGGCAGCCCGAAGTCAAATTCCTAGGTCACATAATAAACGAGCACGGCGTCGTACCAGACCCTGGAAGGATGACAGCGATGCTAAACTATCCCGCCCCCAAAAACCACAAGGAACTAAGGCGATTTTTAGGAATCTGTAATTACCACCATCGGTTTATCATAAATTATGCAAGCTACGTGGCTCCTTTGTTGCCTTCATTGAAAAAGGGGAACAGATGGAAGTGGGATGAACATAAACAGGTCGCATTTGAGACACTGAGACTGCAATTTGCAAACAGTATCCAATTAATGCATCCTAATGAGGGTGATCCATTTTCAGTGTATACAGACGCGAGTAGCTATGCCATCGCGGCGATCCTTACTCAAGCCGGCAGTGATGGAAGTCAGAGGATCATTTCCACTGCATCCAGGGTACTATCCGCCACCGAAAGAAGATATACAACGTGTGAGCAGGAACTACTTGCTGTTGTATACGCCCTCCAGAAGTTTCGGATTTATGTATGGGGAAGGACAATAACCATATACTCGGATAACAAGGCGTTATCTTTCTTAAAGAGGTGCATTTTGACTTCAAACCGAGTATCTAGGTGGATACTTCAACTCCAGGAGTATGACTACCGAATTGAACACATCAGTGGGACCAGCAATTATTTTGCAGACCAATTGAGTAGGCATCCAGTGGGTATGGACCCAGGACAGGTGACGAAAATCGGAAAGCCTACTGAACTACTGGTGGCTCTGTTCAAGTTAAATGTGGACCCAATGATTAGAAAAGATTTGAGAGACATCGCTGTTCACCAAAGTCAAGACCACGTTATACAAGGAGCAAGGGAAAAGCTGCAAGTCGACGACCCCTATATAAAAGGCAGGTACTTGCTTCACCAAGGAGTACTGTACTGCAGGAAACCTCACTGCAGTTCAGACTGGAGAATCTACTTGCCAACCAGCCTGGAGACCAGGTTTATCAAGTTCGTTCATGAGTATTTGGGCCATTCCGGAGCCAATAAAACGTTAAGAGCCATAACGGACTCCTTCTATGTGAGAAACCTAGGCAGAAAAATACGCAAGACCCTCTCATATTGTGAAGTTTGCCAGAAGGTAAAACACCCGAACCGGAGGTACGAGGCTGAAGTAAGATCACATCTCCCCACAAAAGCTGGAGAATTAGTCAGCGTTGATTTATTTGGGCCCCTACCATCTGGACGATTTGGGAATAAATATATACTTGTATGCTTGGACGTATTCACAAAACACGTAAAGCTGTACCCTCTAAAATCGGCCACGACTCGGGCGTGCCTGAGGAACATTACCCAGAAATACGTACCCACCGTCATTCATCCAGAAGCCATCTTATCGGACCACGGGACTCAATTCACTTCCGAGGGCTGGCGACGGTCTTTGGAAGAACTAAACATCAGAGTAAAATATTCCCCGATTCGACACCCGGAGTCAAACCCTTCAGAAAGGTTTATGAGGGAAATATCTAAATTTTTCAGAATATACTGCCATACGACGCAGAAGAGCTGGCCGCAACTGCTTAGTAACATAGAGTATTGGTTAAACAACACCGTTTCAGAGGCCACAAATTTTACTCCCGCTGAACTAATGTTTGGCAGTCCAAAACCGAAACTTTTCAGAGAATTGTTACCGACAGCGCCGGAGCCTCTCTTAACCGAGGAAACCGTTGAGAAGAAGGCTATTAAAGCCTACACACGAATGAAAGAGCGCGCCGCCATACGAAAGGAGAGGTGTAAGAAAGGAGTCGCCAAATGGGAACCTAGGCTGCGTGACCCAGTGCTTGTCAGAATAATGCCTGTCTCTGATGCCGGCAAAGGAGTTACGGGGAAGTTTATGCGTCCGTTTGAAGGCCCATACTTCATCTCAAAAGCACTATCGCCCGCCATGTTCGAGCTGGAAGATAAGCACGGGAAACCACGAGGCATGTTTAACAAGCGGGAGTTGAAGCCTTTTCGCATGGAAAACGATGTCTTGGCTGAACCCAAATGCAGGATTGACAAAACCGATGTCGTCACCGAATTGTACTAGGTATCCGCAAGGGAATTAGCCGCGATAAAGTAATGAAGATAATCTAAATTTAAACCATTCACGAAAATGTTGTTACCCACAAACTGCCCTGAGGTTTAGAAAAAAAAAAAAAAAAAGGGTTACATAACCCAAAACATGAGGGTTTGAGCTAAATAAGAGTACATGCATTTCTTTAAAAATCTCTATAATGGAAAGCTATGATAAGAACGCAAGGAATGTTTGAAACAGAATGCAGATTAGAGAAAGCAATTAGGGGTATATAAAGCAGTCAGACTATAAAAAGTTTATCCAGTTGGCATATGTTTGCCTTGTATTTGATTTGTATTTAATATGTTTCTATGTTATAAGATGTCACATTTGAGTATACGTACCAATTGTTTTAGGGAATAATTATCACTACATATAATCTTGAGCGGGATAGAGGTACTTGGTTTATAGTGTAAGTTTAGTCAGATATATATAAAAGTAGTGAGGTAGGAGACAAATTGAGAGGATCTGTGAGTTATAATCTTTTAGAAATACAAGAACAACGCATGTGGAGATAGGGACTCACATAGGTGTGGAGTAAATTGCATGCGAATGATAAACGTAGTATTTACTTATAAAGTAACATAATGACCTTGCTTCACGTTGGGATGTTTAGAGCTTAGATAAGAAGTTCAGACGAATTTGAAATCAAAATTGTCCTCACTTCATTATCGGGGAGTTTATACCAGTCCAGAACCCCTGTAACTTTTGACTTTAAGTTTCAACTGGCCGGAAGATCAGGGGTGAAGGCCCCCCCGCTAGCAAGCCATATGTGGAGGTTCCCTCGCCAGCAAGGGATCTGGTCTCCAGGTCAAAACACATGGCAGTACTCAAGTGGACAGAGTCGACAGCGGGCTTTCAGACAGTAACCCAAACTTTAGTACCAGTCAGGGAAACAGTGTACAAGATTTTCTGTAAATTAAAAAGTAAAATTATTCGGTTTCTTAAATTTGTTGTTCCTGTATTTATTGATATACATCAAAATTACCACGTCAACCCTGAGGTGATCCTTGTTCCCCACTGACTCTAGTTCGGGATATAACTATCTCTTTCTGCAAGAACAAAGAAGATAAAAGTAGTGAGGAAGGATAGTTATACTGTGCACACATTTCTCATCTGCCTATGCGACAGAACACGTGGAATGAACGACTGTCATAAGACTTTCGCTTCAAATAAGGGTCTATTTATATAGGAACGTACGAGGTGCGATCGGAAAGTTTCTAGACTGCGCCTATAAAAACCCGTACACTTATCTCAGGTATTAAATTCATCCATCACCCTCGAAGTAGTTCCCCTGGGAGTGAACACAACGATCCCAGCGCCGCTGCCAAGCCTGGAAGCATCCCTGGAAATCTTTCTTTGTCAGCCTGTCAAGCACCATCTGCGATTCTGCCTGAATCTCTTCTATCGTCTCAAATCTCCTTCCCTTTAGCTGAATTTTCATCTTTGGGAAGAGGAAGAAGTCACACGGAGCTTAGAAAGGAAGTTGGGGTCGGTTCTTGCAAGATCTTTGAGCTCCTGACAAACGAGAAGTCGATTCTGCTTCTGGTCCTCAGACAGGATGCGTCGCATGTGGAGTTCTTCCTTTAGAATCAGCTGACAGGTCCCATAGCCTATCCCAACAATGTCGCACAAGTCGTTGATGGTACGACGTCGATCTTCGTGAATGGCCTGCCGAATCTTCGTAACATTTTCGGGCGTTGTGCTCGAAGATGGTCGTCCAGAACGCTCGTCATCATCGACAGAGGTTCGGCCATTTTTAAAACGTGAATGCCACACAAAAGTTTGTGCACGACCCATTGCGGACTCCCCAAATGCTTGCTTTAGCATTTCATAGGTTTCCGTAGCCGTTTTGGCGAGTCTTTGGCAAAATTTGATGCACACGCCATTCCGAAATCGCAGGAGGGTCGGTGTAATGCACTACCAAAACGCCCGTAACTAAGAAACAAATGCTAATTCGATGATGCCGGCTGGCACACTGATTCACTATGAATGTAGGCCGCACCCCCTAGCGGCAGAAGCTCGTACTACATCCGGTTCGCCCTCTATTGACACAGTCTTGAAACTTTCCGATCGCACCTCGTAAAGATAACGTAAAGAGCCCTTGCCGATTTTTCAGAAAATATTATTCAACGTTTTTCAATAGAACTGTTTATATTGGACCCCGAGCTCGTCCGGTCCACGAACGAGTCTCGCCCAACTTACGTCTCCAACGATATTTTTCTTAAACATTTCCATTGAAAAACGTTGAATAATATTTTCTGAAAAATCGGCAAGGTCTCTTTACGTTCCTATATAAATGGACCCTTAGCAGGCAACGAGTCCTCCTCGTAAGATGCAATTTCACGAAAGACTGGCTGAAGTTGGAACATCCTCTCAGTTGACTCTGCGGGTCCTGTATTTGAAGCTCCGGGGATGTCCTTACTGTTCAACTGATCTGTATTGCCTTAAATCTCGAAGCTTCCTTGCGATCCATATGTTTATTACGTCAAACTCAAAGCAGGCAAGCAAAGATTAGCCCCACTTCGATACGTAAACAGCCACCCAAAATCAGTTTCCGCGTGATCCATGTCCACTGCATATCTGACGCTCTCTGTTTACATCCGAGTAACGTTGCAAAGATAATTTATGTTCACCTGGTACATTAAAACAGCAAATACGCCATCCTCTACGCACTTTTCCAATCACGATTCATAAATGAATGAAAATGCATTAGGAGTCGGCGAAACAATTATTATGTCCCTATGAAAGACGAGAATGGAGGGGCATTGCCACGGAGATGGCCTGATCGGTTCCGAAATCGACTGCTGCCGACGCCTCGCACTGGGCGCAGGTCATGAATCCGCGCCGATGTTAGGACGATGTCAGGCTCGTTCTCTGAGCGACTCAGTGGCAACGCGCTTGCCGACACCGGCGGTCGTGTGGCAGGACATAACCATGTTTGCTGTTCCCGAGCAAAATTCCAGTGACCGGACATCGTACCAGAAATATGAACGGGGAGCTGTTTTGTTCGTCGTGACGCGAAAACGGTTAGGAACGAATTAGCGAATCAAAATAGGTAAGAATTTGCAGTGTTCGTAAGAGAAAATAGTTCTGAAGTAAAAGCTGTGACGTAAGAGTGGCTACGCGTACCGCAATGGAGAATTTTACGAAGTGGCCTCGTCGTCCAGCCTTGATATCAGTTCCCCGGAGTCACATTTCCAATCGCACAGAGATGCAATTTAATTTTAATTAGCGTCGTTAAATATTCTCCACACAGAAACTTATTTCAGATCTATTTTAGCATTGAAACATAAATTAATTTTTGAACCCAGCGCCAATTTTTTTTTCCAAATACGTCGAGTACCATCGGAGTCGCGGACAGGTTGACAGAGAAGACCTCTCTGTCATGTGTTCACTTCTGAGCGTAAAAACATATTAAGGTGCTGAACACTGGTCCTACAACTTGTTCTTCTAACACGTAGGACGCCACGGTACGTGCAGATGCACTGTCGACGTGCTGTTATCGACAGTTAACAGTTCCCGTCTCCAGCGACAAGCTCTGATTCCTCCTTGGTCGCTGCTAGAGTCTAATTACTCCGCTTACTGACAATCGGTATGATGCTTCGTGTCAAATTTATTCATCAGCCACGAGGCTCAAACTTAGTGTCTGAAACACAGGACAGTGAAGTGAATGACTAAGGGCTTACTTGAGTTCACTCGCGGTTCGAGTTTATCTTCAAGTTTCTTTTAATAGTAGATTATTTATCGACGTTGTAATTAGCTCAGATAATGTTGCGTCAACTGAGATGAATAGGAAAGGATCTGCAAGGATTAGGAAGTAATTTTAGGCACAATCTCAGTATTTGTAACTACAGAGCGACTCCCAGTAGCACGCACAGTATCTGACCTAGTTCAGAGTGAACGTCATTCAACGATACTGAGTCCTACCAAAGTCAAATTTAAACCTGTTGATAACATTCTTCTGTTAACAGACACGAGTAGCGATCTGAATATCGTGTAAGTCTGTCCTAATTTCTTAATTAAATAAGCCTGATTTAAAACTTCTGTAGAATCAGTTCCGACGAGCAACCGAAACATCGCTGCCTCACAAAAAAGAAATTTCTGTTCATTTAAGAGTGACTGCTTGCATTAGGAATGTACACTGAAAACGTTTTGCGCCCAAGGTTTGGAGAAAATTTGGTAGCGGGAAACACCGTGCATAAGTAATGTCACGTGGACTGGAAACAACTGGAAGATTCAGATAGACAGCTCCGGCGACCTTTAAGATCCATCACCACATGTAAATAATATACAGCCTAGGAGTTGCTCAGATGTGGATTAAATTACGGAAAAGTTAAAAATTTTAGGGTTTTTTTTACAAACAAAAGTTTAACGAGTGACTGCATTAGTGTGTGTACCAAAATGTCGTGTCTTCCCGCTCTGTGCTACATTAAAATTGTGTTGGGGACTGCGAAATGAAAGTGGAAGGATTTTACAAATTAGTTATTTGAGATTTTGTGTTCCTTGTTGTTCATGACGTCAATTGTGTTGCAGACAAAAATATATTACTGCATGTACAAACCAGCTGCTACAAAGTTAATCATTTTTCGAAACACTGCCCAGCTAATTAAGGCAGAAACAATTTCCTTTGTGTTTTAATGAACATGTGAAGTGTTGAAAAATCTATAAAAACATCAAGCTTATATTTGACTAAAATACAAATTCTCCTCTTAAGATGAACCGTTTCATTTGAAATGGGGATGGGATTCATTAAGTTCAATTCAACACTAAATTCAAACACCTTATTTAGTTTCGGTGAAAAACATGCTAATACGCTAAAGATCCAATACCTTAATTATATTAATTTCTTGCGTGTTTGAATGTTCACTTCAATATTTCACGAAATCAGAAATATGTCTGCTTGTATGCGATGTCCCATTAAAGTGCCAGTGGTTTATAACGAGCTAGAAAGCAAATTCAAATGCAATGAACGTGTAGGCTTTAAGAACTTTTAAGTCAGTCTCGTTACATTGCTAATTCATAACGCCATCAGCAGTTGAAATGTAGTTACTGCTAACAGCTGCTTTCGGAAAGACTTTTCGCTAACCCCCTATATTTTTCGCACACCGTGAACTAGCCGATTATACTCTCTAAAGACCAGGTCCCGTTCTTGAAATTCCCGGTCATGGAACGTTTCAAATTTACGCACTTCGCAAGGCATGGGTCCTCGGCTAGCAAGCCTCTCCCTGATGAAGCCAGTTTCCGACCGCTCGAAATGTTTCCCTTTTACCTTGCCCCATAGTACGAACTGAATCGAGTCGAATTGCACCGTTCAGTCGCGAGGTCGTAGCCCGATGGGAGACGCGATTGACGATGTGAGCCTCTACAACTGCACGGCGTCGCTGCTGATGCAGTTGGACTCCTCCGTGAACGCGAACTCCGTGTGGACGCTGAACCGGAGCCAAGTGGTCGACCTGTTGGAAGTCGCCCTAACGCAGACGGACTCCTCCGCCCAGTGGACGGCGCTCCGTGACTTCATTTCCGAATGCCTCCTCCCCGCACAGAGGCCGTATGACCTGGCCTGGTGGCAAAAACTTATGTGGGCTGTCGTATTCGGGGCGATGCTCGTAGTTGCCACAGGGGGCAACATAATCGTCATGTGGATCGTCCTTGGTAAGCAAATCATTTATTTATCAGTGATTGGAAATATATTGTGTGTTCTGTTCAAAAACAGCTGTAAACGATTCAAAACTTTTTAAAGCCTGTGAGAAACTGCGATACTTGTAAAGAGAGTCAATACAAAATTTCATAAAAATTATTACACAAATTACTTACCAACAAACAACAATTTCGTTTGAAGTCGCGACTACACGTAATTTGACCACTGAACATGAAGTTACAGGCCGAGACTTAAGGGAAAATCGACTGAAAATAGTTCGGTCATTATCGTGATCTGCACTTCACACTGAATAAATTCTGGGCTGTAAGTACGTCTGTCCACCGAGCTCAGCGAAATTCTTTGGTACAGTGACACAGCCACTGACGTGTGTCAGGGCAAAGAGTTAGAGGACGTAGCGACGTCCTTGGTGATCATTCGCGTGACTGGGCAAACACAAAGGTTTCGGCTGCGGGAATGTTTATTGTTTAATAGCCCGTTCATTCCTTTTAAGGCCTATCTGCGTCATTCACTTTTAAGTAACACAGCAAAATGGCCACAAGCTACAAGTGGGACTAACTACTTTTTTCAGGCTGAATACGAGGTGCGATCGGAAAGTTTCTAGACTGCGCCTATAAAAACCCGTACACTTATCTCAGGTATTAAATTCATCCATCACCCTCGAAGTAGTTCCCCTGGGAGTGAACACAACGATCCCAGCGCCGCTGCCAAGCCTGGAAGCATCCCTGGAAATCTTTCTTTGTCAGCCTGTCAAGCACCATCTGCGATTCTGCCTGAATCTCTTCTATCGTCTCAAATCTCCTTCCCTTTAGCTGAATTTTCATCTTTGGGAAGGGGAAGAAGTCACACGGCGAATAAGGAGGGTGCGGGATGACGGCCAAAAACTGCCGAACTTTGAGGGCGGTGTGCGCTGGCGCGTTGTCATGATGCGTCGCATGTGGAGTTCTTCCTTTAGAATCAGCTGACAGGTCCCATAGCCTATCCCAACAATGTCGCACAAGTCGTTGATGGTACGACGTCGATCTTCGTAACATTTTCGGGCGTTGTGCTCGAAGATGGTCGTCCAGAACGCTCGTCATCATCGACAGAGGTTCGGCCATTTTTAAAACGTGAATGCCACACAAAAGTTTGTGCACGACCCATTGCGGACTCCCCAAATGCTTGCTTTAGCATTTCATAGGTTTCCGTAGCCGTTTTGGCGAGTCTTTGACAAGAGATTCAGGCAGAATCGCAGATGGTGCTTGACAGGCTGACAAAGAAAGATTTCCAGGGATGCTTCCAGGCTTGGCAGCGGCGCTGGGATCGTTGTGTTCACTTCCAGGGGAACTACTTCGAGGGTGATGGATGAATTTAATATCTGAGATAAGTGTACGGGGTTTTTATACGCACAGTCTTGAAACTTTCCGATCGCACCTGGTATACAGTGAGCTTATTTTAAAATATGCAGAGTTGCATTTGAAATTGCTGTAAATAAATGGTGCAGTCATCTGATAAAACGTCGTTCAACAACGTTCGTCGTACACCTCTACTAAAATGTTTTCCGAAGTGTGTTAGCAACTTTGCGAGATAAAACCACGCGGGTAAGACGGGTAGGAATGACACGCAAACTTTATTATTTGAGACAGAAAACACAAGAAACAAAAGTTACATAAATATTTCCGTTTTAATGCGAAAATTTGACACTTATTCTAGGTACAAGTTATCAATGGACCGGTAGTGTTTTACATTTGCAATATCGTAGACCCGAAATGCTGAGAAGTTTCGCGTCTCTACGTTGTCTTTCGGATGATAGGAGCTTTAGAAAAACCCTATGAACACCTTCCCAGCAGTGTCAATGTAGATCTGGACGGATAAATCACTTCACCATCAAGTCGAACTTAACACGAAGAAGACCAACTTCCTGATATACTAATTTTATACACAAAGTAACTATAATTTACCAAGTATATATTAAATCTTGTCCGTCTAATCACAATAAATTCTTATTAAATATTGAAATATTACAATAATTAACATTTAAAATATTAAATGATGTTCTTTATCGAAATATTCGATTTACATTAGACCATCATTTTTCATGTTTCACGACATGTTTCAGTTCCTAAAAGAACCATCCTCAGGTATATATAATTATATAAAGCTTCAAAACGATAAATAATTCAAATACAATTTTCATACATTATGCCAGCGTACATTTTTATCAGATTTTTACTAGATATTAAACGATGTTCTTTTTCAGATTTTTTTCTTCAGATTTTTATTCCATTTTTAATAACACACTCGATGTTGTTCTTTTAGGAACTGAAACATGTCGTGAAACATGAAAAATGATGGTCTAATGTAAATCGAATATTTCGATAAAGAACATCATTTAATATTTTAAAAATATTTTAAATGTTAATTATTGTAATATTTTAATATTTAATAAGAATTTATTGTGATTAGACTTACAAGATTTAATATATACTTATTATATCACAATATGACGCAACTTTACCATCTTATAATTTACCAAGTTAAATGCCAGACAAATTTAAATATATATTGATTCCAGGCGTGTAAATGCAACTGACATTTGAATATTTCTCTGGCTAAAAAAATAATTCACGGGATTTAACGCTGGAGTTGTGACGAGACACAGCTGATACATACAAAAGACGTCATGCCACAATTCGTATGAAATACTCTTAAATACGTTAGGAAATTGAAAGTCGATAATTCTGTTGGTGATACAGTACGAAGTTCAAACGAAAATATAAAAAGTGAATGTTATGTGAAAGACTGGAGGTACATCGGAGAGGCAATTTTGAGGTAATAAGTTTTCACTCAGTAAATAAATAAATTTGTAATGTAAGAACATTACATCTTACTGTATTTGATTGAGATATACGGAAGTATATAAGCCCTTTGGCTATGTTTCTTAAGAGAAATAGAGAATGAGTTACTAGAGGCGCTCTGTGCTGGGTTGATGGACAGACAAAGGTGACGCGACGGCAGGACACAGGAGTTTCGTGTCTCACCGTCGGGGAAGAACACATTCCGAGAGTGTTTAAGGAAAGCATTTGGACCCGGGAGGGAGGAACTATGAGGCGGACGGAGAAAACTGCGTAATCAGAGCGCCGGCCGCGTAGCAGCCACGTGGAAAATGAGAACTTCAAAAGAAACTTTAGTCGTAAAAGTCTGAAAGCAGAACCACAGCCAACCTGGCGTAGCTTGGAGGACAGTTCATATTAAGACTGACGTGAAAAATGATGTGGAGGATTCGAAGGTTATATGGAACCCACTTCACGGAGCCTTTACACATAATATACCTTCGTGTTCTAAAAACGTCTTCTCTCCTAGGCCCAAATATCCTCCTCAACACCCGATTCTCAAACACCTGCAATCTGTGTTCCTCCCTCTGACTGAGAGACCATGTTTCGCACCCATACAAAACAACACTCAAACTTATTGTTTTGTATACTTTAATTTTCAGGTTCTTAGAATTCAGACGGGAAGACAAAATATTTTGAACTTAGAAGTAGCAAGCATTTCCGGAATTTAATCTCCTCCTAACTTCCTCATGAGTGTCATTTTCATTTGTTATTGTTGTTCCCAAATATTTGAACTTTGTAACACTTTCAAAGGATTTATTAGCCATCCTAAGATAATTCTGTACTTCGCCGTAGCCGCGGGGTCTGAGGCATCATGCTTCGGACCGGCGATACGGAATGCGCGCTGGTTCGAGTCTCGGGGAGAAGACATTTTCTCATGAGCTTTCGACTGGTGCCAACCCAGCATCGTGAGGAAATTGGGGAGCTACAATCCGGTCATGAAAGCTAGCAATGACTGGGGGTTCGTCGTGCTGACCACACGTCATCCTATATCTGGTTGGATGATCGTTCACCTCTGCTTAGGCATGTGAACGTGAGGCCAGTAGCCAGCTAGTCGGCTTTGGCTCTCAGAGGGCTATTACGCCACGGATTATTATTAAGATAATTCTGCCAGCCTGTCTGCTGACGAGATACTAACATGTACATGTAACACGTTTTATTCTAATGGGATTTTGGACTAAACCCACTGGAAGGAGAGAATTTTCGTGTGATAGACAAAACCTGTATAGAATTGCTGTTAGTTACTCAGGATTATTCATGACAAAATATTTAAACGTAATTTTACAAAATGCAGACACGTGATATTACAAAACAAGTTATCAAGACAATAACAGCTTTTGCAAACGAGATATTCACTTCACGTTACGAAAACATTACTCATGAGAAACTAATTTATTTTCAGCGCAAAACTGGGCCCACTGATGGATATTGTTACCAACTGATATTCATATATTCCCATGGTTGTTACGTCACATGTTCTCGCAAAGGATGGCGGGTAATGGCCAGACAATCATCCTTCACTTTACGAATTTGAGTACCTGTCAAGTTGGTGTCTCTTCCGAAGGAAATTTAGAAAATAAAAGAGAGTTTAGGTTAGCCTCAATTGCCACAACCTCAATACATTTTTTCAAGAAAATCCCACCAGCTTGTCTCAAGTTGTTACATGGCAGAACTTACAGCTCGTAGAACTATCGAAAGATGATGCAATGATCTCGACCCGAAGACAGGAGACAGAACAGGCGAGGACGAACAAATCTTGCACAATCTATGCGGCTTGATCGGGCTTCCTACACAAAATTCTGCGATCAGATGGGACCGTGTCTCTGCAAAGCTACGGCCACTGATGCGTCCACTGTGTGTCCTCAGGTGATACAAGCGCGAACGCAGAGTAGCGGGGGGTGGGGGTGGGGGGGAAATCGAAGGACTGTTTGAAGAAACCTGTGTCCTGCCACGTGGGCTGACACCCCGGCCTCATAACAACACAAACAGCATCGATCTTCCTGGAAGACGAAATGAAAATCCTTTTTCATGATCCTGACAAGCTCTGTAATGATCGCGTAACCTGTGCTGCTCGAAGTCGAAATCTAGCCAGAACGATGAATTAGCAGCGTGACTTGTTCGCTCTCGGGAGGTCCCCAGTTCCATGCTCCACACTTGATAATCTATCACGAGGTTACACTTGGCTCTCCTTATCCTTGTGGCAATTCCGACTGAGTTCGCCTGACATTCGTACCTCACTATCACGCTTCGTGGCCTCAGAATCTACAGAGGATTTCAAAATAATTAAAGGAAAAAATGTTATATATTATTTAAATCTTGCCCGTCTAATCACAATAAATTCTTATTAAATATCAAAATATTACAATAATTAACATTTAAAATATTTAAAATATTAAATGATGTTCTTTATCGAAATATTCGATTTACATTAGACCATCATTTTTCACTAATATCGAATATTTCGATAAAGAACATTATTTAATATTTTAAATGTTAATTATTGTGATATTTTAACATTTTAATAAGAATTTATTGTGATTAGACGGACAAGATTTAAATAATATATATTCATTATATCACAATATGACGCAACTTTACCATCTCAGGAAAAATGTTAATAATACGAAGTGTATAAATACTATCGTTCCTCTTCACGATATAATATATCGTACATGGTACAGGCCTTTTAAAAATGTCTTATGCGATACAAACCACGATCATAAATGTGTCAATGTCGTAACAAATACGCTTTCTCTGTGTTTACCACTGACTTCAGACATCATTCCCATGAAAGCGACCGCTTCTTGGGAGGCAAATAGGAAAAATAATTGCCCGCCTCTTGCTGTACATAAAAGCTTGCTGTCTTTTAATGACTACGCCACCGGACGCTGCCGTGAGGCAAACGAACCCTGTCTACATCCCAGTAAAATGTTCACTTAGACTCTCTTTTGAAACAGTCCCCCGTTCACACCAGGATCTTTCAAGCAGCGCCTTTCCTTCAGGCCTTTCCAGTGTGTTAAAATTGTAATCCTCTCCCCCTCCCCCCCAAATTTCCCCCGAGAATAAATGCACGTGATAAACTTCCAACGAAGTAACATCGATAAGGAGACGATACTCTGTGATCATTCCAAGTTCGCGGTCCGTTTCACACAAAAAAATTAGGACGTAATCTGACACCTGCTGTCATTATTACTCATTAGCTTCGACGAGAACGTAGATTCAAATCGCAGCTGAATGTTGAAGAAAGTAATTTACAAAGCACGTACCAGCGACATTTCCCCCCAATTAAAATTTGTCTCCAGAGCCATTCTCCCTCTCTCGCAGGACTTGGAGTGTGAGCAGAGTCTTTAATTTCGAGGATTCCTTGAGGAGCGATGCGAATATTGTTACCATGGGAACAAACAGACTCATGGAAGGCACGCACGTACGGTCCACAGAATCGTCGTTATGAAATATTCATGTTCCCATCCGATGCCTAGAAAGTAATTACTGTCGTATCAGCCGCTCACTCCGCGTGTTATGGCCGCATTTCCGGATTTCTGTTGCACATTTAAACATTTCCGGTTTACGGAACAATAGCTTGTCCATTCCTTCTTTGGATTTTCAAGGCCGAGAGTTCAATCAGCTCTCCGGGATGATGTGCGTCGAATATTGAAAGTTATTCAACGTTTCGGCATATATCAGTTCCCATCTTCAGGGCGAATATTCACTGCTTTAACTTTTTGTGGCGTCTTAATTTGGGCAGGCATTAGGGGACGAGTGTGTTGTGATGAAATTGGCCTAGCCGTAATGCGGGTTGCTGTATAACTGTTGACGACCACTACCCCGTATTAGGGTTTTAAAAAAAAACTACCCGTGTTTATATAAGCGTCGGTTAACTTCCGACTGTTATTTGAGGCCCTGTTAACGTGTACGTCCGTCTGTCACTCGAGTCAGGCGCCGTAAAAACACTAGTCGCTTCAGAATGCAAAGGAAAACTGTAGTACAGATATTTTGAAAATACGACAAAGTTAAATAATTTGTAACCGAATTTAAATCAAGATTCATTCAAGAATAAAAGAACGTTAAAGTTGGGGAACACATCCTAAAAATCAGCTCGAGGTCCTCTGAATCTCCATTTACTGTCTAGAAACATAAGTTTTAAAATACGCCGATCGCAGACTACAAATTTGCATTTTATACCGGGTTGAAATTCACTTTCTTACTCTAAGGGAGGAACATGGATTGTGGGTGGTTAGGAGGAGGATGTTTGGACACAAAGGGCAGTTAAATTTGAGGCTGAAGGAATGTTCATAACGAAGGGATTAATTATTTATAACCTTATCAATTAATACAAAGGCGGTTGAATCAAGAATAATGAGATGCATATGACATGTAGACATGTGACATGCCTTAGTAAGATTGACTTCGCAACAGTAAGTTCGTATTTAGAGTAAGTGAACTCCACCAGAAAAGCAAAACGAGTAGTAAGTAGTAATGGGAAATAATGTATCTGCAAAGCACCCGAGAGGTAGCATCACCACACTAAGACCTCCCCATTCTTCCTGCCCCAATTACTCTTTCATTTTTCAGGTGAAGCAGATGTTCAAAGGTTACCATTAAATTTTCCACCTTGTTTCTTTGCCCTGCCAATTAGTGGGAACATCGATCTCATAAAACAGCATTACGAGTAATTGTACTCTGTAATACAATGTATTTTCCGTTGTCTGCTTTGAAATAATAGCAGCTTTCTAAAACGTTCTTTGTAAGTATCTTTGGCTCTACAGAACATCAAAGTAAAATAAAGCTGTCCCACTTGGGGGAGAGAAGGAAGTCTATAGTTCCCATTTGTTCTTAACCTATACACTACCGGATGGTGGCAACCAAAATGCAGCTGTCGGAACAATTCCAGTCCACACGGAATTCTAGAACATTTTGCGTGCTATATAAATACTAATAAAATGTAAAGACAGGTTTGGCGCTGGTCTGGCGATCAGCAATATAAATAATATACGCCATGTAGGCGCTTGGGGGGAGAGGCAGTATAGCTCCTACTAATTCTTAACCTCGTCACTAGATGGGGGTGAGTGGTCAGCATCACGCCCCGGCCGGCTTTACCCCCGGGAAAGGACCCCGGTACCCATTGGATAGGAGGCTGGGTGGGTCTCAGAACCGATCTGGACGCAGAGGCTAGAGGAAAAATCCTCTGCCCCCGTCGGGGATCGAACCCCGGTCGTCCAACCCGTAGCTAGTCACTATACTGACTGAGATATCCCGGCTCATAACACAAATAAGTAGTTGAACTAACTCTGACACCAACCATTGCAGAATATATAACTTTCTTTGCGTCCTAGTTTTGATTTGTCAGCATCAAAGGTTGCAGGAGTCTGAGATGAAACAAAGAATAACCAATACGAGCGGCGTTAACCTTCTAAGAAGACACTCTTGTCCAGTGGCTGATTCGTCCAAAAGCTGTGATCTTCATACACGTGTCTGACACCTGGATAACCTCGTCCCAGTGCATTGTTAAACGAAATAAACTAGTCATTATAGACCTGTCACACGCTTTCCCCATTATAATCATCTCAAAGCCTTTGACAACCACTAGAATCTGACAGCAACCAACTGAGCTGTGAGTCTGTACCGTCCAATCCCGTCTGATTACTCCCTGCATTGTCGCCGCCACGGTTAATACTTACAACGTCTTCAGCTCTGTCCGTCGTCTGGGACCAACCAGCTGAAGATATCTGAAACAGTAAATGAAGTTCCGGTAATTCAGGAAACAGAGCGTGTCTGTGTTACAGGATCCAGTCAGGAAGTTATTAAGTACAGAACTCCAGTTTTCGCTAAAACCTTTCGATTGTGTTCAGTTAATTACGTGCTTTTCAAAAGGACTGCCTTTCCTTTTAGAATTCATTGTTACGTTTGAAGTGGAAAATTCTTCTTGAAATCGTCAACTTGCATCAGATTCCTTGCGCAGACTTACAAATTCTGAGTACCGGAATCTCAGTACAGTTCGTCTGTTGGTTATGAATCATATTTTACGCTCGTTGTTATGTTTAACGTCCTCAACTACGCTTAGCAGTTTTTTTTATAGCTGTATTACTTATAAACTTAGCCGTGAATCAGGGTCACGGGCATAAGTCATGGAGTCCAAATGAAATGACTGAGATGAACACGTGAATGGAGACAACATTTGAAATTTAACGAGTACTTAAGTGGATGTGCTGTGAACACAGGGTTAAGTATCCTGACGCCGAAAATGTGGCACTTGTTTCGTGGGCTTAGGGCTATTTGATACTAAATACGAGCAGTTGGATTGTTTATCATCAATATTAAGTTCATTTTTGTTCTAGTGAAATTATAAATGCCTGTGATTTCTTTTCTTTCCGAAACGAACACGAGTTTCTTTGTGACAGTTGAATTCTGAATTACGAAAACCTTGCCTATGATAGTATAAAGTAAAATGAAGTATTCTAAGTTACTAGCCTCAGGCAGACTCTAAAATGTAAGACCTGTAAGTGGCGTGGTCGTCTTTTGGTTTAAGGGACTCAGCTATCCTACCTTTGAAAATTCTTCAGACTTGGCGAAAGGCAAGGATTGCCGAGGTTAAGCAGGTTTAAGCCTGCGGCCTGAAGGCGTAAGGCAACATAAAGACCTAACAGATTATGACAACCGCATTATAGAAAAAATTAACTGCAACAGATTTCGTATTATGTGAACGTTTCGACAAGAACAACGAATGAAATTAAATATTGGGAACGCAGAAAAAAACCTATGACATATACAAACAAAATTTGATACTATCACATTTGGTTTTTTTTTAAAAAAAATATTTTGTAGTTGGTGTTTCAGAACATGCAAGACTTTAAAGTCAATGGCCTCTAGAAAATACGACGGTAGAACTGACCAGAAAAAAATCCACTTATTAGTCGACTTTCACGAAGTTTTACTTGCATGCTATGAAGACATTGAGCGTGTTATGAATGCGTTATTTCTGTTTTACAAGCTGATGTCGCTGTACGAATAGCTTCAGGTATTCTTTAACTGGATAAGTGTTTCATGACAAAAGAACACACTGAGTTTTCGGTTCAAATATGCATTAAGTGCCTATTCACCACAATATTTACGAGTTTTGCGTTCTTGATATGAACCAATGTCTTATCACTATTTCTTGTTTTAACTTTGATCTCTATCTTAACCAATGATCTATAACATTTTGGCTCGTACGAGGTGAGATCTTAAAGTTTCCAGACTGTGTCAATAGAGGGCGAACCGGATGTAGTACGAGCTTCTGCCGCTAGGGGGTGCGGCCTACATTCATAGTGAATTTTGCCAAAGACTCGCCAAAACGGCTACGGAAACCTATGAAATGCTAAAGCAAGCATTTGGGGAGTCCGCAATGGGTCGTGCACAAACTTTTGTGTGGCATTCACGTTTTAAAAATGGCCGAACCTCTGTCGATGATGACGAGCGTTCTGGACGACCATCTTCGAGCACAACACCCGAAAATGTTACAAAGATTCGGCAGGCCATTTACGAAGATCGACGTCGTACCATCAACGACTTGTGCGACATTGTTGGGATAGGCTATGGGACCTGACAGCTGATTCTAAAGGAAGAACTCCACATGCGACGCATCATGACAACGCGCCAGCGCACACCGCCCTCAAAGTTCGGCAGTTTTTGGCCTCAAACACCATGGCCGTCATCCCGCACCCTCCTTATTCGCCGTGTGACTTCTTCCTCTTCCCAAAGATGAAAATTCAGCTAAAGGGAAGGAGATTTGAGACGATAGAAGAGATTCAGGCAGAATCGCAGATGGTGCTTGACAGGCTGACAAAGAAAGATTTCCAGGGATGCTTCCAGGCTTGGCAGCGGCGCTGGGATCGTTGTGTTCACTCCCAGGGGAACTACTTCGAGGGTGATGGATGAATTTAATACCTGAGATAAGTGTACGGGTTTTTATAGGCGCAGTCTTGAAATTTTCCGATCGCACCTCGTATATTAGAAGCCTTCAATTCACGATACCAATACAGACAATTAAGCAGTGTTCATTGGCACCTATCGCTTAATAGTTGGTGTCATTATGGAGTCAAAATGGTGTCACATTGTACAACATCGATAATTTATTGGAAGCATTTAATCCGAAAGTCTTCAGCTGTCAATCAGTGCCCGTGGTAACGTTTGCCATAACGGGGTGATGTGATTGAAACACATCGAATTTTCACGTCAGAAATTTTGAAAAAATGTTCACGTCATTTAAAGGTAGATAACATTCTCTAGAAGTATACAATATATTTAAATACTCATGAATACACAAAGCCCTCATCCAAAACCATCTGTATCTAGATCAGAACGTGAAGCGTTATTGCAGAAAATCACGAAAGTAATTTTAAGTTATGAGTCTTAAATTTGCGTCAGTTATAATGGAAATCATTGTGGCATTTTCCAACGTTGTTTTTGGACTAGGACAGAAAACTGACATTTTTGGTGAATGGAGGCCAAGTCAGTCTTCAGCACCTTCAAGCAATGAATTTACCAGAAGGTACTGCCCACATTTGAATAAAAATACGAGTACTTTCACAGACCGAGTACAAAGATCGCTCTACGTAACGTAACAAAACATGGATCACTTTAAGGGACCTTCTGCTGTTTTTTTCAAATACATTGTGACATCTTTACGTAGCAGCAACACGTCAGATTTCTCAAGATCTGCCCACAGAATTGGTCATACCACGTGCTATTTTTCAGTTCTTCAATGCAGAGATTTCCTTGCCTGATGGCTTCTGATCTTTTTCAGAACAACAACATGTACAAACTTCATTCCGCTTGAATACGTTGGTTCGTTTTTGAACACTCCCGAATATTTTACTTGTTCAATATCTCTACATGTCACTCAAGGTCGAGATCTTTCTTTTTAAAGTTTGCTCGTTAGGAGTATCTGTCGGAGTACATTTTAGAACGGAATTCTGCTTTCCGGATTAATTACAATAAAAACTATTGTGTTTCCGGACACAAATTATTTACACAAATCTATCGAGAAATGGCAAATTTGGAAGACCCCCGAAGAAACAAATATCAAAATGTGTTTTACGAGACATGAACCTCTACCAGCAATGATGGTATTAATGTGAACGTTGAATCGATTCTTTCTTAAACTTAGAAACCTGCAAAGGAAATGTTTTTTTTAACCTAGACGGATTAAACACGACGGCGTATCTTTGAAACACACCTCATGGACATCTGCGCTCCCCTCGCGGACCACGAGAAATCCCGTGATCCCAAGTTGGGATCCACAACACTAAATAGTGTACCTGACGTCTTGTTAGCCCTAAGTGAAGTTCTGGAGTGTTTCTAGTTTTCTGGGTGATACGTCGAATGCTGTTCGAATCCTCCTTTTTCTTTCTTAACGGAATGTGACGTCAGTCGTGCAAGGAGCCGATAACGCAGTAATCGCTTGTCGCAAAACAAAACATTTTCGAATTGTGGTAAGACCGAGCGCACATTAGCTTCAGAAATAAAGAGTCGCTTTTCTCGCGAGTTGTTTGTTTCAGCAGTTATGTTGGCTGCAGTATCAGCGATACCTCTGACGACAGATGCCCCATATCAGGAGGACTTTGGTATAAATATAACCAACTGTATGGATTTCCGATTGTACCGAATGGAATAAATATTCCCGCGTCTTTATAAGTGCTGTAGTACCTTTATGAAACCTTTACGTTACGCGAATGTGTACGTAGCTGAGGAAAAGATCGTATACAGCAAAGAAGTGTTTCTTGAAGCATATAGAATCTGTTCATTGTATCACAAGAGTCTAAGATGAGTGTGTCACTAAATTATTTATGTGGTTTCCTGACTATCCAATACATTTAGGAAGCTTGCGTAGAAAATTAACACTTTTGATTGACCGTCATATTTGTAAAGTAGATATATTTCGATTATGATTGTCAGCACAAAATGTCACAACGATGTTTGCAGGATTTGAGGTTTTCACGGTGTTGAGTCAGAAGATGTTTGTCTGGAGGCAGCAAAACTTCTACCAGACCACACGTAAATACAACCCAGAAGGCATCCATCTCTGGAAACATTTTCACGAGCGAAGCGCTTGATCGATACGTCCTACGAAGTGCGATCGGAAAGTTTCAATACTGCGCGTATAAAAACCCGTACACTTATCTCAGGTATTAAATTCATCCATCACCCTCGAAGTAGTTCCCCTGGGAGTGAACACAACGATCCCATCGCCGCTGCCAAGCCTGGAAGCATCCCTGGAAATCTTTCTTTGTCAGCCTGTCAAGCACCATCTGCGATTCTGCCTGAATCTCTTCTATCGTCTCAAATCTCCTTCCTTTAGCTGAATTTTCATCTTTGGGAAGAGGAAGAAGTCACACGGCGAATAAGGAGGGTGCGGGATGACGGCCATGGTGTTTGAGGCCCAAAACTGCCGAACTTTGAGGGCGGTGTCATGATGCGTCGCATGTGGAGTTCTTCCTTTAGAATCAGCTGACAGGTCCCATAGCCTATCCCAACAATGTCGCACAAGTCGTTGATGGTACGACGTCGATCTTCGTGAATGGCCTGCCGAATCTTCGTAACATTTTCGGGCGTTGTGCCCGAAGATGGTCGTCCAGAACGCTCGTCATCATCGACAGAGGTTCGGCCATTTTTAAAACGTGAATGCCACACAAAAGTTTGCGGACTCCCCAAATGCTTGCTTTAGCATTTCATAGGTTTCCGTAGCCGTTTTGGCGAGTCTTTGGCAAAGTTTGATGCACACGCCATTCCGAAATCGCAGGAGAGTCGGTGTAATGCACTACCAAAACGCCCGTAACTAAGAAACAAATGCTAATTCGATGATGCCGGCTGGCACACTGATTCACTATGAATGTAGGCCGGACCCCCTAGCGGCAGAAGCTCGTGCTACATCCGGTTCGCCCTCTATTGACACAGTCTTGAAACTTTCCGATCGCACCTCGTATGTTCGCTAGCCGACGTTTCGAAGCAGAATACGGGCGTCTTGTATGGAAATCCAGGCTATTTCTTATTAGAAAGTAGTGAATTAAATTGGGAAAAACAATCTATGCGGGAAATATGACAGTACGTCAGATCAGAGCCACCTGTGAGTGCTTTATTAGTCGTATTTGTAATTCCTGAACGTCTTGAACGCTATACACCAGAACAACAAATTTTGAAATACGAATGTTACAGGTCTGTCGCATTTTCACTGGCCGGATTAACGACCTCTTGGGTCACCCTTAATCCATAGTTTGGACAGCTTTGATTTAGGCGAAAAATGTCGCGTGTCTATGGAACATTCTTTACCGCGTTGCTTATTGAAGTCTTTTCGTGTAGACGTACGGCTTTGGGAGAAAGATGTTAAGTTATATTTAATATTGTGCTAGCTCTGATTATAAAAGCTCCCACCGTTACATTGCTAAGACTTTTGGAAATGTTGCTGAAGATCATGTGAATGATTGGAAACAAAGCCCTGCTTTGGGGCAGTGTTAGGCCGTTACTCCTTCAAGTATCGTTAGGAAAACGTTCCGTACACATCATCATCACTGTGGAATAACACCGTGTTATTCTCTTGCTTTCAAACAGATACAATGGCGTTCATATCGATTTGCTTCTGGGTTAAAACAGATGTTCCGAAGGCTGGACATCGACTATTGGCAGCTGAAGTTCTTGCAACGCCACGATATTCTGAACGAAGCTAATAACGCAAGGGACCATCAAACGCTTAAAGTTTAATAAGAAGGTAAAGAATCTGAGGAATGTTTCACATCTCATCAGATCATGTGACACGTGATCGTCATATGAACGGCGTTCTTTTTTACAATAAAACCGGGAAGGTAGTTTCGCTAGAGTTATATTCTCTTCATTGTATTCATTTCAATGCTCTGAAGCTAATAAGACAATTTCAGAGCACATCATAAAACATCACGAAATGCTGAGGAGATGTTTCGATGCATAAGGAAACGGCCGGATAAAACTGCACAAAGTGGAAATTCATATACTTTTTGAACATCCTGTATTTTACCCTTCGTCAGCTGTTATTAGGATGTATCACGAGAAACACTCGTAAGTTTAGTCGGAAAACGTAACTGCACGGTAGATGAGGGCTGGACAGGAGGACAATTAGAACTGGCGCTTAAGAAACAATAAGTGCATATAAAATTTTGGTTGCAAAGCCGGAAGGGAAGATGCCAATCTGAAGATCTGGCTACAGGTGAATCATATTAAAATAGACCTTACGGAAAGAGAGACTGGGGTGGAAATTGGATTAATCTGGCTGAGGATATGAACGGGTGGCGGACTCTTCTGAAAACGGTAATACAACATTCGCGTTCTATAAAATGAGGGGGGATATTGTTACTAGCTGAGCGACTATTAGCTTCTCATAAAGGATACTGCTCGGTGGTGCTAATTAGTTAAAATAGTAGGATGTGAAAGTGGTGGACTGGATCCGTGCTCCTCAGGACACCGAGGAAGACTATTGAGGACAGGTCCCTTCAGGTACGTAGGCCTAAACATTACAGAGTGTACCAGCTCCGAAAGGAACGTAAATCCGCAGACGTCCAGACCAACAGACATCAGCGTTTCTGATCCTATCTCGATCTACGCCCCCTTTAGCCTGAAAGCGAGACTCCACAAATCCCTTCTGCATAAAGGACTTAACGTATTATCGCGTGTTATGAAGACGAAAAATATAGGCATTATTAAATTTTTGATAATATACATAAAATATCTCTGATAATGCTTCAATGCCCCACGGGTTACGTGAAGGTACCACTGAATTATAACAGCTTCCTGTAATTTCTTAACTTCAACGCTAGTGGACGGTCAAATTCAATTCAATTCGATTCAATTCTTTATTATTTAATTATTTAATATTATTTAATAATAATAATAATAATAATAACGACGCAGCCTTGAGACACTTTGTGATACACGTATTAAGGTTTTTAAACGGACCTTAAATAAATCTGCTATGAAGTAGTGAATTGGATCAGAAGTGACACAGATTAGAATCTTAAAATGAGCTTTCATTAACACGATAATGAGAACTGGGTTACTTATGGAGCTATAAACGTCCTAATGGCCTGAAGTTTTCGAAGGAGAAACGAAGTGTCAGTTCATTAACTGTTTCGACTTCAGTTTATTTTCAGTTATCTCCGACAACAGTGCCAAATGATACGACTATTGGCTCTTTGCGTTCTACCGTTGTTATAACGGGCATTGCCCAGGGTCTAAGGAAAATTTGAATAGGCTTAAACGACGTTTCGGGAGTTGGCTATACTCCCGACTTCAGGTGATAGGTCTTACTGTAATTTACCTGCAGGTTTTTATTATTTAGAATTTTAAGATTCCTGGTTCTAAATGAAAATAAAAACTAATGTAATTTAACACGTCGATATAATGAGCACCAGTTGTATTAACACTCCCAAAACGCTTTATCAAAAACAGAGCTGCCTCAAAGAAATGTAAAATATCAAACATAATACATTTTGAAGCACGAAGCCAGCGTAAGTAATATTTAGAATTCCATATCGTGCCTCAAAATTTGCAAAGCGTGTCTCTGTTAAGCGCTGGAGATTAAAATGTGTTAGAGAAATAATCTCTGCCATTCTGAAATCGTACGAAACTCATAAACACGCTCTCAGGGCAAGACGCAATGTTACCGAAGCAGATGGCTCAGAGGCTCGAGGCTGATAAAGACGACTTTGCGGAAGTGAGGGGTGGAGAGATTTGGACGAGATTAAATCCCGTTGCTACGCAGTTCGTCTCTGTGTTTCTCCAGAGGAAGACAAATAACATCACCGCTCAAGGGAATTTTCAAAATTTGTTTCCGTCCCGTACCACCGCGTTGTTGAATTCCTGGAATCAATGGATCACTTCTGAAATCTCAATTACTCCTACAGTTTGGCCTCTCCGCCAAAAATTTCGAAGACTTCCTGAGAGCGACTTTGTTAAAGCGATGTCTGGGAGGCTCTATCTGAAATGTCCTTCAAGTAACGAGAAAATCCTAAAAAAAAAATTTCCGGAAAACAATGAAAATTACTTTCAAAATATCACATATTTACTTAAGGAACCCTCCAAAGTTTACTCTATCGATCATACCAGGAGCTCTCAGCTTTTAAGGGCCTAAGGCCAAAATCACTCTATTATGGACTCGTGAGTCGCCATGAACATTTTACTGAAAATCCGTGACATTTGTTTACAAATGGTAGAGCAACAAGGTCCAAGTATTATTACGGTAAATGTTGACTTATTGACTATTCATTCAAATTAACTAAATATTGCGACAACTGTCCTTTTTTTAATATGAGCTGTTGTGAAATATTACGAAAATCCGCATAAAACAAATCGGCGGGCTACAGATTTCTAACCCCTGCATATTTTAATTCTGAGTTACATTCATGGTACTTAGAGCAGTAAGAGGTTGTGACTTTCAAGGGGATGGCATACAACTTATATGAAGCTAACATTGACACTTCTTTGTCCAACTGTCAGCAACGGGCCTTCGAGTTTAATTGTGTTGGGTCAACGTTTAGCCACTGGGCACCGCGTCTACACCCTTCAGCGAAATGCGTCTGACGAAAAATTTCACGAAAGACATCTCGAGAAAGAACACATAAAAGTCATTGTGTAATAAAATAAAAGAAGCTGTAGTTTATTTAAGTTATTTTTAAATAATCCCAGAAAGAACATGAGGGTTGAACAAACGTTAAAGTATATTAACGGTAAATGGAAAACAGACTTTGGTAGTAAGATTTGAGGTTCTCACAGCGGTGAGTATGAAGATTTCTGTCTTCTGGGTTGTTGTGCTGTGTAGTCTGGTCGATGTTAACCAACGTTTCAGAGGTCATACTGCCTCCGTCATCAGGGCGATGACGGAGGCAGTATGACCTCCGAAACGTCGGTTAACATCGACCAGACTAAACAGCGCAACAACCCAGAAGACAGAAATCTTCATACTCATCGCTCTGATGATGGAGGCAGTATGACCTCCGATACGTTGGTTAACATCGACCAGACTACACAGCGCAACAACCCAGAAGACAGAAATCTTCATACTCATCGCCCTGATGATGGAGGCAGTATGACCTCCGATACGTTGGTTAACATCGACCAGACTACACAGCGCAACAACCCAGAAGACAGAAATCTTCATACTCATCGCTCTGATGATGGAGGCAGTATGACCTCCGATACGTTGGTTAACATCGACCAGACTACACAGCGCAACAACCCAGAAGACAGAAATCTTCATACTCATCGCCCTGATGATGGAGGCAGTATGACCTCCGAAACGTTGGTTAACATCGACCAGACTACACAGCGCAACAACCCAGAAGACAGAAATCTTCATACTCATCGCCCTGATGACGGAGGCAGTATGACCTCCGAAACGTTGGTTAACATCGACCAGACTACACAGCGCAACAACCCAGAAGACAGAAATCTTCATACTCATCGCCCTGATGACGGAGGCAGTATGACCTCTGAAACGTTGGTTAACATCGACCAGACTACACGGCGCAACAACCCAGAAGACAGAAATCTTCATACTCTGATGACGGAGGCAGTATGACCTCTGAAACGTTGGTTAACATCGACCAGACTACACAGCGCAACTACCCAGAAGACAGAAATCTTCATACTCATCGCCCTGATGACGGAGGCAGTATGACCTCTGAAACGTTGGTTAACATCGACCAGACTACACAGCGCAACAACCCAGAAGACAGAAATCTTCATACTCATCGCCCTGATGACGGAGGCAGTATGACCTCCGAAACGTTGGTTAACATCGACCAGACTACACAGCGCAACAACCCAGAAGACAGAAATCTTCATACTCATCGCCCTGATGACGGAGGCAGTATGACCTCCGAAACGTTGGTTAACATCGACCAGACTACACAGCGCAACAACCCAGAAGACAGAAATCTTCATACTCATCGCCCTGATGACGGAGGCAGTATGACCTCCGAAACGTTGGTTAACATCGACCAGACTACACAGCGCAACAACCCAGAAGACAGAAATCTTCATACTCATCGCCCTGATGATGGAGGCAGTATGACCTCCGAAACGTTGGTTAACATCGACCAGACTACACAGCGCAACAACCCAGAAGACAGAAATCTTCATACTCATCGCCCTGATGACGGAGGCAGTATGACCTCCGAAACGTTGGTTAACATCGACCAGACTACACAGCGCAACAACCCAGAAGACAGAAATCTTCATACTCATCGCCCTGACGACGGAGGCAGTATGACCTCCGAAACGTTGGTTAACATCGACCAGACTACACAGCGCAATAACCCAGAAGACAGAAATCTTCATACTCATCGCCCTGATGACGGAGGCAGTATGACCTCCGAAACGTTGGTTAACATCGACCAGACTACACAGCGCAACAACCCAGAAGACAGAAATCTTCATACTCATCGCCCTGATGACGGAGGCAGTATGACCTCTGAAACGTTGGTTAACATCGACCAGACTACACAGCGCAACAACCCAGAAGACAGAAATCTTCATGGCCCTGATGATGGAGGCAGTATGACCTCTGAAACGTTGGTTAACATCGACCAGACTACACAGCGCAACCCAGAAGACAGAAATCTTCATACTCTGATGACGGAGGCAGTATGACCTCTGAAACGGTGGTTAACATCGACCAGACTACACAGCGCAACAACCCAGAAGACGGATATCTTCATACTCATCGCCCTGATGATGGAGGCAGTATGACCTCTGAAACGTTGGTTAACATCGACCAGACTACACAGCGCAACAACCCAGAAGACGGAAATCTTCATACTCATCGCCCTGATGATGGAGGCTGTATGACCTCCGAAACGTTGGTAAACATCGACCAGACTACACAGCGCAAGAACCCAGAAGACAGAAATCTTCATACTCATCGCCCTGAGGATGGAGGCAGTATGACCTCTGAAACGTTGGTAAACATCGACCAGACTACACAGCGCAACAACCCAGAAGACAGATATCTTCATACTCATCGCCCTGATGATGGAGGCAGTATGACCTCTGAAACGTTGGTTAACATCGACCAGACTACACAGCGCAAGAACCCAGAAGACAGAAATCTTCATACTCATCGCCCTGATGATGGAGGCAGTATGACCTCTGAAACGTTGGTTAACATCGACCATACTACACGGCGCAACAACCCAGAAGACGGAAATCTTCATACAAATCGCCCTGATGATGGAGGCAGTATGACCTCTGAAACGTTGGTTAACATCGACCATACTACACAGCGCAACAACCCAGAATACGGATTTCTTCAGACTTTGGTAGCTCCTGACAAGGGATTAGAAAGGCCAGCTACCGCGAAGGTGAAGGAAGGAGTTGGAAAATGGGAGTGAAACGCACTTAAGTCGATAATGATGCATAGGAAATAGGAAATGGATGGATATAAATTGATACGATAAGAGAAATTTTAAAAGAAAATACCAAGGCTTCGTAGATGTTCAGCATATGGCGTGGCTGGATTGGCGATGGGAAGAGAGAAATAAGTAGATGAGGCAAGGCAATTGCGCGTGGCTCTGAAATATTGGCCGTCAATTTTGCAGGCGGAAAAGTAAAAACCAACAGCAAAATGTCATGAATTACAAGCGATTTCGTGTGAGGATAAGACGTAAAATAGCTGGGGGAAAATTATAAAGTAGACAAAGGGTAATTTTCTTTTCGAAAATAAATAAATAAATTGTAAATCGAAATGCTCTGCTTATTGCATAATAAATGGCAGAGAAGGGTTAGCAAGGCCAAGGGCTGATATTAGGAGATTAAGAAAGGTGAGAAGAAGATTTGTGGACGATCTGCTCTTGAATGCTCCACGTTCGCATGCGCACCGCTTCTGCGCAAATGACGTGCGCAGAGGCCTAGCAACCAAGTGGCCTTGACTCAAGTGTTACCGGGGACTTCGGGAGAGTCCATCGTTGACGTACTTCTGATTTTTTTCCCTTTTTGCAGTAAGTGACTCATGCTGTCATGCGTTTTAATGGTACGCTCTGTATTAATAAAGATTTAGCTTGTAATCGGACCCTAATGCCACACATGCACAAAATTATAAAAAAAGTTGTAGAATAAAATTACTAAGATATAAATGGAGACTCGGGGTATCAAGGGGAGTACAAATGTAGTTACAAGAACTGACACCGTACTAGACTTTTCAGCATTAACAGAAAAAGTAATGTTAGGTATTATGAGCTGCGAGATGTCAATGCTAAGCGGATGTAGACCTCTGTGTAAGATAAAACATTATTCGAAACGAGCTAATATTGAGATAAAACGTTACAAGAACACAGCGCATCGATGTGTCCTTTATGATATTTACCGCTGTTCTAGACCAGTGGTATTCAACCTCTTTTGTTCGCGTACCCCCAGATATAATTTCTCTTCAATTTTGTATCCCCAAAGTTGTTGGTGTATAATTCAATTTATGCATAGTATATAATCTACATCTAAAATAAATTAAATAAATTACATTACTGATTATTCAGTGTTTGTTATAAAATAATATATATATTTTTTAAATTTCACGTACCCCCTAAAATGTCTTCGCGTACCCCAGGTTGAATACCACTGCTCTAGACTCACACGAAAATATTGAGGATGTTAGAGGAGGGAGGGAAATGCGTTATGTAACAGACCACTCATGCAGAAGGCTGGATCTTCTTCTTGTGAGAGCGAAATTACATCCGCGGTCCATCAGAAAATTATAAAAATAAAGACAGACATTTGGACAGCATATTCTCGTGAGCGCAGAGAGTAAAGGAATTTCACGAATGTGCGTTACACGTAGTAGTGAAATACTAAATCCGGACACAGGAATGCTAAGCGTGACATAATGAATACACTCGTCTCTGCTACGCTGAGTACGAAATAATGTAACTATTTAGTTTAATGATCTCAGTCCGGGGCATTGGAGCAAAACATCGCGGTCATTATGTTTAATATTCTATTTATTATTTATTTATTTAGTGTTCTGTCTGACGACAGGTCCATATGAACAGGATCCTTCCATCCTTTTCTCGGACTGGGACCTGTTCATATACGTTCTTGGCAGATGATCCAGAAGTGGTTTGCCATTGCCTTCTTCTGTGTGTGTGTGAATGGAGTAATTGTTGGGATGCCACGGAGGAAAACTCCGTGTTGCCTAGACCACGGCCTTGCCCAACACAAGTTATAAATTCGGGCACCGCCGGGAATCGAACCCGAGACCCCAGGATTACAAGGCCAGCCTTCTAGCTGCTAGACCAGACACAAATGCCGACTGATTTTGTTATATTTAACGACTGGATCTGAACTGTAGTACATGTAAAGCAACCGAAAAAAGCTGGTCTTGTGTGTATGAACTCGAAAGGAGTTGGTCGTGACATACATGAAGGTTATATATCCCGGCACGTACCCGAAGACGGAAGGAAAGAGTTTAAATTTTTTTAGTACAGTTGGTGGCTCGGACGAGATTCGAACTCAGATACGTACAAAATAAGAAATCAGAGCATTACCACATATTTAGAACGCGGAATACATCAAAGTTTTGGCTGAGGGTCCGGAAATTTTCCGCGGCAGAGAGTATGAAAATGTCTGTCTTCCGGTTTCTTGTCATCACGGCAATAAAAAACTCGTTATGGAGGCAGCAGGGACTCTGAAACGTTAGTAAACTTCTACCACGCTACCCGCGGCTCAACGACCCAGAAGACGGAAATCTTCATACTCATCGCTGTGAGAACCTCAAGTCTTACATATGCAGAGAATGTTCCTCCAGGCAGATTAATTCTGGGTCGACGACAAATAATATAATATGGAACACGAGAGATAGACTACAACGAAAAGTAGAAAAAATATATTCAGAACACGGGGATAATAAGAATATTGTATTAAATGATTGATAAATATTATATTTAAGAAGATGCAGAAGGGTTACTTTAAGTGGATGTGAATATTTGAAAACTGTGAACCAGAACATCGAGGAAAGCCAAGATCTCGACGAGTATAATAATAAAAAAATGTATTTATGAAATCATATCTTAAATGACGTGAAAGGGAAAAGTTAGTACGGCATGGACAAGTCCATAGAATGTAGCCAGAAGATGGCTAATGGCACGGGCGAGCCGGAAGACGAATGGAAGGGATACGAGATGAAACAGAAGAAATATTGCGGGTGGATAAAGAAAAATGGTGACTGGGGATCTGATATATCGGCGATGTTAAGAAACCGACAAACACGGAAACAAGGTATAATAGGAAATAGTTACTCCGCTCGGAAAATTCATTAACAAACCACGAAAGTACTGTCGTTGCTAAATTATCATGACTCCGGTTACCGGAGTCGGTTATTATTTAAGGCACGGATAGCCGACCGCTTTTGCGTGATGGGCAACTGTGAGAATTTTTGTAATTTGTAGGGGGCGCGATATGAATCTACCGAATATAACACGAGAAATTATTACCATTGTGTTCTCCCATCTACTATATCAACTGTCCACAAGAGAAATTTTGCGAGAGTGTGACAAGTAATCGGACAGTTAAAAACAACAATGCCTTAAACCCTAATTTTAACATGCCTGACACTCTCACGGGTAGAAAAAAATTCCTCCGCGGGCAACAACACGGATATCAATCTCCGCTTTTGGGTTTGGCTCGAATCTTAATTAAAAGCGAGCTTAAGGTGTCGCGATATACAGAAGGGAAGTCACATTACCTAATAATCGTTTCTACCACATTTTGAGCAAGAAATGTTAAGAGTGAAGCTGATGTGTACGAGGTGCGATCGGAAAGTTTCTAGACTGCGCCTATAAAAACCCGTACACTTATCTCAGGTATTAAATTCATCCATCACCCTTCAAGTAGTTCCCCTGGGAGTGAACACAACGATCCCAGCGCCGCTGCCAAGCCTGGAAGCATCCCTGGAAATCTTTCTTTGTCAGCCTGTCAAGCACCATCTGCGATTCTGCCTGAATCTCTTCTATCGTCTCAAATCTCCTTCTCTTTAGCTGAATTTTCATCTTTGGGAAGAGGAAGAAGTCACACGGCGAATAAGGAGGGTGCGGGATGACGGCCATGGTGTTTGAGGCCAAAAACTGCGGAACTTTGAGGGCGGTGTGTGCTGGCGCGTTGTCATGATGCGTCGCATGTGGAGTTCTTCCTTTAGAATCAGCTGACAGGTCCCATAGCCTATCTAAACAATGTCGCACAAGTCGTTGATGGTACGACGTCGATCTTCGTAACATTTTCGGGCGTTGTGCTCGAAGATGGTCGTCCAGAACGCTCGTCATCATCGACAGAGGTTCGGCCATTTTTAAAACGTGAATGCCACACAAAAGTTTGCGGACTCCCCAAATGCTTGCTTTAGCATTTCATAGGTTTCCGTAGCCGTTTTGGCGAGTCTTTGGCAAAATTTGATGCACACGCCATTCCTGAAATCGCAGGAGGGTCGGTGTAATGCACTACCAAAACGCCCGTAACTAAGAAACAAATGCTAATTCGATGATGCCGGCTGGCACACTGATTCAGTATGAATGTAGGCCGCACCCCCTAAAGGCAGAAGCTCGTACTACATCCGGTTCGCCCGCTATTGACACAGTCTTGAAACTTTCCGATCGCACCTCGTACCTCATGTTGTCTCGACAAACTAAACCGGTTCCTCTGTTTTATTATTTATTATTAACTGCAAATGTGTTTTTACCCGGTGGCAGTGGTCTTCACGTTACAAGGGCGGCTTTACAATCAGTAGCGAACGCCACTCAGGTGTGTACGGTTTTCTAATCGGCAAGGCTGGGGGTCTAGTTAACTGCCTCAATGGTGTAATGAGAATTGCAATGGAATCCAACAAGGCCTTCTAGTCCGAAGACAGAAATAATTACTGTCGTAATGCACTGCAAAGTGAGGAATTCAATTGAGTCACACACAATTCGCGTTTAATTAATCATCGGTGTTAACAGCAGCCCAGGGTGCAATTATAACAGGTTTCAGTGCAAATACAGTAACCGGGTGCCAGAACACGTGTTCAAGAGACGGCCGTGCACATGTGGTCCTGGTTCCACGACACGACATCAGAATTCGCGCCATCATGTCCAATTACGTCTCCGCGCATCGTTCGAAAATGCATCAAGGTTCAAGACGCACATTCCTAACCCAATCAAGGGAGACATATTCCCCTTCGTTTTTTCACGTTTCCCGGCTAACATCTTTACGGACGTTATCATTTCCCCAGTGCATGCTACGTGTCTTACCCACCTTACTATCCTTCATTTGACAGCCTTAATAAGATTTGGTAAACAGTACAGATTATTGTCTGCTTTTGGGAGCGAGTCACGTCGAAATGTTGCGAAGAGAAAGATTTCAGATGTCATTTACAGGGCGAAAGTAATGTTGAAGGTCTCGGGACGCCCAAAAATACCTCAGCAGACAGTAGGTGGCGACGTGGTTCATCGTCGAAAGCGGACATTTATATTTGAAATCCGACCCTAAAGCCCTAATTACAAGATGAAGCTCCTCGTAGGATTTGAGGTTTTCACGGCGGTAATACGAAGATGGCCGCCATCTGGGTTACAGCGCCCTATAGTCTGGTAGAAGCTTACCAACGTTTTAGAGGTCACTGCTGCCTCCATTATCAAGGTCACGAAAAAAATTCTGAGAAATAGTCGAAGTAAATTCTAATATCAACTGATTTTAAAGAGCTTGAAAGTAGAAACAAATATTTTGTCTTTTCTGTTGACATGGGGTAGTTACATACTTATTATTTATTTAGTGTTCTGTCTGACGACAGGTCCATATGAACAGGATCCTTCCATCCTTTTCTCGGACTGGGACCTGTTCATATACGTTCTTGGCAGATGATCCAGAAGTGGTTTGCCATTGCCTTCTTCTGTGTGTGAATGGAGTAATTGTTGGGATGCCACGGAGGAAAACTCCGTGTTGCCTAGACCACGGCCTTGCCCAACACAAGTTATAAATTCAGGCACCGCCGGGAATCGAACCCGAGACCCCAGGGTTACAAGGCCAGCGTTCTAACCGCTAGACCACCTCATCTTATTATTATTTAGTGTTCTGTCTGACGACAGGTCCATAGGAACAGGATCCTTCCATCCTTTTCTCGGACTGGGACCTGTTCATATACGTTCTTGGCAGATGATCCAGAAGTGGTTAGCCATTGCCTTCTTCTGTGTGTGAATGGAGTAATTGTTGGGATGCCACGGAGAAACCGGGGAAGCCCCCGGAGGAAAACTCCGTGTTGCCTAGACCACGGCCTTGCCCAACACAAGTTATAAATTCGGGTTAAAGTAATTTACAATTCGTGCTATGTACGTTTAACCCCTAATTCTGACTTCGTCTCAGCCCAGACGTTCCACTAGACAATCGAGCTTCTGTGCACGAGGTCCTGACAGCCAGCCTTCTTCACGCCGCTCAGCTTCACAATGGCATTTAATCTGTCCCCACATCCTATGTGCTCCAGTCTTTGCAAGTCTATTCATTAGAGGCGAACTTCGTCCTCCATCACGAATTCTCCTTATTTCCAGATATGATGTAATTCGCGGTCGGTGAAAACTCAGGCATGCAGAATTTCCTTGTAGGAAGAATTATTAAGGTACTGACTGATATGGACAGGATCTATTTTGATCTTCAGTGAACCCGGCAAGTTCACCGATTGAATTTCTAGAAACTACGCTTCACAGTCGAACTGTGTGACGTATCATGGACCGACAGTCCCTGGTCGACGCTACTAAAATTATTCTCGTCAGTTTGCACGCACGTGTCCCTTGAAGTGCGTTTTGGCGGAACTTTACACTAAAAAATCGACCTTCGTACAGAAGTTAATTAAATTCCACTTGATGATGTCATAACTAATTAACTAACTGCAGATTATAATTTCCCATGAAAACTTGTCCTTTTGAATCATAAAAGGCATCTAATTAATATCTAAAAATTAAATTCCAACCTTCGAGAAAACACAACACGAAAACATTGACATTTATTACGTCATTCGATTGAGATTACGATGGACAGGTCCCCGTGGTCTTTTTCGCTGCTGTATATATTTTCATTTATTATTATATAAACTAATTGGATAATGATTGTTAATCAGGCAGAAAATTCTATTCCCACTTGGTTTTAAAGTGCTAATACTCATCCGCTGATCAGTGAGTTACGTTTTACGAAACTCAAATGTTTACAATCACTTTGGTCAGTAACATAATATATCTCAAATGATTTTCCTAATTAAGAATTAATGTTCTGAATTAAATTAATAGACCCAAATGCTCCGTAACAAGCCACTTCTCTGTGTCCGATATACGGTGGAATGTGTTTCAATGGTCAGAGATTTCCTCCGTCGTCATTTGCACAAATTCTTAGTCTTTTTACGTGGAGTTGGGACCAGTAAAAACGACACACCATTTTAAAATTGCCAAATAAAAATATGTTATTTAGGGCACAATTTTAATCTTTACAGTGAAATAAAAGAGTTGTCATGACACCTATAGCAAAGTACAGAAAAATGTATTTATTTTAAGGTTTGACTCCCTGTGATTTTAGGCTCGTTATTACGAGTAAAATAACATTGACACTGAACAGCGAAAAACCAATGCTTATAAAAGCTAATCACACACACAGCCTGTCCCAAAAAAGATATTTTGATAGCACGAACTTTGGAAACCGTTGTCAACTATGCCACGAAGTTAACGGTGATCAATTTTTAATACCCACACTACATTCGATAATTCTCGAAATGCCATTTCCTGACTACGTAACGGCTTGGTTTGTTAAAAATGTATATTTAATTCATTGAATGTATGCATTCAGTTTTTTTGAAACACTAGGTATTGTTTGCACTGAAATAAATTTTAAGTTTCCGGCGATACTTTAAAAACGTGAGCTGCAGTTATTATTTACATGTGTAGCCTTGACGGACGAGCATTCAAATATTTACGGAAGGTACCAACCTCTTTAAAAATGGCTGTTTGTTTTACTTAAGAGGTCTTCGTTCTCAACTTTTCTCAAGTAGTTAATTAAAATTTTCCGTTCTTCCTTATTTTGCAATTTTCCACGGTGTTTTAAGTGTATCTCTGTTTACGGTGATGATTTTCGCGTAGGCGATAATTTTCCACCAAGAGTAGTTACGTTTATTTTGTACTCGCAGGAGGAAACATGTTAGCAGAAACTCCAATGGGAAAGAAGTTTGAAGGTTTCTAGGTCTTTGGCCATCGTCTAAAATATAAATAAAATCAAGACGTTTCGGAAGCTGGTTTCTGCTTCCATATTCAGGTAAAGAAGGGAGGAGAACAGAAACCTAATCTGCCGAGACTCTTGGCTGCTCTAACTCAGAAATAGTAGTTTCGGCAACAACAGATCTTTTTTATGATACAGAGCGCAGGCAACAAAACCATTGTCAGCTCACAGCTCAGAATATAAATCTGGACATCTCAGTCATTTGTCTCCAAGATCACTTACTAACATTGTCTATGCAGTAACTTCTTAATATTTACTAACTTTATTTTGATACTGGGAACGAACCGTTCTTCAGTGCCTGAGCACTGCGGGTCCCAAATTTTCGTTGGCTTGATCAATAGACATTCGGTAGGACTCCTTGGATGAAGGATCGGCCCGTCGCAAGGCCTCTACCTGTACACAGGACAACGCGGACAAATATCCATGGCTTGAGTGGGATTCGAACCCACGGTCCCAGTGCCGAACTCAAAGAGAGATAGAGAAATAAAGCCACGTACCGGTATAAATAATATTGATTCGAGAAAGATAAACATGATTTTTGAAATATTTTAAATACACAATGTGCGTTTCATTTGTTCCTTACATATTTTATTTCAAATGATTTTTTATAGTAAGAAAACATTTGAGAAACACTGTATTTGAAGAACGTCCATCACTTCATATGCGAACGTTGCTAAGCAGATAAAAGCAACAGCTATTCGTCTGTAAACATTCAGTAAACAGTGTATTTTTTTTAAAAGGACTCAAGCAAATTCTCGAGATCTTTGTAATTTTACGTAATTTTTCATCAAATGTAAGTTTGTACCGGACGACATTTACGCGTAGAACTCAAAGCGACAGTCAACACCCAGCTATCTGCAAGACATCCTACAGAATGAGCTCAGTAACACTACAGTTGGTATAATTTCTAAAGCTTACGTGTAAACGTGTTTCCTCGTAACACGGATATTTAAATGTTGTTCCAATGTGTTCGTGAACGTCGTCCTACAGCATTTACCTCTGGCCAGACTGTGTTGTGACGACGCATGCATTTAAATGGCGTTCTTTACGTAAGCAGGGTGAGCAATTTTCCGCTTTCACTGGACGTTTAGTTAACGTGTTTGCTGCATTTCTGCAACGGTGTTCAAATACGCCCTAAAATGTCCTCTCTAGATTTGTCTGCAATGGAGACTTAGAACACGACACAAAATAAAACCAACAATTCTCTCTTCCAACATTTCAGCTAGCGAATCAGAAGATAATGTACCACGTGTTCTGTCGGATTCTTGGTCACGACTCCTGCGACATGACTCGGTCCATCACGGCACATTTGTCCGTGTATACGTTTTCGTCGGGAAACGCAGGAAAACTGAAACAGCTGTCACAGACTTTCAGGGGAGGACGAAGACCGATCTGATTTCACGCCTCTCAGAAGCTACGAGGTGCGATCGGAAAGTTTCAAGACTGCGCCTATAAAAACCCGTACACTTATCTCTTCCTTTAGAATCAGCTGACAGGTCCCATAGCCTATCCCAACAATGTCGCACACGTCGTTGATGGTACGACGTCGATCTTCGTAACATTTTCGGGCGTTGTGCTCGAAGATGGTCGTCCAGAACGCTCGTCATCATCGACAGAGGTTCGGCCATTTTTAAAACGTGAATGCCACACAAAAGTTTGTGCACGACCCATTGTGGACTCCCCAAATGCTTGCTTTAGCATTTCATAGGTTTCCGTAGCCGTTTTGGCAAGTCTTTGGCAAAATTTGATGCACACGCCATTCCGAAATCGCAGGAGGGTCGGTGTAATGCACCACCAAAACGCCCGTAACTAAGAAACAAATGCTAATTCGATGATGCCGGCTGGCACACTGATTCACTATGAATGTAGGCCTCACCCCCTAGCGGCAGAAGCTCGTACTACATCCGGTCAGTAGTCTTGAAACTTTCCGATCGCACCTCGTACCTTACGAAGACGAAGCATCCACTTGAAGTGTTCCCTTTAGAAGCTTGCAAAAGCTTTAAAGTTCATATGATTTCAGAGGATTTAATAAAATCTGCTGCTAAGACAATTCCTTGCAATATGTTACGGGGGAAAAAATCTGTCTAATGACAATTACGCAGCAAAACAATGATTAAAACAGCGGTTGTTGAAACCCAAATGACGATTTGTATGCGTCAGAGATCGCTCCTTGCAACACAATCGGACGAATCCACAAATATAACACAAGACGACCGCCCATTGTCATCCGTCATATGCAAATTTGAAAACGGAATCCACGCGTTCTTGTCAAAAACTTCACCGCCACGGGTCAGGTCGCTTAAGACGTTCCATGACTCAGGACAAGTAAGAAACCGAGGTGGAACAAACGCTTAGGAGACATCGAGTGGACTGGCACGCCAATCAGCGTTTAAGAATTATTGTATCTTCAGGGAGGTTACCGTCACCTAACGTATTCCACCAGACGTGCAGGACAACTTAAATGCGGTGATGAAAACTGTTAATCACGTAAAAAGCAGCGTAGTTATGTGCTCGCAGCTTCAAGAAGACGAGATTTAGGTGCGCAGAGGGCAAAGTATGCCCGTTTTTAAGCCCCTGCACGATATGGAAGCACTGTTTTCTCATTCAAATTTATTCCCCCAACCCTCATAACTCTCAGAAGTTTTATCCAAATGTCTGATTCTTTATGAATCACACCTACCTTATTCTCTTTGCCCTATTGCGTAGAAAATGCCCTGGTTATTTTAGCCATGATTTAATTCATATTTTACTTTCAACTTCTGAATCTTTAATTCTAACTACTGACACCTTCGTTTACTTTCTGCCGCTAAGAAGTGGTTTCCTACACACAAACTGTGATCTGTTAACGATCCGTTAGTAGTAACGAACGTGTTTACTCACAACGAAAAGTTGTCCAAATCTTATTACTGGCAGACGTCGTTAACTCAGCTGAGTAATTAAAATATTTACCATCTTTCAGTCCACGTAAGCAAAATATTTAGCGCAACGCGATTCTGTTATTTTTCTCTGACTAAAAATATATTAATCAAATAAAAAATAATGTACAAATACACAAGAGCTGAAACTACATCGACTGACAACAGTGAGGAACCCCTCATTCTTGGTTACAGAATCTGGGATCTACCAAGATGTGTGTTGGCTTGCAATGAATTATCATTGTTCGAAAAATTCGTGATTAAATAATGAATTATTTCGGTGCGTTATGTCTGCAGCTGCAGGATAAAGTCCCGTCTTCTGTGAACCCGGTGGCAACGCCAGGGCGAAGTCGGACGACCGGAGCCAAGACTCTTCGACGCACTCGACGTTGCTGGTTCCGGATAAAAACAATGCGAACGTTCCACAACGGAAGATAAGGCGCTGAAGTGAACATTGGGACTTGAAGGACAGATGATCCAGACGCCTCACAGTGAACACTTAACTTCGTTCCCGAACTCCCCACTACATCAGTGTCATCTTCAGAGAGGGGGCATGATTTATAATCTCATGCAATGAGACAGTCAGCTGCATAATCATTAGGGCGGAATCCACGGACATTTTCAGTGGCAATGAAGAGAATGAACAACGAAAGGTTAATAATCATCAGCTTTGCAACTTGAGCACTTTTCCTAGCAATTTCTTTAGTAATTAAACAAAGATGGATGAAGAAGTGTTTCGTTCGGAATCTTCATGGGAATCGACCGACGGCTTGCCAGAGGTCGCTGCGCACTGGACAACGGCGTTGAAATAAATCACAGAGATTAACGCCCTGAAGATGTATACATTATATCTGATGTACCTGGCTCACGACACCGTCCAGTGGCGTACTCGCTTTAAGGCGACGAACGTATCAGCTCTCATGTTTACAAAAATTTAATTTATTAAACCATATAATGCGCCTGTTTTGACTGCAACAGACGGTAATATGACCGGGAAAAAGCAAGGAAGGATTTGGGGGAGGGGCCGTGGCCCATTTCAAGCAACTGTCTGGAACTCGGTTTGCGATTGAGGGCAGGGAACGTGGTAAAGTAGCCGAGATTCGAACCGGATACGTTCCGAGCGTCGGCGCACATCTTAGGACAGGCGTCTGACACACCCCACTGCCCGTCTCCTTGCAGATTTCAGCATCTCACAGAACTGAGAAGCGAAGTCATTTATAACGGACCGGCGAGGATACAGTTTCTTAAAGAAATTGCGGAATAAAATTTGAGTCGCTTGTAACAGGAAGATGAACAGCAGGTTCCTTTGATATCACAAAATAGCATCATTCGGATGAAAGCACTTACGAGGGGGGCAGAGGGCCTTTAATAAAAATCTAGTAAGCCTTCATACGAGTGGTAACGTCCCTCATTACGAAAATTCGACTACATTAATAGCTATATGACCTTTGTAATTTATCATTTACAGCAGTGAGATTACTCAGTCCTTGCTTCCTCCATCATCAGGGTAATCGCCCTTATAATTAAGGCAGCCGGGATCTCTGAAACGTCGATAAACGTCTACCGGATAACCCAGAAGACATACACCTTCGTACTCTCCGTCGTGAAAACCTCAGATCCTACATAGGATCACCTTAAATGCCTAATACAAGCCCACGAAACTTTAAACTTCAGAACACAAAGAAAGCCGTCTCCATTAGGCAGCTTTAAGAAATGTGACGAAGGAGAACACGCAACTAAGCATATGCACAAGTCGAAGTAACTTCAGCGAATTTAATACCAGGCGAAATTTTGTATTTTCTATCGTGCGGTTCAGATTCTGTCAGATTCACGGGTTCTCAGGTCTTAAAAACAAAACATACAAGACTGACCTTTAAGTCTAGATCTTCTTTTGCGTGGTAGATGAAAATTTTTCTCGCATTGGTCACTAACACGTTGCTCAGGCCGTCGGAAAATCTGAAGAAAGAGAGCACTTGTTAGACCAAGGCATAGACGGCGCGTAGGATTTTTGGAGTTGATTTGTGTGTATGAGGACAGATAAGAGTGGCGGGCTGTTGTGAACACGGTGATAAACATTCATGCACGGCAGGGAGTTCGTTGACAAGCTTTGCAACTACTAGATTATGAAGGTGGACTGTATTCGATGAAGTCCCTTTTTCTGCGTCAGGGACAAGTGAGAAACGAGCACAGGATGACAGGTTGCGTTCTTGAATTTAATCTGAGATCACCGAGCGGAAAATCGGGAATATTTGTGCTGGTCTAAGAGTTTTAAATCTAAACACTTTTTCCTACCACTGCAGATTATGCGTATTTCAGGACACATACGAGTCGAGTACGAAACTTTATTAGTCCATCTCTGAGAAGGGTTAATGGGCGTCATATTTTTGTTACCACGGAAATTTAAAAACGTTGAAAATTACGATTGTAGGTTATGCTGACGACATATCATCTCTGCGGTTATTTATCAGTTCAGCCTACGTTAAACTCTGAATACTAGGGTTTATACAAAAACCGACTTTTAAAAAAATTGGTTTTCGAATTTTTACAAGAAAATATAATTAAAACAGTAAAAAAATATTTGTACTTATTTTAAAAAATTTCAGTTTACTTAATATTTATGGAACTACAAAAATATAACAAAATAAAATATACTTCATACGAAACCAAATAAAAAACTAAAATCCGTACAAAATATAAATTTTTATTTCATTTAGTATTTTTCTTCAAGAAATATGATTTCAAAAAACATAAAATGTCCACTGAACGATTACGTAATCTTGTTCTTATTCTAGATACAAAATTGCCTGAAATATAAAATACTCTCTCACTGGCTACTGAACTTGGTTTTATCGTTTTCAGGGCATCAAATAATAAATCCAAATTCTTTGTTCTTTTCAAATACTGAAAATTCGGCCTTCAGTGTCTTCGGATTTGAAATTATTTCTTCAGGTCCCTCAAGAAACCTATGAACTGATTTTTCCATGGCTTCTTTTAGAGAATTGCCCTGATTAATAGTTTCTCCGTCTCCGATATATTCATCATCGGAATCTGTTTTCATACAAGAATTTGGATATATTCAAGACAATATTTTTCCAGATGACTTAATAATATCGAGTTTCGATTCTAGTGGAAATTCACTAGATTTCTTTGTTGAAATGTTTTGTGGATTTTGCAAATATAGCAAAAGGGTTCCCAATCCAACTTGTCTTCTTTCTTGAATTCGTACTTCTAAAGCATTTAATAATTTGGAACTAATTTCAGTCTTTAAATTTTTTTAGTTCATTTAACAGAAATTTTTACATATTAATTTTAATATCTAAAACCGGTTTTTTAAATTTTAAAAACTGGTTTTCGAATTTTAAAATTTTATCCAAAAAAACCGACACCCCCTACTGAGTACTACCGTAGCCGACTGCGTCTTTGTTAATCCGCATCAGAAGCCAACGGACAGGATCCGCAGTTCTGCTTTCGATCGCCATTTGCAAATCAACTACTGCGGTCTGACACTGTGGCAGTACGACGCTGCCTTTGGAATGTAAAATTTTATGTGCCGAATAATTAAATATTTCACCTCTCATAAGAAGTATAAGCTTAAAGCCCAACTCAGTGCCGTTTTGAGAAAAATCTGCATAGAGAGATTGCAACTCAACTAATGACTTTATTACGAGTCGTAAAAGTCATCTCTGCGCCTGCGCGTGAAGCCATGGAGACTTTCAGGGGCGCGTTGCGTACCACACATTCTTTTCCTTGACAGTAAAACAAACTAACAGTTAGTTTTACGGCAATAAGATCAATAAACCCTGACTTTCAGCTGAACTGAGAGTGATTTCGATCTGTAACATCTGAGACACATCACAAAGACTTCAGTTTCGTTCTACATTCAATGCTGTAGTCCGTTGATACACTGTCTAATGACGATGCAACTAATTAACTAACTCTACGGCACGGGTAACTGCACGCTGATTAAGAAATTTAATGAATCCCAAACTTTAAAAACGCCATCCATTAGGACGTTCAAGCTCAGTCTAATATACGAGGTGCGATCGGAAAGTTTCAAGACTGTGTCAATAGCGGGCGAACCGGACGTAGTACGAGCTTCTGCCGCTAGGGGGTGCGGCCTACATGCATGGTGAATCTGTGTGCCAGCCGGCATCATCGAATTAGCATTTGTTTCTTAGTTACGGGCGTTTTGGTAGTGCATTACACCGACCCTCCTGCGATTTCGGAATGGCGTGTGCATCAAATTTTGCCAAAGACTCGCCAAAACGGCTACGAAAACCTATGAAATGCTAAAGCAAGCATTTGGGGAGTCCGCAATGGGTCGTGCACAAACTTTTGTGTGGCATTCACGTTTTAAAAATGGCCGAACCTCTGTCGATGATGACGAGCGTTCTGGACGACCATCTTCGAGCACAACGCCCGAAAATGTTACGAAGATTCGGCAGGCCATTCACGAAGATCGACGTCGTACCATCAACGACTTGTGCGACATTGTTGGGATAGGCTATGGGACCTGTCAGCTGATTCTAAAGGGATAACTCCACATGCGACGCATCATGACAACGCGCCAGCGCATACCGCCCTCAAAGTTCGGCAGTTTTTGGCCTCAAACACCATGGCCGTCATCCCGCACCCTCCTTATTCGCCGTGTGACTTCTTCCTCTTTCCAAAGATGAAAATTCAGCTAAAGGGAAGGAGATTTGAGACGATAGAAGAGATTCAGGCAGAATCGCAGATGGTGCTTGACAGGCTGACAAAGAAAGATTTCCAGGGATGCTTCCAGGCTTGGCAGCGGCGCTGGGATCGTTGTGTTCACTCCCAGGGGAACTACTTCGAGGGTGATGGATGAATTTAATACCTGAGATAAGTGTACGGGTTTTTATAGGCGCAGTCTAGAAACTTTCCGATCGCACCTCGTATATCTGATCCATGCGAATATTATCCTTGAATCCGTGCAGCCAATATCAACTATTGCTTTCAGAATGTTAGACAAATATTTTGAACTAACCCATCTGGCATAGATCGAAACACCTTCTGCACCACAAATTAACATTAAAATCCTCAAGCTACAGTTTTGTTTACTTTAATATCGAAGTGTTTATGGAGGACACGGCGAAAGTAATATTTCCTGGACTGAATTTCCGAAGTTTGGTCCTTCTGACGGCCATTTAATTACCCGAGACTAAGTAATGTCTCAGCGAGAGGCTGCCCGTCGGACATTATTAAGTGACCAGACATTCGCCCATATTTCAAAGGTGTTAGGTATTGAAATGTCGGTGTAGGTGCCCGCTGACAGACACGCCATCTTGCTACAGTTTAATCTGTTTTGAATCTTGACAGCCTATTACCACCACCGTCATTAACTTGATGATTTGGATTCCCCCCGGGTACGTTCTGTACTTCAGAGCAGACCACCTGCCACCACCTACCAATCACGTATCTTTAACGCCTCGGACGTTATCCCAGGTCCCACTTTTCCGTGTTCATCCATCACCACCCGAAATATTCACTAATCGTACGGTATGCCTACGGGTCAGACATCACAAGTAGGAACAGAGGAAATTAATGATAATATTAAATCGATTCAGCCCTCCAGAATTCCAATCAATACCTAAAGACAAGTTAAGACAACATTCACGCATGTGTGATGTTTCCCATCCAAAAAAAAACCCTTTCCTATATTTTTACTGAGTCTCTATCAATTTCTATTCTTACTTCACATACAAACGTAAACGTTTGCTCGAATACGTAGCCAACTGAACTGTTCAAATGCTTTTTTTCCTCCGACGTCACAACGCTGCGCCCACTCTAATAGCCCTGGAAACTACTGAGGGTGGCGCCCTGATTCCTTAAAGGGTGAGAGGTCTTTGAAAATATGCAAAGTCTCTCAAAGGTTTCCTGTTTTGTCTCAGTAGGAAATGAGACTGGAAGTCTCGTGTTCACCGTTCCGGGGATCATAACAGACGGCAAAATAACACATCTTCGCAAACCTAACGTGTCTTCAAGAAATTTAATTTCTAAACTAGAGCAGAACACTCCTTTCTGAGCTCCTCGGGGGGTTGGCCAAGTTTTTGGTTGCGTTTTAAAATCTTGAGTAAGAAACTAAACCACACACTCGTAACATATAATTTCCGATAAATTGCATTCAGTGACGAGATATTTCAAAATGGAAGTTCCGATGCCTTTCCTTCGTCCTTCTGCACCTAAACCTCTCTTCATTGGGTGATTATCCTTGTTCCCCCGTTTCCACGTCTCAGTAGCAAAGATCATTAAAATCCTGTGACCCGGAAACCGCGTACTCCGACTAATCTGCTCTTATTATTATTATTATTATTATTATTATTATAATTATTATTGAGTGTTCTGTCTTACGAAAGGTCCATTGCTCTGCCCAAAAAGAGCTCTCCAGTTGTCCCTATTCTCGGCTTCTCGCTTTAATTCCTGGAACGTCATCTTCTTTCCTTGTTTAAGGTCGTCGGTTAGCTGTATCAATCTTCTTCCCAGTCCTCGCTTTCCTTCAACCTGGCCTTCGATGATATCACTCATTAATCCATTCCTTCTCATAATATGTCCCAGCCAGTTAGCTTTCCTTCGTGTAATCGCCTTGCTCGTTGACTCTCCTCAATACTTCTTCGTTGGTCACTCGATCCGTCCACCTGATCTTCTCTATTCTTCTCCAACACCACATTTCAAAACTCTCCAGGTATTTCTGTTCCTTCTTCCTGAGTGTCCAAGTCTCTGCTCCATACGTAACACTTCACTAGGTTCTTCTTCATCTCCAATCCCAACTTGCTAGTGAGAAGTATCCTCTTCTTGACGAAAGCTGCCTTGGCCATGGCTATCCTTGCTTTTACTTCCTTGGTGCATAGAGTGTCCGTCGTGACTATGCTTCCCAAGTACTTGAAATGCTCCACATTCTCCATCTGTTGGTTTCCAATTACAACGTTCAATGGTTCTGCTCTCGGTGCTATCATTTGACAATAATTCTATCTCCTTCACACTTCTCCTTTATTCGCCGCTTTATGAAAGGCCTCTATCATGTTCAACGCAGAAAATATAAACTTTTACGTATGACAATGTAGAGCCGGGATAGCTCAGTCAGTATAGTGACTAGCTACGGGCTGGACGACCGGGGTTCGATCCCCGATGGGGGCAGGATTTTTCCTCTAGCCTCTGCGTCCAGACCGGCTCTGGGGCCCACCCAGCCTCCTCTACAATGGGTACCGGGGTCCTTTCCCGGGGGTAAAGCCGGCCGGGGCGTGATGCTGACCACTCACCCCCATCTAGTGCCGAGGTCAAGGAAGAGAGGAGCTATACCTCCTCTCACCCCAAACGCCTACATGGCGTATAGTGGGACAAACTTTACTTTACTTTACGTATGACAATGTAACTTTCTACAGACCAGCGTCGAATTCTGATACAGCGTCAAGGATCCGTCGCTTATTTTATAACTCCTTCCCATTAACGTCTAGGTCTTGCAAGTTGTTTGTTCCTCTATACGAGGTGCGATCGGAAAGTTTCTAGACTGCGCCTATAAAAACCCGTACACTTATCTCAGGTATTAAATTCATCCATCACCCTCGAAGTAGTTCCCCTGGGAGTGAACACAACGATCCCAGCGCCGCTGCCAAGCCTGGAAGCATCCCTGGAAATCTTTCTTTGTCAGCCTGTCAAGCACCATCTGCGATTCTGCCTGAATCTCTTCTATCGTCTCAAATCTCCTTCCCTTTAGCTGAATTTTTATCTTTGGGAAGAGGAAGACGTCACACGGAGCTTAGAAAGGAAGTTGGGGTCGGTTCTTGCAAGATCTTTGAGCTCCTGACAAACGAGAAGTCAAGTTGATTCTGCTTCTGGTCCTCAGACAGGATGCGTCGCATGTGGAGTTCTCCCTTTAGAATCAGCTGACAGGTCCCATAGCCTATCCCAACAATGTCGCACAAGTCGTTGATGGTACGACGTCGATCTTCGTAACATTTTTGGGCGTTGTGCTCGAAGATGGTCGTCCAGAACGCTCGTCATCATCGACAGAGGTTCGGCCATTTTTAAAACGTGAATGCCACACAAAAGTTTGTGCACGACCCATTGCGGACTCCCCAAATGCTTGCTTTAGCATTTCATAGGTTTCCGTAGCCGTTTTGGCGAGTCTTTGGCAAAATTTGATGCACACGCCATTCCGAAATCGCAGGAGGGTCGGTGTAATGCACTACCAAAACGCCCGTAACTAAGAAACAAATGCTAATTCGATGATACCTGCTGGCACACTGATTCACTATGAATGTAGGCCGCACCCCCTAAAGGCAGAAGCTCGTACTACATCCGGTTCGCCCTCTATTGACACAGTCTTAAAACTTTCCGATCGCACCTCGTATACTATAACACAAAAGTCGTGTTATCATCGAACCACGCGTGTCACTAGCCCGGCTCGTGTTACCTCATCCTTCTAGATTTTACGTCCCTAATAATAACAGGAGAATAGCAGTTTCTTATGTAACTCGTCCTTACACCGTTTTTCCAAGCCTAATATTACTTCCTCCCTCTTAGGTCCTCAGGACTCTTTTCCCAAGCAGCATCAATCTACGTTAGACCATGTATCACAAGCTTCTTAAACTTCTATTAAACATCGATCGTCAAAACAGACAATTATATACGCCTTTTTCTCTGAGTTTGGCTGAAAAACGTACGCCATCGTTCATTTTGACAACCAACTAGTAACAGCAGTTTGTTGGCGACTCCAATAAATAAATGCCTATGCTACACACACGTTATGGGAGGATATGAGATTGTAGTTCGTTATATACAGTGTGTCCTCAAAGTCCCTTCGAGGTTTTGAAAAACTGTGGCTCGTAAACAAATTGAGCTAGCCACATGCGGTTTGAGGCAGATTACAGTGAAACTCTTGAAGTTTTTTACTGACCTCAGTAAGAAAAAAAGTCCATAATTTTACTGTAATCTGCCTCAAACCGCATGTGGCTAGATCAATTTGTTTGTTGTGTTGTTATTTTTACTTTAAAGAATCATTTTATTTACGGTAAAATTATTAATTAAGAGATGAAATAAATTTGTCTAAACGATGTTTCAATTCAAGTAGGCCAACGAACAACCAAACTAACCAACGAATTCGACATTTCTCAGTTTAGTTTCCCACTTTTTTTACGTACTACGACTGATTGAAATAATACACGTCAATAGTATTCTGATTACAAAATCAGATTGCTTCGTAACTACGTGGGACACATTTCATGGTTTCAGGTTGCTCGCATTTAATATGCATGGTGTTCCCGTTCCCTTCGTCTTATAGTTTCTGCGAACCCCAGTTTCCGAAAACTTGTCCTTCGCATGCCCCGTTCTCATGTTACTGTTACACGACATCGCCTGATCCAGTCACTACACGAAGTCTGACAAATTTCATTCCGTCTAAACCTATAGTAAACAAGACGAACTGTGATTTAAAAGTATAACTTTACAGTGTAAGGAGCTATATAAATCATTTATTTCAGAAAAGAATCAGAGTAAAACCAGGCATTGGTTTTTGAGAATTTTTCTTTCGATCGCACTGATATTTAAACTAACTGGAGCGAGACGTTGCAAAACAGAGCGTTGCTACGTGACGTCGAAACCCTCTTCACTGCATAGAGACTTCAGCGCCGTCGCAGGCAGGAACAACTTTGGTACTTGTCGGGATGTCGAACGTGATTCTTTTGTGTCGATCCCCTGAAAACATTTCGTTCACGACTAAATGTCTCCTTACAGACAGATGATAATCACGTGCCACAGGATGTTCAAGCTGTATCTAGGGACCGAAATCACTGAAGTTTTATTTCCCCAACTCTGCACCGGCAATAAGGAAAGTTACAGACAATTACTATGTTACCTACACCGCCTTAAAGGTAACGAACATTAAACAATTAACAGTACAGAATATTAACACCACGTAATGGAAGGTGAGCCACGGTGGTCTAGCGGTTAGAACGCTGGCCTTGTAATCCTGGGGTCTCGGGTTCGATTCCCGGCGGTGCCCGAATTTATAACTTGTGTTGGGCAAGGCCGTGGTCTAAGCAACACGGAGTTTTCCTCCGTGGCATCCCAACAATTACTCCATTCACACACAGAAGAAGGCAATGGCAAACCACTTCTGGATCATCTGCCAAGAACGTATATGAACAGGTCCCAGTCCGAGAAAAGGATGGAAGGATCCTGTTCATATGGACCTGTCGTCAGACAGAACACTAAATAATAATAAGATGAGGTGGTCTAGCGGTTAGAACGCTGGCCTTGTAATCCTGGGGTCTCGGGTTCGAATTTATAACTTGTGTTGGGCAAGGCCGTGGTCTAGGCAACACGGAGTTTTCCTCCGTGGCATCCCAAAAATTACTCCATTCACACACAGAAGAAGGCAATGGCAAACCACTTCTGGATCATCTGCCAAGAACGTATATGAACAGGTCCCAGTCCGAGAAAAGGATGGAAGGATCCTGTTCATAATGGACCTGTCGTCAGACAGAACACTAAATAATAATAAGATGAGGTGGTCTAGCGGTTAGAACGCTGGCCTTGTAATCCTGGGGTCTCGGGTTCGAATTTATAAGTTGTGTTGGGCAAGGCCGTGGTCTAGGCAACACGGAGTTTTCCTCCGTGGCATCCCAACAATTACTCCATTCACACACAGAAGAAGGCAATGGCAAACCACTTCTGGATCATCTGCCAAGAACGTATATGAACAGGTCCCAGTCCGAGAAAAGGATGGAAGGATCCTGTTTATATGGACCTGTCGTCAGACAGAACACTAAATAATAATAAGATGAGGTGGTCTAGCGGTTAGAACGCTGGCCTTGTAATCCTGGGGTCTCGGGTTCGAATTTATAACTTGTGTTGGGCAAGGCCGTGGTCTAGGCAACACGGAGTTTTCCTCCGTGGCATCCCAACAATTACTCCATTCACACACAGAAGAAGGCAATGGCAAACCACTTCTGGATAATCTGCCAAGAACGTATATGAACAGGTCCCAGTCCGAGAAAAGGATGGAAGGATCCTGTTCATATGGACCCGTCGTCAGACAGAACACTAAATAAATAAATAAAATAATGGAAGGTGAGAAAAAATGGCGTAGACTTGCGGACACATTCATTTGCCTCATTTTTCCTCGAAGTGGCTGGGATGCAGAGCTGCTAGAATGGTCGCCGACTATAATCTAATTTCGTTTTTAATTTTGCCTTCATAAACGTAAAGAGTGGATCCCTGAAATTAAATAGTTCTTTTATGAATATTTTAAGCACTCAGGACTTTGTGAATTTAATGCGCCGTAATACACAGCAGATTAGAGACAGGACTGAGGGCGAGCAGAAATTATAATGGCAATGGCTACGGAAATTTCTAAATGCTCATGGGATTAAAATTACTTGAACACCCTGTATAATAATTGAGTACAATAAATACTGTTTAATTTCGGAAACTAACTAGGTAGAACTTCTACGTCTGAAGCTTCGCTTGTACCGTCACACAAATATTCATGCAGGCATAATTTGCGAGTGAGGGCGTCCTCATCGCATTGCGTTTTAGTACAAAATCCTGTCCACTCTTCAACGAGGTCCGCGCTTTTATCTAAACATAAACGCCCATGCAGCCTCAGGCAAGACCTCAGAACGGACACACGAGCGCTTTGTACGCGATCCTGACGTTTCTATATAAAAGGGACAACAAATATATCGCTCGTTCGACCTCACCATTTTGTCCGGTTTGTGAAAATGCTAGATCGATATATAAGGGTGTCCAAATATAAATTTATTATACGGTCTGCAAAATACATTCCTTGATAAATGACGCGTATATCGCAAATATTCACTATCGTTTCGTGTCCCTATATTAATTAACAAAAGTCTCCCCCTCTCCAATTTTTATCGCGTCCGCCATGTTGGTATTACACCATTTATGGGAAATCGAGAAGTGTGAGCCTGGGGTGGACTTCGATGAAATAATGCCTGAAACAAATTTCCATAAAAATCTGTAGGTAAACTGGGTTCATCTGTGAAAGGAGGTACGTACACCCACACAGCAAAGATGCTCTCATACGCCCACTTTCCTTCCTTCCTTGAGAAAGGAATGCCCGCTGACATCCTCGCAATTTCACGTTGATTTCCTAACAAAATGGAAAATGCTGGAAGGGGATAAGTGCTGTTTCTGCGATACGACGACGCAGAGTGTGGGACAGACTGGTACATGGAAAGAAGCTGATTCCAAGAAACGAAATTGAAACTGTGGAAACAGAGCCCAGCGTCTTCTTACGAACTGTTTAAACAAATGCGGAGAAGTCACGAACGCCCCTTCCTGAGGTTTATATTAAAATGATATAAGATTAAAATGTTGAAAATTTTATATCAAGTCACCTTCGAGCAGAGAATGCGTTTTAAGTGACACCTCTTGGTATCTGTCTTCATACATACAACAAAATAATTATCTGTACGCGAAGATATCTTAGGGGGTACGTGAAATTTAAAAAAAAATATATTATTTTACGATAAACACTGAATAATCAGTAATGTAATTTATTTAATTTATTTTTAGATGTAGATTATATACTATGCATAACTTGAATTATACACCAACAGCTATGGGGGTACAAAGTTGAAGAGAAATTACACCTGGGGGTTATTTATTTATTTAGTGTTCTGTCTGACGACAGGCCCATATGAACAGGATCCTTCCATCCTTTTCTCGGACTGGGACCTGTTCATATACGTTCTTGGCAGATGATCCAGAAGTGGTTTGCCATTGCCTTCTTCTGTGTGTGAATGGAGTAATTGTTGGGATGCCACGGAGGAAAACTCCGTGTTGCCTAGACCACGGCCTTGTCCAGCACAAGTTATAAATTCGGGCACCGCCGGGAATCGAACCCGAGACCCCAGGATTACAAGGCCAGCGTTCTAACCGCTAGACCACCTTGGCTTTTAATCTGGGGGTAGACCAACAAAAAAGGTTGAATACCAATGATCTGGACGACCAGCCCATCGAGTCCAGTCAATTAACACAGCCAGAAACATCCACCTTACATGGTCGGAGTTTTTCACTAAGATTTTGCACAAGCCTCAGAATGAGTCACCGCAAGGAATCAAACCCTGTACCATCTCACAGCAGTGAAGTCGCCCATCACGGTCGTCATGGATGGCTCTTTCACAGCCAGAAGACACTGTATCAACTGCTCGCTTTATTTATCATAAATATAATGAAATGATGATGTTCGACGAGGCAGGCGTAATTGCATTACGAAGTGATTGTGGCCTATTTCAGGTCGCTTTCCGGGAAAAGCCTGGAGAGACTGGAAAACCATTAGATAATAATGAATCAAACAAAGTGACGCAAATTTAACCCACATTATCCATCCAGTTTTCCCACAAACTCACTTTTTAGACAGAGACTTGATGAATGGCATTAAGAGTTTCGTCTTCAAGGCCAGGTGCGTATACAAAGCACATATAGGCAAATACAACGGGGTGTTAGTGCTTGTTAATCTTACCTTAAAATGATTTTAAAAATACTCATAACAGGATGAGAATCCTTCAAGATACGAGGCACGTCCACAAAGTACGTTTCCCTGGGGCCGTTTACAGAAACAAAACACAATTTCATGGAAATATTTATTGCAACAGATACAGCAAGTGTCCAGCTATTTTTCAACATATTCGCCACCGGAATTGAGACATTGGTCATACCTTGGGACCAACTTTTGAATACCTGTGTCGTAGAAGTCTGCCGCCTGGGATTGGAACCACTGCGTGACAACCATCTCCGCCTCTCTGTCATTCTCAAAACGCTGACGCTGACCGGACAGGAATTTCTTGAGGTGTAGGAAAAGATGGAAATCACTGGGAGCGAGGTCCGGGCTGTAGGGTGAATGATTAAACACCTCCCAGCTGAACTCCTGCAGGATACTTGCTGTCCGTCGAGCCGTGTGCGGCCTAGCGTTGTCACTTCACAGTCGGCGGGAGCTGGAATAAGAACCTCCATCTTCAACAGCTGCAACGATGCTACTGTGAGAACGCGGGAAGTGCCGTTAGTGCATGCGCCATGCTACGTCATTGCTCTATCACGTACGCACAGTCGCTTCGCGCAATATAAGGTTTGCTAGCTGTGGGACGAGTGGGAAACTTACTTTTGGGACGCGCCTCGTACAAAACGATTCAATGTCAGCGGACAGGCCAGCGTTAAAGGTTGGCACTTCAGTCGTAAGCTTCCATTTCTATTAATTCTCATTTTCGTGTTTAAAAACCAGGAGTTTCTCTTAGAATTTTTCACGCCGTAAAAAATTATACGCACCTTTTAAGAAACCGAAGAGAGACAGGGGCTTGCTTTATACCTGAAAATGCCACCATGAGACGGACGGCGGAGCAGAACTGTGCTCGAAAATACGAATAAGCCCTAAGTCCTGAGAGAGAAAAAAGGAAAAACATCATTCGAGATTTCTCCCTGGAAGAGGATAGCTACGAAGCGATCAAGGCAAACTGAAATGTGTGTTGAGAGCGAGGCGTCGTAAAAGCAAATCAGCATCGAGCTGATAAAAGAGCTTTGTTACTCGGCCGGCAGAGTGCAGGGACTGCAACAAGATGGCCGCACCGATACTCTGGCGTTGCATTACCATAATGAATTAGCTCAGGCGAGTGAGTATAAACACACACAACAATGCAGAGGGGAGACAAGTGGAATGGTTCGGTAATAATTGAAACGGAGGGAGAAAGGGCTTAACTGGTTTCCGCACGGAGGGTTACGATGAAATGATTCCTTTTGTGTTTACGTCCGACAACGCAATTCTGACGTAGACCTGCCATCGTCCAAATCATGTTTATCGCAAAGATATTATCAGCATTTCTAAAACGGAAGTCACAAAACATAAAGGGATTTAAATGCAAATTCTGATGCCCACACCACACACCCTAACAGTTTTTAGGAGCGTTCGAACGCGTGCTGAGAGCTTCTGTCATCCGTTCGTCCGTCTATGAACTTGCACGTAACAAACTGGGAAAGGAACGGATTTTGATTAAATTTGTTAATATGAAGTTTCTTTATTAAAAATGTCGAGTCATTTCAATTTTGGAATTGGACAGTAGTGACGACTACCTGACAAGAAGATGACTATGAATTTCGAAAGCAGAAGTGACCTGTGGTGAACTCCTCAGCCGGAATATCCGGTCATTCACAAGGGTTAATGTTAACTATAACATTAGGGACTCCTAGAAGGAGAATCCCCAGCATTGGAACTGTTAAAATTTTAAATTCTGGTTAACGGGCCGGTGTTGTTACGCAGGGCGCAAATTTCGTAATTATTTAGACGAATCTTTAATAATTAGAGACGTATAACAGCAACTGTACCCATGGGAAAATCCGTTTATTCCGGTCAAAGGTCACTGGGCCTAGTTGTGGTAAGTCACGTCAGTTCCAAAGCCTCTGTACCTGGTGCAAAATCACAGGTCGTAGTTCGTAGTTAATTAGCTGCGTGTCGTTTTGTCATAACCAAAAGTCAGTGTTCCCTGGTCCACGGCCATTGGCTACAAACAAAATGTCAGTGATGTGATTCAGAGGGTTACTACTGGTCCTACGGACGAGCCCACGTTCGGAGCAATGGTGTACGTACAACTGTTCACAACAAGGAGAACGCGTCAGAACTGTTATGAAGGAGTACATTTTCTAGGTTTCTTATTGCCTTTGACTATATAGGCGTCTTCTTCACAACTTATAAATTGATAAAAATACTACCGCACTCATCAGATGGACATTCACTGACTTCTGAAACTCACGGGACATTAAGAATTGCAACTGTTTATTTGGTACTGAAAAAAGTTGTCAGTGGAACCACGGTTCCGGAGAATTTGACGTAAATACGTCTATACGGAAAGGAAGTTTATATATTGGCTTTATTCCAAATATTTCCTTTATACATGCTTTACAATCGAGATAAGTTTGATTAAGACATTGCTAGCCACGGTGGTCTAGCGGTTATAACGCTGGCCTTGTAATCCTGGGGTCTCGGGTTCGATTCCCGGCGGTGCCCGAATTTATAACTTGTGTTGGGCAAGGCCGTGGTCTAGGCAACACGGAGTTTTCCTCCGTGGCATCCCAACAATTACTCCATTCACACACAGAAGAAGGCAATGGCAAACCACTTCTGGATCATCTGCCAAGAACGTATATGAACAGGTCCCAGTCCGAGAAGAGAAAAGGATGGAAGGATCCTGGTCATATAGACGCATTTACGTCAAAAAAGAGAACTGACTATTTTCAGCGCTGAAACTAATTCTGTCACGTTGTGTCCATTTGTCGATCCATGTGTTTCTTCTCCCAAACGACTTGACATTTCCTTCAAAAATACTCTGGATGATTTGCTTTTGTTTGGTATCGACCCATCATAACCAGATCTGTAGATGGTGTCGTACAAACAGAACCATTTCTCGACGACTGCACGTGACCTACAAAGGCACAATATGGGTCACAACTGTGGCGCATTCAAACTATAATTTCATCTTTCGCCTTTGAGAAAGCACCCGTAACACCAGGATTATCTGCGCCTGTGATCTCTGTGTGGGCGGGCTATCTTCTTGCGTGATGACGTCATAACAGAGGATCCTTCTTTCCACGTAACAGCGCAAACCAAGGTAACGAAGGTAATATCAACAATAGTCTTACTGAGATCAAATATTAACGTTCTTACGCAATGCTGTCGTTAGAATTTTGCTATCCGAATGAAAAATGAAATGGATCGGCAATTTTTTTTCGTAAACATTTTTCTAATGGTGTAATCTGTCAATGTTCTCGAGCTTACTCTTTCACACAAAACACGGACGGAGGGACCTACGTCGCAATTTTGATATGCCATCCGAACAAGTCTAAAAACTAGCTTTGCGACTTTCCTCGGCCCCGAAACCGGAAACAGCGCGTCTCACACCCACTACAACGAATCTGGTGCTCGAATCTCATTCGATACTACATTTTTTCCCATTTTCCTAAAGGTCGCCCAAAACTGTAAGCCTTACAAGTACTATGATAAAAGCAATGGAAAATTTGGTTAAAATCAGTGTGTCTTAAGTCAGGGGAAGAAAGCTTTACTTCAGACGTATCATGCCCTGTTTATTAGAAAGAACCCTCTTCTCGCGAGTTAATTATTTTATAAATATTGCAGTAATGTAGATTAAGTAACTAACTAACTAACTAACCAGATGGCTTACCGAACCCGAAGGTTCATCACCGAATTAACCAAAGCCCTCCACCGGAACCTGTCCTGGGCCAACAAGATCCAGTCTCCTTCAACTCCTATCTCCCACAGATCCCGCCTGAGATTATCCTCCCATCTACGTCTAGGTCTCCCCAGAGGTCTCTTCCCCTCAGGCTTCCCAAATAGTGGACCCAACCAACCAGATGGCTTACCGAACCCGAAGGTTCATCACCGAATTAACCAAAGCCCTCCACCGGTCTCTGTCCTGGGCCAACAAAATCCAGTCTCCTTCAACTCCTATCTCCCATAGATCCCGCCTGAGATTATCCTCCCATCTACGTCTAGGTCTCCCCAGAGGTCTCTTCCCCTCAGGCTTCCCAAATAGTGGACCCAACCAACCAGATGGCTTACCGAACCCGAAGGTTCATCACCGAATTAACAAAAGCCCTCCACCGGACCGTCCTGGGCCAACAAAATCCAGTCTCCTTCAACTCCTATCTCCCATAGATCCCGCCTGAGATTATCCTCCCATCTACGTCTAGGTCTCCCCAGCGGTCTCTTCCCCTCAGGCTTCCCAAATAGTGGACCCAACCAACCAGATGGTTACCGAACCCGATGGTTCATCACCGAATTAACCAAAGCCCTCCACCGGACCCTGTCCTGGGCCAACAAAATCCAGTTTCCTTCGACTCCTATCTCCCATAGATCCCGCCTGAGATTATCCTCCCATCTACGTCTAGGTCTCCCCAGCGGTCTCTTTCCTTCAGGTGCACACCTCTTGCCCCATCCATGTGCACCACATGCCCCGCCCATCTCATTCTTCTCGACTTAATCACCCTTACAATACTGGGGGAGGAGTACAGATATTTAAGCTCATCATTTCGCAGTTTTCTCCATGCCCCATCGTCTTCTCTCCTAGGCCCAAATATCCTCCTCAACACCCTGTTCTCAAACACCTGCAATCTGTGTTCCTCCATCTGAGTGAGAGACCATGTTTCACACCCATACAAAAGAACAGGCAAGATTATTGTTTTGTATACTTTAATTTTCAGGTTCTTAGAAATCAGACGGGAAGACAAAATATTTTGAACTGAGAATTAGCAAGCATTTCCAGAATTTAATCTCCTCCTAACTTCCTCACGAGTGTCATTTTGATTTGTTATTGTTGTTCCCAAATATTTGAACTTTGTCCCCCTTTCAAAGGATTTATTAGCCACCCTAAGATAATTTTGCCCGCCTGTCTTCTGATTACGAGATACTAACACGTACTAAGTTTTTTCTGAATTTACTTCTAGCCCCACTTGTCTACCAGCCTCTAGTAAAACTTCTGCGTTCCTCTTTATTGTATTCATATCGTAGATTAACTAAAGCGGTAACAATTGTGTTTTCTTATCTACTCCTTCCTCCTCTCGACCTCTGTCATCTTTCAGTCTCTCGTCTTTCTTCTCCATTCTCTATGTTCTCTTCAACTGTCACAGTCCACTTTGCCTCCCTCCACCGACTCCTTCGTTGTCCCTGCCCGCACGGCACTGTCAACTTTTATCTCACTCGGGTCAGAAATGTTTTCCTGTTGTACCCAAGGGCCCAGAAACCCCAAATGTCACTATTTTTGCATTTTCGTTATCTTTAATAATATTTATTCAGAAATGTCAAATTACCTTTGCGCACGCTCAAATATAAATTTTATTTAAATGTGCACAAACTACTATAGAGTCGTATATTATTTTAAATTTTCTCATGCAACAGCTTGTATCTCTCAAAATTTTTACTTGGAATACAAATTATTTGAACTCCGCTTTTTTAACAGCTTGTATCTGATAAAATAAAAATTTCTATCAGTAGAACGTACATCTTACGCTTTTGAAGTCAATGGCTTTAGTGAGAGCACTGAGTAGAATGTTCTTTTACCAGTGATGGAATATGAATTTATAAAAAAATGGATTTGTACTAACTAGTAACAAATTAACAAATACTTTGGCGAGCCGGATTACAAGTGATCGCTGGTCGAATCCGAGCCGCGGGCCGCCAGTTGGCCCACGCTGATTTAGATTCACCGAGGCTTGAGTAAACGAACAGACGAAAAGACGACGTTCAATTGGACACTGGAATTTTATTGCCTGAAAACGACGATCATTAAACGTGTCAGCGAGATAAACGTGCATCTGAAAGAGCCCCCGAGCAGCGCTTTAGGGAGGAGGCGGAGGGCGACGGAATCACGTCGTTTTGCAGTTGCTTCAAACTATAAGGACCTTCTAAACGAAGGACACTGCCAATCGGCTAACAAGGCCATGACTTAATAGTCTGAGAGACCGAAACAGCTTCCACTTGGAAATTGATGCAGCGAAACAAACAATTTACAGTCCCAAGGAAATATATCGCTCGAAGCGTTAGGAGGATTGACTTATAAATGCCCATACTCAAAATTTCTGTTCACGCGTGGATATGCATATTTAGTTGTAGAATATAAGATTCACCACTCACTTCAGACGGACAAGCTCGTTCTCTGATTTCGACAACGGGAGTATATATATTCATTTCACGCCGAAATATAAATATACGCAAGTTCGTTTGGAAATAATGCTCGATCACATGATAGAGTTACTGTAAATCGCTGTGTTTCCACGGCAGATTAGGGCTATCGCGCACGAGCGGTTTTTCTGCCGCAGCGGTAAAACTACCGCAACAGCGTATTAATGTTGCCTGTGCACTCGGACGGCGAAATAAACGCATTGTCTGCGTTTTCTTCTCAGTTGAGAGCTGGATTTTGTGGAGATAATTGACGCGTGCTCTAGGCTGATAAGTCGAGGTATGGATTTTCTTGAGACTGTCGCTGTGTGGGCTTTGGTGCTAAGAACAAGGGCAAAGCGTAGAAATAAATTTTGGTTCCCTCCACTTGTAAATCAAAGATTGTTGAAAGCCCAATTTCACAAGTTATATGAGGACCTGTGTATGCATCCAAAGAAATTATTCAGATACTTTATTTTGTTGTCAAGTTGGCTCGAGCTCGGCTGTAGACCTTCACAGACTCCTGTACTCCGATGTACAATGGTCGCCGTGCGGCTGTTTCACCGCTCGTGCGCGCTCGTGTGCCACCGCCAGCCGCTCTGCGGCCACCGCACCGCATCGAAAATGCCGCATTGATGGAACGCACTGTTCCAGTAGAAAGCGAGCGCACGTGCGGTACTTTTACCGCTGCGGTTTCTCTGCCGCAACATGCTTCATTTTCTAGGGTTAGCCGGAAAGAGGCATTTAAATTTTTGAGGTAATTTGAAAGACAGTTTTTCAAAGGCATAATTCTGTCGATCTGTAGGGAACTGAGTGGCCATATTCATGTCCGTTTGAGGTTACACACACACGTCAGCGTCATGTAATAGTCACGACAATATCAATCACCTCAGTTTTCCAAATAGAGGCTTTTAAATTTCTCAAGGTCACTCGAAAGTCAATTTTTCAAAGGTACCTTTCTGCCGATCTATAAGAATCTGAGTGACAATACTCACGCCAGCTTCCGGTCACGGACACGTCATTGTCATGTCATGGTCTAGACAGCATCAGCCCGTGGGTTTTCTCGATAGAGGTACTACAAATTTTCAGGGTCATTCGAAAGTAATTTTTTCAAACGCATATTTCTGCCGATCTGCAGGAATCTGGGTGACCATGTTCTAATGCATTTGAGGTTCATGTCATAGTCACGACGTAGCAGTCAGTGGGTTTTCCGAATTGAGGCTTTTAAATTTCTCAAGGTCATTCGAAGGTAATTTATTCAAACGCCTATTTCTGCTGATCTGTGGGAATCTGAGTGACAATACTAATGTCAGTTTCAGGTCACAGAGATGTTGGGTTAGTTAGTGTTAGATTAGGTTGGATTTGGGGGTTACGTTAGGTTAGGTTTGGTTTGGATATGTTAGGTTAGGTTAGATTGGAATTTGTTAGATTAGTTTAGGTTATGTTACGTTGCGTTTGGTTTGGATGTTAGGTTAGGTTGGGTTGGGTTGGGTTAGGTTAGGTTGAGTAAGTTTAGGTTAGGTTAGATTAGGTTAGGTTGGGTAAGGTTAATTCAGATTGGGTTAGGTTAGGTTGGGTTAGGTTAGGTTGCGTAGGTTTGGGTTAGGTTAGGTTAAGTCAGGTCCACGGAGTTGAGTTTTAAAAATCACATGTTGCCCATTTATTGTCTCCCACATTTCTTCCGAACTGTACGTATCTAACAAGGGAATAGCCCGGTCGTTCGTGCCGAAACCTCACCTGAAATTTTGCTCGTCTACAGAGCCCATCGAGAAATGAAAGTACACAAAATTTTTAGCTGCTGATACGCCATGCAAGGGTGCTAAAGAAATTGCTCAAATTTGGAACGTATATTTAAAACTCGCGCCATTGCGCATGCGCGTGACAGCAGCGCAGTATTCACCGGTAAACTGCAACGGAGAGCGTGGGCCAGCGCTGAGTAGGCAGCGAGTATATTTTATATTAGGAATCAACACTCTCATCAGGTTTATTCTTTGGACTAGGGTGGTAGCTTGAAGGTGATGATGACTCAATTGAATAAAAATTTTCTTGGATATTATCCATCGTCTAGTGAATATAAAACGTAAAACGACGTTTCGGAGATGGGACTCTATCTCCGTCTTCAGGTTCCTACACAGTTGGGCCCACTAGATAGAGCTAATCCCTATCTCCTGACAAAATAAAAAGTGTAAGTCCCGGAATAAAAAGGCATTACCACACTATCCATCCGTGGGACGTAAAAGAATAGTACGTAAAATCAAAATTCATAAACACGATAAAGCCAAAAAACAAAAACTCACAAAAGGTGGGAATAAATACACATGAATATTAATTCGAAACTCGATGCCCAACTTGGATTTCTTCAGAGATGACAGGAATCCAAATAGGAGATAAATCCAAACTAGGCTGGCTGATAGGATTGGCGAGTAGTGCCATGTGTGCAGCCTCCTTGTATTTTCTGTAGATGGTATTGGGTTCTGTTAATAACACCCTCGCTCCATCCCAACAGACACGATGATCTTCTTCGTACGCATGTTGGGTCAATCTGGATTTCTCCAGCAGGCCCTGTCTGAAATTATATTTGTGTTCTTTTAAGCGTACCTTCAGAGGTCTGCTGGTTTCGCCGATATACCATCTACCGCAATCACATGGTATTCCATACACACACTGCCTAGTCTGTCTCTCAGCTGTTTTTGGTCTCATGGAACTCAATAAACCACGGAGAGTGTGTCCGGTTTTAAAGATAGTCCTGATGTTGTATCGGTTCCCAATTCTTCTAAATTTTTCAGAGACACCTCTGACATATGGGATAACCGCCGTACCCAGAGGCGTTCTGTCAGGAGAAGGCCGGATGTTTTTTTCGGACTTAATAACAGATTCAATTAACTGTCGGGGATACCCATTCAGAGATAGATCATGTTTGATGTTCTGAATTTCTCTGTTAAAATTGTTTTTTTTCTGGACATATGATGTTTGCTCTATTGACCAGACTGTAAACCACTCCCCTTTTAACGTGGAGTGGGTGATTAGATTTGAAATTTAAATATCGACCATACTGGCTGTAATATTGCGTACCTCATAGACCTGAAAACGTTGACAGCGTTCCACATTGCAGTGTAAGATCTGGTAATCACAGTGTCACTAAATCACCCCATGTTCATAGGAACATTTTATCTTATTTTTGATCCTGGAACACGCACACGAAATTTGTAAACATACTTCTGATTCACCCTATATATATGTAGCGACCTGCCTGAATGAGTGACTTGCCGACTTAACAGCAGATCAAAATATTACTGGCTGTTACTTAAACATCTTCACAAAGTAATTTTCTTCGTTAAATGTCAAGTCTGATACTAAAACAAAGGGTTCTTTGTACATTCAGTAGTCATCAGCTGGACGCAGGCCTCGTTCAAGCAGATCGGCATGACACATTCAAATGCCATCATGCAATCCACAAACAGGATTCGAAACCGCGATCCCATGTTTCGAGCTGCCCCTGACATACTCTAAAATGATAGGCACTCCCTCTGTAACAATAATATCGCACTGGCACTTTTATTAATTCACTATTCACAGCTTTGTACGACCAATTGACCGATCATGTCCGGGGCAAGTGAACGGCGAGGTCGGACAACGCACCGCGGAACACAATAAAGTCTTTGATGGCTGCACTGCTCACTTGGTCCCGGCAGGGTCTTCCTGCACTAAAACTCGCCCTCGGTCTGTCGTTATGTTCGCTTTGTCACGTTAAAATTTCGTTTTTGTGTCCAGTGAAAAAGGATTCGAGGGCTGATTTTTCTGTTGCTGACAAAGCTAATGTCTTTTCACTGTATCTCGTTAAATTTAAGTTGCTCAGATTTGGGTCCAGTGGCAGGATCTTGTATAGATGAAAACAAACAAACCATATTTCTTCGGTCCCTCCTGACAAATGACCTGAAAGTCCTCCAACTTACAAGGTGAATGATTCCTTACACATCGTTTACAATTCGTCATTCATTAAATGACTCACTATTTAACGCTATATAACCCGATATACTGACAGAATCGTTAAATAATTAACTTTGAAACTTCTGATTTAAAAAAGGTGTTTATCAGTTCCTGAAGAACTACAGTATTATGGCGTAGAAATTCCGAAAAGTGAATAAATGTCATTTTATCTTCACAGATTTCGTAAAGACTCACAATAATGAATAATAAAATTTGAATTTCTTACAAATTTTAAAAAAATACAAAATACTGGCAAAGAATCGAACAGGCTCAAACAACGTACTACTTTCTTCGCGGCTGCATCCGTAACTGATATAACGCGGAGTTTTGTTTAAATCTGTCGATAATTACAGTTTCATTTAAACCGAACAACCACCACGTGGCAGTTTACACGGAGACCTTCCAGAGAGCAGAGACCACCTTTGAATTCCCAGACAAATCCCTACGCAGTTGAACCGCTCATAAAACCACGTGGAGAATCCCTTTTGATTACGTCATCATCCAACGAAACACGTAATATTTATCAACCTGAGACAACTCTGATTTCACTGGGACAATTCGCAAAGGTCGAATATCGCGTCTCAACAAACAACCCACAGAGACAGAGAGGACGCCAGGATCGTTACCTTTCCTAAGTTGACAAATTAAAAAGTGTTTTACGAGGCGGAATTATTTCAAAGGGAGTCGACAGCGAACACGTGCCCTCAGAGAAAAAAACATGACGACTTCGTGGAAACGGAAAATATAAAGACTCGAAGTAAGACAAATGCTTATGGAAGACGGAGCTGATGACTGAGCACTGTGAAACGACGTGACGGATCGTCGTCCCTAAGGACCAGTTTTTACGAAACTCAGGAGGAAGTAGACCAGCGAACAGTGAAGGTGTGGATGATGGGGGGGGGGGGGGGGGCTTCTTCAAAAACCTTAAAATATGGGAAACCGCCTATAAATCTGCAGATTCGAACGACGTCAAATGTCATTTTGAAGAAGTCACCCATAGTATGAGAAAGAACTGGGAATAGACACGAAACCTGTCTTTGACAGCTCCAAGGCAGCTCACAAGCAGAAGGAAATCAAGTCTCATTAAAACACATCCTTGTGATCTGCAACTTACATGGGACAATTAAAGAAATCTGGATTCAACGTCCGAAATATTTATAACTTCATCCTTATAAATTACAGCTAATGCTGCAATGAGAGAAAGATAAGGAAATCCATGTAGAAGCGAATAATGAATTGTCATCGAGGCATCCGGAACAATAACGCGCCCTGAATATAATTACGACTGCGATAAATTGGCTTATGAATATATGATGCTCTGTGTTTGTCCGTTATCTACGCAAAAGAGTGACCGATTTTCAGAAACTTTCGTATAAAAGTTACGTTACTATCAAACAAGAAGTTTTTGATTTCCCAAAATCAGCCTAAGTTAATGGTAAGGTATATTACATTTTATACCAAAATACATGACAATCACGCATACAAATTATGGCTAATTATGCTTGAAAGTCAATAATTACACACACGGAAAAAGTCCAGAGATCCAACAGCTTTAACGAGATCAGTCTTAAGATCTTCCGTAAATGATGATAATATCGGAAATATGTACTCTCCTGATTACACTAACAATTAAAAGGCGTTCATCTTCACGCTACACGAAGTAGATCGTTGCACCATTGTCATCTCAGGTTACAGCTGGCCAAAAACGTATTCCAAAAATGACATCTCTCTTTAATGTTGTTCAAAAGTTTGCTCCAACAAATGGATTGAAAAACGCGGCAGACAGACAGACAGACACAGGTAATTTGACTTCCTCTTGAGATCTTGTTCGCTCAAGCCAGAAAGCCAATTACAGATGTATTTATTTATTTATTATTTATTTAGTGTTCTGTCTGACGACAGGTCCATATGAACAGGATCCTTCCATCCTTTTCTCGGACTGGGACCTGTTCATATACGTTCTTGGCAGATGATCCAGAAGTGGTTTGCCATTGCCTTCTTCTGTGTGTGAATGGAGTAATTGTTGGGATGCCACGGAGGAAAACTCCGTGTTGCCTAGACCACGGCCTTGCCCAACACAAGTTATAAATTCGGGCACCGCCGGGAATCGAACCCGAGACCCCAGGATTACAAGGCCAGCGTTCTAACCGCTAGACCACCTCATCTTATTATTATTTAGTGTTCTGTCTGGCGACAGGTCCATATGAACAGGATCCTTCCATCCTTTTCTCGGACTGGGACCTGTTCATATACGTTCTTGGCAGATGATCCAGAAGTGGTTTGCCATTGCCTTCTTCTGTGTGTGAATGGAGTAATTGTTGGGATGCCACGGAGGAAAACTCCGTGTTGCCTAGACCACGGCCTTGCCCAACACAAGTTATAAATTCGGGCACCGCCGGGAATCGAACCCGAGACCCCAGGATTACAAGGCCAGCGTTCTAACCGCTAGACCACCTCATCTTATTATTATTTAGTGTTCTGTCTGAGGACAGGTCCATATGAACAGGATCCTTCCATCCTTTTTTCGGACTGGGACCTGTTCATATACGTTCTTGGCAGATGATCCAGAAGTGGTTTGCCATTGCCTTCTTCTGTGTGTGAATGGAGTAATTGTTGGGATGCCACGGAGGAAAACTCCGTGTTGCCTAGACCACGGCCTTGCCCAACACAAGTTATAAATTCGGGCACCGCCGGGAATCGAACCCGAGACCCCAGGATTACAAGGCCAGCGTTCTAACCGCTAGACCACCTCATCTTATTATTATTTAGTGTTCTGTCTGGCGACAGGTCCATATGAACAGGATCCTTCCATCCTTTTCTCGGACTGGGACCTGTTCATATACGTTCTTGGCAGATGATCCAGAAGTGGTTTGCCATTGCCTTCTTCTGTGTGTGAATGGAGTAATTGTTGGGATGCCACGGAGGAAAACTCCGTGTTGCCTAGACCACGGCCTTGCCCAACACAAGTTATAAATTCGGGCACCGCCGGGAATCGAACCCGAGACCCCAGGATTACAAGGCCAGCGTTCTAACCGCTAGACCACCTCATCTTATTATTATTTAGTGTTCTGTCTGAGGACAGGTCCATATGAACAGGATCCTTCCATCCTTTTTTCGGACTGGGACCTGTTCATATACGTTCTTGGCAGATGATCCAGAAGTGGTTTGCCATTGCCTTCTTCTGTGTGTGAATGGAGTAATTGTTGGGATGCCACGGAGGAAAACTCCGTGTTGCCTAGACCACGGCCTTGCCCAACACAAGTTATAAATTCGGGCACCGCCGGGAATCGAACCCGAGACCCCAGGATTACAAGGCCAGCGTTCTAACCGCTGGACCACCTCATCTTATTATTATTTAGTGTTCTTTCTGACGACAGGTCCATATGAACAGGATCCTTCCATCCTTTTCTCGGACTGGGACCTGTTCATATACGTTCTTGGCAGATGATCCAGAAGTGGTTTGCCATTGCCTTCTTCTGTGTGTGAATGGAGTAATTGTTGGGATGCCACGGAGGAAAACTCCGTGTTGCCTAGACCACGGCCTTGCCCAACACAAGTTATAAATTCGGGCACCGCCGGGAATCGAACCCGAGACCCCAGGATTACAAGGCCAGCGTTCTAACCGCTAGACCACCTCATCTTATTATTATTTAGTGTTGTGTCTGACGACAGGTCCATATGAACAGGATCCTTCCATCCTTTTCTCGGACTGGGACCTGTTCATATACGTTCTTGGCAGATGATCCAGAAGTGGCTTGCCATTGCCTTCTTCTGTGTGTGAATGGAGTAATTGTTGGGATGCCACGGAGGAAAACTCCGTGTTGCCTAGACCACGGCCTTGCCCAACACAAGTTATAAATTCGGGCAATCCCATGAGCGTAGAGAAAATTAATACACAAAGGCAACTTGCAGCTGAATATATATCGACATTTCTCTGAACAACTCAATTAAATTGAGTAAATTGCTTCAAAAGGAGAAGAAAATATCAGGGAATCAGGGAATTTATATAATTAAGACGACAACACATAGTTATTTGGTGCAGTATGCAGGAGGTGAGAAAGGGAGGGGTATATATCAATTTACATTGAATATATTTAATATCTAATACTTGGTTAGTGCCACAGTTATTAGAGAATACAAATTAAATAAGTATGTGATTAAGGAAAGTAATGTTTGTTTGAAATATATCAAAGTATCTGCAGCATCAGAGGCGAATCTGGGAAGACAGTTTTAACATCGCACGAAAGTCTCTGTGGTACCAATTAGGAATTCAAGGACGGGTGTCAGTGTTTCAAACGACGGTAAACTTGGATGAGGAACAACACCGCATCAATACACTACCTCCTCTTATGAGAGGTTTGAGGTTTTAACTACTTCTTACGAGTTCGCTGGGTACAGCAGTCGATACAGAATCTCAAGGGACAGAGACGCATTCAGACTTCGATCTAGGGTAAAATATAACACATACAGGCAATCAAGAGAAAAGAATGAAAGAGCCAAATTGCGAACCAGACCGAAAAACTTAACACACTGAGAGAACATGTAGTCGACACGAAGGTGGGATCGAAGTTCAGAATCGATAAATACTCCCAGTCAGTACGAGTTGCAGAGGAATGACGCAGTTTAAAATCGTAGATCGATGCATTAGTTTCTTCTTGAGAAGGAAATAACTCTGGTTTTCTAATATTGAGTTTCATGAGGTTAACAGCAAAACAATCAATGTCAGATGGAAGTCGTTTGCTGTCACTAGGAGATTTGATGACACGGAAGATTTTTATGTAACACAAATAAATTGAATTGCGTAAATCATCAGTAGCCACGGTGGTCTAGCGGTTAGAACGCTGGCCTTGTAATCCTGGGGTCTCGGGTTCGATTCCCGGCGGTGCCCGAATTTATAACTTGTGTTAGGCAAGGCCGTGGTCTAGGCAACACGGAGTTTTCCTCCGTGGCATCCCAACAATTACTCCATTCACACACAGAAGAAGGCAATGGCAAACCACTTCTGGATCATCTGCCAAGAACGTATATGAACAGGTCCCAGTCCGAGAAAAGGATGGAAGGATCCTGTTCATATGGACCTGTCGTCAGACAGAACACTAAATAATAATAAGATGAGGTGGTCTAGCGGTTAGAACGCTGGCCTTGTAATCCTGGGGTCTCGGGTTCAATTCCCGGCGGTGCCCGAATTTATAACTTGTGTTGGGCAAGGCCGTGGTCTAGACAACACGGAGTTTTCCTCCGTGGCATCCCAACAATTACTCCATTCACACACAGAAGAAGGCAATGGCAAACCACTTCTGGATCATCTGCCAAGAACGTATATGAACAGGTCCCAGTCCGAGAAAAGGATGGAAGGATCCTGTTCATATGGACCTGTCGTCAGACAGAACACTAAATAATAATAAGATGAGGTGGTCTAGCGGTTAGAACGCTGGCCTTGTAATCCTGGGGTCTCGGGTTCAATTCCCGGCGGTGCCCGAATTTATAACTTGTGTTGGGCAAGGCCGTGGTCTAGACAACACGGAGTTTTCCTCCGTGGCATCCCAACAATTACTCCATTCACACACAGAAGAAGGCAATGGCAAACCACTTCTGGATCATCTGCCAAGAACGTATATGAACAGGTCCCAGTCCGAGAAAAGGATGGAAGGATCCTGTTCATATGGACCTGTCGTCAGACAGAACACTAAATAAAATAAATAAAAATCATTAGTGAATAGGTTGAAAATCAGAGACCCCAAAAACAAAACTGCGTAACACCAGAAAGCAATACGAAAGACTATGAAATAATTCCAGAAAGACGAACCTGAGGTTATCTTTCGGTTAAGTAACTACAAGACCAGTTCATATAACAACCACAAAGTCAAAAATTGCTTAGCTTTTGAAGCACCAGGATATGAAATACAGGTAAGTTACCAGATCGGTTATGGTAGTCTTAGATTTTGTAAAACTTTAAGTAATGCGAAACAAGATATCATGAGTATCGAGTTAAGACAGCTTGGAAAAAGTACTAGGTATAGGAATTGGTTGGTGGTTACTAAGAGTGTCAGCTGTTACCCGTAGGAAAATAATGATGAGTTAGATTCTGATTGTCTTAGACGTCTAGACAGCAGAACGGATGATGATAAGAAAATGTTAGCTGCAACATAATGTCGACTCGAGCAGGATTCTATTGTACTACCATCTGGGCAGAAGCCGGACATATTTACCCATGAACTTACAATTAAATAGTTTACATTACCAAATTTTGATGTCACAATCCTTCGTCTTAAACCTGCCTGCATGTTTATATTATGTGTTGTTTTAATCCAACCCTTCATTAATTAAACATTATGGTGTGTATATTAAACTTACGTTAAGTTCTGTGTAAAAGAAAGTGTGATATAATCCGTTGTTGTATGTATTTTCAAGTGCCACGAATTTTTGCCTGGATGGTGAAGCAGAGAGATTGGACATTGCATATTTCAGAGTAAATATTACAGTTTATGACAACAGTTGAATTGTTTATTTAAAAGCTGAGCCAGACATGCGAGTTCAATATGTACTTTTGCGGAAAATAATATTTTCTTTTCAGTTCTTCATCTCTGATTTTACGTCAGTCCAGATTTAAATTTCCTCTCTTAAACAACAACAGAGATACTATAATGCGTTGAGTCGTAAGTATCATCATTGAAAAATATAATTAACGACACATAATAATGCAAAGCAATGGAAGTTATTTTTACTCGTCCACAAATATTTTAATCGGCATTTGTACATAATACTGATGTATATAAAATCTAATTTTGTACCCGAACTTGGCTTATGTATGAGAAGATAAGTCTTTAAATGAAAGACTTTCGTAAGAGCCTAATATTCCAATAGACAAGCTTTACAGTGACGCGGTTTGCAAAGAAGGTTTATGACCTGATGATGGGTGTATACACCCGAAACATGTCGCTAATGGAAGTGATAACGAGGGAGAAATTGTACATATGAACCCTGTTGTAGAATGAAACACAGTAACTATTTAAACATAATCTATCAGCTGTAAAATTTCAGTAAAAAGCCTAACAGATACAATTCTTCAGTACAGGAACTGTACGGACGGAGGGGGATAATTAAGTACATGTTCACGAACTGTATTGCGCGCAAAATTTTTAAAAAAAAACTCACAAGAACAAACATAGCTAACAACAACAGCAGTGCAGTGTCTCGAGGGAAATATCAATTTTGCAGAATTACTATTTGACTGCCGACATGTAGGCCGAGGCTTAACACCACTTCTGTCGTGTGTCAATTGAAGATGTACGGCGTCTCTTTCAAGAAACGGTACGTGGGCGTGGCTGCATCTCCACGGCGACAACAAACAGAAACCATGTAAGACTCTGAACTGTCCATGAGACACCACCGGAATTCTAGAGGAAACCTCCGCTGTACCAGAGTTGCACTGAGCTACTATATATCGCTGTGTTGAGATTAACACAGTTTGGTCACAGCAATGCTTAATTTATTTGTATAAAAGTGTGACGATGGTCTAGCGGTCAGAACACTAGCCTTGTAAGCCTGGTGTCCCGGGTTGAATTCCCGGTGGTGCTCAAATTTATAACTTGTGTTGGGCAAGGCCGTGGTCTAGGCAACACGGAGTTTTCCTCCGTGGCATCCCAACAATTACTCCATTCACACTCACACAGAAGAAGGCAATGGCAAACCACTTCTGGATCATCTGCCAAGAACGTATATGAACAGGTCCCAGTCCGAGAAAAGGATGGAAGGATCCTGTTCATATGGACCTGTCGTCAGACAGAACACTACAAATAATAATAAAAAAAAATACAGTCTGCCTGCCTTCAACATTTCCTCTGTAAAAATCAATGGGTTGTAATCTTATTAAAACAAATTTTAAAAGCAGGATCACGTTAAAGTGGACCTCCAAGGACCTGATTTTTGTATGAGCTGATCAGATCTAAAGTGGTATAACAGGGATCTTTTACGTACAAGGTTTATAAATTATTCATTGTAATCAACGAAATCATATTTGTACCACACGCAATAAAATTTGATTGGAAGCATACCATTCCCCTTAATACCTTATGAAAATTCTGGGTTATTATCCAGCATTTCTCTTATGGTATGGAAGAATCTGACTTACGCCTATTTAGCTCTGACAAGCTCATATGTTCTTTTTTTAGGCAAGGGTGTAATGACTAGCATTCATGGCGATATTTATGCATATTTAAGTGGTGTTTAACATATAAATGGTTGAGATGATAAAGTTGCGTCATATTATGCTAATTATATATTTGTTTAAATCTTGTCAGTCTAATCACAATAAAATTCCTATTAAATATTAAAATATTACTATAATTAACATTTAAATATTTAAAATATATTAAATGATGTTCTCTATCGAAATGTTCGATTTACATTAGATCATCACTTTTTACACGACATGTTTCAGTTCTAAAAGAACCATCTTCAGGTGTATAAAATTATATAAACTTAAATATACAGATTTAAAAATACAATAAAATCTGGAAGAAAACATCATTTGAAATCTAATAAACATCTGACTAAAAGTTGCATTTAAGAAATTATATTTAAGTTTATATAATTTTATACACCTGAAGATGGTTCTTTTAGAACTGAAACATGTCGTGTAAAAAGTGATGTTCTAATGTAAATCGAACATTTCGATAGAGAACATCATTTAATAAATTTTAAATATTTAAATGTTAATTATAGTAATATTTTAATATTTAATAGGAATTTTATTGTGATTACACTGACAAGATTTAAACAAATGTATATAAATGGTTGTTTGTGACAAACAGGATAACTGCATGTATTAGTCCATCATGATCGATAAATTAATCTAAGAGATTTCAAGATTAGATTCAGAGGAAAAGTGTAACAATTGGCAAGAATACCAGCGCTGTGCAGTAACAGCTTTGATACAGCAAATGGGTACTGTTTTGCCAGATATTAGTCGAAGTTATGAAACATCGCTGAGAATCAAAATCAGGAGTAAGTTCATATGACCTTTCGATCAGTGAACGAGTAATTCTGAACGAACGTGGATTTAGCAAATTAATATGGCCAACTAAAGGTAACTTTACCGAATTCTATGACGGAAGAACGCGGCCAACGGTCTGCTCTCCGAAATGTCCACTCTCTCATTTCTCGGTCAGTCAAGGCGAATTCATGGCCATTGCCATTAAATAGGCCACGACCTTTCTCTCTTCAACAAAGCTGCGCTTACCGTCGAATTTCAATTGAAATTATTTATATATTAATACTAACACAACACGAACTATCTCCAATAATAAGGTCACTATTAATTACCATTAGTTACAACATTAAAATGTTAAATAGTAATTTTTAAGTGCACTGTAGAAGTAATTACTATTACGATGTGCTTCCTTGTTAAGGCGAGCGATACATCGTATTAGTCTGCTGTGGTAACCCGCGCATTGTTAATTGCGACAAGGAACCCACCGATTCCGACACAAATATCTCTGGAAAGTTCTGTTCTTACTCGCCCCCCCCCCCCTCGTAAATTGCATACGAGGCAAATGGCACTTAAACGCGGGGTTAGAAGTGCAGTTAGTGCTATTGTCTGCATAGGAATCTACATGAGTTCAGAGACGACGTACAGCCTGACTCTAGCTCACATGTAACCTGTTTCCAGGTCAATAGAAGCACTGATGATGAACCAGATGAACAGTCCAGACATACCACGTATTCCGATGTACTCGCCCTCCATCAAGGTATGGCACAAATGAATTCAATGTCACTGTATGACACGTCATGGTATTTTAGTATACGCGTTCAATATCACATTCTTCATAAAAACAAATTTATAAACATCGCCAGAGCATGACGTAACGTCACTACCAACCACGACAAGGACAACCCACTTCAGGCCTGTGACAATTACTGATAATTACAAACAAACCGTCTTTCGAGTCACAAAATTCGAACTTATAACACGTTCTGTGTTAAGACCGTGTTCCAGCACTTTAAATGCTTTAAATATATCACAGATACCAGTCGAAATACAAAGAAACCTGAAAATGTTAAAACATCCCTACAGAAGCACGAGACAAAGTTACGTGAGCACAACAGAATCGATACTCACAATCACAGACAAATAAAATCTTGATTTCATGTAAGAAACTTCTTTTAGAACAGGATACACTGCTCGGGACTTACGCTCAATACATTTGCCTCATTACTTGTTTAAGTCACAATTTGTAACAGCCTGTATTACGTAAAAGGCAGTGACGAAGTTTTACTGAGGCAGTCGAGTACACTGCTAATAACAACTGTGCATCCGGTAGTCTCAGTTGACTTTCGCTCCTTATGTGTCATGTTAAAATCGTCAGGTGGTTATGAAATACGAATATTGATGGCAGAAGAGGCGATGCTATACGAGGTGCGATCGGAAAGTTTCAAAACTGCGCCTATAAAAACCCGTACACTTATCTCAGGTATTAAATTCATCCATCACCCTCGAAGTAGTTCCCCTGGGAGTGAACACAACGATCCCAGCGCCGCTGCCAAGCCTGGAAGCATCCCTGGAAATCTTTCTTTGTCAGCCTGTCAAGCACCATCTGCGATTCTGCCTGAATCTCTTCTATCGTCTCAAATCTCCTTCCCTTTAGCTGAATTTTCATCTTTGGGAAGAGGAAGAAGTCACACGGCGAATAAGGAGGGTGCGGGATGACGGCCATGGTGTTTGAGGCTAAAAACTGCCGAACTTTGAGGGCGGTGTCATGATGCGTCGCATGTGGAGTTCTTCCTTTAGAATCAGCTGACAGGTCCCATAGCCTATCCCAACAATGTCGCACAAGTCGTTGATGGTACGACGTCGATCTTCGTAACATTTTCGGGCGTTGTGCTCGAAGATGGTCGTCCAGAACGCTCGTCATCATCGACAGAGTTTCGGCCATTCTTAAAACGTGAATGCCACACAAAAGTTTGTGCACGACCCATTGCGGACTCCCCAAATGCTTGCTTTAGCATTTCATAGGTTTCTGTAGCCGTTTTGGCGAGTCTTTGGCAAAATTTGATGCACACGCCATTCCGAAATCGCAGGAGGGTCGGTGTAATGCACTACCAAAACGCCCGTAACTAAGAAACAAATGCTAATTCGATGATGCCGGCTGGCACACTGATTCACTATGAATGTAGGCCGCATCCCCTAGCGGCAGAAGCTCGTACTACATCCGGTTCGCCCTCTATTGACACAGTCTTGAAACTTTCCGATCGCACCTCGTAATATTTCATGAGGGCACACGTTAATTTCCAGCAGTTACTGCGGATTTCTAAACGGACGGAGGTTCCAAACTGGATCAATGAAAAATGAGTCAATTCTTACAGCGGAGACGTCCTATTGGATGCGTGTACGGAACTAAATCTACTGGAGGGGAGGTGTGTGTGTGTGTGTCTTTCTGTTGGCAAAACTGATACTTCGAATTAACCCAAAGAGCAGGATTTCGAGACCTGTGATATTCAACTTGAAACAAAAACATCTTAAGTTTGAAGAGTCCCACCCGTTCTTCAGTGCCTCAGCATCTGCGGGTCCCAACATTCGTTGACATTGATCTGTAGACAGTTGTTAGAATATTCAGTATGCCTCCATGCTGTCTTCTCACATAGCAATATTTTGCAATTTCAACAACATTTACGACTGCTTCTCTCCAACGTGTTATTTTCTCTTTATGCAGATATATGTACGAATGCTAAACTAATTAAACACTTCATTTGATACCAGGAGTGCGCTGATGTTTTCATTTTGTAAGTTGGTAGTAAAAAACGTGCGCTATCATTTGTTTTCTCTGCCTTTCCCGACTCTCATTTGAAGGTACAGTCCACAGAGCAGGAGAAAATCCCTGCTAGGAATTCGATATACGCGCATCCGCAAGATTTCGCAGTGAGTGACGACCCATCCTAAAAGCATTCGTTCCACAATCACTGAACGAACAACAGACGACAGGCTTTCATGTGTTCTAATGGGTACAGCTTTAAGATTACCTCACAGCGGCACAGCGATTTAATCTAGAATATTATCGCAACACCCACAGAACACATTAGAGGTGTACAGTCCACAGACCAGGAGAAAATCCCTGCTAGGAATTCGATATACGCGCATGCGCAAGATCTCGCGGTGAATGACGATCCATCCTAAAAGCATTCGTTCCACAACCACTGAACGACCAACAGACGACAGGCTTTCATGTGTTCTGATGGGTACAGCTTTAAGATTACCTCACAGAGGCACAGCGATTTAATCTAGAATATTATCGCAACACCCGCAGAACACATTAGAGTTGGACTCACTCTTAACTGCTTGATGTTTTCAGTCTGTGTAGTAGCGTAAAACTCTGACGTATCACACTTCCCACCAATAGCAGCCCTCTAGTCCACCAGGCAGTAAACATCCCCCCCGCACCGACCAGAAACGACTTCCCCTTGCAGGGTTTTTCTCGTGATCTGTGGACGGTACTTGTGCCGTCACAAATAATCTGTAGCCCTCCTTAATTTCAGCAAATTTGTTTTACGTTTAGGCCGCGTATTCTCATCAAATAACTCTGCGCTGATGAGGCGAATCCTAATGGCGTTTGCATAAAAGCTCTAGTAAAGTTTGTGGAGAAAATTTATTCCAGGCCAACGTCTACGTCTGTTCACTAATGTTGCCAACATACGAGGTTTGAAAATTCTGATACTGCCTTTTTCCACGCCGATTTTTTTAAAAAAACATTTTAAATTAAATTTTACTCACACTGGAACACACAAGAAAATGTTGATCCTTACCCTTCACCTTTCAATCTGTCAGTGTCGGAGTGGTATTAAATACGAAAAATAATTTACCAGGATTCAATCTTACGAACTCGTGCACCCAAGTAACCCTATGCTACCACAGCGCCAAAGCGTGTCAGTACTGTACCACGGCGCTTAAAGAAGACTTTTGAGACCACGTGACTTGTATACTATGCAAGAAGATTTAATTATTCGTGTTTTTTTTCGTCTAATCACAATTGTATATAAATAAATAAAATTTATACATAAGATATTAAAATATCATTTACATATTTGGTACATCTTTTTACTACATGTTTCGGTTACATCGAACCATCTTCAGGTGTAAAGTTAAAAGTTAAAAATTATAATCTTATAAACTAAACTATAATTTTTAATTTTTAACTTTTAACTTTACATCTGAAGATGGTTCGATGTAACCGAAACATGTAGTAAAAAGATGTACCAAATATGTAAATGATATTTTAATATCTTATGTATAAATTTTATTTATTTATATACAATTGTGATTAGACGGAAAAAAAACACGAATAATTAAATTTTAATTCACAATATGACGCAATTATATCAACTTATGCAAGAAGAATTGTTTATTCAAGATGGCTGACGTAATATTTTATTAACAATTCACAATTTATAAAGAACACGTTTTTTTCCGATGCGGAAATCGCCTTTCCAGTCTGGTTGTTAACAGGTTGAAAAAAATTCCACTAGAGTATGCAAAATATGAAAGAGGAATTATTGAGAATATATTTCAGTGAATTAAATTAACAGGACGGGTTTCACTGTTTGTCGTTTCTGTGTCATTCTGCGGTGTTTCGTGGCCGTCCGACCATTCTCCATCAAAAACACATTTCCCAGAACACACAGAACACTTAATTTACAATTCGATACGCGAGTACATTTTGCATTTCAATCTTCTGTGCCTTACACTTTGCGATTTATAAATATGCAACAGCCTCCACTTTCTACACGAAGTAACACGAAACTTACAACCCGATCGAGCTATGTCTGTGTCTTTCCCATATGGGAAAACGACGGAGTGACGTAATGTAACACCCACTGAGAGTCACTTACACTAATGGCTCATAAAATACGCGGATGGACGGCTGTAATTCACCAATTTAAAGTTCTTAGCTCAGACACCAGAAGCGCTTTCCACAGAATGATGAAGTTATCTGATACAGAGTTTATCAATGCGTAACCTTTCGTTGGGTGTGCAGTTACTTTGCAGGAACTCGTTTAAATTTGGCAATATCCGTCTTATGGATTGTTTCTCAGTGCAGTGTGGTAGAAGTTTATCCACGTCCTTGCTATCTCCGTCATCAGGGACTCAACATCCTGATCAATGATTCAGCAAGGACACATGAAAGGTCCTTGGTAAACGCCTATCATATTACACGGCGCAGTAACCCCAGAGAACAGTCAGTGAGGACCTGAAATGTAACTTATTTAAACTGAATGTAATTTAAAGTCATGTTAATGTATTAAGGCGTGAAGATTTATTTACGCACAGGGAATTTATTTTCCTCGAGACCGAAGGACCTTCTTATTATGTGTCTACATTATCATGCTCAAAGACATTTAAATTTTATTCAAATAGTATTCGTAGACCTACACGAATTTCTAACTAATAAGACATAAAAACAGATCGGATTACTGCACCCTCAAACAAGATAAATTTTTGATTTCGAACAAAGTTTGGGCGAATGTCCTGAGACAACTGCATTCAGATAATTATTATGAAGTGACAGGATATTTTAAATTTATCCTATCTTCAATATGTTTCTAAGAAAAAAAATAACATCGATTATTTGGGTGTTTAATTACATTAACGTCAACGAAGCCCTAATTGTAGCTTCAGAATTCAAAGCGTTACTAAGGTCTCTGCAGATATCCTCTACCGACTGTGCTGCCACAAAGCGGTAGGAATAAAGAATATGGTGTTTCCTGTGACTCTTCCAATCGCCAGATTGATGATTCATAAGAAATCTTATCCACGCAGTGCAAATACAATTCTGTATTTGAAAACTGTTTGCCGAAGATAAATGCTGATGTCCATAGAATACGCTAACCTATAATAAAGTTGGAGCCTGATTTCTATTATATGAAGACGTTTCAGTCAGCCAGCAAAGTCACTACGTGCTTGTAGTTTGATACCGACTCTACGGCGCCAATCCAAGTGGACAGACCGTCCGTAGCTTCGTCCTGGATTGTCCCAGGTTAAAATCTCGGGTCGGAGACCTACGTTCTTACAGGTTTTCCTTAATTTTCCTCAGTACCTACAGGTACAACCTGATAATATCTTAAGTTAGGCCAAGATCGCTTCCCTGAATATCCTTTTCAATTCGTTATTCATCATTCAATTTATTATTGTTACTGACAGCGTCATTAAACAAACCACAAACAAACAAATACGTGCCTTTTTTTTTCAACTGGTCCCGGGGCATTTTCCCCAAGGTTCTGAGTTTTAGAAGCGTGAAGCTGGCAAAATATTTCCACCAATTTCTTTGCTAAAGCGTGCGTGAACTTTCACCTCCACGTCCACTGTGCAGGGGAACTAGGGTTTACACAAAAACCGACTTTTGAAAAAAAAACCGGTTTTCGAATGTTTACAAAAAAAATATTTAAACAGTAAAAAAATATTTATACTTATTTTAAAAATTTTCAGTTTATTAAATATTTATGGAACTACAAAAATATAACAAAATAAAATATACTCCGTACAAAACCAAATAAAAAACTAAAATCCGTACAAAATATAAATTATAAATTTTTATTTCATTTAGTATTTTTCTTCAGGAAATACGATTTAAAAAAACATACAATGTCCACTGAACGATTACTTAATCTTGTTCTTATTCTAGATACAAAATTGCCTGAAATATAAAATACTCTCTCACTGGCTACTGAACTTGGTTTTATCGTTTTCAGGGCATCAAATAATAAATCCAAATTCTTAGTTCTTTTCAAATACTGAAAATTCGGCCTTCAGTGTCTTTGGATTTGAAATTATTTCTTCAGGTCCCTCAAGAAACCTATGAACTGATTTTTCCATGGCTCCTTTTAGAGAATTGCCCTGATTAATAGCTTCTCCGTCTCCGATATATTCGTCATCGGAATCTGTTTCCATAAAGAATTTGGATATATTCAAGACAATATTTTTCCAGATAACTTAATAATATCGAGTTTCGATTCTAGTGGAAATACACTAGATTTCTTTGTTGAAATGTTTTGTGGATTTCGCAAATATAGCAAAAGGGTTACGAATCCAACTTGTCTTCTTTCTTGAATTCGTACTTCTAAAGCATTTAATAATTTGTAACTAATTTCAGTCTTTAAATTTTTTAGTTCATATAACAGAAATTTTTACATATTAATTTTAATATCTAAACAGGTTTTTTAAATTTTAAAAACTGGTTTTCGAATTTTAAAATTTTATCCAAAGAACCGGGTTTCAAACCCGGTTTTTAAAAACCGACGAACCCTAAGAGAAACTAGTTCACTTAGCCGCTAACCAAGGGCTGAAGCAAGGTCCCACATATCGCAGAAAACTGCTGTCTTCCCGCTGTGACGCCGTGCGGTGAACAACTTTTCCGAGGAACGTACCGCCTTCATCTTGAAGAAGTTCTAAATCATACAGCGTCACAAGCCAAATGTTTGCTGCTCTGAGCAAGTCACATCATCTCACCGTATTACTTGACTCTTTGAGCTACGAACAAGTTGGTGTTGTTTGCCCACAGGCTAGCTATAAGCAACTGAAGAGCTTCTGACCTTGATGACAGCTTTAGATTTACTGGGGAGTCTACAAAGTGGAGCTAAACTACGCAGTAAAACAACAAAGAAGACATTAGTTCCACATTAACATCCATTACGCAATTTACAATCAAGTGATCCACCACAGATTCGCCCACTGCGGTCAATAAACTGTGTACCGAGTTGCGAAATGCATTTCAGGTGATGGGAGTCTACAATTTCGTTCTCTGACTGATTTCAACTACCCCCCCCCCCCCACAACCTCTCGATTTAGAAAACTGTATTTACCGGGCTTACTTGCATTTTCACATCACATTTCTTTGTTATCTTTATGTGACCTTTTTTCTGTGTTCTGTCTGACGACAGGTCCATATGAACAGGATCCTTCCATCCTTTTCTCGGACTGGGACCTGTTCATATACGTTCTTGGCAGATGATCCAGAAGTGGTTTGCCATTGCCTTCTTCTGTGTGTGAATGGAGTAATTGTTGGGATGCCACGGAGGAAAACTCCGTGTTGCCTAGACCACGGCCTTGCCCAACACAAGTTATAAATTCGGGCACCGCCGGGAATCGAACCCGAGACCCCAGGATTACAAGGCCAGCGTTCTGACCGCTAGACCACTTTGAAGCTTTCATTATCGAACTTTCGGTACGTCCTCAAGGATTACGGTTCGAACTACCGCAAGCTTTCTGAAAGGGGGATTAAGTAAGGAACATAGTTTCCGGTGATGGTATCGATTTTCGCCATCCAAAGCTGACACAACGTAGAGAAAAACGTTTCCGACCAACAAACAGCCGACCGCAGGTTGCTGCCTGCGTTATTTTCTCACGTGTTATTGACGGAAATGAGGTGTACACCAGCAGAACGACAATTTGTGTGGGCTTAGCGTCAATCCATCTTTCTGCACGTCCGGTCTTACTAAACAGCGACTCAAAGCAATTAGGGGTGGTGTTTATTTCTTTGAATGAATTTCTCTTACTCAAATAATTTTTGTTCTTTATCAAACAGGAGGATAGTGAAATCTAGGAGGCTACGATGGTCTGAACACGTAGCACGAATGGGGGGCTGGGGTGCATACAGGAGTTTTGGTAAGGAATCCTCCTGGAAGACGCCCAATGTGAAGACCAAGAAGGAGATGGTTCTTTGGGAGGTGGGCTTTGGTGTTGACGGTGTTGAACCTGCGGTTTCTGCTACCAGAGAGTTGATTATAAAGCAGGAGAGTACAAGTAAGATCTAGGCCAGATTCTGCAACAGCAAAACGTTTCCTTCTCTTGCAGTTATCGCTACGAAATGTAAATCGAAGTAAAAATGTTTCAATTTGCACTTTTGTCCGGCTTTGAAACATAACCCATTCCCATGGAATAGACGATCTGTTGATGCTTAATTATTTTCCAGCATGAAATTTGTCGGGACAGGCCTTAATGTCGTGGCAGACACTTTGAATAACTTCGTGCAGAAGTGACACACAGGAAACCCTCATCACTCGTCTTTCTCCAACAATTTCCTGCCGTGTGATTGCTGGCAAATTGCTCAAGTGGGACGAATCTGTAGATCTGAAGATCATCACAAGTGAAAGACAATGACATCCGGGAGGGGGGGAGTTAAGGAAGGAGACAGCGTTCATACTATAAACATAACTTTTGTAGCTCGCTCTCTCAGGTCCAGTCCCAGGCTTACATAACACATGCGTAAGTTTTCCTTCTACAGTCCACAGACCAGGAGAAAAGCCCTGCTAGGAATTCGATATACGCGCATGCGCGAGATCTCGCGGTGAGTGACGACCCATCCTGAAAACATTCGTTCCACAACCACTGAACGAACAACAGACGACAGGCTTTCACGTGTTCTAATGGGTACAGCTTTAAGATTACCTCACAGCGGCACAGCGATTTAATCTAGAATATTATCGCAACACCCACAGAACACATTAGAGGTGTACAGTCCACAGACCAGGAGAAAATCCCTGCTAGGAATTCGATATACGCGCATGCGCGAGATCTCGCGGTGAATGACGACCCATCCTAAAAACATTCGTTCCACAACCACTGAACGAACAACAGACGACAGGCTTTCATGTGTTCTAATGGCTACAGCTTTAAGATTACCTCACAGCGGCACAGCGATTTAATCTAGAATATTATCGCAACACCCACAGAACACATTAGAGGTGTACAGTCCACAGACCAGGAGAAAATCCCTGCTAGGAATTCGATATACGCGCATGCGCGAGATCTCGCGGTGAATGACGACCCATCCTGAAAACATTCGTTCCACAACCACTGAACGAACAACAGACGACAGGCTTTCACGTGTTCTAATGGGTACAGCTTTAAGATTACCTCACAGCGGCACAGCGATTTAATCTAGAATATTATCGCAACACCCACAGAACACATTAGAGGTGTACAGTCCACAGACCAGGAGAAAATCCCTGCTAGGAATTCGATATACGCGCATGCGCGAGATCTCGCGGTGAATGACGACCCATCCTGAAAACATTCGTTCCACAACCACTGAACGAACAACAGACGACAGGCTTTCACGTGTTCTAATGGCTACAGCTTTAAGATTACCTCACAGCGGCACAGCGATTTAATCTAGAATATTATCGCAACACCCACAGAACACATTAGAGGTGTACAGTCCACAGACCAGGAGAAAATCCCTGCTAGGAATTCGATATACGCGCATGCGCGAGATCTCGCGGTGAATGACGACCCATCCTAAAAACATTCGTTCCACAACCACTGAACGAACAACAGACGACAGGCTTTCACGTGTTCTAATGGGTACAGCTTTAAGATTACCTCACAGCGGCACAGCGATTTAATCTAGAATATTATCGCAACACCCACAGAACACATTAGAGGTGTACAGTCCACAGACCAGGAGAAAATCCCTGCTAGGAATTCGATATACGCGCATGCGCGAGATCTCGCGGTGAATGACGACCCATCCTGAAAACATTCGTTCCACAACCACTGAACGAACAACAGACGACAGGCTTTCACGTGTTCTAATGGGTACAGCTTTAAGATTACCTCACAGTGGCACAGCGATTTAATCTAGAATATTATCGCAACACCCGCAGAACACATTAGAGGTGCGCTCACTACACGCTACTCTTAACTGCTTGATGTTTTCAGTCTGTGTAGTAGCGTAAAACTCTGACGTATTACACTCCCCACCAATAGCAGCCCTCTAGTCCACCTGGCAGTAAACATTCCCCCCGCACCGCACCAGAAACGACTTCTCCTTGCAGGGATTTTCTCGTCATCTGTGGACAGTACCCACAAGCTACTGACGTAGACTTAGGGCACAGTTTGATTCTGGTGTTTACTCAGTAGCTCCGTACCTGGGTCCATCTGGCTGGCAGGCAGGGAAGCTGAGTCGAAGGAACTTCAGCTCTGCTCTCCGCGACAGAATATCTAAGTTCAGACGAGGAAGAGAGGATTAAAAAGGAGAGTAACTCACTGAAGCAGGACGCTTCTTGAGAAGTAAATATGATAGTCGCTCAGCTAGTCAACAAATTACACGTCTTTTATAAAACTAAAATGTTTATACCGCAACACCGCTGTCTTCATTAGCTGGATGAATCCAATCCAAATTTGTCAACCATGATGCTTTAAAACTCACTGCATTGCTATCCTACCATCTGCGTCCTGGTCTTCCAAATTGTCCTTTGCCTTCAGATGTTCCGACTAGAATTTTGTACAAGTTTTTTTTTTCAAATTTGCAATGACTACGTGTTTTCTGTTTCGTCCAAGCGATGAACTCATTCATTTTCCGAGGAAACGTGATACATATTTAAAGGATACATTCTCTGAGGACAATCTCAGAAACGAACCACGTCAGAGGGCATAATGCTCGCTTGGTGAAAAATAAATACATACTTATTTTTGCAGCAAAATATGTGTACAGATAATTTCATAACTTTCGGGTTATAATGAATGTAAAAACGTCACCTTCAATTTTCGGTATGTTACATCAGACCAGGAGAAATATGAACAAATATTTTGAGTTTTAGAATAGGCATCCTGTATAATCTTATTTAGCATGTACCATGATTTGACGTTATTAAACAACTCCAATAAAGTGATGACGTCAAGTCGCTCTTATTAATTGCGAAATCATTCTGCCTTGATCTGTGTAAGTTAAAAGATCCATCTGACGACTGATAATGTAAACTCGGATTCAGATTAGGCTTAATTTTGCGTCACGAAGGAAAAATGTAATTGATCAGTCTTTGGTTACCTCCTATTCTACATTGGTTAACACTGTTCGTATTTGTTTACTGGTTTGTTCCTTTAAAATGTTTAACTGATCTTACAGTTATTTACCAAAGTAAGTAGTAATTCTAATATTAAACAGAGTGCATCGATGAGGCAGCGTATGACGAATTCCTTATAAAATTCCTTACAAAACGAGATGACACCGTCTTCCAAATTTTTATCTGGCTCAAATCAACGAGGACGACGTTTCCACCTCCTTTGACACACAAAGCAAATTCTTCTGAATCACAATAGTTTAATAACATAAGAAATAGCCAGCGAAGCCATCTGTCTTTGTAAGATTTGAGGTTTTACAGCGGTGAGTCCGAAGATTTCCGTCTTCTGGGTTGTTGCGCCGTGTAGTCTGGTCGATGTTTACAAACGTTTCAGAGGTCATACTGCCTCCATCATCAGGGCGATGAGTATGAAGATTTCTGTCTTCTGGGTTGTTGCACTGTGTAGTCTGGTCGATGTTTACCAACGTTTCGGAGGTCATACTGCCTCCATCATCAGGGCGATGAGTATGAAGATTTCTGTCTTCTGGGTTATTGCGCTGTGTAGTCTGGTCGATGTTAACCAACGTTTCAGAGGTCATACTGCCTCCGTCATCAGAGTATGAAGATTTCCGTCTTCTGGGTTCTTGCGCTGTGTAGTCTGGTCGATGTTTACAAACGTTTCAGAGGTCATACTGCCTCCATCATCAGGGCGATGAGTATGAAGATTTCTGTCTTCTGGGTTGTTGCGCTGTGTAGTCTGGTCGATGTCAACCAACGTTTCGGAGGTCATACTGCCTCCATCATCAGGGCGATAAGTATGAAGATTTCCGTCTTCTGGGTTGTTGCGCTGTGTAGTCTGGTCGATGTCAACCAACGTTTCAGAGGTCATACTGCCTCCATCATCAGGGCGATGAGTATGAAGATTTCTGTCTTCTGGGTTGTTGCGCTTTGTAGTCTGGTCGATGTTAACCAACGTTTCAGAGGTCATACTGCCTCCATCATCAGGGCGATGAGTATGAAGATTTCTGTCTTCTGGGTTGTTGCGCTGTGTAGTCTGGTCGATGTTAACCAACGTTTCAGAGGTCATACTGCCTCCATCATCAGGGCGATGAGTATGAAGATTTCTGTCTTCTGAGTTGTTGCGCTGTGTAGTCTGGTCGATGTTAACCAACGTTTCAGAGGTCATACTGCCTCCATCATCAGGGCGATGAGTATGAAGATTTCTGTCTTCTGGGTTGTTGCGCTGTGTAGTCTGGTAGATATTAACCAACGTTTCGGAGGTCATACTGCCTCCGTCATCAGGGCGATGAGTATGAAGATTTCTGTCTTCTGGGTTGTTGCGCTGTGTAGTCTGGTCGATGTTAACCAACGTTTCAGAGGTCATACTGCCTCCATCATCAGGGCGATGAGTATGAAGATTTCTGTTTTCTGGGTTGTTGCGCTGTGTAGTCTGGTCGATGTTAACCAACGTTTCGGAAGTCATACTGCCTCCGTCATCAGAGTATGAAGATTTCCGTCTTCTGGGTTGTTACGCTGTGTAGTCTGGTCGATGTTAACCAACGTTTCAGAGGTCATACTGCCTCCATCATCAGAGTATGAAGATTTCCGTCTTCTGGGTTGTTACGCTGTGTAGTCTGGTCGATGTTAACCAACGTTTCAGAGGTCATACTGCCTCCATCATCAGGGCGATGAGTATGAAGATTTCTGTCTTCTGGGTTGTTGCGCCGTGTAGTATGGTCGATGTTAACCAACGTTTCGGAGGTCATACTGCCTCCGTCATCAGAGTATGAAGATTTCCGTCTTCTGGGTTGTTACGCTGTGTAGTCTGGTCGATGTTAACCAACGTTTCAGAGGTCATACTGCCTCCATCATCAGGGCGATGAGTATGAAGATTTCTGTCTTCTGGGTTGTTGCGCCGTGTAGTATGGTCGATGTTAACCAATGTTTCGGAGGTCATACTGCCTCCGAAACGTTGCTAAACATCGACTAGACTATACAGCGCAACAAGACAAAAGACAGAAATCTCCATCTGTCTTTCATGATGATAATGCATCTCACTGTGACCGGAAAAATACTCATTTGTTTGTGTCAGTACTGAACGTCTGGAAAAATAAAATTTCCGCTGTACACAGTGTGTTCTGGTTGACACGTGAAATGTGCCCTGGGCTCCGCTGAACCCCCGTAAAATTACAGCCTCCTCCTGGAGCGCAGGCTAACTGAAGAGGTGGGAAAAATCAGCTAATAACGAGAGAAGAAGGTTTAAAATTTGTAATGTTCGCGTCTTATGATGAGCTGGCTTCCTTCTTGAAATTCAACCCCCACTGTCTCCCATAAATTTTAACAAGACAATTAAATCACATTAGGAAATAGCTTAAAATATTAAACTATCACATAAATCCTAGAAAGAGAGTGTTATTTTAAAACTTCGACGTCACTCAGCCTATGAGAAAATCCCTGCTGTAATGGAAGCATAAGTTAATAAAAATATTCCTAAAGCCTGTCACTGAACACTAATCCAGTTTAATGGACTCGAAATTTTTATGACGGGACTCTTCCCTTGGGATCCAGAAACAACCAAGCCCTTTCACACATACATATGCATACGCACGCACACACATATACGTCCATGCGTTTGTGCGTGGGGCGCCAGGTGTCTCCACCTGAAGAAAGTGTTAAAATTTAAAGACCAGATTATCAGAGATATTCTCTGTGGGGTGAGGAGCCTAATTTGAATTAACCAATCATACATGACGGATTAAAAACGTGACGAGATTATGAGAAGAAGATTTGGAAGCTGTGATTACCGCTCTGTAAACTCACGAACACTAGACTACCAGTATTTAAACAGAACAAGAAGAATTGATCAAGCTGAACGGTAAACGACAATGCGAAAACTTTTTCTGGTCGTAACTCAGTGAAAGATTCTTCAGGTTCAATTGGCTAGAACGTGGCGGAAGAAGGTATTCGTTGGAGACGATGTTTTGACATTTGCAAAGGTAGCGAGCGCCTTCGACAGTCAAAAAACTCGAAATACGTTGTAGAAACATTCTACCAGGATGTCCAGTAGCCATCGAACCTTTAATAATCGTCACACCCCTGGTGTGAAATATATTTGAAATGCACAGAGAGCGCTGTTAGGCGAGGCTGACAGCATTTTACGTCTTGCAAATTCAAGACCACTAAAGAATATTTAGTAACGAAATGAGTAGCAGTTGGACAACGGTTTTCCTGTGATTCGTTGGGTTTCTCGAGGCACAAAAGTTGCTTCTTCAATTCGCTCTGCTTTGTTGCTCAGTGTTGGCCATCCCTTGCGTCTGCGTTATAATGTGAGACTCCGGACGTAAGCACAATTAGCAGGAATTCGTCCAATGATAGATCAACTAAATGTATCATTCCAAGATGCGACTATCACAGATGTCTTCACCTTCGCAACAGAAGAAATTGTATCCTCATGAAGGGGGGTTCTGGACGAAGTGAGTCAAAGAAAATGTCACAAGACCATTTTCCAGCTCTGTTTTCTTTTTTCTGGATGAACATCAGATTCAGATAATCTTTCAGCCATAACAGAACACCAACGATACCCGCAAGTTGCTGTAAACAAATATTACTCTCCTGCGGTACAATTCTTAGAGTGGGTATCATTTGCATTTATGTCTCCTGTTACAAAGAAAAGAATTATTAAATAAACATCACGAGGAAGATATTGACATTTTAACAGACACAAATAGAAGTTTCTCTGATTAATTTATGACCTGGTCTCAAGGGAGAGTTTCCACACATTTTATGTATAACTCTGTCTATACACAGCAAAAAGAAAGCGTATCTTTAGAGGCTTAACGTGGAGGAGAACGTGAGGACACAATTTTCCTACTCGGATTCCGTTACGGCAAGTAGACACGTTCGCTGGTCGTAAAAGGATAGTACAACTTGAACAGGTTCCTAAGACTATGGTGGATTTAATTTAATTACTAAAATATGATCATTTGTTTCGAGGATTACACGAAAATATACCGCATTCAAAGCTAGTATTATATGTGGTGCGATCAGAAAGTTTCCAGACTGCGCCTATAAAAACCCGTACACTTATCTCAGGTATTAAATTCATCCATCACCCTCGAAGTAGTTCCCCTGGGAGTGAACACAACGATCCCAGCGCCGCTGCCAAGCCTGGAAGCATCCCTGGAAATCTTTCTTTGTCAGCCTGTCAAGCACCATCTGCGATTCTGCCCGAATCTCTTCTATCGTCTCAAATCTCCTTCCCTTTAGCTGAATTTTCATCTTTGGGAAGAGGAAGAAGTCACACGGCGAATAAGGAGGGTGCGGGATGACGGCCATGGTGTTTGAGGCCAAAAACTGCCGAACTTTGAGGGCGGTGTGCGCTGGCGCGTTGTCATGATGCGTCGCATGTGGAGTTCTTCCTTTAGAATCAGCTGACAGGTCCCATAGCCTATCCCAACAATGTCGCACAAGTCGTTGATGGTACGACGTCGATCTTCGTAACATTTTCGGGCGTTGTGCTCGAAGATGGTCGTCCAGAACGCTCGTCATCATCGACAGAGTTTCGGCCATTTTTAAAACGTGAATGCCACACGAAAGTTTGTGCACGACCCATTGCGGACTCCCCAAATGCTTGCTTTAGCATTTCATAGGTTTCCGTAGCCGTTTTGGCGAGTCTTTGGCAAAATTTGATGGACACGCCATTCCGAAATCGCAGGAGGGTCGGTGTAATGCACTACCAAAACGCCCGTAACTAAGAAACAAATGCTAATTCGATGATGCCGGCTGTCACACTGATTCACTATGAATGTAGGCCCAACCCCCTAGCGGCAGAAGCTCGTACTACATCCGGTTCGCCCTCTATTGACACAGTCTTTAAACTTTCCGATCGCACCTCGTAGGTTGTGGCCAATTTTAGAAACAGTGACGTCAGATGTGATACGTTCCTCCGAAACTCAGAAAAAGCTTGCAACTCTGAGAAACACAATTTCAACGTTTCCCGTACCGTCTATAAGCCCTGATTTGAGTTACCGGATACGTCTTGTATTGAGAAATGTTGGAACCCTATACTCGTCTTCAGAAACGCATTCAAGTTGATAATCTTCTTGCGTCAGGGTTTCGTGAAGATTTATACCCCTCTAACTCTTGCTGTGTGGGCGGCCCAGAGTCGTATTGTGTCGACACGGCCGTCGGCTCGACCCGTGCACACAATTTCATCATACGACTTCTCCGCTCACGACTGACTGCGCGTTTAGCCAACGCACCTGTCTCATCCCAAGCCACTTTGCTGACTCTCGGTGCATTGCGAACTGAAATATATTCTTAAACACCTTTCGTCATGCATAAGACTCTGTGTAAGCATTGCAAGTCACAAGGAATAAATGCAGCTGAAATGTGAGCAACATTAACGAGAGCGAAAGACGTCTCATGGGCCCGCCCATTTCTGCCTGTGCGTCGCGTTTTTCAGCAGCGCCGCGCCCTGGCTTACCATCGCTGGATTGGACACCCTTTTCCCTCTGCTATAAGACAGGAGATCGTCAAGACCCTCTTCGGCTTTCTAATTGGACAAATTGATGAGACAAAGTAGATTTCTAACCCTCAATTTTAATTCCCGTCTATTTATCTTATATTGTACTACATGAACACAAGAATAGGATGTTAAGAAACGCAAGTGAATTTTTAATTATAAAATTTATTAATTTTACCAGGTTTTTCTGTACATGATGTTGGAAGGACCCTCATGTCGCGAATATTTTTTGAACAGACATAACACGTGACTAATCTAACTCCGACAGCCACGGAGGTCTACCGGTTAGAACGCTGGCCTTGTAATCCTGGGGGTCTCGGGTTCGATTCCCGGCGGTGCCCGAATTTATAACTTGTGTTGGGCAAGGCCGTGGTCTAGGCAACACGGAGTTTTCCTCCGTGGCATCCCAACAATTACTCCATTCACACACAGAAGAAGGCAATGGCAAACCACTTCTGGATCATCTGCCAAGAACGTATATGAACAGGTCCCAGTCCGAGAAAAGGATGGAAGGATCCTGTTCATATGCACCTGTCGTCAGACAGAACACTAAATAATAATAAGATGAGGTGGTCTAGCGGTTAGAACGCTGGCCTTGTAATCCTGGGGTCTCGGGTTCGATTCCCGGCGGTGCCCGAATTTATAACTTGTGTTGGGCAAGGCCGTGGTCTAGACAACACGGAGTTTTCCTCCGTGGCATCCCAACAATTACTCCATTCACATACAGAAGAAGGCAATGGCAAACCACTTCTGGATCATCTGCCAAGAACGTATATGAACAGGTCCCAGTCAGTGAAGAGAAAAGGATGGAAGGATCCTGTTCATATGGACCTGTCGTCAGACAGAACACTAAATAAAAAATAAAGGTTTTCGGGTACAATCTCTGACAATTTTGTTTCATATTTATTGTGGTATATTTTTAAACAATATTACGTGCACAATATGTGACATGTCTCCACAACAAACCTTAGTTGAACAGCTGAAGTAGATTTAGTCTTCAAACTGAAACTTGAATATAAATTTCGAGGGACCGCAATGTTATTTTAGGAATTGTAAGCCACTGACAACTATGAGGGTGGGATCGCGTCCATAAGTCTACTCATTACTAAGTTCGACCTCGTGGAGATTTAAATTTTAAATGATATTTAAGATTACGCGTCTTAATAACAGTGGCGTAGCAAATTTACAAACGGGAACACTGACGATAACAGCGACGTTTAGGGCGCTATTTTTCGAAATAGATTCGTTACGTCTGCATTTCGTAACACGTTTCAATAATTGTAATATCGATGGTATGCAAATGTTTGCGTAGGCGTAGATGAAATTTACAGTTGCCTTCTGACAGCTCCCTTGGTGTTCTTACCTTCGACATGCAGGCACAACGGCTTCAGAAAGTTCTTCAGTCGACCTGCGTTTGACATCTCAGAAACAATAGCGATTGGATGCCATGTCATGGCAAATTAATCCTTGAAACTTTTGGGTACCTTTGAGGTTTACCAACACCGCACACAGCTTGAATTGTAGCTTCTGCGTCCTGACAGTCTCTGGGGCCCACCGAGCCTCCTATCCAATGGGTACCGAGTTCCTTTCCCGATGGTATAACGCGGACGAGGCGTGATGCTGACCACAAATTTGTGTTTGTTTGCACGTCGTAAGAAGATGTTGGAAAGACAGTAGAGGAGAAAATCAGCTTATTAATTATTTATGTTTCGAGAATTGGACTCAGGAGTGTCCAAACTCTTAGCACGTAAAAGGCCAACTGGAATTTATGCGTTATTAAGAAATTCATTTCAGTCGACTGTGTACTTTATAATGGTACATTATACGAGTACACAAAGAGAGGCTTACAGATTTTGAATTCCCGTTCTTTTAACGGGTATTGCTAGTCTGTATTATATTTAAATCTTCCCGCAGAAGTGTAACGGGCGCCGAAATTTACCGAGGTGAATGGCCGGTGATGCTCCTTGAATTTAAATCGAAAGTGGTAATCGATATTCAAGCGTAGTTTGTAGCTGCCTCTTAGTGCAACATTAAATGTGACTATTTGTGTAGACTTTAGGGCCACTTTATTTCGTTGTTCTGGAAATGTGAACAGACAGGCAGACACAATTTCTCTGTTACTGTATGTTAACTTTGTTTAGCGCGTTCCAAACTATGTCTTTGTATAAAATTCATATCTTTTGTGTTTCCTTCGTCTTGATTAACTTTCCTCACAAATTTCTCAAGAGCTTAGAGTGTTTCATAAACACCACAGTTGGTTGCATGACTAAAATCAGATATTAAAAAGCACTTTCATACACGATCGTCTGCATTGCAGATGGCCAGAACAAGCTGTGGGCAGTTGAGGCAAGATGAGAAGCGAAGTTTTTGCATTAATGGCAAGATTGGGCCAATTATCAAGAAGATTGTAAGTCACGATAAGAAATTTTGGAGTCTAACTGGTTAAAAATTTTCTCCGTAACGGCCTTGTGCCACCCAATAGCACGTTTTACTAATAACAGAGATGGAAGGAATTTGGGTGTGGAAGACACTACACGACACTGAACTTTGTAATTAATTAATTTGAGCAATTAGCCTAATACTGTAGGGACTTTAGGGCAGGTAACAGTAGGACCTGTGATGTAACGTTTGTGTCACGAGACAATGCAGCGCACTAGAAATCTTTTTCCGAAAACGCGGGTGGTCTCAGACCCTCATTTGTAGCGGCTGACGATATTTACCCCGAATATGATTACTACAGCCAACTAACTAACTAACTAGATGGCTTACCGAACCCGAAGGTTCATCACCGAATTAACCAAAGCCCTCCACCGGACCCTGTCCTGGGCCAACAAAATCCAGTCTCCTTCAACTCCTATCTCTCATAGATCCCGCCTGAGATTATCCTCCCATCTACGTCTAGGTCTCCCCAGCGGCCTCTTCCCTTCAGGCTTCCCAACCAATACCAATACACCTCTTGTCCCATCCATGCGCGCTACATGTCCCGCCCATCTCACTCTTCTCGACTTAATCACCCTCACAATACTGGGGGAGCAGTACAGATTTTTAAGCTCGTCATTGTGCAGTTTTCTCCACGCCCCATCGTCTTCCCTCTTAGGCCCACTACTACTACAGCCTTTCCCGAAAAATTCCCGAAAGCTGAAGTTATAAATTAAACTCAACCGCTAATAACTTAGGACGCGAATAAATAGTAGCTTGATCACTGCAGTGTTTTGTCTCTTGCATTGTCTTCAGCTGTCGAGGATTTGGCTCAATGGTCCTGCTTCTCAAAATCAATCCAGGTAAGCAGACTTTGAGTCATGTGTTAGATACTCCAGGCTTGTCCGGAAGGACCCGAAACTTGAAGATGATTATAATACATGGTGCTCGGCCTAGACTGACCTTGGTGGACATTGGGGCAGTATATCTCTTACTTAAGTTACCCCATGGGAAGCACAAACATTGAATTCATGGGGATTAGTTTATCACCTGCCTGGCACAATGCAGTATACACATTTAACATACGCACTTTGGACTCAGGCTTCGATGGAATTAATGTGCTCTGTATTTGACAGGATGTAACTGATGCGGTCTAAACGTGTTTGTTACCAGAGTTTCACATTCTAAGCTGCCACGTTTGACAAATGGAATTTATCGTGCTTGTTCCAGTAAAAGTAATTAAAAGAAATTACTGAAAGAACTCTCGGTTGACATGGGTGTTCATAACGATCCGACGGATGAAGCTAGGTTTACTTTAAAATGTTTCAATTCCCAAATAAATAACTTCTTAAAATCATGCCATATAATTCCATGTCCGCGTCTGAATCGAACCACTGACTCGTTTTGAAATGCATTATAATGTTACGTCTATAATGACGTAAATTATTATTACTCGAAAGTTTTATGTATGAAATTTTATTTGTTCCTATTATTATAAATGTGGCACACTGCTTACTCAAACAAAATGTGTCTGTGTGTTAAAGTGGTTACTAACAAAAGATGTTCTTGGTTCTGATTAGTCAGATACTAATTAACAGGTACAAAATGATGATTCAACGAAATTTACGTGGTAATCTTAATTACCCACATTTACATTAAACAGTTTATGGCTGTTTCGTACAATTTTTAGTATTGTCTGGTGACGTAGCTGAATGTTTCTGGTTTATTAATTTATTCGTTAACTGTCTCTGGCAGGAAGTCCACGGTTTCTGACTCCACGGTGGTCCGTCCTCATGTTTACACAGGGGCGAGTCTGTGTCCTTGTGGACTTGCGATCCACCAGATGATAACGCGAGTGAATATGGAGCAGGGCTTAAAAGATATTGACTGAGGAAAACCAAAGGAAAGAGAACTGTCCCAGTGGCATTTTGTTTACTATGTGGACTGACATTTGAGCGAACCCTGACCTAACCGCCTGAGCTATGGCATGACCGGGTTGTGAGAGTCTGTTGTGATGTTTTGGTGCGGTGGGTTCTGTCATGTCTGCTTCTGAAGTTCGCGGTTCCTTTATAAAATCAGGAGTAAAATACAACGTCTGGTTTTCACTCTGAAGATTCTGACGGAATGTTCAGTTATATTTCCGAAGTCAACTAGTTGTTCCAGAATTATTATAAAGTATTTATAGTTTAGATGCGTCATGTTTGTGTTAAAATAAATTTTAATTTTAATTTTAACAACAACATTTTAAAAACTAAGTTTGTGTATAGACTGAAATAATAAATATATACTGTATTATAAAGTACTTCCGGTCTTATGAACGGAAGTAGGTTTTCTCTGTTGCTTGTGAGTGTGTCAACAGCTGACCTGGCACGCTAGGTACTGACATTAGAACCCACGAGTTTAAGCAGAATTGCAAATAATTCTTTGAATCTTTCCTCGCTGTTATTATCATCTCAGGCATTTTTGTATCCAAGGTTGAACTAAGGTGAAAGAGCTTCCTGTATCAAAAATTGATAATACTAGAGGCCAGTAAACTCGTTTTCAATAACACATTTTGGCATCCGACGACAGTAACACATATTTCATGTCAGACGATATTAATGTTTACATGACAAAAGTATACTGCTTATTAACATCTATCGTATGAATGCCATTTGAAAGATTTTTATTTATTGAATTAAAAGAGAAATCTAATTGCCAACGTGTGCTGTATAATATCGGAACTGATTAATAGATCTGTCAAAATTAGATTTTACAGTTACGCTGAATCTATCTCTGCCAGTTAGGTTACGTCACGTATAAGGGGTAGGGGGGACATACCACTGTGCGTATGATTCATGTAATGCACGCTCTGTCCCGTATTGCACCTGCACAGACATTATCGGTGTGGGCAATTTGCTTTTGACTTGGCTCCAGTGTCCGGATGAATTGGCATCAAGACCTTAATTACAGCAACCCTTAAAATTCTAACCGGAACGCACAGTTTGTACACTGACTATAATAACTCGTGTTAAAAATTCGATGAAGTGTTCGAATGCCGACAAAGTTTATCTAAAATACGACACATTACAAGAGATAATACGAAATTTCACTTACGAACATTCAGTCAGTTAAAGGCCCGCCACGAGCAGCTCCAGAGGACGTCTCCTTTCTGCTCTGCAAGTGTACTCGCAGCGTTGCTGATCGGAGACTGGGGCCCGCTCATCGTCCGCGGATTATTTGCAGCGCAAATTGTTAAATTCTGATACGTCTTGAAGTGGTGAGCTTGGACAACGAAATTAAATATTCAAGTCGTAGATTCATTTATGTAATCGAGTAGTTTCTGGGATCTATAAACAACTTATCAACATTCAGTTTTCTTGAGAATCCATGTATTGTACAGAGTGTGTATGCCAATTATATTTATAAATTTACTCGAGAATAAAACCTTTACCAAAACACATTGATACACTGTTTGAGCGCCATCTGCTAAGGGAACTCTCAAAGTTAATTTAAACATTACACGCATTTAACATGGACACATAACCACGGTGGTCTAGCGGTTAGAACGCTGGCCTTGTAATCCTGGGGTCTCGGGTTCGATTCCCGGCGGTGCCCGAATTTATAACTTGTGTTGGGCAAGGCCGTGGTCTAGGCAACACGGAGTTTTCCTCCGTGGCATCCCAACAATTACTCCATTCACACACAGAAGAAGGCAATGGCAAACCACTTCTGGATCATCTGCCAAGAACGTATATGAACAGGTCCCAGTCCGAGAAAAGGATGGAAGGATCCTGTTCATATGGACCTGTCGTCAGACAGAACACTAAATAAATAAAATAACATGGACACAATCTGCTTCAACAATTGTAAAGCTCCACCCATTGACGCTGAAACATGACAATCCAGTCCTTCAAATATTTTAAAAAAAATTACTGGTTGTGATATCAGGTGATCTGTCCGGTCGATCCATCCGTTTGGAAAATGCTGCTTTCGAGATTCACACAAAATAAAGCTCCAGTCGCGCGCAGTCTTAATGGAAGAACACGACAGGACGCAGTTCTTGTAATCGCGGACAAAATTTTCCAGGAAACCCTGGTAACTGTTGGATGTCACATTCACTTCAGCAAAGACAATTTTCAAAATTGATACAATTCGCTGTTCGTAAACTATCATTTTCGTTAGTTAAACCGTTTTAGACTAATTCCCGTCTTTATTAGGAAATGACACCTATGAGAATTATTCCTGTAATGTCCTCGCCGAAACAGACAAATAGGCTCTCATCTACATTATTTTGCCATAATTAATTGAGTCTCACGTGGTGCAGATGTAAGTTATAATAAATATCGCAGATAATTCATACTCGTGGAAATACAATAGATACGAACTCCAGTTTTAGAGGAGAAATGCAGATAAGTAGATCTGAAAGGAGCATAAACTTTACAGAAATAATTGGAATGACTTCAGTTACTAAGCCACTGGTGTTAATGCTTTGAAATAGCCTGTCGCCGATAGTGTTAAAACTGGGCCCTTCTCTTATCCTGTATATAACCAGCAGCGTTCGGTATTAGCGTCTCAGTCCAGTATTTATCATGTCACATGTCGGAACTAAGTCTGTGCATCGGAGTTCTTGTTGAGAAGCTTATGGTCGCTTAGTTAATCAAGACGTTCCATTCCACTTATCTAGATCCGAGGTTCATTTCAGCGTTCGCAGGGTCCACCCCCCCATGCCAAATAAATCCCGTCTCACAGTACCCTATTTCACGTAAGAACTGTTTAACATTATCCTCAGTGCCCTTATTCAGCGTTGTTGTTAAGATGCAGCTGACGTGTTTGTGTTATAACTGGAACTGAATGATTACTTTAATGAGATTTCCGAGCAGCGCCGAAGTGGCATTATCCTGCACTGCGTTTCCAAAGGAACAGAGTTTCAAGCTGTGCAGAAAGATTTTATTACTTTGTTCCTCTTTTATCTCTCCCTTCTTATATTGCTTCCATCTCGTTTGTCTCTTGGAATGGGACCACAGTTGGCCATCAGTCGTCGTCCCCTAGTGCCCTGCAATGACCCTCCGTGTTCCACGCGGCCCGCAGTTGACTTCTCGTGTATTTTTCCCTGGAAGTGTCCGGAAAGCTTTGCTTTTTAAGTCGGTAATGTCCATATGATTTAGGTCTCTTACAGAGGACACCGCCACGTGACGGACGATGTTTGTCCTTAACCCAACAATTTCTCTGTGTATTGTCAGCGGATTTCTGTGGCAGTCAGGCAAAGACCGAACCCAGACGTACAGACGTATCGGAGGCAGGAGATGCGAGAGTCATACCACGTACTTTCTCGTAGAGAGCGAATGAAGTAAAATTAGCAAAATGGACGGAGCATAGCTTCACGACAGGCGGCGGGATCATTTTAAATACACACGAATTTTGACGTGAAAACGTCGATGATGACGAGCGTTCTGGACGACCATCTTCGAGCACAACGCCCGAAAATGTTACGAAGATCGACGTCGTACCATCAACGACTTGTGCGACATTGTTGGGATAGGCTATGAGACCTGTCAGCTGATTCTAAAGGAAGAACTCCACATGCGACGTATCATGACAACGCGCCAGCGCACACCGCCCTCAAAGTTCGCCAGTTTTTGGCCTCAAACACCATGGCCGTCATCCCGCACCCTCCTTATTCGCCGTGTGACTTCTTCCTCTTCCCAAAGATGAAAATTCAGCTAAAGGGAAGGAGATTTGAGACGATAGAAGAGATTCAGGCAGAATCGCAGATGGTGCTTGACAGGCTGACAAAGAAAGATTTCCAGGGATGCTTCCAGGCTTGGCAGCGGCGCTGGGATCGTTGTGTTTACTCCCAGGGGAACTACTTCGAGGGTGATGGATGAATTTAATACCTGAGATAAGTGTACGGGTTTTTATAGGCGCAGTGTGGAAACTTTCCGATCGCACCTCGTATACTGAATAAAGCATCATTTATCATTTCAAGAAATGCGTTTCTCACAGATGTAAATCAGCCTCCAGTCACAAGGGAGGACAACGGGCAATGGGATTAATAGCGTAAATACTGCTTCCGGGAGCCGATGTAGAGGGGGTATCGGTGTTATTTATGTTTTATCTTAGAAGTGCCGAACAGAGGCGGTCTGAGTACAATTTTGAACGTGCTAGGGTCAATGCTGAAGATTATTTGGTAAGATGTAGATGGTCTTAATAACTGAGTGCAACCAGCCCTTGCCTAAAATGACCTATACGGATGCTGCAACAAAGATTAATTGTAACAGTAATTGTAATTGTAAGGTAAATTCCGTTATATTATCATAAACTCAGAGGAATGCAGTATCACGAAGAATGTCTTTGGAATCCCCAGGTACGAAATTTTCGGAGTAGACCATAGTTGTCTTTAATTTAATGTAGGTCAGCATGTAATCGAACCATTACTTCGACCACCAGTTGATCGATCAAAGTGATGTCATTACAGTAGGGAACAGACTATACGCCCTTTGTCTCTCCCAGATCGAGTGTCCGGAAACTTTTTACGAAGCTGAACAGAAGGTGAGAGCACAAGCCACAGAATCGATTGTAACTGAGAGTTAACTTCTGCTCACACACACAGAGGCCCCAATAAACATCCAATCATTACTTAGAGCGAAGATTGTAGACAGCACCTCAGACTTTCCAGACGACTGGAGTGCAGACTTTCAACACGCGTTCTTCGCAAATCCCCAGTTCTGAATGCCCCTAGCCGAGTCACAGGACATCAGAATCATCCGCATGAGCAGTCTAAAGCAGTGGTGTTCAACATTTTTTGTTCGCGTATCCCCAGATATAATTTCTCTTCAACTTTGTACCCCCAAAGTTGTTGGTGTATAATTCAAGTTATACATAGTATATAATCTACATCTAAAATAAATTAAATAAATTACATTACTGATTATTCAGTGTTTATCATAAAATAATATATTTTTTTTAAATTTCACGTACCCCGTAAGATGTCTTCGCGTACCCCCCAGATATAATTTCTCTTCAACTTTGTACCCCCAAAGATGTTGGTGTATAATTCAAGTTATACTTAGTATATAATCTACATCTAAAATCATTTAAATAAATTACATTACTGATTATTCAGTGTTTATCATAAAATAATATATTTTTTTAAATTTCACGTACCCGGGGTACGAGTAACCCAGGTTGAATACCACTGGTCTAAAGTATTACCTTCCTCAACTTTCACCAAATACATTAACATGCATTTGTTTGTAGGCAATTGACTTTTGATATAATAGAATAAATTCAGATGGCATTTACAAAATGATAAACATGGTTCAAAAGGTCCCTATCCCCGACCATGGTCCAGAACTCACACCAGATGACATCAGTGGCGTTCTGCCGGCTGCTGTAACCCACGGGGAAAGTGCTCTTCATCAACGGGTCAGAGCCCCCCCCCCCAGACAATTAACGAACTGACTCAAGGCCAACGCCCGAAGGCAGCGGACGGACTATTTGTGTCCCTCCACCGGCATTGAATCACGACCTTTCAGACGTGCACGAAAACAGACTTCGCCAGTGAACCCTTTTAAAATCGGTGTGCCGGGAATGAGGACCATTTCAGGGGATCGAACTTCAGGTTACTGTGCGGGTGTGTGACGGGTTCATGATCGTTAGGCGTTCGCCTGAAAAAGAGCTCATCAGCGCAAACACAAAACATCTCAAGCCTGTTCAATTTAATTCCAGTTTTCAAGGTCTTTTCTCGTTTCTTATGACATGTATTTGTCAGCCATCGCATTTATGGAATTTCTTGTGTCTCGCACAAGCTCTAAGAGATAAGTTGAAACTTTTTAGTAGTGTCAAACTGAAATATCAAACAGTTTTGAAGCCAGTGACTGCTAAATTATGGTCCCAGCATTTGTTCCAAGTAATTACTCTTCGAATAATGATAAGCTTAAAAATCTGTACTGCTCCCCCAATATTGTCAGGGTGATTAAGTCGAGAAGAATGAGATGGGCTGGGCATGTAGCGCGCATGGATGGGACAAGAGGTGTGCACCGGGTACTGGTTGGGAGGCCTGAGGGGAAGAGACCGCTGGAGAGACCTAGACGTAGATGGGAGGATAATGTCAGGCGGGATCTATGGGAGATAGGAGTTGAAGGAGACTGGATTTTGTTGGCCCAGGACAGGGCTTTGGTTGATTCGGTGATGAACCTTCGGGTTCCGTAAGCCATCTGGTTGGTTGAGTCCACTATTTGGGAAGCCTGAGGGGAAGAGACCCCTGGGGAGACCTAGACGTAGATGGGAGGATAATCTCAGGCGGGATCTATGGGAGATAGGATTTGAAGGAGACTGGATTTTGTTGGCCCAGGACAGGGTCCGGTGGAGGGCTTTGGTTAATTCGGTGATGAACCTTCGGGTTCCGTAAGCCATCTGGTTGGTTGGGTCCACTATTTGGGAAGCCTGAGGGGAAGAGACCTCTGGGGAGACCTAGACGTAGATGGGAGGATAATCTCAGGCGGGATCTATGGGAGATAGGAGTTGAAGGAGACTGGATTTTGTTGTCCGGTGGAGGGCTGTGGTTAATTCGGTGATGAACCTTCGGGTTCTGTAAGCCATCTGGTTGGTTAGGTAATTATTCTTAGATGTTTATTCGGCTGTATAATTATGCTCGAGATGGAAATGAGACGTCTTAATTGTTTGGGCTCTGGGCTGGTAAAATTCCAAGATGTAAGGCTTCTACGTTCTTTGTTACACTTTTGGTTGACCTCTGCTAGTTACAAATGAAAACTGACCAGTGTTTAGATGAATAAAAGTAATCAGGACGGAATGACAAAGGGAGGGGTGGAAGGAGACTGGATAAACAGGGAATAAATATGAACAGGAATATAATTTAAACGATGATAAAAAAAGACATGCAAACGAACATAACTTACGTATTGATAAACACATTACATCACTACAAAAACTCAGCAAATTCTTTTACAGGCTACTGAAGACATAATCGTAAAATCTTTAGAAATTTGAAATTCTGACCACATTCAGAATGGACGGCTTGCAGATTTGTTGGAAGACACCGGACTCATGCGAAGCAGAATAAATCGAAAACGGTACTTCTGTTGATTGGATCTTCAAAACTTCCATCTCTCCCTCTGCACACAGCTTTGTTCAGCCACGGAACTGGACTTGAGTGATTACTGGAGCGAAGTGAAAATTACACTTGTGAGTGCACATTAAAGTAATAGCTGACGTTCACTTTTATTCCGAAACACTGATTCAGGTTGCGCGTTGAGAACACGACTGTAGATACGGACGGTAGTAACGAATGTATGGAATTAGCAGTCGCGGACAGCCGATAAGGGGTGCCCTCCACTTCGGGTTTTGACTTGAGGCTGACAACTGCACACCGTAAGGAGACGAGCAAGTTACTAAATGTTACACAGGGCTAGATAAGAGCGCTGTTAGCTTTTGAAGAAAAACTCTGCCTAGTTACCTACAGAAATGCTCGTACAATACCCTAATGATGAGAGTAATTTAAGGATTAACCCTTTCAAGATGAAGCTCTTCTAAATGATACTGAAGAATTCATTTCATACTGTAAATAAACAACCTCTTATTACAAAAATCACTTTGATAATGCTCTTGAAAGAATTGACCACTGTTCACTGTAAGATTCACACAAAACAAACTAATACAGAAAGCAGCTCTGTCGTTCGGGACCATTGGCTTGCGGTCCTCTGGGTCGACGAAAATAGGTGCTAGGTTTTAAGTGTTTTTCCAGCTTTTCCTCCGACTAAACCATGCGATGAGATTCTTTTTTCACGTCAGGACGAATACAGGGGAATCCGGACGCCTCACTGAAGGCTCAACAAAATGGTGACCGGTGCGTTCTCCTACTTCTATAAGAAATAACGCGACCCGATGATTATTAATTAGCTACCACACACGCACAAGGCCAGATTGCATGGGATTCATCATTGGCCATTAATCTTGATATCATCACTAACGCTAATCACCTCAACATATGAGTGTGTGGACACAATGGTGAAACAATCAGAGCAGACTCTCCGAGATAAAACCGAGTCTAGCTCACTTGAAATATTTCCTACTTGCTTGAAATTCTGATTAACTTTCATTGGTCGGCAGCATATGACGACGTTTGAGCTGCCCCACAATTGGCCGACTTTGAAATTCTCTATTAACTTAAATTCTTAGTCAAATGCAAGGTTTTCCCCTCTGACTCTCGGTAATCGAACATCCATCTTGGCCCGAGAAAGACGATGGGATCTGTCTGTACGCTAATGGGTTGATCGTGCTGAAAACAATATCTGAGGCTGGAGTAAGTTGGATTTTGCCATGCTGACTTTATTAGCCCTGAAGACCATGTCCTTTGATTGGCAGCACAAAGCTAGCTTCCGTTGGTGATTTGTATCCTTGACAACAGCAGAGCTGACCGGTTACAGTGTTAAGCCCCTGGTATAACACCGAACAAATCTGTGTCTTTGTGTATTTCGTACGATAACACGGTCACTATGTACCTAAGAAGTCACCCTCGATGGCCGTGCGTGCTACTGTGCCCAAGGTTTGCGGGTACAACCCCGGCCGAGCTAGATGGATATTTTTAAGGATGATAAAAGTCCGTAGCATTCTTCCTTACGAGCATGAACGAGATATTTCGTAAATAAAATTCAGCGGTCATTTCTTACCCACCTCTTTGGTAGAGGCCTTGGCGATGGGCTGATCACTCGCCCAAGAAGTCCCTAAATCAAAAACTAAACAGATCAAGAAACCTCCGAAAGGAGGTGACAAAAAACCCGTACCAAATTGTAGAGCCTCTCGAAGAAGAATGTGCCTATGAAGTGTCTACAAATTTATTTATATTATGGAGAAGCGTTGTGTTTTCTTTACGATATAAAGCGGATTATTATTATTATTATTTAGTGTTCTGTCTGACGACAGGTCCATATGAACAGGATCCTTCCATCCTTTTCTCGGACTGGGACCTGTTCATATACGTTCTTGGCAGATGATCCAGAAGTGGTTTGCCATTGCCTTCTTCTGTGTGTGAATGGAGTAACTGTTGAGATGCCACGGAGGAAAACTCCGTGTTGCCTAGACCACGGCCTTGCCCAACACAAGTTATAAATTCGGGCACCGCCGGGAATCGAATCCGGGACCCCAGGATTACAAGGCCAGCGTTCTAACCGCTGGACCACCTCATCTTATTATTATTTAGTGTTCTGTCTGACGACAGGTCCATATGAACAGGATCCTTCCATCCTTTTCTCGGACTGGGACCTGTTCATATACGTTCTTGGCAGATGATCCAGAAGTGGTTTGCCATTGCCTTCTTCTGTGTGTGAATGGAGTAATTGTTGGGATGCCACGGAGGAAAACTCCGTGTTGCCTAGACCACGGCCTTGCCCAACAAAAGTTATAAATTCGGGCACCGCCGGGAATCGAACCCGAGACCCCAGGATTACAAGGCCAGCGTTCTAACCGCTAGACCACCTCATCTTATTATTATTTAGTGTTCTGTCTGACGACAGGTCCATATGAACAGGATCCTTCCATCCTTTTCTCGGACTGGGACCTGGCAGATGATCCAGAAGTGGTTTGCCATTGCCTTCTTCTGTGTGTGAATGGAGTAATTGTTGGGATGCCACGGAGGAAAACTCCGTGTTGCCTAGACCACGGCCTTGCCCAACAAAAGTTATAAATTCGGGCACCGCCGGGAATCGAACCCGAGACCCCAGGATTACAAGGCCAGCGTTCTAACCGCTAGACCACCTCATCTTATTATTATTTAGTGATCTGTCTGACGACAGGTCCATATGAACAGGATCCTTCCATCCTTTTCTCGGACTGGGACCTGGCAGATGATCCAGAAGTGGTTTGCCATTGCCTTCTTCTGTGTGTGAATGGAGTAATTGTTGGGATGCCACGGAGGAAAACTCCGTGTTGCCTAGACCACGGCCTTGCCCAACAAAAGTTATAAATTCGGGCACCGCCGGGAATCGAACCCGAGACCCCAGGATTACAAGGCCAGCGTTCTAACCGCTAGACCACCTCATCTTATTATTATTTAGTGTTCTGTCTGACGACAGGTCCATATGAACAGGATCCTTCCATCCTTTTCTCGGACTGGGACCTGGCAGATGATCCAGAAGTGGTTTGCCATTGCCTTCTTCTGTGTGTGAATGGAGTAATTGTTGGGATGCCACGGAGGAAAACTCCGTGTTGCCTAGACCACGGCCTTGCCCAACAAAAGTTATAAATTCGGGCACCGCCGGGAATCGAACCCGAGACCCCAGGATTACAAGGCCAGCGTTCTAACCGCTAGACCACCTCATCTTATTATTATTTAGTGATCTGTCTGACGACAGGTCCATATGAACAGGATCCTTCCATCCTTTTCTCGGACTGGGACCTGTTCATATACGTTCTTGGCAGATGATCCAGAAGTGGTTTGCCATTGCCTTCTTCTGTGTGTGAATGGAGTAATTGTTGGGATGCCACGGAGGAAAACTCCGTGTTGCCTAGACCACGGCCTTGCCCAACAAAAGTTATAAATTCGGGCACCGCCGGGAATCGAACCCGAGACCCCAGGATTACAAGGCCAGCGTTCTAACCGCTAGACCACCTCATCTTATTATTATTTAGTGATCTGTCTGACGACAGGTCCATATGAACAGGATCCTTCCATCCTTTTCTCGGACTGGGACCTGGCAGATGATCCAGAAGTGGTTTGCCATTGCCTTCTTCTGTGTGTGAATGGAGTAATTGTTGGGATGCCACGGAGGAAAACTCCGTGTTGCCTAGACCACGGCCTTGCCCAACAAAAGTTATAAATTCGGGCACCGCCGGGAATCGAACCCGAGACCCCAGGATTACAAGGCCAGCGTTCTAACCGCTAGACCACCTCATCTTATTATTATTTAGTGTTCTGTCTGACGACAGGTCCATATGAACAGGATCCTTCCATCCTTTTCTCGGACTGGGACCTGGCAGATGATCCAGAAGTGGTTTGCCATTGCCTTCTTCTGTGTGTGAATGGAGTAATTGTTGGGATGCCACGGAGGAAAACTCCGTGTTGCCTAGACCACGGCCTTGCCCAACAAAAGTTATAAATTCGGGCACCGCCGGGAATCGAACCCGAGACCCCAGGATTACAAGGCCAGCGTTCTAACCGCTAGACCACCTCATCTTATTATTATTTAGTGTTCTGTCTGACGACAGGTCCATATGAACAGGATCCTTCCATCCTTTTCTCGGACTGGGACCTGGCAGATGATCCAGAAGTGGTTTGCCATTGCCTTCTTCTGTGTGTGAATGGAGTAATTGTTGGGATGCCACGGAGGAAAACTCCGTGTTGCCTAGACCACGGCCTTGCCCAACAAAAGTTATAAATTCGGGCACCGCCGGGAATCGAACCCGAGACCCCAGGATTACAAGGCCAGCGTTCTAACCGCTAGACCACCTCATCTTATTATTATTTAGTGTTCTGTCTGACGACAGGTCCATATGAACAGGATCCTTCCATCCTTTTCTCGGACTGGGACCTGGCAGATGATCCAGAAGTGGTTTGCCATTGCCTTCTTCTGTGTGTGAATGGAGTAATTGTTGGGATGCCACGGAGGAAAACTCCGTGTTGCCTAGACCACGGCCTTGCCCAACAAAAGTTATAAATTCGGGCACCGCCGGGAATCGAACCCGAGACCCCAGGATTACAAGGCCAGCGTTCTAACCGCTAGACCACCTCATCTTATTATTATTTAGTGTTCTGTCTGACGACAGGTCCATATGAACAGGATCCTTCCATCCTTTTCTCGGACTGGGACCTGGCAGATGATCCAGAAGTGGTTTGCCATTGCCTTCTTCTGTGTGTGAATGGAGTAATTGTTGGGATGCCACGGAGGAAAACTCCGTGTTGCCTAGACCACGGCCTTGCCCAACAAAAGTTATAAATTCGGGCACCGCCGGGAATCGAACCCGAGACCCCAGGATTACAAGGCCAGCGTTCTAACCGCTAGACCACCTCATCTTATTATTATTTAGTGTTCTGTCTGACGACAGGTCCATATGAACAGGATCCTTCCATCCTTTTCTCGGACTGGGACCTGGCAGATGATCCAGAAGTGGTTTGCCATTGCCTTCTTCTGTGTGTGAATGGAGTAATTGTTGGGATGCCACGGAGGAAAACTCCGTGTTGCCTAGACCACGGCCTTGCCCAACAAAAGTTATAAATTCGGGCACCGCCGGGAATCGAACCCGAGACCCCAGGATTACAAGGCCAGCGTTCTAACCGCTAGACCACCTCATCTTATTATTATTTAGTGTTCTGTCTGACGACAGGTCCATATGAACAGGATTCTTCCATCCTTTTCTCGGACTGGGACCTGGCAGATGATCCAGAAGTGGTTTGCCATTGCCTTCTTCTGTGTGTGAATGGAGTAATTGTTGGGATGCCACGGAGGAAAACTCCGTGTTGCCTAGACCACGGCCTTGCCCAACAAAAGTTATAAATTCGGGCACCGCCGGGAATCGAACCCGAGACCCCAGGATTACAAGGCCAGCGTTCTAACCGCTAGACCACCTCATCTTATTATTATTTAGTGTTCTGTCTGACGACAGGTCCATATGAACAGGATTCTTCCATCCTTTTCTCGGACTGGGACCTGGCAGATGATCCAGAAGTGGTTTGCCATTGCCTTCTTCTGTGTGTGAATGGAGTAATTGTTGGGATGCCACGGAGGAAAACTCCGTGTTGCCTAGACCACGGCCTTGCCCAACAAAAGTTATAAATTCGGGCACCGCCGGGAATCGAACCCGAGACCCCAGGATTACAAGGCCAGCGTTCTAACCGCTAGACCACCTCATCTTATTATTATTTAGTGTTCTGTCTGACGACAGGTCCATATGAACAGGATCCTTCCATCCTTTTCTCGGACTGGGACCTGGCAGATGATCCAGAAGTGGTTTGCCATTGCCTTCTTCTGTGTGTGAATGGAGTAATTGTTGGGATGCCACGGAGGAAAACTCCGTGTTGCCTAGACCACGGCCTTGCCCAACACAAGTTATAAATTCGGGCACCGCCGGGAATCGAACCCGAGACCCCAGGATTACAAGGCCAGCGTTCAAAGAGTTTACAAAGGAGAGCCATGTCTTACCAGCTTCTTCCTGACATGCTTACGTTATCTCAACATGACGCAGTGAAGTGACGTCATCAGCTTAATGAATAGCAGGGCAAGCTGGAACCAAAATTACTTCCACGCCTGGTAATTGCCACGGGGATGACTGCGCGATAAAATATGTACTTTCAAAAGAAACAGCAGGTCTTTTTGCAGTCGCGACTCAAGACACTGCCAAGTATATTCTCCTGAGCATCGTTTCTGCCAACACCGGCCACTAGATGCCTCGGATAGAGAAAAGATTTCCAAACACACTCCAAGGATCCTCACGACAGCGTCAGGCCGTGTAATGATTGAATGTCATGTCACACTGTCGCAAGGGGTTCAGATATTTAAACGGATTACTGTTGGGGCCGTGTTCACGTGAAACCCACGTCGATAATTCTTACAGCCGCACGAAGAAAATGTGATCTGCTTTTTAAGAGAGCCAAAAGTCGAATAATCAACTACTTAATTGGTAGCTACATTGTGCGTTTATCAATCCAATCGAATTATTCGGAATTTCAACCAGCAATAAATATTACAATTTCGGTTACGTGACTTTTCAAATACTCTGCATGATTTTGGAAACTGAATTACTGTTAACGAATACTAGTAATTCTTACAGCAGCAAAGCAACTCCGTTCTTCAGTCGTGTGTCAGTGCGAAATCTCTATTTCGTGGTCGAGGCCTTCGACGTTTTATGAAAGCAGATATTTCACAGACTGAAAGATGGATGCATTATTTGTTTATTTATGTATTTTAAGAGGATAAAAGCTAATAGATACAGCTCACATTCAAAATTATGACTGTGTCCGGCGGTTGGGAAAGCCTTAAGCTGCTTCAACTGAATTTCCGCGACCTCCATCAAGGATAAGACGCATGTCGACTCATTCTGGAGATTCTTGTACAGAACTACTCCCGTTTACTTCCACAGGCCTGTCCAAAGTGAGGTTGAGTCACCTAAGTTTGTAGGGTGTTTGCTTTGCTCCTCGAATCCGGGTAACCTCGCGGAATCCGGAATCATAGCAAAACGCAATTGACTATAACACAACCAACACAGACAAGTAACGAACTGACAAAGAAACTTCCAAACGGGAATACCTCAGTCCTTTTCCTGGCACAAACTTGAAGCTGATGTGTCTTCTTATACTATAAAAATTTCTGATTCCTCGTTGTTTTCAAGAAATGACGTCATCAAACTGCGTTATCCATAGCCGAGTCACTTTTAAATGTTTATTCCTCAGGAATGGTAAGAGTAAGGGTAATGTAACCTATATGTAAAATGATCAGTAAATAAGGACCTTTAAGAATCTGTAATGTATTTTGTTGTAATTATAATTGTTTATACATTTATTGTAATTTTAATGAACCAATGTGTACAATTTTCAATGCATCTGGCGGCGTTAAGCGCCCGCCTCTCGAAAACCGTAAGAGATGGATCCGGACATATTGCGTACGAAATACGTATTACGTCTTGAGCTTTCCAAATCTGTTTTCAGATTTTACATATCACGAATGGTTTAGGTTCTACAAACATTTATTTATACAAACAAAGGCGCGATCCACTCGCGTCATTTGTTTACTCGGCAACTAGAGTTCATTTTCTTCCCTACAGGAGGCAGAACAGTCACGACTTTAATGCCTCTCTCTAAAGGGGCTCCGAAAGGAGCGCTTTGCTCTAGTCTAATAAAAGAGACGTTTCCGAACCAATGTGCATTTGCAGTTTCCATATCCCTACGGTAATAAAATCAATTCTCAAAAAGACGTAAGGCTATATTTAATCACTGTGTACAGAAGTGGATGACAAGAATAGACTGATAGCGGTTTAAATTGATAGAAATTAAGAAATAAATATATTCAAAGGCGCCGTGTAATCTACGACGGCGGAGAGAACACAAACCTCTTGTTTCCAGCGTTACAAACTCCGTTAAAGCGGATTAAACCTGGCGTCCTGTAGACGGATTACTATAAAGCATTCCACTGTTTAAAACAAAGCTGTTGCAGCTAAATTAGCATTTTTTTACCATATGTAAGGTTCTGGCAAGTATTAACTTGTAGAACGTTCAGAACGTAATGGGGTAAAATTCTAAAATCTCAGAGGCGCTTATACGAACTTCAAAGAGAATGCTAACAAGTCACAATATACGTTTTGTGTATTAATGCGCAAATGAAACTGGACAGAACAGCAGTTCACAAATTGGACCTTTGATGTCAAAATGACACAAACGAGATCGAAGAAGTATAGTCTAACTACCGGTTTGCAAAAATAAATTTTGGAACAAATAATGAAACCTGATGTTGCAGTTAGTTAAGTTAGGGCTAGGATTTGAAAATCTGTAATGGTTTTGACAGGAGTGTATGGGAGATCTTAGTGCCGTCTGTGGTGAGAGGCACAGATGTTAAATATGAGGACAAAATCGCAAGATTTCAATAACATAAATCAAAATATTCAATTTACATTAGAACTTGAACAAAACAACACACTAAATTATCTAGATTTAACTATAATAATAAAAACAAAAAACTTCGAATTCAAAATGTACAGAAAACCTACAAACACAAGCACCATAATTCATGCCTCATCTTGCCACCCCTATGAACATAAACGAATGTCCATCAATTACTTACTAAACAGAAAAAATCTATATCCAATATCTACAATAAACAAACAAATTGAATTAAACATTATCCAACAAATTCTTAGTGAAAACCGATATAATAACCACAAACTAAATAAAAAACCTAATAAAACAACAAAAACCTAACGAAAATAAAAACATACAAGATAAATGGGCCACTTTTACATACATAGGAAAAGAAACCAAATTCATAACTAAATTATTTAAAGAAAATAAAATAAAAATTGCTTTCAAAACAAAAAAACAATAAAAAACATCCTCAAACAAAAACCAATAATAAACATAAACAATCAATATAACTTACCGGGTATATACAAATTAAAATGTAAAGATTGTCCACTGATATATATAGGTCAAACCGGTCGTACTTTCACACATAGATACAAAGAACACATAGCAGCCATAAAACACAATAAAGATAGTTCTGCATACTCTAAACATATTCTAAATACAGGACATGCTTACAACACAATTGATGAAACAATGGACATATTAAAAATAGTACAAAACAAAAGACACAGAGATACAATAGAAAAATATCACATACAACAAACTTATAAACAAAACATCTGCCTAAACGACAATAATATTTATCTTAATAACCCTATCTTTAATTCCCTTCAAATACTTAACTCCACCCCCAACAACCTCCTTTCACTTACCCCACTTACAAACAACCACGATCAATAACGAACCTTGTTCCGAGATGGTAACACTTCTTGATCTCTCCTCTGAACACATCTGAACCGATTGCTATTTCATATATGGTATGTTTATTTGCTAATATATATTATTCTATTTCATTTTGTTTTCTATATTCAATCATATTTCATTAATGTTTTCGAATCTTTTACTTCACAGACTGATATAAACATCAATAACACCACCTCAACAATAATGTTATATTAATAATATCTAAACACAACTTCCATAAAATATAACGTGAAAGATGATAAAATTATAAAATTGTAAAAACTATAAATCAGGGGTGGCCAACCCAAATGATCTTTCGGGCCACTTTGGAAATGCATCATAACTCCGCGGGCCACATATAAAATTATATATCCCCATATTAGATTTAGATACACTATAGACATTTTTTTGGAGTGAAAAATTGAAACATAATGAGTTATTATTATTGTGTTTACTATTATTCTTACATGTAAACATAGATAATATAATAATAATGATACTAAGCGTACATTGTAAAGAAATATATAGCACTAAAAATTAAATATAAAAAATATATAAATATGAATGAAATAAAAATAATGAAATCATTAAAAAATATTTATTTTACTAGTGCGATATTTGTTTCTCCACTCTTTCACTTAGCTTTTGCAAATCGATCTCAATTTGGGTATTTGCACATCGTGAATAAAACAGGCAATATCTGTCATATATTCGCAAGAATATTATTTTAAAATCAAAGTTAATTTTTTCTCATAATTTCGAAAGATAATTTTTGAATATATGGATGCACAAATAATGTATTTTTTTTTAATACATTGGTTTTCACTACTTTGGTCATTATAAATAAATATGTTTTGTAAAAGTGTTATGAATCTCGCGGGCCGGAAAAATGTTCAAGGCGGGCCACATGCTATAAATAATTGTAATTTGAGTTTAAAAGTTTATAATTTACACCTGATGACGGTTTGATAAACCGAAACAAGTTGTGAATGTTCCGAAGTAAATCGAATGCTCGATATGGAACATAAGATGATATTTTAATCATTTTAATTACCTTATCTTACTATTTTATTGTGATTTGACGGTAAACAAATATAATAAGTCGCAAGAAATTTTTATGACCAAGACATCGGCTTCAGGAAGATCGACAAATGCAGCCAATAGAAGCACATAATTTCTCGAGAATGCAAAAGTCGTTAAGACATTCATAAATGTAATATTTTTAAGCGGACGTCTGTCATCATGACCTAGGTTCCGGTTGAGCCGCGTCTACATCCGAGGAAATAACATAAATCCTTCAGATCACTGTGATAAAAAAATTAGCGACTTTTAGACCCCGCGGGCACGAGAGGTTTGGACCGCAGCGGTTTTTCTGCCGCATTGAAGGACCGCACGTGCGGTAGTTTTACCGCTGCGGTTTCTCTGCCGCAACATGCTTCATTTTCGAAGCTGTGCGGTGGCAATATAACTCGTAGAATCGTACCTTTGTGCGCGTACGAGCTATGAAACAGCCGCACGGAGACCACTGTTTGCCCGACCTTGGTGTAACTGAATAGGAAAAAATCCTGTGAAACTCTACAGCCGAACTCTAGCCAACTTGACAAAGAAGAAAGTATCTGAATAATTTCTTTGGATGCATACGCAGGTCCTCATATAACTTGTGAAATTGGGATTTCAACAATCTTTGATTTACAAGTGGAGGGAACCAAAATTTATTTCTACGCTTTGCCCTTGTTCTTAGCACCAAAGCCCACACAACGACAGTCTCAACAAAATCCATGCCTCGACTTATCAGCCTAGAGCAAACGCCAATTCACAAAATCCACCTCTCAACTGAAAAGAAAACGCAGACAATGCGTTTATTTCGCCGTCCGAGTGCACAGGCAACATTAATACGCTGTTGCGGTAGTTTTACCGCTGCGGCAGGAAAACCGCTCATGCGCGCTGGTCCTTAAGGTAATGCGGTTTTCTGAGGAACAGATATACAAACGATAAGAAAAAAACTTAACATTACTTTCCCTTGTTAAAAAGAGACAATGAAACGCAGATTACGTAAAATGCGCAATGTAAAATGTAGGGTTAAAGGAAAAGGACTAAATCTGCATTGCGTTCGTGCGTCGTGTTGTGTTGTGAAGTAACACACGGCCAACACAACGCTCAGATTCACGATCTGAAAAGATCCACTGCATGTCTGGTTCCGAGTGATGATTACCAATCGAACGTGTAAAAACGGAGAAGCCACTGGTCCTCAAAATCAGATAAACTTAATAGTTTCAACTATTTTGACCCAATATTAACCACCTGCACATTTTAGTAAAATATTGACACTTATTTTAATAATATACATTTATTATCCCTGCTTATTCATATACGCAATTGTTTATCATTATGAAATGCAACAAGCCACAAAATATGACTGCCAAGTACATGTAATGAAACTTTTTGTTTTAAATTTAATATGTCCGAAAATCCCTATTTTCATGTATCATTAACTCTTCACGAGGCTTCATGCGTGCCCCAGCCGAGAGGCATTTGGTTCGAAACCAGTCCGGTAACTGCTAATGCCGACATAATTAATTAACACGTTGAATTAAATTGGAAAAGACCTTGATTAGCCGGTGATTAGGTACGTGACAATTTGTAGAGAGAAGGCCGTGGCCTATTTCAAGGAACAGTTCTGTCGTTATTATGGGAAAACTGAATTAAAAAAACAATAAGGAGTATCACGAAAGATATCTACAGGTTATTGGTACATAAACTATCAAACAAACCACAAAGCTACCACTTATCTCTAAGAGCCTTCGCAAACTCATAATTCATAAACATCTTATGTCTCAGTCCACGTCGCATGGAAAGTGTATTGAAATAAAAGAATTAATAACAGATCCGATTGGGCTGTGGCAGATTTTCTCTGCTCTTGTCGAAAAAAGTCTGCAGTAGTCTTCAGGGGTTTCACTCGAAGCAGAGTGATTTTTCGGTCGATTAATTTGCTAACAATGTAAGAATATACCCTATTTATAAAGGGGGAGATCGATCGGTAGTTGGGAACTATAGGCCGGTCAGTTTAACCTCAGTGGTTTGCAAGCAAATGGAGCACGTTATAGCAGGTTATTTAAGGCAAGTCTGGGAAAGGAGTGAGTGGTTATATGAGGGTCAACATGGGTTTAGACCAGGGTACTCATGCGAAAGTCAAGTAGTCACGGTTTGTCTTGAGATTGCTGATTCATTGGACGAGGGAATCAGGACTGATGCGGTTATAATAGATTTCTCAAAGGCATTCGATTTAGTCCCACACGATAGGCTGATTACAAAAATTGCTGCAACCGGTGTGGACTCGAGGGTAGTGTTATGGGTAAAGGAATTTCTCTTAGGACGTTCGCAAAGAGTAAGAGTGGAAGGACAGCTATCTCATGAAGTCAGGGTAACGTCAGGAGTGCCGCAAGGGAGCGTTTTAGGCCCCTTGCTATTCCTAGCTTATGTTAATGATATTTGGAAAAACATTGATTCAAATATACGGCTTTTCGCTGATGATTGTATAGTATACAGGAAAATAATGGATAGTAGTGACATTGATAAGTTACAGACAGATATGAATAGATTATGGGAATGGGCGGTAGAAAATGAAATGAAGATAAATCCAGGTAAAAGTAAAGCAGTCAGCTTCAATAGAGCTAGGGTGAAGGATAAGCTGAGTTACTTTTTTGGGGATCAATTAATTCCAGAGGCAAATAGCTTTAAGTACTTAGGAATACTTATTCACAGTGATCTGAGCTGGGCAGATCATGTGAATTATACACTAATTAAAGCATGGAAGGCTCTCCATTTCGTAATGCGTATACTAAAAAAGGGAAATAACAATACGAAACGTTTAGCTTATACGTCGCTAGTGAGACCGATACTTGAATATGGAGCTGTGTGTTGGGACCCTTACAGGGAAGGGCAGGTAAGAGCCCTAAATCGGGTGCAGAAGAGAGCGGCTAAATTTGCAAATTTCACGAACGAATCTGGTTGGGAAACATTGGCACAGCGTAGATTGATAGCCCGAATGTGCGCCCTTTTCAAAGCATACACGGGGGGCCGGGCTTGGAAAATGATAGAGGATAGATTATTAAAGCCATGCTACCTGGGCAGGGACGATCATACTCGGAAAATTAGGACTAGGAAACAAAGGACGGATGTAGGCAAATATTCCTTTGTAAATAGGACCATAAGAAGCTGGAACCAATTACCTCCAGGCGTGCTAGAGTCTTTCCCCTGTAAATTAGGCACCTTTAGAAAGAGGGTCAGAAAAGTAGTTACAAGCTAAGGGTTATTAAGTTGGGAATAAATGGTGATAAGGGAAGTGAAGTGTCTTAGTCTCCAAGTGATGAAGGGCTGTAGTTCTTTGGGATAAAATTTTCATGTACTGAGAGCGGACTTTATATTCTACTCTAAGTATTGTGATTAATTAGTAGATGTGTGTTTTGTATGGTGTGTCAGTTGTTTTATTTTGAGTGTGGTATGTTGTATTGTTGTGTCTTATTGTTTTGTATCTTATTGTAGGCCACTGCCACCGGGTATAAACTCATTTGCAGTCAATAATAAATAATAATAATAATAATAATAATAATATACGATAATAAAACTTAAGACATGAAATTGAGGCCGCGGTGCTAATTCTGCTCAGTTACGAGCATCCATGAAGCAGCAATGACACGTGGGTTGTTATTTCCCATACACGTGTGTGCCCTGCACTCTAGCTGCACGAAAATGAAACAGTGAGTCACGGGAGGAAGTGGCCGTGGCCTGTATTAAAGCAGAATCATCATGGAAACACTGAGGGGAACCATGAAGACCCACAGTGATGACTGCCAAGTTTTCGGTCAAAATATCAACTAGAGACTTCCCCGGATACTAAGCCAGGTCGCTAGGTTCCGTCAGTCGTACGTTCATGCTACAGTAAACTCCCGACTGAATGGTTGGAGCGCAAACCGAGAGAGTTTCTCGGAATAAATCAATGATTAGAGTTGTCCAGGTCGTTACAACCACTTAGCTGCCTTTTATAACGGCGTTAAAACGAGAAAATTGCGCGTCGCCTTCGCCTCTAGTCTCAGTCTTTGTGCCGACAGCCGTTGTTAATATCTGGTTAATATCGAGAAAAAGTTGGAAAGGAGGAATAATTACGGGATATGAACGTACTTACTCCTGGCAGCGTAGCGGTTTAATGAATCAACCAACCACTTACTGAGAAAACCACTTCTCCCTGCATTCAACAATCACAGTATAACAGTTCTTGGGGGTAATTATTCCTCGGGAGGTAATTTTGTGTTTCAAGACTAACATACAATCCCCGTTTATCTCATGTAAGGCTCGAATATACAACAATGTTTTTTTATTGACGTGAATACGTCTTTAAAATCAGAGCGACATTTGGGGTACCAGGACGGATCCATTCCGACACTACAACTTCGTGACTAATAACACGATTCAAATAAATCTGGTCTCGTTCGATCGGGTATACGACTACGATGCGAGCATGACCTTGAGTTGGACGCCGCGCATGCGCGAGGCGCGGGTGGGGTCCCGCGGCGACTGGCGGCCAATTTGGGCGTGGGCGAAACTTTCCGGGCAGTATATCTCGCGACTCCGATGTGCTAGCGCGCTGATTTTGGTGCCAAACGAAAGATCTCGTCTATATCTGTCGATTTAAGCTATAAAAAGCGAACTTTGTAAAATATTTGTTGGTGACAAATCAAAAATAAGTCGTGAAAAATTTAAAATTTCTGATGTCGGCCCACACGCACCGAAAATCCCAGAGGAAATACAAGCAACGCATCTCATCTGAAAGGACGTCTAATCAGCCATCGATCAGAACTGCCATTACTAGCTAAGACTCTGTATATTTGTTATCCTAAACAAAAGCCATGTATCCATTTTGTTACTTTCATGTCATTCCCATATTCCAAAGAAAATATTACCCGCTAATGCAGACGTATTCACGTAAAACCCACGGCCGTGTCCCCGACACAGCCACACCCCGATTATAATCAGTACAATATAAATGTTTTATATTTATTTTGAAGACTATGATTTTAAATTTCCGAATTAAGCAATTAGTTCAGTAAATAAACTGTCATATAAAGAAAAATGTTAATAATGACGACTTACTGGCTTCGCGTAGCATTTTGCTAATATAATAAAATACAGAATCACCACTCAATGAATCAATGAGAAGTCTGGAATTAAAAAATAAATATTGAATACCTGGACAGGAACGCGTGTTGAAATCCTTCCGTTTGGATTCAATTAGTCAGTTTACGCAGACAAACGAAGCTGTTCGGCCACTGCTCGCCGAATTTCTGCGTGCAAAGTGAGAGAGGATCTCACCAAAAAAATGTCCGGCCTAAACACTCAGGCTTGATCTGATCACTTTCAAACTGTACACATCTTTAACGAGTCAAGAGATGACGCTATCATCGCGCAAAAACTTGTGGACTCTCAGATCATAATGTAGTGTTCTGAGCACTGCCACAAATTACAGGACGTTTTTGTAAGTGTCAAGTTTGGTGGATGGAGTTGATGTAATTCGCTCGCGTTATCGAGCGCGGATAAGTGTAAAACCAGAGGGCTGGAAATAGGAGACGCCTATCTATTCCTTGAAAAGGGGAAATATTTCATTCTAATGTTGGCAGAGCGAGCAGATTTTTTTACTCACATCAATCAACTAAATCCCTCACAGTAAAGAAATACGTTGAATATCCGAAGTTGGCAATTTTGAATCAGGAAACCAAACAGAAATGTCGTAAGACAATATTGGTAACAGAATCAATCACCAGATACCTCCCAGCGTGATATGAATGCCTGAATTCTGAAGCCACTAGCAGTGGGCGCGACACACGATGACCACCGGACCACATCCTCCTGCGCCATTGCCGAGGAACGCGCAACCTGACTGATGTTGTGTGTCAGTGTATATTTCCTGAGAACACACAGGCTCTGTTTATTCAAGCAGTTAACTAACAGTGCACTTAACGTGACCACCTTCATTCACAACGGCTAACGACTACGATTCCAGGGATCTCCTCAAAAGTGTAGAGAACCTTTCGTCAGGTTAGGTTAGGTTAGGTTAGGTTAGGTTAGGTTAGGTTAGGTTAGGTTAGGTTAGGTTAGGTTAGGTTAGGTTAGCTTATGTTAGGTTAGATTGGGTTAGGTTAGGTTAGGTTAGGTTAGGTTAGGTTAGCTTATGTTAGGTTAGGTTGGGTTAGGTTAGGTTAGGTTATTTTAGGTTAGGTTGTTAGGTTAGTTTATGTTAGGTTAGGTTGTTAGGTTAGTTTAGGTTAGGTTAGCTTCGGTTAGGTTAGGTTAGTTTAGGTTAGGTCAGTTTAGGTTAGGTTAGGTTAGTTTAGGTTAGGTTAGGTTAGGTTAGTTTAGGTTAGGTTAGTTAGGTTAGGTTATTTTAGGTTAGGTTAGTTTAGGTTAGGTTAGTTTAGGTTAGGTTAGGTTAGTTTAGGTTAGGTTAAGTTAGGTTAGTTTAGGTTAGGTTAGCTTATATTAGGTTAGGTTGGGTTAGGTTAGGTTAGGTTATCCATTCCACTTGCGGCTACTTCTTCGGAAAGCACAAGATGAATGTCCACCATTGACCAGCACTTCCACAGTATTTTTCGCTTCGGGTGTAATTTCGACAAAACCTTTTGCAGAACTCTGTAAATTCGTAATAATCCATCACGTCTAAACGTAAGAAAGACCTCACACTCAGAAGTCGCTTGGCGGCACTCAACGAATGCAACCGGGTGGTTCAAGAGGACCTGCTTCTTTACCTTCCTGTACCCGAACATGCGAGCACAATCAATAATATCGACTGATGATTAATTGATTTTTGGGGCGATGGAGAGGCCAAACGTTTTGGTTACTCCTACAACTTTCGGCTGCAACCGAAGTTCACGCCAATAAAAAATGCCTGTATTTGCTTCGTTTGTGTATCTTATCGCGTCCCATAAATCCATAAATTTCGGATAACATCGACAGTTCGTCTACTAATACCACAAATTCACAAGAAGGAATATCTAGGGATTAAATCCGGGTCATTCCTTATGAAATTTAGATATGCATTTTACATATAGTTCAAACTAACACAGCGAGTAACGTATAGCAACAGATGATAAGATGTCTCCCAGGCGTTAAAAATAAATTCACGAATAATCATCACCAATAAATTGTTAAAGACATCACAGTCCCCTCCTAAGATGACTGTCTTCTGGGCTGTAACGCCGTGTAGTCTGGTAGAAAATTACTAGTGTTTCAGATGTCTGTATTTCCTCCATCTTCAAAGCAGAAAAAACCTCTGAAACGTTGGTGGAAATCTACCAAACTACACGGCGCTACAACCCAGAAGACGGCATGAGAACCTCAAATCATATTTACAGTCCTCTCCTGTTCATCCAAAAAAATCATCCATATGTAAACATTCTTATATTTACCTGACTCTGACTGTCCATAAAGTGTTTCTGAGTAACAAATAAATACATCGACAAATGATGTAGATTAATTTGACTATGTCGATGAGGGATGATAATGGCGTCAGAGCAGTGACCTTCGCTACGTCAAAAGATTTAATTGTAAAAAGTACAAAATTTCCACACCGTGATGTTCATAAATACACTTGGACTTCCCCAGATGGCAGAACACACAATCAAATAGATCATGTTTTAGTAGATAAGAGAAGGCAGACAAATGTAATTGATGTGAGATCATTCAGAGGAGCAGATTGCGACACTGATCATTATCTGGTGGTAGCAAAAGTGAGGGAGCGGCTTTCAGTAAGTAGACGAACTAAACAAAATTTTGACACAGAAAGATTTGATTTGAAAAAATTAAGTGAGGGAGAGGCAAAGGAACAATATCAAGTTGAAATTTCGAATAGGTTTCAAATTTTAGAGGCAAATGAGGATAATGAAAGTGTGGACATCAACAGGGAGTGGGAAAATGTCAGAAACTGCATCAAAATTTCAGCAAAAGAGAAACTAGGATACTACAGGAGAAAGCAAAATAAACCGTGGTTTGATGAAGAATGTTCAAAATTAATAGATCGAAGGAAGCAAACAAAATTTCAATGGTTGCAGAACCCAAACAAAACAAATGCGGATAATCTATGTAACGTGAGACGTGAGGCTAGTAGAACCTTTAGGACTAAGAAAAGGGAATACCTGAAGGGCAAAATTGCTGAACTTGAGACAAATAATAAGGAAAAAAACATCAGAGACCTGTACAGAGGCATTAATAACTTTAAGAAAGGATATCAACCCCAGACTAATTTGGTAAAGGATGATAGTGGCAATTTGCTTGCAGATCCAATAAAAATTGTGAATAGGTGGAAAAATTTCTTTAGCGAGCTCTTAAATGTTCATAATACTGGTGATATTAGACAGATTAAAATGCATACAGCTGAACTGTTGGTGCCAGAACCTAGCTTAGATGAAGTGGAACTAGCCATTGGGAAGTTGAAAAGTTATAAATCTCCAGGAATTGATCAGATTCCGGCCGAATTAATTAAAGCAGGTGGCAAAGGGTTGCATATGAGGATCCATAAGCTTATTCAGTTAATTTGGGATAAGGAAGAGATGCCACATCAATGGAAGGAATCCATAATTATTCCTATTTATAAGAAGGGGGACAAGACTGAGTGTGGTAATTACCGAGGAATATCGCTGCTATCAACCTCATACAAAATTCTATCCAACATTCTTTTGGCAAGATTAACCCCATATGCGAATGAAACTATTGGGGATCATCAGTGTGGGTTCAGACGAAACAGATCAACGATTGATCAGATCTTTTGCATTCGTCAGATACTAGAGAAAAAATGGGAGTTCGGTGGGACTGTACATCAGTTATTTATAGATTTCAAAAAAGCCTATGACTCTGTGAAGAGAGAAGTGCTATATAATATTCTTATTGAATTTGGTATACCAAAGAAGCTAGTGGGTCTAATAAAAATGTGCTTAAATGAAACCTGCAGCAAAATTCGAGTAGGTAAATATGTATCTGAGACATTCCTCATCAAGAACGGTCTAAAACAAGGAGATGCTTTGTCTCCCTTGCTCTTTAACTTTGCGCTAGAATACGCCATCAGGAAGGTCCAAGGTAGGCAGGAGGGTTTGCAATTGAACGGGACACATCAGCTATTGGCATATGCTGATGATGTTAATTTATTGGGGGACGATATAAATACAATAAAGAGGAACGCAGAAGTTTTACTAGAGGCTGGTAGACAAGTGGGGCTGGAAGTAAATTCAGAAAAAACTAAGTACATGTTAGTATCTCGTCATCAGAAGACAGGCGGGCAAAATTATCTTAGGGTAGCTAATAAATCCTTTGAAAGGGTTACAAAGTTCAAATATTTGGGAACAACAATAACAAATCAAAATGATACTTGTGAGGAAGTTAGGAGGAGACTAAATTCCGGAAATGCTTGCTACTTCTCAGTCCAAAATATTTTGTCTTCCCGTCTGATTTCTAAGAACCTGAAAATTAAAGTATACAAAACAATAATCTTGCCTGTTGTTTTGTATGGGTGCGAAACATGGTCTCTCACTCAGAGGGAGGAACACAGATTGCAGGTGTTTGAGAATCGGGTGTTGAGGAGGATATTTGGGCCTAAGAGGGAAGACGATGGGGCGTGGAGAAAACTGCACAATGACGAGCTTAAAAATCTGTACTGCTCCCCCAGTATTGTGAGGGTGATTAAGTCGAGAAGAGTGAGATGGGCGGGACATGTAGCGCGCATGGATGGGACAAGAGGTGTGCACCGGGTACTGGTTGGGAAACCTGAAGGGAAGAGACCGCTGGGGAGACCTAGACGTAGATGGGAGGATAATCTCAGGCGGGATCTATCCGAGATAGGAGTTGAAGGAAACTGGATTTTGTTGGCCCAGGACAGGGTCCGGTGGAGGGCTTTGGTTAATTCGGTGATGAACCTTCGGGTTCGGTAAGCCATCTAGTTAGTTAGTTATGTCGATGAGGGACACTGCACATTTTAACATTTTCTCATTGGGGAAATCATTCGTACACAAAGTTGACAGCTCACAGCTATTAATCAACTGTTAAAAAATTCCGGTTCGATTGCATTGAACCGAAGTCCAGGATTACTCTGAACGAGGGCTGTCCAAACCATTTCAGGCACTGAACTGGCATCAGAACGAACCAGGAGTAATTTATTTCCAAGGACAAATTAATTTCATAAGATCAATGGTTTACACGTCTTAAAACAATGGCAGATGACCGTAGACCTTCATCTGTACGAATTTACAAGTTAGGACCAAGAAGTCATGCTGGTACTTTAATGCGTACAAAACTTTGTTATTATTATTCAGTGTTCTGTCTTACGACAGGTCCATTGCTCTGCCCAAAAAGAGCTCTCCAGTTGTCCCTATTCTCGGCTTCTCGCTTTAATTCCTGGAACGTCATTTTCTTTCCTTGTTTAAGGTCGTCGGTTAGCTGTATCAATCTTCTTCCCAGTCCTCGCTTTCCTTCAACCTGGTCTTCGGTGATATCACTCAGTAACCCATTCCTTCTCATAATATGTCCCAGCCAGTTAGCTTTCCTTCGTGTAATCGCCTGCAGAATGTTTCTTTGCTCGTTGACTCTCCTCAATACTTCTTCGTTGGTCACTCGATCCGTCCACCTGATCTTCTCTATTATTCTCCAACACCACATTTCAAAACTCTCCAGGTATTTCTGTTCCTTCTTCCCGAGTGTCCAAGTCTCTGCTCCATACGTAACACTCCATCTCCAAGCCCAACTTGCTAGTGAGAAGTATCCTCTTCTTGATGAAAGCTGCCTTGGCCATGGCTATCCTTGCTTTTACTTCCTTGGTGCATAGAGCGTCCGTCGTGACTATGCTTCCCAAGTACTTTAAATGCTCCACATTCTCCATCTGTTGGTTTCCAATTACAACGTTCAATGGTTCTGCTCTCGGTGCTATCCTCATAACCTTTGATTTTTCAATGTTGATTTCCATTCCATACTCTCTACCTGTTTCCACTAACTTGTCCATCATGTTCTGTAATTCCTCCTCTTCCTTCGCCAATACTACTAAGTCGTCTGCATACTTTACAGTCTTTATCACTCTTCCTCCAATTTTGAAGTCTCCTGTTCCCTCCAGAGCTTCCTTGGCAAGCCATTCCCCGTACAGGTTAAAAAGAATTGGTGATAAGCAGCATCCCTGTCTTACACCTCTACCTATCTCAACGCTGTTGGTGTCTCCTGAGTCCAGTCTCACTTTAACTTTTTGCTGCATCTTTGTATATTGAGTTTATTACAAAAGTAAAGAAAGGTCAGTGGTTCTGCAGTAATGTATCGTATCCCAGTGCAATTCCACACTCTCACCGATAAAATACCAAATTTGTCTTTTATACGGCAAAATAATTCGTAGTCTGGATTCGCACCAAGAAGTATGAACACCAGGCACCCCGAAGTGCGGGAGCCTGTGACGGTGGTGGGATGGGTTTTACGTCACCCGCGCACATCCAGAGGGCATGACCGACGACGACGACGACGACACAGAGCTTCAGTCCACTCTCCAGGAACGTGACGAAAAGCGACTTAGAGGAAAGATTAATAAGAAAAGTTTTCCCTTCGCCTGACTTTCCAGCTCCAAGACAATGACGCGGAAACTCGGAAACTGAAATTAGTTTGGCAGGCGGAATGAAAAAAAATTATGACGCACCCCGCGCGCTCGCAAGAGACAGCAGTCAGTCTGTACCAAAGCCAGATCAATCCATTTCACACTAACAAAGTTTTACGTTCACATTATCGTCCCATCCGCGTCTGTGCCTCGGGCGCGTCGCGTTTCCCGTCCTGACTAAAATTCTATGAGCAATGTTTATCGCTTTCATGCGTACTGCATGCATTGCCCATCTGTCCTACGTAATTTTATCGCTCTGGTAATATTTAAAGTGAAATTAAAAGCGTCTGACTTTCAATGTGCATCCAAGCTACCCACAATTTGTGGGTCTACGACTGTGGTAGAAAAAAACCGGAGCTTCAATTATTGTAATACCAAGATCCGCCACTGCACAAGACACTAAGTCACCGTGGCTCCACCTACGTGTCTCCTGACACCCTCCATCACCCTCAGTGTACCCAGCGACAGTTTTCTAAGGTAGTTCCCTACTAAAATTATGTATGCATTCTAACTACATACCCATCCCATTGAAACCTTCCAGTAGACAAGGCAACCAGGATAAATAGTGAAGTTCCCAGTCGCGTAAAGTACCTGATCGGACTTAAAGCCCCTAACTTAGGACCGAGCAGACGATGATGGTAATTTTCTTAGTCAGAGTCGATCGGTTATCGATGAGTGCGAATCTCTGAGGTGGGAAGCTAGCGTCTAGTCACTCCCTTCTTAACCACGTCTGAGAAATTCGCTTTCCAACTTCTCCTCTGAAAGTAGGAAACCCGCGCAATTGTTATTAGCGTTAAATAGTGTCCCGTTCGGAAAAAATCTAAAAATCGACCTCTCGCATTGTCGCGTGATTATCCTCACAACAGCGTCCTCGCTTATGCGTCATTTGGAAAGCCAGAGTCATTAAGGTAGACCTGTGATGACGCATTCGAGAAACAAACGTAAAGCGGCCTACGCGTTGTCCCATTTGCTGACGTAAATCAGAAAGGGGTTATTTGAGTCCAGCTGCTGAGTGCACGGAATGGAGATGGCAAGTCTTTCTAAAAGAATATAAAGTGTTTTAAAGCGAGGCGTCAGTGCTTAAATCCGTGGCGAGACGTGGACTCTGGAACCAACGATAACGCGGGCGTGCGGCTCGGAGGATATCGTAAACAAGTGACCAGAAGTAGGTTTCACGTGTTCACGGAGGGACGGATGTTATCTCAGGCATTATTTCGAGAGCAGGGCACAACCATCGTGTTTCATTTATATCCTACAGCGCTTTCGTGATTCGACACGAATCTGATTAGCATGTTCAGAACGGGCCGAGTCAAATACCTCACGGAAAGCGTACACACACGATCGATTCTTCAGTTACATCGGGCGCACGTATATACGAGGTGCGATCGGAAAGTTTCAAGACTGCGCCTATAAAAACCCGTACACTTATCTCAGGTACTAAATTCATCCATCACCCTCGAAGTAGTTCCCCTGGGAGTGAACACAACGATCCCAGCGCCGCTGCCAAGCCTGGAAGCATCCCTGGAAATCTTTCTTTGTCAGCCTGTCAAGCACCATCTGCGATTCTGCCTGAATCTCTTGCCAAAGACTCGCCAAAACGGCTACGGAAACCTATGAAATGCTAAAGCAAGCATTTGGGGAGTCCGCGATGGGTCGTGCACAAACGTTTGTGTGGCATTCACGTTTTAAAGATGGCCGAACCTCTGTCGATGATGACGAGCGTTCTGGACGACCATCTTCGAGCACAACGCCCGAAAATGTTACGAAGATTCGGCAGGCCATTCACGAAGATCGACGTCGTACCATCAACGACTTGTGCGACATTGTTGGGATAGGCTATGGGACCTGTCAGCTGATTCTAAAGGAAGAACTCCACATGCGACGCATCATGACAACGCGCCAGCGCACACCGCCCTCAAAGTTCGGCAGTTTTTGGCCTCAAACACCATGGCCGTCATCCCGCACCCTCCTTATTCGCCGTGTGACTTCTTCCTCTTCCCAAAGATGAAAATTCAGCTAAAGGGAAGAAGATTTGAGACGATAGAAGAGATTCAGGCAGAATCGCAGATGGTGCTTGACAGGCTGACAAAGAAAGATTTCCAGGGATTCTTCCAGGCTTGGCAGCGGCGCTGGGATCGTTGTGTTCACTCCCAGGGGAACTACTTCGAGGGTGATGGATGAATTTAATACCTGAGATAAGTGTACGGGTTTTTATAGGCGCAGTCTAGAAACTTTCCGATCGCACCTCGTATAGTTCATAATCGCCGACAGAAACACAGATAAAGGAACCGAACCATGACCCCACTCGTACAACACGACAGTATAATGAAAAAGCCACTCGTAACAACGCACTGCGCCCGGAACACGCTATGATGTTTGTTTGTCTGTGTAAGGAGCACGAACGGAAGTTAAACTCCGATGTGAAGTAACCGTATACGTCATAAATTCTCCATATAAGACGTACTCTAATTTACATGCGCGACCCCACAGTGCTGATGTTTATTTATAACATTTAAAATGTATTTCTCCTTCGCGTCATTAAATAAATATATTCAGTGATCTTTAAATTCCGTGTTTGAAGATTCCATGGAGGACAGCGACCGCCTCCCATTCGAAAGGTTGCTCGATCTATTAAATATTTGGTGGGACCCCGACGAGCAATCAGCCAATCGCAAGGCGTCTACCCACACGGGACAGCGGAACGCAGAAAGACAGGCACAAACATCTGTACTGTTCGCGACTGTAATCTTGAGACTTGCAAGGAATGCATGAAGTCTGTTCCTTCCTTCACCCCGCAAGTCACAAAATTACAGTCGCGAATTATACGAGGTGCGATCAGAAAGTTTCAAGACTGCGCCTATAAAAACCCGTACACTTATCTCAGGTATTAAATTCATCCATCAACCTCGAAGTAGTTCCCCTGGGAGTGAACACAACGATCCCAGCGCCGCTGCCAAGCCTGGAAGCATCCCTGGAAATCTTTCTTTGTCAGCCTGTCAAGCACCATCTGCGATTCTGCCTGAATCTCTTCTATCGTCTCAAATCTCCTTCCCTTTAGCTGAATTTTCATCTTTGGGAAGAGGAAGAAGTCACACGGAGCTTAGAAAGGAAGTTGGGGTCGGTTCTTGCAAGATCTTTGAGCTCCTGACAAACGAGAAGTCGATTCTGCTTCTGGTCCTCAGACAGGATGCGTCGCATGTGGAGTTCTTCCTTTAGAATCAGCTGACAGGTCCCATAGCCTATCCCAACAATGTCGCACAAGTCGTTGATGGTACGACGTCGATCTTCGTAACATTTTCGGGCGTTGTGCTCGAAGATGGTCGTCCAGAACGCTCGTCATCATCGACAGAGGTTCGGCCATTTTTAAAACGTGAATGCCACACAAAAGTTTGTGCACGACCCATTGCGGACTCCCCAAATGCTTGCTTTAGCATTTCATAGGTTTCCGTAGCCGTTTTGGCGAGTCTTTGGCAAAATTTGATGCACACGCCATTCCGAAATCGCAGGAGGGTCGGTGTAATGCACTACCAAAACGCCCGTAACTAAGAAACAAATGCTAATTCGATGATGCCGGCTGGCACACTGATTCACTATGAATGTAGGCCCAATCCCCTAGCGGCAGAAGCTCGTACTACATCCGGTTCGCCCTCTATTGACACAGTCTTGAAACTTTCCGATCGCACCTCGTACCTTGAGCGGGATTCGAAACAGTGACCCCAACGTCCGAGCGATCTAGACCCACGCCCACAGACCGCGCACCAGCTGTGGTCGATGAGCGCCCTCTCTCTCTCTCTCTCGGTAGACAAAACTGCACAAGGACGTGCTTCGTGATTCATCATTCCCACAGAATTCAAAACAGATGAATAAGACGTTCAACATGGGAAGTACATAGATGCGATCTGGGTACACGGATTTCTTCTTGTATTTCAGTATGAACTGTAAACTACGATAGTGCCCTCTGATTTGTATGTATTTCAGTGAGCCGCCCTAGTGCCAGCTAGTTCGGAAGTTGCAACATGCCCCTTAAAAATTCCAACATAATCGGAAAGACCTTCTATTTGCACATCACCCCGAATCCACGTAGAGATTCCGACTAATCCAGTCGGATTTGAGTAAGCTATGCCTCGAGGCACTAACGTCACTAAGACGCCAACCTAGGGACCAATGGGCTTGCTGTATTGGAATTCTAAGTTACGGCGAGTCGAGGGTGAGGGGGAGGCTCTGGGTTTGGCTCTCGGTGCGTTAGAACTCGATTCAGCGATTTTGGCCGCTGAGCTTTGTGAATTAGAACCTCGGAGCGAGTCACTTACCAGAAGTTTGCTTGAAAAGATGGCAGCAGGCCGCGTACAGTACACTCCAATTAAAATACCACCACGGTATATAACATAGGAAAGTCGATTTCACTACCCTGCAGACAGTATTAGATAATTTTATCTTCTTCACAACTCTTTGGCCCTCTTCCAAATTATTCACTCCTCACAGACCTTCGCTTTCTGACATATCACTCGATTCATCACTGTCCACTCCTTTATCTTCAATTATAACACGTTCAATAGCGTTTCCGATTATGCCTTCTTGCTCATAAAAGATTTGTTCTAATTTTCCCACATGCCAACATACATTCTTCCAGTCCTCTTGCCCAATTTCTTCGAATCTCTGACGACACAATTCCTCATGGTCCTTAATTTTAAATGTTGTGTTCTTGATTGCAACCCAGTGTTTTACATCTGCCCAAATAAGTTGGCGTTTAAATCGGGACGGTACGGCGGAAGTCTCAGCACAGTACGTTCTTTATCTGCTAAAATCTAATCAATCACGTAATATTTGTGCTCTGACTTATTTAATTTGATTAAATCGTATAGTTGATCTTTCAACATGTCACAAAATGGGATGTTTACTTCCAATATCCAGGCTTTCATTTCATCCTTCTTTGAGTTAGACGTCGGTGGTTTGTCTGTTAAGGTGTTGTGATACGAGGCGTTATCAATGACCAGAAGACAATATTTATCAGGCTTCCACACTGCTGCAACTGACACAGACTGTACTGACCGACGGAAACTCCTTCCTTCCTTCTTTGAGTGGTCCGCATACTAGGCTCTCCCTACAAGGTCAGCGGCCATAATCGGTGGACCGAGTTCTAACAGCACAAAACGTCGGACAATTCCACCCGAATCTATGTTTGGAAATATAGAAAATTTTTGAACTAGTCGAAGTTCCGCTACGGTAGAAATTTGAGCTGTCACATAACAGAGCAGCATCTTCATAGTCGGGTACTCGGAACGAGTGTGCAAATGAATCGAAATTATCGCCAGGTTCGGGAAAGAGCGTGTCGCCGTCATGATTCGCATTTCGTTGCTGAGCGGTTCACAGAAAAGTAGCAAGGGATTTCGACGGACGCAAACTTTCGAGAATTAACACACATTCTGCTCGTAAATAAACCATGTTCGCACCTGCACAGCTTCTGCGCAAACGGCTTGAGCAGAGGCCTAGCAACGAGAAGTCTTGACGTCAGCGGTGAGTTGGGAACAGTCTGTTACACGGGGGGGGGCCCTTGCTTATGACTTAATTTTTTAACCGTAGCACGTGTCTGTTTTTAAATGGTACAAGCAATGGCTTCATGAGAATATTGAGTAGGCTTCGGGCTGGACGACCGGGGTTCAGTACCAGGCAGGGAAAGATTTCTCATTTCGTCACAACGTCCAGATCAATGTTCTGTGACCCGTTCAGCCTTCCATGTGATGCCCTGAAGGTTTCGAGGTTAATGACGAATGGCGCTACACTGAAACATCCTAATGGTGCTTAATTATGCACAGACACTTAATTATGTACATTTTATGAAGTGAAATAATTCGGTTACTTTTTATATACCCCGAAAGTTTCCACCGTTGACAGCTTCAGAGCAAATTTATATGAGTTTTAAGATGAATGCCTTCTGGAATCGACGTTTCAGAGATGATTAGAGTCTCCGTCCAACATCTAGAGGACTGTGCAGTGCAGCGTCTCTGAAGACTAGCTTTATACCTGCAGTAGGAACTTTAAAATCTCACCGATTTGTTTACGCATTACATGGCAAATACCATTTTGTAAAGCAAACCGAATATCTGTGCGCTCTGAATGCAAACGAGCACATTCTACCTTTGCTCTGCGAGTCCATCGGTCTGCACGTAAGAGCTCAAAAACCACTGCTTAAGGGATTTACGTGAAATTTGATACCCCCATAAATTTCACTATACGCACTCCGGTTGTTCTTAAACAATCGGTGTCCCTAGTTTCTCGGGAGAAGTGTTGGACGGGAATAGAGATCAGGGAAGCTGTGTGCGCAAGGACACAGAGAATATGTTCACAATTAATATGAGAAATGCCAATATAAAGCTCTTGAAGGACGGGATAATTGGATGGTATTACAATTCAATTTCGCAATGCGAAATTAATTAGCCAGTGTCGACTGTGATCAGCATTTCGGTTGTTTCCACAAAGCTTAGCAAACTTCCACTATTACCCATTCAAGAGACACAGATTATTAGGGCAGTCCCAGCTCGGCAACCATTTTGTTTCCACTGACCTCAATTACAACAGAACTTTCAGCAAACTTAGGCCCCTGACCACATTCAGATGCTGTTAGTATCATACAAAGAGTATTTTAATCAGAGAAGTAAAACCTGTGGACACAGATTAATATTTTGAATGCCATTCGAGTGTTTAGGACCCCAGCAGAATATTACGCCTGAAACAGGTCACCCAGAACTGTCGTTGCTGTGAAATCTAGAACAGTACGATGGAGTCCGAGAAGGGGAAGTTGGCGAATGGATACAAAATTTTTGGCTTGGAAATCTCTTGAGAAACTTGTTAGAGCCAGAGGAAGACGACAGAGGAACATGAGGATTAATCGGAGCTGGATGAAAAACAGCGATGACCATGTTTGCCATTGTGCTTTTGTGTCGTGACTCTTAAGTCTGCTTCTGGGTACGAACATTCCCGTGAACCTCCTCGAGTACGTTCGATGCGTTCATTAAGAAGAATTAAAGAACAATAACAGAATTCGTACGCAGTGGGAGCCCATTTCTCGTACCCGTTCAAGTGTTCATGATGACAGCAGACTCCGTCCCGAGGCCATATCCACCTGAGCTGCAGGTAAACGCACCGAAGCCTACGTCGTCTTTCTTTAAAGAAGACACGGCTTCATTTCGCACGCAACCTCAGTTACGTATCCTTCTTGGATTGATGTTCTTATTTATTTATTTATTTAGTGTTCTGTCTGACGACAGGTCCATATGAACAGGATCCTTCCATCCTTTTCTCGGACTGGGACCTGTTCATATACGTTCTTGGCAGATGATCCAGAAGTGGTTTGCCATTGCCTTCTTCTGTGTGTGAATGGAGTAATTGTTGGGATGCCACGGAGGAAAACTCCGTGTTACCTAGACCACGGCCTTGCCCAACACAAGTTATAAATTCGGGCACCGCCGGGAATCGAACCCGAGACCCCAGGATTACAAGGCCAGCGTTCTAACCGCTAGACCACCTCATCTTATTATTATTTAGTGTTCTGTCTGACGACAGGTCCATATGAACAGGATCCTTCCATCCTTTTCTCGGACTGGGACCTGTTCATATACGTTCTTGGCAGATGATCCAGAAGTGGTTTGCCATTGCCTTCTTCTGTGTGTGAATGGAGTAATTGTTGGGATGCCACGGAGGAAAACTCCGTGTTGCCTAGACCACGGCCTTGCCCAACACAAGTTATAAATTTGAGCACCACCGGGAATTGAACCCGGGACCCCAGGCTTACAAGGCTAGTGTTCTGACCGCTAGACCACCGTGGCGATTGATGTTCTGCCGGTCTAAAACTGCACCTGTAATAAATGTTTCCTTCTTCTCCCGCGTTCAAGTCGAATAACTACTTCTACACACCGCACTCGTCTCTCCGTTAACCTCTCACAACTCCTTAACAACTCCGCAATCAAAGCCAGTCACTGAAGTTCCGCGAAAATCGGCCAATTAGAGTTTGTGGCACTGAGTCAGGGGATTCAATACCGGGCAGATACACTCAGGTTGTTAATAATAACGTTCAGGCGAGTGATTTATTTTCTATGAGAACCGTAACAAACGCCTTGTTATGTTGGGTTCCGTTCGTTTCTTTGATCTGAGACGTGTACAGTTCTCTAAAATCAAAAGGATATCTCCGGGTTCTTGGAAGGACCGATTCTGTTTGACGTTGATTCGCATTTTAAGTATCTCCCCTCAAAACTACTTCTGCAATTTCACCAACTTCTGTGAATCGGAGAAGACTGTTTATACAAATGATTGCTCTTATATTATACTTGTTTATCGTAACTCAAGCAAGACGACATGAAAATTACTTAAATGTAATATTAACAATACTCCTTGCTCCTTAAATTTAATTAATTAATAAGTAATTAGTCTAATGAGGCATTCTGCCGAAGATGCGGACAGACGCGGGAATTTTGTGTGTCAGTGGGAAATATTACCTTCACAACACGTTCACTGAAAGTTCACGGATATCCTCATTCACTACCCATGTTCATGCTACTGAACTTTTGGGCACAGATTAATTACCAAAAATCAACCGAAAAGATATTATACTCCATAAAATCGTAAAACACAATATCCTTGTATTTCTGTAAACACGGACGTGCGGCTTAATATAGGTAAAAAAACATAATGTTATATACAGCCACGTGCTGCCACCTAAGTCAGTAGAGAGACTTTATAACCTCTGAACTATGAAAACTTTCTGTGGAAACAAATACATTTATGGAAAATTTAATACTTTAAAGCTGACATTTCTTCACACAGCTGTACTGTAAGTAACTCTTTCACCTTTACGAGAATATGTGAACCGACTATTATAAACCTGTGCCCGTTTACATCTTGTGACCTATGGCCTCTCAACCCAATGGAAGGAAACTTATAGTACTTTAAACTTTAAGAGACTTAGTGCAAAATATATGTCAATTCAGAACTTAGTCTTTTGCTTGTAATCTACTTAACATCACTGAAAGTAGCTCAGTTTTCATAGATTCTAATTAGGTTAATTAATTGCATGAGATTTGGAAGGAAGCATTTGTGTCCCAATTAACGGCACTATCACAATACTTGTTTGGAGTTACTGAGAAAAGCCACTAAAACTCTCAGTCAGGCTATCCGGTTTCGTGGCCGAGATGTTTACCAGATACCTTCCGAATGCAAGCAGTAATGCTACCCACATAACCACGACGTTTGGCGTCAGCTTAGGAGAACGGAGAACGGAGAACATCACAGACGGAGGACTTCACACTGGAAGGACTCTACTTATTTTAAACAAATTCAAATCACGGTTTGCCTTGTGTTCGAAAGACAACGAAGACGACGGCCGCGAACGGATTATGCAACCACTTTTACGCCTGCAAAGATTCATCGGATGAAGTCCACGTGGTCTACTTACAGCACTCCGAAGGAGACGTATTTTTTGAAGGATTTTGGGCATTTATATTGAAACATTTGATTAATATTGGGCGCGTATGAGCAGAGACAGCTGAGTAATGAGGAAACTTAGCTGTTAAATGAAGGAAAACCGAAGACAAACAAGTGATTTGTTTACTGGTAAACATTGAAGTGAACAAATGTTGACGAAAAGACGCGCACGGTTTCTGAGAAAATTACTCAAACGAAAGTAAACTTTCCCTGTCCCTTGTGCACCAGAGAGGCGGAAGTAACTGCCAATTTTTCGTCGTTACGGCCACCCTAATAGCGCGAAGGGAGACGCTTCCTTCGGAGGAAAACAGAATGCACTAAGAACCAAGACAGGCAGAAGGCACGAGTACTGTGTCCGGTGCACGGTGAAAATCTGTTCACACAAAGAGGTAAAGAGTGGAGCCTCGCTGATAAAAATCTTCAAACAAATTATTTCTGAGGCTACGTTACTCCCAAATATAAGACACAACAGTCGTCTCTGACGTTTCACAGATTAAGGCAATATGGCCCTTTCCGATTAAGAAACAATTCTGAGACTAAGTATTCTTAATATTTATAGTTTAGATGCGTCATGTTTGTGTTTAAAATTCAAATATATATTTATTATTCAAGTCTATATAAAAACTTTTAAATTGTACATCTACAATTAATGAAAAGCTTGCATTAATAAATATAGAATAGTTTTAAAGATAAAAAACCTGAAGATGATGCTATGACATTGAAACATGTAGTAGTATAAAGCGCAATATTGTAACATCGAGATAACGATGAATGGCGCAGAATATTAATATTAATTTTAAATTTTAACATCAACAATTTAAAAGTTTGTGTATAGACTTGAATAATAAATATATATTTGTATCCTTAATATACTCATCAGGATATCGACCAAACGATAAAGCGTCTACGACACAGGACAAGAAAAAAATATAAACTCGTACATGCATTCTTCAAGCGGGATTCAACCCAAAATTTGAGCTGTTTCACGACCGTACACGCCTCAGAACGTAAAGACAGTTCTTATAGGCTTTAGAACCAGCGGGTATTGCATCGAAGGGGTGGGACTACGTGTCTGAGAAACTGCGACCGCTAATGGAAAATTTTTTCAATATTCCAGACGATGGATATTGAGCAGTGATGGGGTTATATCTTCTGTACAGGATACAAGTTTAAACCAAGGACTTAAAATGTCTTCACATCGAGTACTAACACTTTTCACAGCACAGAACTGCATATGAGTAAAACAGTTACGATTTCATAATTTCTTACGACTACATAAGTCAATCAGTAACAGTGAAGTGTCTGGGGGTTTGGTCCTCAGCCTACATTTCATTGTCCAAACCACGTCAGAGATTTCGACTTCATAGGACATGAGGAGTCTACACTTTCACTGGGTGAATTTTATCCCCATCAGAGTAAGAAATCCAAGGAAATTGCAGTAACTGGTCGAGGTTCAAAGTACCAGACAAGTACACCTCTTGAGGCTGTGCCAAATTCATTGGCAAATCCTTTGGTATTACTACTAATGAAGTATGACAGCCTTGGTGCTAATGCACTTATCTTGCGTGGTCCATTTAGACAGCTTGGAAGAATTTGTAGTGCGGTCAAAGCAGACGGATTTAGCAAAATTGTTTCCATGACATCATGACACTGACCGGATCATATTTAAGGCACCAAAGGAATGGAATTTGTTGACAGACTCTGCAACCTCTCAGTTTGCCTCTCTTGAAGTTCGCTTCTCTTAAATGACCTGCCTTGCTGTTCAATTAAGTACGCAATGGGCGACTATCGTACGTAAAACATAAAATATCCTGTATTCGGTCAGAACCATTCGGAATCTCGTCTTGAATACTGGCTACAATAGTTGGGCGATTAATGGTTTTGCTAGGCGCCTACAGGCGAATGTCGAAGAAACTTTTCAGTAGATAATTGTCATGTTCTTCCGAATACTGTTGTAAGAATCATTCACGAAAATAATTCCTTTACATTTGAATCAATATGAGAGGTCGATAAATGTGCCTTATTTAAATAACAGACGAATCACAAAGTAACTTCAGTGATGCAAGAATCAGTCAAACGCCAGATGGTCTCAGGAACTGGCCCATTACATTTTAACTTCATATATTAATCGGGAATATTTTAACTACTGCCTGATAGCCAGTGCATGCGAAGTGGAGTCAACATCGCTAGATTGGCTTACACGATTGATTTCCCAGTAGCCATGAAAATTCATGAAACTTCACAATAATAATAACAACAGTGCCGTACGTTAAACAGCAGCCACTGCTATAAGAACCAACCCCACTACCTGCAGAACAGACGCGACGTTTGGCAGAAACTGGAATTCAAGATGGCGCACGACATAGTTTGCTTTAAAATACCGCCACTAAGCCAGTGCCGCGTTCATGAATGAGTTTTAACGCTCCAAGACAAAACTCATACTGCCACGTAATTACAATTCTGGCCTATGTAGTTCACAATGAATGTCAGAGGAATCACAAAACAAATTTCACGCTGCAGATTTAAATCAAGAATAGTCCGAGGAAATAAGATGAGATGGTCTAGCGGTTAGAACGCTGGTCTTGTAATCCTGGGGTCTCGGGTTCGATTCCCGGCGGTGCCCGAATTTATAACTTGTGTTGGGCAAGGCCGTGGTCTAGGCAACACGGAGTTTTCCTCCGTGGCATCCCAACAATTACTCCATTCACACACAGAAGAAGGCAATGGCAAACCACTTCTGGATCATCTGCCAAGAACGTATATGAACAGGTCCCAGTCCGAGAGAAGGATGGAAGGATCCTGTTCATATGGACCTGTCGTCAGACAGAACACTAAATAAATAAAAAATAGTCCGAGGAAATAAAAAGGTGGTCAGGAGAATATGAGCATAAGAGGCTAATTAGCCTAATTAACAACGGAATGAATAAAAATTAACAAGAATGAGCTTCACTGTTTGTGGCCCTTTGTATTGTAGGAGTGATTACCCATCTCCGCGTGATTGGTTATCTTTATAAAGACATGTTTAATTAGCAGAGAACATTCGCGCCTGAGAGACAGGACGTAATGGGATGACGAGAAAACCATGCAATGAGCAGCTTTATAACTTCCACTTTTACTATTAGGGTGATTCAATCAAGGCGGATGAGATGGGCTACAAACGTAGCACGCACGGCGAAATTGACATGAAAAAGTCCGCAAAATTTTATCGGGAATCCTGAAAGCTAAAACCTACTCGTATAACAAATTATGCTAATAAAACAAATGTTAGATAAATTAGGTGGGATGGTATGGGCTGCACTGATTAGGTTCAAAATCGTGAGACTTACGAACACCTTAATAAGTCCCCCGCTCCCGTAAGTGGCTGAGAATTTGTTGAGCAGCTTAACGACTCCTAGCTTCTGAAAAACGATGCTAATCACTGGCCATCATTGCGGATTTAATTTTCGTGATGTGCACATTAAAATTTTAAAACACTTAACCCTTGGAGTATTCATAGGTTATGACTTCGATTCCTAGTAGCTACGCTCTTTGTATATCCACACGAACGTTCAAACGTCTGGTTTCGGCGTAATCTCACAAGCTCCAATGGCCATGTTGGTTAGAAATTATGAGGCTCCGTTGCTTCGAATCGAAGTTCGAACAAATATTTTTCGAAATAAACCGAAGGACAATCCTTCAAACGTGATTCCCTTACAGGACAGCAAGTGGGGTCACAGAATGCGATGAAAGTGACTCCACAAGGGTTCGATCGTTGGATCCTTTAAGTCAGCTTTAACCTGACTCTTAACTCCATTCACTTGCTTTTATATTTCGAAAATATGGACGCCTTACAAAGCGTTTGACTTAAAGACGAACTTCGGCTATCGAAAAGTAGCAGTTTTTCAGTCCCACGGGCGACCGACTAAAAACTTCGCGGAACAAATCCCGTCCTGATAAAGTACGATGCAGCCTGTTACTTTGTTAGCTGGTCCATAAATTCCTGACGTTCTTTAAAGTCGAATGTTTTACAAGAACCTGCAACAGAGTCATTACTCGGCCAGACACACCCACGCCTGTCTCTTGGATCAAGGGACGAAATTATTTTCTCATCTACATCCCAAATGGCCTCTTATTTTCGAATTTTGAGACTTCAATGCTAAATGCGTTCGCTAGTTTCAAATAGCCTTCGCTGAAGTGTTCATGGAATGTCTCAGTTTGGGAAAAAAATTATCTTAAAATAGGCCACGACATTTCCCTCTGTCACAATTCTCAGCTCACCGATCAAATCATCTGTTACGTGACACGCACAGACAGGCCTTATTCCTGAGTTCATTACCACGCGAACTCCGGTTATACACTACAGATAGGCCCAGATACATTTGATGACTTGACAAGAGATTAAGGACATTTCCTGAGAACGTCACATTCAAATGTTTTCATTCTTATATTTCATTACAAAGCAGGGACGTACAAAGTGTTGTGAGGCCAATACAGGCAGAAGAAATCTCATGATTCAACATCACGGCAACTATAAAAACAACCGAATTAACACTTTAGAATGATGGTAATGATGATTATGATGACAATAATAATAATTCGTGCCTGAACCTACCAACATTATGGACTTTATGAGATGATAATGTTGCGTCATATTGTGATGAATTATAATTGTTTAATTTTAACCGTCTAATCACAATAAAATATTTTATTAAATATTAAAATATTAAAATATTATTACTACAATTAACATTTAATATTTAAAATATTTAAAATATATTAAAATGATGTTCTTTCTATCTAAATGTTCGATTTACAATTAGAGCATCATCTTTTTCACGACATGTTTCGGTTTTCAATGAACCATCTTCAGGTGTATAATCGATATAAACTCAAATGTAATCCTTCGTCAGATGTCCATTAAATATCGGAAAGTTATCCTCTTCTAGATCAATTGTACTTTGTTATCACATTCAATGTTGTTTCGTAAATGTATGTCGCGTGTAGCGTGATCTTGCGTGGGTGAAATGTTTGTAGTGGTTTTTTTATAATTTAATATGAAGAGTGGAGGAGGTCCGTCAATTATACACCTGAAGATGGTTCATTGAAAACCGAAACATGTCGTAAAAAAGATGATGCTCTAATTGTAAATCGAACATTTCGATAGAAAGAGCATCATTTTAATATATTTTAAATATTAAATGTTAATTGTAATAATAATATTTTAATATTTTTTATATTTAATAAAATATTTTATTGTGATTAGACGGTTAAAATTAAACAATTATGGACTTTGTCTTACTATTCTGACTGGAAGGATGCGGTCATGATGTATATACTTTTAGGTGCTAATTCACAATTTTTCTGAAGGGACTTTGGGAAACCACGATGAACATCAGTCAGTGCCGAGATCGTAACTCGGGACCTCCGGAACACGAAGACGCTGCTTCAGTGTGACATCGCGGAAGGAAGACGCAATACGGGATGATAATAAATTATTGCCTCTTGGTTAACTTAATGACGCTGTTCCAACTACAAGAGATTGTAAACTGAGAAATGAACCTCCACGCTCCATAAAATGCAGGAATTTTTAGACTATTGGCTCGTAAAGAGGGAATTTTTCAGTGGATTCGGTTAGTTGGGCACCAAATCACGTAAAGCGATTTCTATTTAAACCGACGTGGGTTCACTGTAACTCCTCCGCACAAGAGACGCAGAAACTCGTGTCGAACCTCACGCAATGTCTCAAAAGCAACTGAAATTTGGCGTGAAAATGTACAAATCATGGCTGCCTGAAACCTGCATTTGTGACATTTCGTGAATATGTATAAGGTATCACCACCTTGTCGAAGGCAATCTGCCGGGTGAGGAGGCTTGCGTGCTCAAATGACCCTTAGGGCTATGCCGGCCTGAGCTTCGGCTCATGGTAGGGTCACCCAAGCCGGACAGGTCTAAGGAGATGCGCTAGACTAAGAGTGATACCCTGGTCCTCCAGGTTGGGGGTTGGGTGTAGGGCTAACAACCTTTCACCTTTAAAAAAAATATGTGTTACGAAAAAATCAACCAAGCCTCGGATCAGGACGGACTCTTTGGCACGACCACGGCAATTGAAAAAGGACATGAGATTTGGTACCTGGAACATTAGGAGCCTCTATAGGGCTGGGGCACTGAAATCAGTGTGTAGGGAATTAGGTAATTATAAGTTAGACTTAGTGGCAGTGCAGGAAGTGCGATGGGAGGGGGAGGGCACGATCCCAGTGGACAATTTTACATTTTTCTATGGAAAGGGGAATGACAATCATCAGCTAGGGACGGGTTTTTTTGTTCATAGCAGAATTAGGGCAGCAGTTAAGAGAGTAGAATTTGTTAGTGACAGGTTGTCTTACGTAATTTTGGAAGGACGTTGGTGCGACATCATTGTCCTTAATGTTCATGCCCCAACTGAAGACAAAAGCGATGATATCAAGGATAGCTTTTATGAAGAATTGGAATCAGTATTTGATACATTTGGCAAGTATCACATGAAAATTCTGCTAGGAGATTTCAATGCAAAAATTGGGAGGGAGGATGTCTTCAAACCCACAATAGGCAGCGAGAGTCTCCATGCACTTAGTAATGATAATGGCGTCAGAGCAGTGACCTTCGCTACGTCAAAAGATTTAATTGTAAAAAGTACAAAATTTCCACACCGTGATGTTCATAAATACACTTGGACTTCCCCAGATGGCAGAACACACAATCAAATAGATCATGTTTTAGTAGATAAGAGAAGGCAGACAAATGTAATTGATGTGAGATCATTCAGAGGAGCAGATTGCGACACTGATCATTATCTGGTGGTAGCAAAAGTGAGGGAGCGGCTTTCAGTAAGTAGACGAACTAAACAAAATTTTGACACAGAAAGATTTGATTTGAAAAAATTAAGTGAGGGAGAGGCAAAGGAACAATATCAAGTTGAAATTTCGAATAGGTTTCAAATTTTAGAGGCAAATGAGGATAATGAAAGTGTGGACATCAACAGGGAGTGGGAAAATGTCAGAAACTGCATCAAAATTTCAGCAAAAGAGAAACTAGGATACTACAGGAGAAAGCAAAATAAACCGTGGTTTGATGAAGAATGTTCAAAATTAATAGATCGAAGGAAGCAAACAAAATTTCAATGGTTGCAGAACCCAAACAAAACAAATGCGGATAATCTATGTAACGTGAGACGTGAGGCTAGTAGAACCTTTAGGACTAAGAAAAGGGAATACCTGAAGGGCAAAATTGCTGAACTTGAGACAAATAATAAGGAAAAAAACATCAGAGACCTGTACAGAGGCATTAATAACTTTAAGAAAGGATATCAACCCCAGACCAATTTGGTAAAGGATGATAGTGGCAATTTGCTTGCAGATCCAATAAAAATTGTGAATAGGTGGAAAAATTTCTTTAGCGAGCTCTTAAATGTTCATAATACTGGTGATATTAGACAGATTAAAATGCATACAGCTGAACTGTTGGTGCCAGAACCTAGCTTAGATGAAGTGGAACTAGCCATTGGGAAGTTGAAAAGTTATAAATCTCCAGGAATTGATCAGATTCCGGCCGAATTAATTAAAGCAGGTGGCAAAGGGTTGCATATGAGGATCCATAAGCTTATTCAGTTAATTTGGGATAAGGAAGAGATGCCACATCAATGGAAGGAATCCATAATTATTCCTATTTATAAGAAGGGGGACAAGACTGAGTGTGGTAATTACCGAGGAATATCGCTGCTATCAACCTCATACAAAATTCTATCCAACATTCTTTTGGCAAGATTAACCCCATATGCGAATGAAACTATTGGGGATCATCAGTGTGGGTTCAGACGAAACAGATCAACGATTGATCAGATCTTTTGCATTCGTCAGATACTAGAGAAAAAATGGGAGTTCGGTGGGACTGTACATCAGTTATTTATAGATTTCAAAAAAGCCTATGACTCTGTGAAGAGAGAAGTGCTATATAATATTCTTATTGAATTTGGTATACCAAAGAAGCTAGTGGGTCTAATAAAAATGTGCTTAAATGAAACCTGCAGCAAAATTCGAGTAGGTAAATATGTATCTGAGACATTCCTCATCAAGAACGGTCTAAAACAAGGAGATGCTTTGTCTCCCTTGCTCTTTAACTTTGCGCTAGAATACGCCATCAGGAAGGTCCAAGGTAGGCAGGAGGGTTTGCAATTGAACGGGACACATCAGCTATTGGCATATGCTGATGATGTTAATTTATTGGGGGACGATATAAATACAATAAAGAGGAACGCAGAAGTTTTACTAGAGGCTGGTAGACAAGTGGGGCTGGAAGTAAATTCAGAAAAAACTAAGTACATGTTAGTATCTCGTCATCAGAAGACAGGCGGGCAAAATTATCTTAGGGTAGCTAATAAATCCTTTGAAAGGGTTACAAAGTTCAAATATTTGGGAACAACAATAACAAATCAAAATGATACTTGTGAGGAAGTTAGGAGGAGACTAAATTCCGGAAATGCTTGCTACTTCTCAGTCCAAAATATTTTGTCTTCCCGTCTGATTTCTAAGAACCTGAAAATTAAAGTATACAAAACAATAATCTTGCCTGTTGTTTTGTATGGGTGCGAAACATGGTCTCTCACTCAGAGGGAGGAACACAGATTGCAGGTGTTTGAGAATCGGGTGTTGAGGAGGATATTTGGGCCTAAGAGGGAAGACGATGGGGCGTGGAGAAAACTGCACAATGACGAGCTTAAAAATCTGTACTGCTCCCCCAGTATTGTGAGGGTGATTAAGTCGAGAAGAGTGAGATGGGCGGGACATGTAGCGCGCATGGATGGGACAAGAGGTGTGCACCGGGTACTGGTTGGGAAACCTGAAGGGAAGAGACCGCTGGGGAGACCTAGACGTAGATGGGAGGATAATCTCAGGCGGGATCTATGGGAGATAGGAGTTGAAGGAAACTGGATTTTGTTGGCCCAGGACAGGGTCCGGTGGAGGGCTTTGGTTAATTCGGTGATGAACCTTCGGGTTCGGTAAGCCATCTAGTTAGTTTAGTTAGTTATGTATATTTAACGAAGCATGAGGCAATCGGACGTAATATGTCTTCTGCTTCTGAATTACATAAAACATAAGATGGTAAAGTTGCGTCATATTGTGATATAATAAATATATATTATTTAAATCTTGTCCGTCTAATCACAATAAATTCTTATTAAATATTAAAATATTACAATAATTAACATTTTAAAATATTTAAAATATTAAATGATGTTCTTTATCGAAATATTCGATTTACATTAGACCATCATTTTTCATGTTTCACGACATGTTTCAGTTCCTAAAAGAACCATCCTCAGGTGTATATAATTATATAAAGCTTCAAAACGATAAATAATTTCAAATACAATTTTCATACATTATTCCAGCGTAAATCGAATATTTCGATAAAGAACATCATTTAATATTTTAAATTTTAATTATTGTAATATTTTAATATTTAATAAGAATGTATTGTGATTAGACGGACAAGATTTAATATATACATAAAACATACTAAATTAGTATTCAGACTGATCCGGGTTTTATCCGAACAGACCTTATTGGTCTATCTACATAATACGTAAGTGCCAGATGGTGATCATTGATCCGTTGCCTACTACGTACATGGACGTCATCAACACATCACGGATATTATAATCTTGATACGAGATATTGCACATTGTACTACATAATCATATTATCCTTTGGTTAGGCAAAAATGAATAAGAATTTTATGTTTTCGTTACACATCTTTGCTTACTTTTAATCTACGAAGCAACTCAGTGACTTAAAAGTCACGACCTACTATTCATAACCCAACAAAACATATTTACGTGTTAAAGCTTCACAGCCTTCACAATTAAGCAAAGAAAACGTGGTTTTTATTTATACAAGCTCTTTCCTTACACTTTGCAAGAAAAATGTGTGTGTACGTACTCTTTTAAAATTTCCCGTCAAGAATAACGGGGCATTTTTCAGTCATGTAATAAAGAACAGTAATGCAAGTGAATCTATCAGTGCGATGTTCAACCAGTCACCTGAAGACAGAAGCAGAGAAAGGTTTCGAAACGTCATAGTAATTAAGAAAATTAAACATACCCCAGAAAATTGGCAATTTCCGATATAATGCTGGTAAAATCACTCAACCTTTGTCACGTACCTTTAAAGAACAGTGCAGTGTAATGTGTGCTACGCTAATTACTTATGCCAGATACTGATTTCTATCTGCAATAAATTAACTTCAAGACCAATGATGAATGCGAACTTACAAGAGACTATCTCGGAAGTCTGCATTCCCAAGCGGAGATGTCTGCCCAATTCTTGCCTTCTTAAAAAACGCCAATTAATGAAACATCTGAAATGAACGTTTTAATTGATCTCAAATTCAGGTGCGGATTCCAAGGCAGAGTAGAAGCATGATTTATTTTCAAAATACCACATACGAGGTGCGATCGGAAAGTTTCAAGACTGTGTCAATAGAGGGCGAACCGGATGTAGTACGAGCTTCTGCCGCTAGGGGGTGCGGCCTACATTCATAGTGAATCAGTGTGCAAGCCGGCATCATCGAATTAGCATTTGTTTCTTAGTTACGGGCGTTTTGGTAGTGCATTACACCGACCCTCCTGCGATTTCGGAATGGCGTGTGCATCAAATTTTGCCAAAGACTCGCCAAAACGGCTACGGAAACCTATGAAATGCTAAAGCAAGCATTTGGGGAGTCCGCAATGGGTCGTGCACAAACTTTTGTGTGGCATTCACGTTTTAAAAATGGCCGAACCTCTGTCGATGATGACGAGCGTTCTGGACGACCATCTTCGAGCACAACGCCCGAAAATGTTACGAAGATCGACGTCGTACCATCAACGACTTGTGTGACATTGTTGGGATAGGCTATGGGACCTGTCAGCTGATTCTAAAGGAAGAACTCCACATGCGACGCATCCTGTCTGACGACCAGAAGCAGAATCGACTTCTCGTTTGTCAGGAGCTCAAAGATCTTGCAAGAACCGACCCCAACTTCCTTTCTAAGCTCCGTGTGACTTCTTGCTCTTCCCAAAGATGAAAATTCAGCTAAAGGGAAGGAGATTTGAGACGATAGAAGAGATTCAGGCAGAATCGCAGATGGTGCTTGACAGGCTGACAAAGAAAGATTTCCAGGGATGCTTCCAGGCTTGGCAGCGGCGCTGGGATCGTTGTGTTCACTCCCAGGGGAACTACTTCGAGGGTGATGGATGAATTTAATACCTGAGATAAGTGTACGGGTTTTTAATAGGCGCAGTCTGGAAACTTTCAGATCGCACCTCGTAAATTGGCAATTCGTGGTTCAGTGTCCGGTTTAAAAATCAGCCAACAACGTAAATAAACTGTTAATTATAAGTGACAAATCGTAGAATAAATGTCTCCTCGCCAACAAAAACAATTAAGTAAGTTCCTTCAGCTGTTGAGCGAGTGGCTTGTGCTGAATTACTCTTCTGAAGGAAAATCATTCCCACAAAAGCCTATGGAGTAGAACACACGGTCTCAAGAGGACACTGCATGACTGATCCGAGGTTCATAAGCGAAAAGAAATCATTCAAATAACTGTCTCTATCTGGATATTCCAACATCAATCAACGTCAACCGATGTGCATCGCGGCCACGCAGATCCCGTAACCGCTCGAAAACAATTCTCGTCAATCACGTGACTCCGAAAGACGCGATCACCCCAGCTGAGACGACGATGTTGCGATAGCAGCGCACGGCTGTCCAACAGAAGCCTGTTTCTGAGGCCACAATGACTCCTGCCCCTATAAAGTGTCGCATTATGAAGGAAATTATGCCTGCTTATTTGTCCGTCCATCCGTCTGAATTTTTTTGTGTGCTAAAAGTTATCTCGTGGATTTCTATAGCATTTGGTATTGATGGTGCATTGCAGGCGAAGTACCAATTCTGGTTTAGCATAAAAAGATTCTATTAAAATGTCATTAAACTTTAAGGCAAAGACTGGAAACCTTTGGTTTCAGAGTTTGCCTAGCAATTATATAGAGGACAGTGCGTGTTAAAGTACTTCACTCTCCCTGAAAGAGACTTACACTGCAATTCCTTGTGGAATTTCACTCCTGACATCGCCTCGTGCTTCTACGAGTTACAACCGAAGTAGCGTGCGCTCTACAGTCGAGACAAACCGCTGTCAGGAACCTGGGATATCGAAATGTACAAATCTCCACAGAATCATCGATCCATTTGCAGCCACTGGGTTGTGATACATCGACCTCGCGAAGCCGTTTTAACGTCACACCTCCTCCACGCGAAATAAATTGTGTTCGACGTACAACACGACATTCAGCAGAAAACTGTAATGAGACAAGAAAAGAAATGCGACTCTTTTCTGTTCAGAAGACGAGCGAGCCTGACTCTTTGTGCGTTGACAGCAAAGCGGGAGTGTTAATTGAAGGGAGAGTCTTGTATTACAAGAGACAGAGAGGCAGCCCGCAGGTAGGATGATCATTAAGCGGTTAGCGTAGTCACAGCCGAGGACTCCGGCCTCAGTGGCGCCACTCGTAGCAGGTTGTTCGGTTCTACTAGCATCAGGTGGGTGCACGAAGGGGATATCTGCGGGTTTTAAACGTGATAATAATGTGCAACATAAGAATGAAGGAAACACAATGTAAAACAATTCGGAAACGATTCTGTACTTCATACAGCAATACGTGAATTTACTACTAACTAACTAACTAGATGGCTTACTGAACCCGAAGGTTCATCACCGAATTAACCAAAGCCCTCCACCCTGTCCTGGGCCAACAAAATCCAGTCTCCTTCAACTCCTGTCTCCCATAGATCCCGCCTGAGATTATCCTCCCATCTACGTCTAGGTCTCCCTAGAGGTCTCTTCCCCTCAGGCTTCCCAAATAGTGGACCCAACCAACTAGATGGCTTACCGAACCCAAAGGTTCATCACCGAATTAACCAAAGCCCTCCACCGGTCCCTGTCCTCAAAATCCAATCGCCTTCAACTCCTATCTCCTATAGATCCCGCCTGACATTATCCTCCCATCTACGTCTAGGTCTCCCCAGAGGTCTTTTCCCCTCAGGCTTCCCAAATAGTGGACCCAACCAACCAGATGGCTTACGGAACCCGAAGGTTCATCACCGAATTAACCAAAGCTCTCCACCGGACCCTGTCCTGGGCCAACAAAATCCAGTCTCCTTCAACTCCTATCTCCCATAGATCCCGCCTGAGATTATCCTCCCATCTACGTCTAGGTCTTCCCAGAGGTCTCTTCCCCTCAGGCTTCCCAACCAATACCCGGTGCACACCTCTTGTCCCATCCATCGACTTAATCACCCGGACAATACTGGGGGAGGAGTACAGATTTTTAAGCTCGTCATTATGCAGTTTTCTCCACGCCCCATCGTCTTCTCTCCTAGGCCCAAATATCCTCCTCAATACCCAATTCTGAAACACCTGCAATCTGTGTTCCTCCCTCTGAGTGAGAGACCACGTTTCGCACCCACACAAAATAACAGGCAAGATTACTGTTTTGCATACTTTAATTTTCAGGTTCTTAGAAATCAGACGGGAAGACAAAATATTTTGAACTGAGAAGTAGCAAGCATTTCCAGAATTTAATCTCCTCCTAACTTCCTCATGAGTGTGAATTTACTACACATGGCTTTATAAATACTAAGTCATATAATTATTCATGAAATTAAAACCTTCAAAGTTCTTAATTTACAGCCCTTGGAATTCCTTCTGTGAATTTAGTAAAATTTAATTTCAGAAAGAACCAAGTCCGATGTAATTGGGTTTGCTCCCAGGTAATATTCGACCCAAAGTGAACTGGGAACCTCCTTCAGTTGTTATTTTATCCCAAATTAAATCAGTAATAACCCGTTGTTGGTCGATCCAAAAGCTTTTCTCTGATATTACAATAAATATGGTTTAGTATCCGAAGAAGTACATTGATTGGTTTGTTTGTTAACATTTGAGCAGGTTGGCCTGATGTAATTACCGGAAATTCGTCTGCAACGGATGTGACTTTTCTATTTTTACACAAACTGCCTTGACCTATTTATGGATTCCAAAGGTAGAAACGATTACATTGGTCAGGCTCTACGCGCATCGTAAACATTCGGGCATGAAAACTAAAGAAATCGTTCGACCCGACGTCTGTTGACTCATCCTGCTGTTAAACTTATGCAGAATCATGGGCACTCCCACGGCCTCGTCTCTGGTAATTCAGAAGAACAAAGGCGATTGACATGTCAATGCCTCGGTGTCCAACAAGTAACACTAAGTTCTTGTCCTTGTTCCAGCTCACCGACAAATGCGCACGGTGACCAACTATTTCTTGGTCAACCTGAGCATATCGGACCTCATGATGTCACTGCTCAACTGCATCTTCAACTTCATCTTCATGCTGAACTCTGATTGGCCGTTTGGAGCCGCGTACTGTACTGTGAACAACTTCGTGGCCAATGTGACGGTCGCTGCCAGCGTGTTCACGCTCGTCGCCATTTCAATAGACAGGTAAGTCGGACGAACTACGCAGTAGACCCTAAAATTCCAAATATTAAAGAGAAGATACAATCCAACTTCGAGTAAAAGCATTTGACATTTCCATTCCGATTTTAAGTCATTTGCCTTCCTACTGACTTATTTCAGATACAAATTAAGTCTATCTGTGCATTTGCTGAGCTCCATAGTCACAAGTTCCGACAGAGAAGTGTTTAATGACATCGGGTCGTGGTGGGAGTTCCCTCGCCGACAGAAATCGAAAGATTTTGCTCCCCCAATGGAAGGTTTCGACTTTTCTGTTGAGCTCTGTCCATCAGGCAGATAAAAAAGGCATCACGACCTCGATGTAATGAGTTACGGATTGACAGATGGAATGTTAGTTTATAAAACGCCCTTTAACTAAGTCGAGGGCACATGGTGATCGTCGGTAAGTCTGATTTATCAAGGCAGGAAAGCGTACGAATGGAATTTACCACAGCCTACTGCGTTTATACTGAAATTTACCTTCCGTCTTTCTTTTTGAATACACCAATCCATTACAGTCAGTAGGTTACTCAACAAGGAAGTCATTCAGAACTCAACAGAACGTCCTGACTGCTCCATTCTTTGGTTATTTAAAGAATCCGTTTCAGATACAGAGGTTGCGTTGTCTAAACGTATATGAGCGCATGATTCTGAACGAATGACAGGACAGGAGTCGAAGTCGGTACCCTTCTCCGGGAGCTGTAGCTGCGCGGGACGAATCGGTAATGTGTCGACGAAAACTAATCGTGTGGTAACTGTTATCGTCTGGGGTCTCAACGCCGGACATAATCATTGTCGCCTGAAAGTCTCAAGTGTCTGACTCAGTAACGTTTTTGTGTGAAAAGTTCCTCGACGCCGCGTGGCTTACATTCCATTTCGCGCAAGTTTGGATTCGCTTTTTGAAAAACGCGTTTATGTCTCGCTTGGAAGCTCCATATACTCGAGCCGGGAACAGACGTTTTTCAAATCTTGTTTCAAAATTAAAAATCTCATTCTGCAAAACATCGGCTGGAGGTAGGCATTTCTAAGCTGCACGGACAAATTGTGTTTTAATCTGTGTTCTGAATGGCACGCTGCGAATTACACTAAAGGAAATCACAACACTTTCAGTAAACGACTGGACGTTTCTGAATAACGTCCACCACAAAACTGCTTTCCAGGGCTCAAATCATGAACGTCATTACAAAACCTTTCGCCTCCTTATTACATGCATGATAACACAAACACAAGACACAACAATTAACTTCACCTCTTATCTCGAATTTTATACAATACAACTTAATTAACTTTGGTCTTGTGATATTTGGAGATAAGGCCTTCCGTGTCCAGACTTTACTGTCAGTGTTAATTAACTTTTGTGTAGACAAAAACCAACTAATCTGACTCATCTTAGGTTAGGTGCTGATGACGTCATCTCAGAGGATCTGTTTCTTATTTTATTATTTAGTGTTCTGTCTGACGACAGGTCCATATGAACAGGATCCTTCCATCCTTTTCTCGGACTGGGACCTGTTCATATACGTTCTTGGCAGATGATCCAGAAGTGGTTTGCCATTGCCTTCTTCTGTGTGTGAATGGAGTAATTGTTGGGATGCCACGGAGGAAAACTCCGTGTTGCCTAGACCACGGCCTTGCCCAACACAAGTTATAAATTCGGGCACTGCCGGGAATCGAACCCGAGACCCCAGGATTACAAGGCCAGCGTTCTAACCGCTAGACCACCTCATCTTATTATTATTAGTGTTCTGTCTGACGACAGGTCCATATGAACAGGATCCTTCCATCCTTTTCTCGGACTGGGACCTGTTCATATACGTTCTTGGCAGATGATCCAGAAGTGGTTTGCCATTGCCTTCTTCTGTGTGTGAATGGAGTAATTGTTGGGATGCCACGGAGGAAAACTCCGTGTTGCCTAAACCACGGCCTTGCCCAACACAAGTTATAAATTCGGGCACCGCAGGGAATCGAACCCGAGACCCCAGGATTACAAGGCCAGCGTTCTAACCGCTAGACCACCTCATCTTATTATTATTAGTGTTCTGTCTGACGACAGGTCCATATGAACAGGATCCTTCCATCCTTTTCTCGGACTGGGACCTGTTCATATACGTTCTTGGCAGATGATCCAGAAGTGGTTTGCCATTGCCTTCTTCTGTGTGTGAATGGAGTAATTGTTGGGATGCCACGGAGGAAAACTCCGTGTTGCCTAAACCACGGCCTTGCCCAACACAAGTTATAAATTCGGGCACCGCAGGGAATCGAACCCGAGACCCCAGGATTACAAGGCCAGCGTTCTAACCGCTGGACCACCGTGGCTTCATCTGCTTCTTACCTCAGGGAAAATAAAACTAACTCAGCGATCTTCAGTTTGAGGTTCACGGCGAACAAGAGGTCATAGCATGGCTTCAGCGCACAATTATCACTGCACCAGTTAATGGTGATAACGGTGATCACTGACAAGGACAGCCGAAGATCCCGGAGAAAATCCGCCCTCCCTCGTGCCTTCTGCCTGCCATAAATCCCCCACGGAAATCCGTGAGATTACAACGGGATGTCAGCCATGATAATTCAGCGACTAACCGCCTGAGCTACAACACGACACTCACTGCAACTAAGAAATTAAATCCTCGCCTCCCTTGAAATTCTTGTATTTGTCATTCCATGTTGCAACTTACACGTTTCCCTACAATAAAGCTACAAGTTACTTCATTTTCCAAAATCCTGGCACACTGCGCGTGTACATGGTCGTCATCTTTGAAATCACTTTCATTAAATCGGCTTTAGTATTCAGATTTAGGTGGTAATTCAGGTTCCTCAAACATTTTCCACGAATCCATGCAGTCTTGCGGATAGACGCCCTTTCTAATTAACAGACTGCCTTCTTCCTCTGTAAAAGTACTTTTTGTGTTTAACATCGGTTCCTTTTCAAATCTTTTAGATAATTTACCCAGGCTTGGAAGCAATTACGTCACATTCAAACTCGCTTTTCTGTGCAGTAGAACCCCTCAGTGATCATCTGAAAATCTCCAAACCATCACGAAGCACCAAGAGAGATATTCGACTTGAAAAATCAGAAAAAAACCAGATTATTTACATTTCTAAATGGTAACATTCCATTGCAATACGTACACACTTATAATTTGCATCGAACCAACTAAACAAATTTTATTACGTTTAAGGTTTACATGCGTCATGTTTGTGTTCTTTGATTAAAATATATAATAAAATTCAGGTCAATACACAAAACTTTATTTAGATGTTATTTAAAATTTAAATGTTAAAATTTTAAATTTTAAATTTGCGCTATTCATCACTATAAGGATGTTACATTAGAGCGCTTTCATTCACTTCACAACATGTTTCGATGTAATACATCATCTTCAGGTGTTGTTTTTTAAAACTATTTTATATTATAATGCATGTCTTTCCATATATTCATTATCAACGGAACACAGGCTACAATAATGAATATATGGAAAGACATGCATTATAATATAAAATAGTTTTAAAAAACAACACCTGAAGATGATGTATTACATCGAAACATGTTGTGAAGTGAATGAAAGCGCTCTAATGTAACATCCTTATAGTGATGAATAGCGCAAATTTTAAATTTTAAATTTTAACATTTAAATTTTAAATTTTAACATCTAAATAAAGTTTTGTGTATTGACCTGAATTTTATTATATATTTTAAATTTTATTACCAAACGCCTTTTAATGCGGTATATAACGAGTAAACGAGCAATGAGGAAGCATCTGTTGTAAAACACAAAGCGAGCAATGGAGCCCATCGACGCGAGAGAAGAATAATAATGACGATGATAACACAAAGAAAGAGGGGGGCCTGGAACACAGAGAACAGATTTCTAGCTCGGTTCTGTAACGACACGGAACGTCATTTGCTGACGAATCAATTAGAGCGAGGTTTCTCCATTCTCTTCTCGAGGGCCTCGTCTCATTTTCGACTTCGTTCAAGGAAGAGAGAGAGAGAAAGAGAGAAATCAACCGCGAGACAGGAAAATAAAAGTCGAAAGCAAACAATTCATATTTCCTGATACACACGTTTTATTCATTTACTTTGTTGATGTAGGATCTGTAGTTCGGCAGAAATTTACCAACGTTTAAGAGGTCCATGCTGCCTCAATCATCAGGAGTAATCGCCCTGTAGAGCGGTGAGAAGGGCTAAGCCCTTCCATTGCCTTCGTGACATTACATCTAAGACATTTTATTGAACCAATTTAAATCGTAGTAAGCAGTTGGTGCAGCATCGTCGAATAACGTACGAACGAACCGCTAGTTAACAACCTCGAGCCCAATCGTTCTCCGAATTGTGCCCGTTATTTCCATTTCGGATTTCCCGAACTTTCCTGGGATTCGAGTCCGAAGAATATTTTGTCCGTCGTGGATGTAAACATTTCTTCTGCTATTTTACCTGGCGCGTAGGAAGGGACCAGTGAATGGGGCTCAAGTTTCAAGACATCTTCAGCTTCCTTTAAGGCGCGTAGTTTTCTGTTCTCGTTATGCGTCGAACCCGTCACTTGAGAACTTCAAGACGGCGTTAGCTAAAGGAGTGTCCACTGACGTCACAGGTTCAGAAAACCAGTTAAGGATGAACGAACAAACTCCTCTACCCCAAAGACTAACTAACTACCTAACTAGATGGCTTACCGAACCCGAAGGTTCATCACCGAATTAACCAAAGCCCTCCACCGGACCCTGTCCTGGGCCAACAAAATCCAGTCTCCTTCAACTCCTATCTCCCATAGATCCTGCCTGAGATTATCCTCCCATCTACGTCTAGGTCTCCCCAGAGGTCTCTTCCCCTCAGGCTTCCCAAATAGTGGACCCAACCAACCAGATGGCTTACGGAACCCGAAGGTTCATCACCGAATCAACCAAAGCCCTCTCCTGGGCCAACAAAATCCAGTCTCCTTCAACTCCTATCTCCCATAGATCCTGCCTGAGATTATCCTCCCATCTACGTCTAGGTCTCCCCAGAGGTCTCTTCCCCTCAGGCTTCCCAAATAGTGGACCCAACCAACCAGATGGCTTACGGAACCCGAAGGTTCATCACCGAATCAACCAAAGCCCTCTCCTGGGCCAACAAAATCCAGTCTCCTTCAACTCCTATCTCCCATAGATCCCGCCTGAGATTATCCTCCCATCTATGTCTAGGTCTCCCCAGCGGTCTCTTCCCCTCAGGCTTCCCAACCAATACCCGGTGCACACCTCTTGTCCCATCCATTCGCGCTACATGTCCCGCCCATCTCATTCTTCTCGACTTAATCACCCTGACAATACTGGGGGAGCAGTACAGATTTTTAAGCTACCCCAAAGACATGAAGATAAAATAATTAATGAATTCTTGTCTATCAGCACTTCCAAACGGAATTGGAATCTGAAACTCGGTGCACATTTAAACGTCGCGCTGTACCACAAATAAACTTTAAAGCATTCCAGGAAAAACTTCATACTTTTGTCTGGCAAAATTTCTTTTGACACGAAGACGGATTCCCCCATACCGCGGTTATATTGTGGCTTTAGGATCGGCTCGTAAAGTAAAACTGAATCCCCCCCTCTCAAACATGACCTTTGATTTAATTAATTAATATTGTCCGTCTAATCACAATTTAAAATTTAATTAATATAAGTAAAATACCATGTGATGCTCCTTATCGAAACATTCGATTTACATTTAGAACATCACTTTCTCACTACATGTTTCGGTTCTTAGATGAACCATCTTCAGGTGTGTAAAAATTACAATTATATAAACTTAAAACTTAATCATAATTTCTTATATGCAACTTTTTTGTAGTTGTTTATCAGTTAAGTTTATATAATTGTAATTTTACACACCTGAAGATGGTTCATCTAAGAACCGAAACATGTAGTGAGAAAGTGATGTTCTAAATGTAAATCGAATGTTTCGATAAGGAGCATCACATGGTATTTTACTTATCTTAATTAAATTTTAAATTGTGATTAGACGGACAATATTAATTAATTAAATATATATTTTCAAAATATGACGCAACTCTATCATCTTAAGACCTTTGATGCAAATCAATCCGCACTTTTAATTCGCCATTGTCGAAAAGCAAATGTATTTTTGTAGGAAAGTGACCTCATTCTCTATTTCCTCTTAAGGTTATGCCATGGTAAACTCGTGAAGCATCACCTTTCAATAATTATTAATTAAACGTGGTCTTCAGGCCGACAATCCAAACCCCTGACCTCCCGAATACGGTGGAATAGAGACAACACCTAACCGCAAAATTAAGTAACTAAGATACGTTACTTGCAGTGTCTAATACAAATTAATGTTTTAGAGCTTAGTATTAAACCTCGTTTCGTCGTGTCCACCCTTGGAACGTACCCACTCGCGTGTGAGCGCCGCGCCGCAACCAATCAATTGAGCAAATACTTAATCAGACTATTACTGACTTTTAATTTATTTAAGGAGTTACGATTAAGAGACTAATAAAATGTTAAAAAAATTGTACAAAAGTCCAATTGAAGCTTCGATTTCATCGATTTAAGTTTCTAAGCAGTCTCTTTGCCTAGAATAATTTTCTCTAATTTTATCCAGTTTTTTATTTGTGAATTTTGTGATATCACACAATAAATCATCTGGAAAAAATATCTGCTAGCACTCGATCTCGGTTTTTCAGTTTTCTGCGCATCTTTTGACCCCAGGAAAGTGAGAGATAAAGTTTTTCATTGGCGCCTTTTTACTTCTTCGAAGGGGAAATTTTCGAAATTTAGTCATTTTATCTTTGCCAAGATAAAGATCACTTATTCCTGCATTGGAATCTTCATCTAAAGGTTCAGACGAGTTTTCGGATTGACTACCGTGATTTTCCTCTCGTGGTTACTCATCAGAATTCTGACTATCATCGAATTCACAATCTATAATTTCTCCTGCACTCACTTGTTCTCTTTCACAATCTTCTTCTCCTAATAACCACTTCAACTAAACATTTGGATCAGAAGATCTTGTTTTAGAAGACATTATTGATAAACGTGAACAATAAAAAAGAAATTAACCCAAACTTAAAAACAATTCACTTTGGAACACAAACACTCGCGTGTGAGCGGGCCGCCACACTATCAGAATTCTAAAAGTAAACTGAAAAAAGCTAGAAATATTTCCTTTGAAATTTCCATGGAAGGGGGTTTCCTCTTAACATAGATCGAGCGACAGGAGAGAAAAAAATTCCTAGAAAGAGTTATCAGACTTTTACTGAAAATGCGGCGCTGCGCTCACAACGCGAGTCCTGGAGGGTTAAACCGCGTTTCGTCGTGTCCATTTATAGCAGAATCATTTTGCAGTTTATCTTAAAGACTGTGCGAGCTGTACCAAAACAGTAACCAGTGACTAGGCACAGGCGTCTCACAGTCTTGCCGACGCCTGGGACGCTGTCCTCTTTCGACAGCAGCCAGAGCTACGTTGCTAAGGACGAGACTAATCAAGCGGTTGTGTCGAACTGTATTCGATCCTTTATCGATAAGCTTAATAACCAGTCGATGAGGTTAGAACATCTCCCTCGGGGGGAGACGGATGTAGTCTTAAGAGACAAGCAGAGCCCATAGATTCAGTTTTATCTTGTAGTTTAGACTTGGTCTATGAGAGGACACGACGCTGAGCACTTGCAGAATAACTTCCTAAGGATTCCTCAAAGACATAAACCGTTCAAGTTCTTGGACCGTGCACTGTATACCTATATAGTTACAAATCTAAAAATCATTAATAAATGTGCATCAGATAATTAAAATATTAAAAAATTTACCATCGTTCATACAGCAACAATTTTTATCAACTTTCTATAAACATTACGAGCGTAGGACAAGTGTGGCTTGTAAAAATGACAACTGAGCTTTAAATTATACGCATTGAAGAATGTCTTACACAGATGTCTCTGCAGTTCAAGATTACGCGACATTTTGAAAGTGTTTGGGGGGTCATACGAGCAGAAGAGCGAAGATTATACCGGAAATATTTATTTAATGTCTAATTCACTGTAAGAACACGGCATGTACGTCGCTGCTCCTTATATTCTCGATGAATGCAATTCTCCTCTCCACCCCCTCAAACCTTACTGTTCTCTACCTACATTCCAGCGTCGCCTTTGGATTTCAGATCGCTCACAGATGACTCAAAGGTGACGTTGTGGCCCCAGCCCTGACAGCCATCCCAGAATCCCACAGAACTCAACGTTTCAACGCCTTTGAAAGACAGATAGACAGACGGACCCACAGCTGAAAATGGCCGTTCGTTCCTGAATCAGGGCACTGAAATCATTTGACTCCTCTGCAAATTATCGGGGCAGAAGGGATAATACTTTCGTTCACAGTGACCCGACCAACAGAAACCAACAAGATTAGAGTCTCTGTAGCGTTCGACGGGAACAGCCAGATTAATTTTCAGCAAACAAATGCTGACGATGCAGTCCGGATCGTACTTGATTATAAAGTACGCATGAGCAGTATCCTTCACGACTGTGATTTCGCCAAATGATTTCACCCTTCAAAACCAAATCGTAACTATGCGCGTCATTTTCCAGCTGTCCACATCGTGCCGGAATAGTTGGATGGACTGACGAACGAAAGGATTATTGCACGATATCTCCTCCTCTCGGGTTAACGTCGGGAATCAGGCAGACCGACATCAGGAAGTACAGTCGACAAGTGGAACGACGTCCCGAGTTTGCACTGGCGTCGATCTTCAACACACGTGTTCGCCTGCTGTTCACTTCTCTTTCGTGATATCTAAAGGTACAATTTGGCTGCACGCGACAGAGACAAGCGACCGAGACAGGCGACAGAGACGGGAGACGGACACATCGCAGCTTGTCGCCACACACTTTTGAGGTGACGACCGAGACATGCGGCAAAGTGTTTGTTTTCTTTGTTTTGTTGAGACATACGTGCACATATTCTGTGAAAAATGAGTACAAAAATGCTTCTAAAAAGGTTACTCGAAGAAGATGAAGATTTGTTGCGAAAGAAACAAAGAAAACCCATGAGTTCAATATTCAAAACCAGACGTGAAGAAGGATCTTTCTGTCTGTTAATAAAGAATCATTTATCATTAGAAGAAGATAATTTCAGGAGTTATTTCAGATTGAATCATAAGCAGTTTGGTTACGTACTGACGTGCTGCCTGAGCCCGTCGCGAGACACTACTGGTCCGAGAGCGGTCTCCTGTGCCTTGTCTCTGTCTCGCGCTCGTAATTGTACTTCATACGATTGTACAGAGAGCAGACAGGAAGCGACCAGTCTCGGTCTCGTAACTCTGTCGCCTGCCTCGGTCGCTTGTCTCTGTCGCGTGCAGCCAAATTGTTCCTTAAGCTAGTACTGCTGAAGTGGTACCTCTTACAACAAACAACAAATGTTTGTTCAGATTTAACACAGCAAGTAAGTGATGGACCAAATGCACTCGGCAGTCTACCAGACAAATTATGACGGAATTTGTAGTAATTTTATCAGTTCCAAAGCCCGAAGCAGATGATGTTTGGTTCTGGAGCAGCGTCATCTTCAAGTTCGGCACTATCGCCAAAACCCTCATAAAGACACTAAATCTTCATCAGAAAGATGATTAAATTTACCTTTTCTGCACAGACAGAGAGGAAGTCTTCTGACGCCCCTGCAGCGGCCCGAACACTGCTGGACAAGCTGATAATCGCCATGCTGCTCATAATGAAAACCGAAGTATCTCTAATACTTTCAAAACATCCCGCAATTTGTCCCTAGGCTGGGCCAGTTAAATCCAATCTGTGCCCTGACCTGCTTGTCTGCAGAATCTCTCTTCTTACGATGTGAATCGCATCTTCTATTTTCAAGGCAAGAAATCCCAGTTTAATGTCACGGTTCATCTGACAATCTGGACGACAAGAGAGTGACGAACACTTTTCGGTCGCATAAATTCCACGTGAAGTAGAGGTGGCAGCTGTCTGTTTCAGCCGTAATAGAACTTCACACTTCGAACGCACAATTTTTCTTCTTCTCAATCTGAACGCAAGACTACAAGCCTTGACGGCTTCAGGCGAAATCCTGCTTGGCCTTACTCTTCGTGGACAGCAACTGATAATGAGTTTCGACAATTTGTTTTCTGCTCGCCTCTCTAGATCTCCTCCTCAGTCCTTCCCCCGTACCAATTCGGAATGAAACGCGAAACAAATTAAAATCCTTACTAGAATCCTCATTCTTCAGCGCGGAGCAATTTCCTTGTTCAGATTTAAGGAGTCTGTTATCCCTCACGTATACTGAGAACTCGTTGTCGTGTTAAATAAATCACCACTGCACCCTGTGAATCCATTTCACACCCTCGCACCACATTACTTCAACGTACATTTTAATATTATCCTCTCCTCTTCGCCCATGCCTCGAAAGTATCCACTCCTTTCAACATTTTCGATTGAAATGTATTTTGTATTCATCTGTCATCTTCCACATGTGAGCTGTACCCGACGCTCAACCTATTTTCCATGATTTGTTAGTCATAACACAATTTCGTTAGTAGTACATATTTTAAGTTCCTCATTACTGATAGTTTTATTTATTTATTTAGTGTTCTGTCTGACGACAGGTCCATATGAACAGGATCCTTCCATCCTTTTCTCGGACTGGGACCTGTTCATATACGTTCTTGGCAGATGATCCAGAAGTGGTTTGCCATTGCCTTCTTCTGTGTGTGAATGGAGTAATTGTTGGGATGCCACGGAGGAAAACTCCGTGTTGCCTAGACCACGGCCTTGCCCAACACAAGTTATAAATTCGGGCACCGCCGGGAATCGAACCCGAGACCCCAGTATTACAAGGCCAGCGTTCTAACCGCTAGAACACTGATAGTTTATACTATATTAAATATTAATAATATTACGAATTGTAACACGTATAATACATATTGTATTATTATGACTTATTTCACGTTCTATTGTCATCTGACTGACTTATGGATGCTTGTAATGTTATGAACATGTTTGCGATATTACTCATCTATTTTAGAATCTCGTGTATCTTCTTTCCTGCTTTACGTTCAAATTCAGTCGATGCAGTTATTTTTATTGACTGGTTATCAGCTTTAAAGCCCTAAGCAACATTTAAACGAAATGTCACAACCTAAGCCATTCAACTGCACTGCAAGTTGAGGGATATTTATAGGCAATATAAAATATATAACTTATCGAAGTGCGTCATAATCGTGTCTTCTTCCATATACAGTTTGGAACATTACGACTCGTTCGTCAACTAAAACTGTCGATAACTCCACCTCTCGTGCGTCACCTAAATCTCGTTCATTTATCAGCAGTTTCAAATGTATTCAGATTATACGAGGTGCGATCGGAAAGTTTAAAGACTGTGTCAATAGAGGGCGAACCGGATGTAGTACGAGCTTCTGCCGCTAGGGGGTGCGGCCTACATTCATAGTGAATCAGTGTACCAGCCGGCATCATCGAATTAGCATTTGTTTCTTAGTTACGGGCGTTTTGGTAGTGCATTACACCGACCCTCCTGCGATTTCGGAATGGCGTGTGCATCAAATTTTGCCAAAGACTCACCAAAACTGCTACGGAAACCTATGAAATGCTAAAGCAAGCATTTGGGGAGTCCGCAAACATTTGTGTGGCATTCACGTTTTAAAAATGGCCGAACCTCTGTCGATGATGACGAGCGTTCTGGACGACCATCTTCGAGCACAACGCCGGAAATGTTACGAAGATTCGGCAGGTCATTCACGAAGATCGACGTCGTACCATCAACGACTTGTGTGACATTGTTGGGATAGGCTATAGGACCTGTCAGCTGATTCTAAAGGAAGAACTCCACATGCGACGCATCCTGTCTGAGGACCAGAAGCAGAATCGACTTCTCGTTTGTCAGGAGCTCAAAGATCTTGCAAGAACCGACCCCAACTTCCTTTCTAAGCTCCGTGTGACTTCTTCCTCTTCTCAAAGATGAAAATTCAGCTACAGGGAAGAAGATTTGAGACGATAGAAGAGATTCAGGCAGAATCGCAGATGGTGCTTGACAGGCTGACAAAGAAAGATTTCCAGGGATGCTTCCAGGCTTGGCAGCGGCGCTGGAATCGTTGTGTTCACTCCCAGGGGAACTACGTCGAGGGTGATGGATGAATTTAATACCTGAGATAAGTGTACGGGTTTTTATACGCGCAGTCTGGAAACCTTTCGATCGCACCTCGTATGTAGTCGAATACAGTTTGCAGTATGAATATATAAAAGAGTGTTCCTGATAAGCCATGATAGTGTTCAAGCTCGTCAGTTACCTTGTCTTCTTGTAACTGACTGTACGCAGATATCTCTACCTCTAAATTCACGTCTCAATTTCGAGTCATATATTAGCCTGAGGAAAATCGTAAGCGATGTCTCTAATTGCTTCCTTCATCAGGAAGAAAGAAATACGACGACTTGTTTAAGGATAACCCTGGATGAATAAATATCTCGCTAAGGATTGGATAACTCGGGTTTTGTCGGCTTTCCAGAATTTTGGTTTTTCACACTTCAAGAAATTACATGATCGCCACCTTCTTCGGATAAAGACACGCGACACGTGAACAAAAGAATTGAGAAATGCTTAAAACCTACGTTATCAAGACATTCTTTCGATCGAACAGACTAAATAAATGAACAATTATTCAAACAGATCACCTCTTCCCGTCGGCATTCTGAACACAGAAGCCTTACAAGGGCTGTGCATGTTTGCCACTGTAAAATTCATGCAGAATCCTGATGGTGAATCACAATGGGAAAAGTCTACCGCGAAGACTGAGAAACAGCTGAAAGGATAACATTAATATGAATCTTAAGAGAGAGACAAAGAGGTAGATGGACGGCTTCGGTCTTGTGTACGAAAAAGTCACATGTCATATTCAGCACTGTGCGTTGTAAAACAAAATACTGTCTCCGACGCTGCACGGCAACAAGGAACTGACCCCACACTACAATGCTGGATAATGTAACCACAACTACGCGACGGTGTAAAGGTACAATTTGGCTGCACGCGACAGAGACAAGCGACCGAGGCAGGCGACAGAGACGGGAGACGGACACATCGCAGCTTGTCGCCACACACTTTTGAGGTGACGACCGAGACATGCGGCAAAGTGTTTGTTTTCTTTGTTTTGTTGAGACATACGTGCACATATTCTGTGAAAAATGAGTACAAAAATGCTTCTAAAAAGGTTACTCGAAGAAGATGAAGATTTGTTGCGAAAGAAACAAAGAAAACCCATGAGTTCAATATTCAAAACCAGACGTGAAGAAGGATCTTTCTGTCTGTTAATAAAGAATCATTTATCATTAGAAGAAGATAATTTCAGGAGTTATTTCAGATTGAATCATAAGCAGTTTGGTTACGTACTGACGTGCTGCCTGAGCCCGTCGCGAGACACTACTGGACCGAGAGCGGTCTCCTGTGATTTGTCTCTGTCGCCTGTCTTTGTCTCGCGCTCGTAATTGTACTTCATACGATTGTACAGAGAGCAGACAGGAAGCGACCAGTCTCGGTCTCGTAACTATGTCGCCTGCCTCGGTCGCTTGTCTCTGTCGCGTGAAGCCAAATTGTACCTTAACGAAAACTGAAGCCGCCTCTCAGCGGGCTATGTTTATTCCAGTCTGGAAAGCTTCCACGAATCTGCTCCCTGAATTGGTTTCCAACACGGTTCAACGTCTTCTTCAACTGCAACGTGTTACTGCCTGACAATTACAGCTCTTTCTTGCAACCTAGTGCATGATGTTCAACTACGATGACCGCAAAACGACGCTCTCTGATTTTAATACCACACAAATATTTTCATTTTATAATGTGATCAGATATGCTTAAATATGGTGCTGATAATCAGATTTGTAAACTGTATAATGTTAACGCCGGTCCCCGGAAAACCCGCTGGTGTTCTATCGGTCCACCGTGGCCCCGGAAGTGTTGGAACCGCTGGCTGTCGGTACGCCAGAGAGAACCCACCCTTCCCAAGGGTACAGCGGGTTCCGCTGGGTTAACATCACACACAGAGGGCACTTAAGGACAAAAACAGTCGGATATTGGCACTTTAATTCGTCATCGTGTTTGTAATAAGACATAGGAACTCACCTGAAATAGCCGAGACAGAAGTGGTGCATCAGACCGGCCACAGTTTTCTATGTTCTGGAAACGAAGAGGGGACGTTGCATTCCAGCATCGGCCTATAAGAAGGCAGACACAGACCGATTTGTAACTCAAATGAATCTGAAGAGAAACTTTATTTACATTTAACTTACTTATTGAATAATTAAGCTGTTTGAGTAGACATGGAATGCAAATCTTCGGCAAGTGGATGTGGAACTTCGTAATTCTGTTTGAGGAAAGAATGGAACTGGAGTGCGAGAGAACTAATGAAAATATTACAACAGCTTACAGCGATAAATCTGGGGTAGAAGAGAGAAAAGGAGCACAGTAAATAAATCAAGTCCGTCAAGACGGGCAGGTTGCAGGTTAGGAGCATTCGTGCACGCCAACAAAAGTGACACCAGCCTCAAAATTTGTAACTCGGATACATGCAAAGGTCACTTCATAAAAACAAGCCGGTTGCCACAGAAGTAACTTAAGAGGCGAATGCATGAAACAAGATTAAATAACCACATATATTAGGGTTTTTTTAGTGTTCTGTCTGACGACAGGTCCATATGAACAGGATCCTTCCATCCTTTTCTCGGACTGGGACCTGTTCATATACGTTCTTGGCAGATGATCCAGAAGTGGTTTGTCATTGCCTTCTTCTGTGTGTGAATGGAGTAATTGTTGGGATGCCACGGAGGAAAACTCCGTGTTGCCTAGACCACGGCCTTGCCCAACACAAGTTATAAATTCGGGCACCGCCGGGAATCGAACCCGAGACCCCAGGATTACAAGGCCAGCGTTCTAACCGCGAGACCACCTCATCTTATTATTATTTAGTGTTCTGTCTGACGACAGGTTCATATGAACGGGATCCTTCCATCCTTTTCTCGGACTGGGACCTGTTCATATACGTTCTTGGCAGATGATCCAGAAGTGGTTTGCCATTGCCTTCTTCTGTGTGTGAATGGAGTAATTGTTGGGATGCCACGGAGGAAAACTCCGTGTTGCCTAGACCACGGCCTTGCCCAACACAAGTTATAAATTCGGGCACCGCCGGGAATCGAACCCGAGACCCCAGGATATTAGTAAGTGCAAATAATGTACAAGATTATTACGGAAATTATAATTTTAAAATTCGTACATTACGCGTTACAGAACATAAAATTGTACATAAAACCTAAATTTTAGCAGCTGTGTCTCGTATTGTGACTACGATATTCCCCGAACTCGACTAAGTAAGGCCCAATCACCAAGGGGACAATTTATTAATATAAGAAGCTGTATTTAATTGTGAGAATAAGTCAATTACTAAATTAATAACTCAGCAGCAGTGGTCACTAATACTGAAATATCTTTGTTCATTGTGTTATGCGTCCGAACACTCTGCTTGTCACAATATTAAAAAGCGCACAATGGACAGGGAAGGAGATGTTCAGCTCGATCGGTCCCAGAAGGTCTAAATTGTGACATGGCTCACATTTATGTCACTGAAACAGATTCTTTTGAGAGACGTGACTACACGACCTGTGGCCTACTCCGAGATTCCTCAGGCACGAGGAGACAGACGCATTTGCCTGCTGAAGGAATAATCTGCGGTCACGTGACAGGTGTTGGCAGCGGTCGTGTGATCACCACCCACTCTAGAGCCTCGGGTTTTTACATTCAATTCATCAGAATATCACGGGGATAAAAAATAAAAGTGAGAATTGATGCATTCTTTTGAAAAGGGTCGCCTAAATCCCCGTGTATTGTGTCTAATCGAACGTCGCATTGTCGAACAGGATGGCAATTTACTTGTTTGCAGTTTGCGCGGACAAAACCTAAATCGGCTTCCGGTAAATATCTTTTTCTCATGAAATGCAAACATCACGATGAATATCTCACTGAAAGAAGTGAACATAGAAATTTGTGCAATTCAAATAATAACAAAAATATCTATCTTATAGGATTTGAGACTTTTGCTGCGAGTACAATCAATAAAATCTTCTCGGGCAACCAGCCGCGTCAACTGGTTACCGTAGTAAACCGACGTTTCGTAAACCAACTCTGTCCCCATCATCAGGGTTGGTTCCCGAAACGTCGGTTTACTACCGTAACTATTTGACGAGGCTGAATGCCCGAGATGTTATTGAATATCTATCTTAATTATACTGAAGTATGATCTAAAGCTTTCACGGCGACTGAGTACGAGGTGCGATCGGAAAGTTTCAAGACTGTGTCAATAGAGGGCGAACCGGATGTAGTACGAGCTTCTGCCGCTTGGGGGTTCGGCCTACATTCATAGTGAATCAGTGTGCCAGCCGGCATCATCGAATTAGCATTTGTTTCTTAGTTACGGGCGTTTTGGTAGTGCATTACACCGACCCTCCTGCGATTTCGGAATGGCGTGTGCATCAAATTTTGCCAAAGACTCGCCAAAACGGCTACGGAAACCTATGAAATGCTAAAGCAAGCATTTGGGGAGTCCGCAAACTTTTGTGTGGCATTCACGTTTTAAAAATGGCCGAACCTCTGTCGATGATGACGAGCGTTCTGGACGACCATCTTCGAGCACAACGCCCGAAAATGTTACGAAGATTCGGCAGGCTATTCACGAAGATCGACGTCGTACCATCAACGACTTGTGCGACATTGTTGGGATAGGCTATGGGACCTGTCAGCTGATTCTAAAGGAAGAACTCCACATGCGACGCATCATGACAACGCGCCAGCGCACACCGCCCTCAAAGTTCGGCAGTTTTTGGCCTCAAACACCATGGCCGTCATCCCGCACCCTCCTTATTCGCCGTGTGACTTCTTCCTCTTCCCAAAGATGAAACTTCAGCTAAAGGGAAGGAGATTTGAGACGATAGAAGAGATTCAGGCAGAATCGCGGATGGTGCTTGACAGGCTGACAAAGAAAGATTTCCAGGGATGCTTCCAGGCTTGGCAGCGGCGCTGGGATCGTTGTGTTCACGCCCAGGGGAACTACGTCGAGTGTGATAGATGAATTTAATACCTGAGATAAGTGTACGGGTTTTTATAGGCGCAGTCTTGAAACTTTCCGATCGCACCTTGTATAATGAATTCTTCTCGGGCTACCAGCCGTGTCAGGTGGCTTAACGGAGAGAACACCGACGTTTCGAGAACCATCTTCGCCCTCACGCTCTGATCGGCTCTTGTACCCACTCAGCTCCTTAACCAGAACTTGAAGCTGTCGTAGTTACAAATGCAAAGAGCCATTCATACGTGTTCATGACGTGATACTGATGAAGACGGACGACTTCACCTCACATTTGCCTCAACAAGAGCAAAGAGGCAGAATTGGAGAACTTTCCTGTGGTTTCAGAGGATACAATTAAGCGACAGCTCCGTCTGTTAAACAGTGCGTGTGTTATTAACTCGAGGTTACTAAATGAGATCTACTTCGAAACTTGTCGCCTCAAAGCGAGACAGTGAGCGCTCGTCCTCTTCTGGGAGACTTCTCTCGATCTGTTTTTTTCCCGAAGATTCGAGATAGAGAAAGAGAGAATTAAGCAGATGTCTGAAAACCGCAGGAAGATGCCGTCTGTAAAGCAGATCTGAACTTTTAGTAATTACTAGGCGCTCTGTAAACCCCTCGAGCGGTGACTGACTCTGTGGGGTGGTTGGAGGTCCGCCACCGACACTTCAGTACAAGGGGGATTACACTTGTCGCCTGTGTCGGATGAAATGAGGGATGGGCTTGGCGTAGTCTGAGTCTTGACGACGTGGCCCCCTCGTACGTGGCCCGAACAATTCTTCTGTTCGAAAGAAGCAGGGCCCCGAGGAGGACCGACCCCTAACACGGCACATCATCGTGCCGGTGGCGTCATCAGCAGTGAACAGGCGACCAGAATCCAGACCCTCAGAAGAGGCCTCTGAAATCGCCTATGGCTCGTGATAAACGAGTCGGTATTTGTCAATCACAACCAAGGACTCGACGGGAATTCACACAATTATCAGCAATGTGAGAGGTCAAGTCTGCTGCTCTCCAATCAGAACGCGCCAGACATTCACTGAACATCGCACAGAAACACTCTTTCAACTGTACCTTGAAGATTATCGGTGGACCACGTGTGGATGTATCGGGAGTTACTCACGCCCTATCGACTGGGCTGCGCGCTTCGTCACAGAACAAAATTAGACCGAGAATATTCGCGGTTACAGAGCCTGAAACCTCCCCGTCTCCACACCGGCAGGAAATATGACGAATGTTGTAGGCCCTCAAAATATTCTATTCGAAATTACCTTCTGAATCACACCTGACACGCACACACATTTCGCACCGAGGCTACAGTATCACGTGAAGGTGTTCGCCGTGATCGTGCGGCAACATGTCTTCCACAGCTGTGTAAGGCTTAGTCTATACAGTAAGGGGCCACGCGGCGGTTCAGATGACACGCTGGTCTTGTAGGTGTTTCGCTGCGTTGACTTGTAGGTAGATAACAGCTTCTGCCCTGAAGATGAAGACAGTATGTTTCTCCGAAACTTTTGTATCTACTGTAAGTTAAAACTGCGACACCACCCACGATATCCGCTTCTTCAGAACAGCGTTTATAAGAGATCGTCCAGCTGCATCGTAACCAATGGGTACCGGGTAAAGTAATCGGATCCGCTCCTCCACTGATGACACGCCCCCTTAATCAAATGCACTCTTTCTTCTGTCACAAATCTCATTTTGGTCCGGACAGAACAAACTTGCTTCTTGGATATGAATAACAGCCTGACTTATCACGAACTTCATGTTATAAACGTTAGCTGACATTGAGTATGATGGATACGCTGCTAGTGGTTGCTCTGTGTTCACACTCTCATCTATCCTGTAACCGCCAGGGTGGTCTAGCGGTTAGAACGCTGGGGTCTCGGGTTCGATTCCCGGCGGTGCCCGAATTTATAACTTGTGTTGGGCAAGGCCGTGGTCTAGGCAACACGGAGTTTTCCTCCGTGGCATCCCAACAATTACTCCATTCACACACACACAGAAGAAGGCAATGGCAAACCACTTCTGGATCATCTGCCAAGAACGTATATGAACAGGCCCCAGTCCGAGAAAAGGATGGAAGGATCCTGTTCATATGGACCTGTCGTCACACAGAACACTAAATAATAATAAGATGAGGTGGTCTAGCGGTTAGAACGCTGGCCTTGTAATCCTGGGGTCTCGGGTTCGAATTTATAACTTGTGTTGGGCAAGGCCGTGGTCTAGGCAACACGGAGTTTTCCTCCGTGGCATCCCAACAATTACTCCATTCACACACAGAAGAAGGCAATGGCAAACCACTTCTGGATCATCTGCCAAGAACGTATATGAACAGGTCCCAGTCCGAGAAAAGGATGGAAGGATCCTGTTCATATGGACCTGTCCTCAGACAGAACACTAAATAATAATAAGATGAGGTGGTCTAGCGGTTAGAACGCTGGCCTTGTAATCCTGGGGTCTCGGGTTCGATGCCCGAATTTACAACTTGTGTTGGGTAAGGCCGTGGTCTAGGCATCACGGAGTTTTCCTCCGGGGTTTCCCCGGTTTCTCCGTGGCATCCCAACAATTACTCAACTTTCATCATCATCTCGCAAAAAGGGGGTCCCGGTCGAACCCACGTACTGATGGAACGTGAATCACACTAACCACCAACGCACACCATGCTGAATGGTGCGTAGTGTATTCGAAAAAAAATATCTCTCCTGTTACGCCGAATTGTGGCAGGCTTTACAAATTGTGAAGTTGAAATTACAGTAATAATGATGTCACGAAATTTCTTATCGAGGTCCTTGAAGGTTGTGAAAATTTGAACACAACGCCATGGAGATACAACAAGATTGCGTTGTCTAATAAATTACATTAGCTGTTAACAAAGTAACATGAACATTCTGAAGTCAGGAAAATTAATATTTTGAAACCCGTAGTGTATTTAATATTTTCTTTGACTAGATTCTATTGTCCACAATAAGACGAACTTCTGCGTGTATTAAGAAGTCACAACCAATTAGGACATTAAGTCGAAACACTTTGTACACTGAACACCACCGAATACTTTACACCATAAAGTTGTTATTACATCTGTCATTTTAACAATACCACGGTGATGAGATTTGTAATTCAGAGTAACCTACTTCTGTCCTATTAAAACAACTGACGGCGGCCTCAGTCCATTGTCACTCGAACAATTCCCTTCATTTAAATCGCATTCAACTTGTGTTGCGTGCGCGACTATCAACAGCGCACTGCTGTTACACAAAGCGAGCGACAGAATTGCTACACGACGCGTGAGGAATGAGCTTGGTGCTGAAGTTCGCAAAACACAATGTTTTGATTACATTCATTTCCTCGCTTCCGCTCGGATGAGGCACAGATGTGGACGTTATAGCCGTCCGCCAACTACTCTGTCAGCATTCACAGTTCACGGACATGGGAAGCTGATCCTAGCTCCTGAAGGACTTTCTCACTTTACATGAAACCAGAAAGTTCTCAATATTATAAGATTATACCACTGGATCTCATCCAGAACCAGTTTAAACATTACTAGAGCAAAGCGCTCCTTTCGGAGCTCCTTTAGAGAGAGAGGCGTTATAGTCGTGACTGTTCTGCCTCCTGTAGGGAAGAAAATGAACTCAAGTTGCCGAGTAAACAAATGACGCGAGTGGATCGCGCCTTTGTTTGTATAAATAAATGTTTGTAGAACCTAAACCATTTGAGATATGTGAAATCTGAAAACAGATATGGAAAGCTCAAGAGGTAATACGTATTTCGTACGCAATATGTCCAGATCCATCTCTTACGGTTTTCGAGAGGCGGGCGCTTAACGCCGCCAGATGCATTGAAAATTGCACACATTGGTTCATTAAAATTACAATAAGTGTATAAACAATTATAATTACAACAAAATACATTACAGATTCTTAAAGGTCGTTTTTACTGATCATTTTACATATAGGTTACATTACCCTTACTCTTACCATTCTTGAGGAATGAACATTTGAAGGTGACTCAGCTATAGCTAACGCTGTTTTGATGACGTCAAATCACAAATTTTTATAGCAGATCAGCAGATGTTGGCTTAGTTCCCCGAAAAGCTGACTTGACGCTACGTTTTAAAACTAAAACTTCGCATTTTTCGTATCTGTCTTTCATGCTATATGTCCCGCCCACCTGACATTCTTGATCCGATCGTCCTAGGAATATTTACTAAAGAATATAAATTATAAATCTTCTCATTGTGCAGGGTGAACACAAAAGAACTTCACACTTTCAAAATGTTTCAGAAAACAAAAGCCCACAACAGTGGACAGAATACATATCAATGTTCTGTTTAAAATTACAGGGGTGATTGTTCTTGCGCGCTTCCGCTAGATGCCACTACTTTTGAAAATGATTACCCCATATCAAAGGAGTTAGTGTGTTCTGCGTAAGGCAAAGTAAGAGTCCGTAACAGCTGTGCAATGAGCATTTCCCACACAATTTCACACGGAACAACCCACCCGATTATCCACCTAAGCCGCAATCTTTGTCAGAACCGAAACAAACTGCCATCGTTTTTGTCACCAGGGACACACTGCACATAGTTTGGGGCGTCTCGACTCTGCTGTGGGGCTCGCGGACCACATATCGAGTCTCCGTGAGGTGTCTCCAAAACTTTGAGGGTTTTGCTATCGATTGGTGTCTGTGTGAAGTTCTAAGTAATCCGCATATGTTTGCTGCATCATCTTAAAACCTTAAAGTTGTTTTGAGCTCACCCTGTATAATTTTCTCCACACTCATACAAAATGAAGGTAATATCGTAGTTTCCTCTTTTTTTTTAAATCCAGCTTTACAGACAGGAAATTGGAATACGACAACATATTCCGAGCTACATGGTGACTGGTGTCTCTCGAACTTAATTTGCTGTTAACCTGGCAAATATAATTTTAGTTAGTTACCGCATTTTTCCGAAATGTTTTAACTTCGTAAAATTCCGAATGTTACTGTACGGTATTTATTTATGTATTTTATGGTATGGTATTTATTTATGACTAGCAGAGTCCTCGCAGTGTTACAGCGGCTAAAACTGACAAATATCTATTTTGTCAATCGATTTGCCCGAAAGCTATATAATCCAGTGCATAAATCGAGCTACAAGCAAACATACATGCACACACACAAACCCACGACCTCAGCTCCATATAAAAGACTTTGCTCCGTGTTCCCCTGGCGACATATGAACAATATATTTGTCTCCTTGCTTTTCTATCTTTATTTCTATAACAGCGTTCCTCACGCAGTGAGCATTGGAAAGGGGAGAGGACGATTGCTTGCATTTGTTTCTGAGACCGAGGTTCGAGGAAGGGGTTGCAAGGAGAAAAGAGAGGCGAACGGATAGTGCAGTTCTTGTAGCCACGCGGTTTGCGCGGTCGGGCTGAATTAGCGCTCATTTCTGGCGATGGAAATTACAGCAGCTCTGCGTCAGGGGAACCCCCCCCCCCCCCCCGGGTTGTTAGTGAGTGGGCTGCGATATTCCCGGAATGCATATTCAGACTTCGAGTGGACAAGCCTTTGAACTGATGAGTCGCTGAAAACAAGTAAGCTTACATTTCATTAGCTAAGCCCTTTCATGACCATATCCTCTCAATTTTGAATAATGAAGTGCAAATTCTGGTGAGCGTTTTTGCACTTTTGCTGATTAGAGAGTTTATTCATTCTGCCGACCGGGCGAGGTTGCGCGCCTTGAAGACGGGGATTTTTCTTTGAAGTGTTCCTGAGGTTGGCTGTCCTGTGGCGCGGACTGAAAGTGATAAGTTTTTTTTTTTTTGGGGGGGGGGGGGGGGGTACGAGCCCCGACAGACACTCTACCTGGAGGCGTCGTCTTCCCCGGATCACTTTTTCTTTTGCTTGGATCCACCCTGGATGGTTCGGTGCTGTCCCTGACTGTACATTCTTACGTTCTAAGTCAATGGAATTTTCTGTTTAATGGCGAAGGCTGACCTCCATGGGGCCGCGACAACATCGACGATCGAGGAAATCGGAGTTACTTGAATTCAATGCTTTTGTAAACTAGAGGAAAATACTTGTACGACGTCTACACACTGACAATATTTTTCCATCGTTAGAAGATCTTAGCTGTGTAATGGTAGGACTTGGCCAGAATACAACCCGCAAATCACACGCAGGTTGAACCAAGAACATCGCGTTACGCAACACAAAATCCCGTTCATTAGTTTAATTAACAATAAATTTAAACCTAATACAAAAGACGATCGAGGGTATTTGGACAGAGAACATGGAGAACGCAATGCATTAGGGCCTGCTTAATATTTGCATGTCTCAGTGACCTTCATGTTCGATTATTTCGTACAGACACAGGAATAAAACTTCACTGGAGATTCGTGTGAAGAAGAAGGTTACTTTGAAAGGGTACGAACCAAATTTACAGAAATTGGGCGACATTGTGTGGAGCTGCACACGCCGAAATGAATCCCTTTATCGAAATCAGTTCAGCATTTTCCCAGTCGAAACACCCTGGCTTACTGACAGACGGACTTCGTGTAAAAAACACGTTCTTAAACTGATTACTGCTAACTTACATAGATGTGCTGCTCAATACCAGGAGTTTCAGCTTCCGACAGACGGCTGTCGATTACGGACAGACGCCGCCCGCCACTATTATTAAATCAGAACCGCGCTTCTCTCCTGGAACAAGAAGAGGGAACAGCTTGCGGGAACAGCGTTCTCGTTTTCCCCCAAACGAATCTAATTAACAAGTTGTTGGCATACATCAGTCCTTCGGTTGACGATAATAACTGTTCCCACTAAAATCATCGTCAACCAAAATTATGTTCTATCCAACACAGCAAAATATGTCATTATAAATACACGAAATTTGAAACCGTGTGATGCCGTAACGTGCCGTTAATCGAAAATGTATCGCAGGTCGATAGTCGATGACGTCGTAAACTCAGGGACCACAGAATTTCTTCCGATTGCAGACTTAGTGTTTTATACAAAGCAACATCCGACCTCAGCAGACCGACGTCTGAGGCTACGGACACGCGGGTTCGCTTTTGACTGTACTTTTGGGCCCGGACTTGGTTTCGGTGCCGAATTTGTCATTAAATTATCGTCGGTGTGAGAGGTTCAGCCGCGATCCTGGAAGAGTCATTGTCTCAAACGCATAAAAGGAAAAGGCAGGGAGACGGACGAGGGAACGGACGAGGGTAAATTATACCTAAACGTTCACTTATCGGGAACAGTGTACGCGCGTGCCATGATTTCCTGCCCTGCGTTCTGCATCATAAATACTTTGGTGCATGGGACTGTTTTTCTCCGCCACTGGACAGACGCGTTTGATACAAAAGTGTCTGAAGTAGCGTTGCGATTGTGTTCCAAAAAGATGTGCCCACTCACGCGTACTGAAAATATGGACGTAAGAAATTAGTGTAAAGTACACTCCCAAAGCAGGTTCCAAAGTGTCATCAAGCTTCTCAGAACTGCTAAGGAATTTGAATCAGTACTGACGTGTAATAAAGTAGACACGATTCGATGGGCCAAATATTACATCAGCTATCTGTGTATATAAATAACAAACAAAATTGGTCGTGATTTATAATATGCCTTATAGGGATCGTATAGCCACGGTGGTCTAGCGGTTAGAACGCTGGGCTTGTAATCCTGGGGTCTCGGGTTCGATTCCCGGCGGTGCCCGAATTTATAACTTGTGTTGGGCAAGGCCGTGGTCTAGGTAACACGGAGTTTTACTCCGTGGCATCCCAACAATTACTCCATTCACACACAGAAGAAGGCAATGGCAAACCACTTCTGGATCATCTGCTAAGAACGTATATGAACAGGTCCCAGTCCGAGAAGAGAAAAGGATGGAAGGATCCTGTTCATATGGACCTGGCGTCAGACAGAACACTAAATAATAAATAAATAGGGATCGTATTTGATAAACATAATTACAGACGTCAGTCTATAATATGTTCTACACATTACGTCAGTAAAGGGATTTTATGCCAACGTAATAATTATGTCCGCTAAATCCTTTTACCGTTTTAATACGCACGTGGGCTTTGAACTGTTCATCCTGGATTTCCTGTTTGTTTCAGAGTACTCTATGTAACTGAACTGACAAGTGGTGTCATGTTCCAGGTGCGTGTTTTAAGTTTAAAAATTCTTCCAAATCTTTAAACCAAATTAAAATTCCACAATAAACATGAACTTCACATATTCACACTGAAATTTTGTCAAAATCCACACAATGGAAACAATGCAATATATATATCCTATAGGCTTTGTAATATCTTCCAACCAAGGCTTTAGGAAGCACGAACTTTACGTATAAATAGACTATCTGGGTCATCGCAATCGCTTAACAAAAATTGTCTGGATATTCCCATGTGTTTATTAAATGCGTGGGAGCCAGGAGTTCGCATCCCGAGGCCTGGAGATGAGATCTGTTCTACCCGTGTACAGTTTTCAAATTCTTTATCGACTTGTGTGATAAGAGAATAGTTACCCGATACCAGAAAAACATTCTTTAAAGCTCGAGTCGTAAGTTATCTGTAACACCGATCACTGTGAGTGAATTTTGGCGTAGTTCTTAGTTAAGAACGTCAAGTCAAGAACTGTAAGGAGTCAGGCTGATGAAAATTTGCGGGAATACGTCCGAATCGTAAGAAGACTAATTAAAACTTGTACTGGGCGATTAATGTATTAAAACCAGTTTAAGTACCACACTGACGAAATATAGTAAACAATATTTAATCATATTTGTAATAATTGTCCTATTCGTTTGAACAAATTGCCGTCATTTACAACGTCAGTACCCGCGAGTCGATAAGAAGAATGAATGTCGGCGAAGTCTGGAAAACTCCGATAAACCTAAAGGCACTTCGTTCTCGACGAATGCATATTCAATAAAAAAAAATTTAAAACAGAAAACTTTGTGTGGTTTACGGAGAATGTAGAGACCTCTTTTGAAGTGATTATTTCTACTTCCATTTCTCGGTGCATGAGGCACGAAATTCGTCAGTTCATATTTAACTTAAAAGCTCTCTTTGCAGTATGAAGCACTCCGTTATACGATGCATTAATTACGACAACCTGAAGGCAAGCGGACGCCGACCGTCCTAAAGACGAGACAAATCAAAGAAACACTGCAAAGACATACCGCGACCGCGCCACTAGTCTGTCTGTCTGTTTTAAGTTTGAAATCGATCAAATAACCGCTTACTGTTGGAGTAAGTGAGGCGAGGCGGAGGATTAATTAGCACAAGAACGAAAGAACAGACTTACAAATACGAGGTGCGATCGGAAAGTTCCGAGACTGTGTCAGTAGAGGGCGAACCGGATGTGGTACGAGCTTCTGCCCGTAGGAGGTGCGGCCTACATTCATAGTGAATCAGTGTGCCAGCCGGCATCATCGAATTAGCATTTGTTTCTTAGTTACGGGCGTTTTGGTAGTGCATTACACCGACCCTCCTGCGATTTCGGAATAGCGTGTGCATCAAATTTTGCCAAAGACTCGCCAAAACGGCTACGGAAACCTATGAAATGCTAAAGCAAGCATTTGGGGAGTCCGCAATGGGTCGTGCACAAACTTTTGTGTGGCATTCACGTTTTAAAAATGGCCGAACCTCTGTCGATGATGACGAGCGTTCTGGACGACCATCTTCGAGCACAACGCCCGAAAATGTTACGAAGATTCGGCAGGCCATTCGTACCATCAACGACTTGTTCGACATTGTTGGGATAGGCTATGGGACCTGTCAGCTGATTCTAAAGGAAGAACTCCACATGCGACGCATCATGACAACGCGCCAGCGCATTCCGCCCTCAAAGTTCGGCAGTTTTTTTTCCTCAAACACCATGGCCGTCATCCCGCACCCTCCTTATTCGCCGTGTGACTTCTTCCTCTTCCCAAAAATAAAAATTCAGCTAAAGGGAAGGAGATTTGAGACGATAGAAAAGATTAAGGCAGAATCGCAGATGGTGCTTGACAGGCTGACAAAGAAAGATTTCCAGGGATGCTTCCAGGCTTGGCAGCGGCGCTGGGATCGTTGTGTTCACTCCCAGGGGAACTACTTGGAGGGTGATGGATGAATTTAATACCTGAGATAAGTGTACGGGTTTTTATAGGTGCAGTCTTGAAACTTTCCGATCGCACCTCGTACGCAGACAAAACGAACAAAAATTGAAATGCTGACGTCGTCCTGCTCATGGATAACAGATTTATTTAGCAGTGCTGTACCAAACGCGGCGATTATGGAATTAGCTTCCAATTACTGCGTTTGGTGAATTCTAAAATACCGGATAGGAAGTGGTCGTGGCCAATTTCAAGTTACTGTCCCCGACTTTGTCCTAGAGGGACTGAGAAAACCCCCCCGAAAAGCCACATTCTGGACGGGCGATACCTCTTTCGGGATTCCGACCAGGCAGATACCGAATTCGACTGAGAAAGGTCAGGGCGACCTGGTTCCAACGCAGTTAACAAAGCTCAGTTCCTAGTTCAGCGGGTCTAACTGAGCCTCCTTCAGACCCGGGACCACATTGCCCCATTAACCCCCTTCCTTGTGACCTCTAAGACGGCAAAGTCAGAGATGAGGACAGTCCGTGACTCGCGACGTTTGAAGCAGGAAACCAAGACTGGAGGGTCATTGACGATGGCCCTACACGTTCCGACTTCGAGACAAAATTCCTTTTCAGTCTCCTATGAATTCTTTATATATCCCAATGGGTTGTTCCGACAAATTTTCTTTTTTTCTCCTTTCATAGTCCGTAATAAAAGAATCCCAATGTTGTCTGCAAATTACAGTCTGGACTGCTACGATTTAAATGGTATATCCACAAAGATTTTCTTACGATTAATAAACATTATGGAAATACACCTACACCTGATAATATACCTGAAGATGGTTCATTGAAAACCGAAACATGTCGTGAAAATGATGATTCTCTAATTGTAAATCGAACATTTCGATAGAAAGAGCATCATTTTAATATATTTTAAATATTAAATGTTAATCGTAGTAATAATATTTTAATATTTTAATATTTAATAAAATATCTTATTGTGATTAGACGGTTAAAATTAAACAATTATAATCATCACAATATGACGCAACATTATCATCTCATTTTATTTTTTATTTGTAGTGTTCTGTCTGACGATAGGTCCATATATTATGGACAGGATCCTTCCAACCTCTTCAGGTTGTCAGGGACCTGCTCATACATATATACATTCTTGGCAGAGGTGATCAGAAGTGGTTTGCCATTGCCTTCTTCTGTGTGTGAATGGAGTAATTGTTGGGATGCCACGGAGAAACCGGGGAAGCCCCCGGAGGAAAACTCCGTGTTGCCTAGACCACGGCCTTGCCCAACACAAGTTATAAATTCGGGCACCGCCGGGAATCGAACCCGAGACCCCAGGATTACAAGGCCAGCGTTCTAACCGCTAGACCACCTCATCTTATTATTATTTAGTGTTCTGTCTGACGACAGGTCCATATGAACGGGATCCTTCCATCCTTTTCTCGGACTGGGACCTGTTCATATACGTTCTTGGCAGATGATCCAGAAGTGGTTTGCCATTGCCTTCTTCTGTGTGAATGGAGTAATTGTTGGGATGCCACGGAGGAAAACTCCGTGTTGCCTAGACCACGGCCTTGCCCAACACAAGTTATAAATTCGGGCACCGCCGGGAATCGAACCCGAGACCCCAGGATTACAAGGCCAGGGTTCTAACCGCTATACCACCGTGGCGGTTATCATCTCATTATGGAAAGTTAAAACAGAAGCTCGTGGTGTATCCTCGATGTGACTGCGAGTTCTCTTTGGCCCCTCCAAAACATTAAAATTTTGTAGAGAGCCTAATAAATTCTCTAAATTTACCCTTAAAAGCCCACGGAAACGGTGGACAGACTGCAGTGACCGAGGTCACTGGTACTGAAGCCAACTTCGCTGCCAACTTCACAGCAACTAATTACCCGATATTACGTGAAATTCTCTGCTAGACTCGCTGTTAATTATCTGTGGATTTCACAATCTCGCATTAGGATGCAATTTCTGGAATTTCTCATGAACCAGTTTTATCAACTTAACAAAGACCTCATGATCTATTTGAACATGGCCGTATTACCTCATTTCCTTCCTCAGCTTCCATGCTGCATCATATCTCATTGCAGGATCACGTCTCTTCATTAATCTTCCACGTCCCGTCTACATCGAGATTTTATTCGTCTCGCTAGCACTCCATTTTTCGACAACAGGCCTATCCTCAAATGTGCTGGTGGTTATGAACTATGTATTTAGAACCATAATGAATGCAGCGTCTTCGAATGACACCACCACAAATTAACTTGGAAGGACTGAGGAAAAACTACAAAGATCATAAAGAAAGATAAGCGAGCTCGGAAACGCGAATCAAACCTTCGGTTTTTAGCACACGAGGTATCAGCGTTAACCACGTACTCGACCGAAATCTTCAGCCACTGAATAATACATCGTCGAGACCAGATGACGTCAGCGATTTCTTATCGCAAATTGCCCCAAACTGGCTCCTGATCCCTCCCTGTAATTCATCTACTCCTTGATTACATTTCCGCGTGTGTGAACGCGCAAAGAATTGCAATGACAAGAAAGATTAACGAGGATAAAAGGAGGCAACGTAATTATGTTGGTCGATTATAATCGACCTAGCACAGAATCGGGGTCAGGTAAGTTTCATAAATGGCGAGCTTCTTAGAAATTCACTGCGCCGTGAAAGTGGTTAGTGTGTTTGTAGTAATTCGTAAGTATATGAAATAAAAGTTTCGTTGAAGCAGTTACCTGGCGTATGAGCGTTTATGGCTTAGAAAATCTTAGCGCGCGCACGAGAGATTTCGGCCGCAAATGTCCTTCTGCCGCATTGATGGAACGAACTGTTTCATCAGGAAGTGAGCGCACATGCGGAAGTTTCACCACTACGGTTTTCCTGCAGCTGATAGCGGTGGCAATATAACATGAATAATTCTACCTGTGTCCGCGCACGAACATGTCAAATTCATGTCAAGGTCACGACAATATCAGTCCGAAGATTTGCCGTATAGAGGCGTTTTAAGTTTTGAAGGTCATTCGAAATACGATTTTTTTCAAAGGCATATATCTGTCTATCTGTAGGAATCTGAGTGACAATACTCATATCAGTTTGAGGCCACAGATAGGTCAGTGTCATGTCAAGGTCACCACAATATCAGTCCGATTGCTTAGCGAATAGAGGCCTTTGAAATTTTCAAGGTCATTCGTCAGTAATTTTTTTCAAATGCATGTCTTCCGAACTGCATGAAAGTGAATGAACATATTCATACCAGTGTGAGGTCATGGATAGGTAAACGTCACTTCAAGATCATGACATGACCAGTGCAAGGTTTTGAGGGATAAAGGCCTGTAAATTTTCCAAGCTCACTTCAAGAACTTTTTCCTCACGCTTATAACTATCTAACTGTATAATTTTGTGGGACAATAATCACGTTATTTTGAAGCAAATTACAGATAAATATCATGACCCAGTCAGGCCAATAACATTACAAAAGATGGTAAGACTTCTGCCTGCTGTGGATCTGGAATCAAGCGTTAAGAAACGGAACTGCCTAATGCGAGGCACATCACAGCTTCCGCGACTCTCACTACGCGGGCCACTGAGATACGCCGTCTCCTGCCTGTCAGGTCTTGTTCCTCACGCCCCTGTCACGTAGGCTACAACGGCACTTCGCCCTCTCGGCGTTAAACGGCCTCAGTTTGTCTGCTACGACGGCCATTCGCACCGAAAGGGAGAGCGCGCCCTTTCCTTTCTACTCAACGATAAACGTGGAGCAGGTGACTCTCCTTTCATTGCCTGCGTCCCGTGAAATTTATATCCTAGAATTTCCCTCACTCCTTCCCAGACCGTTCCGAGTCCATTCAATTTCTGATCTTCGTTCCGAGCAGACGAATTCGCAGTCTCCGTGGGCATGAAGTAGTCCAAATCCTGACTCGGTTTCGCAACGAAGGTGATCCAAGCAACACGTGGTCATAGGACATTAATGTGCAAAACACAGCGAAACCAGACTCAGTAAATCTGAATGAAATTCACACACAGAAGAAGGCAATGGCAAACCACTTGTGGATCATCTGCCAAGAACGTATATGAACAGGTCCCAGTCCGAGAAGAGAAAAGGATGGAAGGATCCTGTTCATATGGACCTGTCGTCAGACAGAACACTAAATAATAATAAGATGAGGTGGTCTAGCGGTTAGAACGCTGGCCTTGTAATCCTGGGGTCTCGGGTTCGAATTTATAACTTGTGTTGGGCAAGGCCGTGGTCTAGGCAACACGGAGTTTTCCTCCGTGGCATCCCAACAATTACTCCATTCACACACAGAAGAAGGCAATGGCAAACCACTTCTGGATCATCTGCCAAGAACGTATATGAACAGGTCCCAGTCCGAGAAAAGGATGGAAGGATCCTGTTCATATGGACCTGTCGTCAGACAGAACACTAAATAATAATAAGATGAGGTGGTCTAGCGGTTAGAACGCTGGCCTTGTAATCCTGGGGTCTCGGGTTCGATTCCCGGCGGTGCCCGAATTTATAACTTGTGTTGGGCAAGGCCGTGGTCTAGGCAACACGGAGTTTTCCTCCGTGGCATCCCAACAATTACTCCATTCACACACAGAAGAAGGCAATGGCAAACCACTTCTGGATCATCTGCCAAGAACGTATATGAACAGGTCCCAGTCCGAGAAAAGGATGGGAGGATAACATTAATATGGACCTGTCGTCAGACAGAACACTAAAAAAATCGTCGGTGGAGTTTATTTGAACCTGTGATTTTAACTATGATGCATATTAAAAACTGAAATTTAGTCTCACCAGCAGTTAGAATATGGGACATTTTATTTTTGTTAGTTGTACATCTATGTCGGGGGAAAAACATTATATTCAGAAAGAAATATGCACAGGGCAAAAATGACAAACAGAATATTTAAGCGGCTGGTGGAGACAGAAAAATGTTCGCTTTAGTAAAAATTCTAGTACAGAAGAAATATATTTTTTTCGGTTCGCTGCAAAGCATCCGGCTATGAAGACAGAAAGAAAGGCGAATTTATGTGTAAATGTGACATGTGTTCATTTCCTCGCTGGTATATATGGGCCCACTTATAAGGAGATACCACACACCATTTTACATACAAATCCCGTTTACTTGATAATAAAGAACGTGGCCGAAATATTGCGTTTTACAACGCAGACAACTAAAACAGCTACGGAATCATGTCAAAACGAGAGACTGCAAAGGAAATGAATACTAATGTGAAAAAGTGGGGACTGCTTCAGCGCGAAACTCGCAGTTTTCGGATGCAATTTGGCGCCTCTCGTGCCCTTCACCGCAGGCACAAATTTATCTCAAACGAGCTTCATAATTTGTGTCCAGATACGACGAGTTATTTCAACAAATACACAACGTCGCTGCTACCAGTTTACACAATTACCACCGTTTTAATTCGGACTGTCTTCACTGTAAAGTGCAGAGATTACGTGAACAAGTAATGTTGATGGGAACCTGACGATGATTGCTTGAAAGTCGAAACGTGTAGTAGTCAGTAACCTTCTACAGAGTACAGATTTTAGAAAGCCAAGATAGTAGTTTTTTTTATTATTATTAGTGTTCTGTCTGACGACAGGTCCATATGAACAGGATCCTTCCATCCTTTTCTCGGACTGGGACCTGTTCATATACGTTCTTGGCAGATGATCCAGAAGTGGTTTGCCATTGCCTTCTTCTGTGTGTAAATGGAGTAATTGTTGGGATGCCACGGAGGAAAACTCCGTGTTGCCTAGACCACGGCCTTGCCCAACACAAGTTATACCGCCGGGAATCGAACCCGAGACCCCAGGATTACAAGGCCAGCGTTCTAACCGCTAGACCACCGTGGCGAAGATAGTAGTAGGGAACAATAATAGTTTATTAAAGGCTCCTGGTTCAAACTACTAAGTAAAACTGAGTCATACCGCAGTTAAATCAATTTAAGCTACAGTTTTCCTGGAACGTCGCTGACTTAAACAAAGAATGGATTTCAAAAAAAACCTATTTCATTACAGTGGTCACGAAAGTCGTTTAATCTTATTCAGTAACTCTCAGTCATGAAATTAATTATTTCAACAGCACGGACACTTGTATTTTTCTTCGAAGCAAAGTCACATTTTTTCAAAATGGCTTCAATTTCACTCAAAATAAATAACACAAACCTTTCTCTTTCGAAGAGTCACATAAGCAATTATGAAAATCCAATTGTGTCAACAAGGCACGTTAGAAAAAACCCCGACATCTGCTACAGAGAGCAAGGAACTTTACCATGTACACACATTCAATTCTGTCACAAATACAAAATAAATATCTCGCTACGCACTGAAATTCCGTTGAAGAACTGGCATCAGAATTCCCCCCTCCCTAACTAGGTGACAGATTTCGTATAATCGATATCATCTGTCGATTGTTACGACAGCAGTCACACACTCTTGACCGCTGACAGGCCGCTATCTCTCTAAACAAACATTCAGGGACCTCAGCCACATATTTAGTGGCTACTGTTGGTATCACTGCTCAACAAAATGAAGTTGCCTGAAACCACAAAATTGAACACACGCCGCGAATCCGATTTGGAGGGCCTGGGGAGTTCGTCGCGATTTGCCGCCACAAACATCGCTGTTATGTGCGCTTGCGCAGTTGTAAATATACTGCCTTGTACAAAGCACGCGATGACTCTACTGTACGGTCTTCCTTGGTCGCGACGCGACGCTCCCACGACCCCGTCGTAACTATGCAACGAGTCCGTCATGCGAGTCCTCTGATCTGCACTTTTGCGAGTTCAACCTTCAACATAAACGGACTTCTATGAAATCTAGTATTCGGGGAAGAGGCCTACGGCAAAGCGTCCCACAAATTCAATTTCGGTTCCTACCAGTCCAACATATATCTTAAGTGGTGTGAATCTCAAATCGAGTTTAATAAGTTCTCTGAAAAGGGTGCCTATTTTGAGGTACTATCCCAGACTGCAGTGAGCGATTTAATGAAATAAAACCACTCCACCCGGTTCCAGGTTGATGTTCTAACGTGCAACACGAAGGCGGCAGATTAAGACAGCCACCTATTGTCCTAACTCTCAAAGTCTATCAAGACTTAATTGCAGTTTTTGTCAAACTAAATTCCACATAAAGTTGTCACCACGGGCAGTTCCGTCTTCAGGTTCTGATGGAAAATACGGGCTCCAGATATAGAAGGTATTTTTGGACAGCCGACAGAGAATGTTCCTTCAATTTTGGAAAACATTAACGACAAATGAATACAAGAGGAAGTCCCTGCGATCTGTCCTCGAACATTCAAAGATACTTTACCCAGCTAATAAAGAAAATAGGTTACATGACTGTTAAACTAACAAACGCGTGTATGATCTAATGACACATAATCCGAAGAACGCATTACTTTTTCCAATAACAGAACGTAGAGCGGCATAATTCACATGAACACGAACAAAGCTAACCTAAATTCTGAGAAGAATTCAAATACGCAAATGCAGTTGACTTTTAGCTACCTTTTTATCTAACACAAAGAAAACCATTCCTCCAAGTTGTGTAAAGAACACACGGCACGTTATATCTAACTGCGTAGACAGGTAAGGGCGACTGGACAAAGATTACATACTATAAACATAAGTTAGTTTAACACATTAGCAAACCAAGCAATCACGTTCAAATTTAATAAAAGTTAGATTTTTCACAACAAAATTTAAAATCACTAAATCGAGCATTAGCAAATAAACATAATTGCTAACAAAAGAAAATATTCAGTGCCAAGAGGTGGGCGTACAGAGTTCATTAACAAACCTGGTGTGTTATTTAACCCAAAGTTGGCTGCATTTGTTTTCCATAAAACGTAAGAAAAAATAATCGAATCAATTAGGTTTAATCAGGACTTACTTTCAAACTCTTCACTGGACATCTACTTCAGTAACTCATCACAAATCTTATGCTGCCAATGATGATCAACTTTCACCATAAGACCGAACGAGAAACACCGAAAATCCTACATTTTCACACAGAGCTCGAACATCGCACTTTTTCAACCAGCCATCTTTCACAACAGTTGAGTACCAACATGCGCAAACCAAAGGCACACAATTCAAAACCATTCGACAAATACGTCAATAGTTTCTCCCGCATTGGATTACCTACGCCGAATGTGTGAACCGAGATGTTAGATGCATACAAATCGCAGAATGAAACACTTGGATAGGCAATTGCTTGGCTCACAATGCACTAAACTTATATTGAATAAAAAACGGCGAGTAACCGTTTCGGATTCTACTCCTTGCACGATGATTACACGGGATAATACTGGATAATTTCCACGGTGGTCTAGCGGTTAGAACCCTGGCCTTGTAATCCTGGGGTCTCGGGTTCGAATTTATAACTTGTGTTGGGCAAGGCCGTGGTCTAGGCAACACGGAGTTTTCCTCCGTGGCATCCCAACAATTACTCCATTCACACACAGAAGAAGGCAATGGCAAACCACTTCTGGATCATCTGCCAAGAACGTATATGAACAGGTCCCAGTCCGAGAAAAGGATGGAAGGATCCTGTTCATATGGACCTGTCGTCAGACAGAACACTAAATAATAATAAGATGAGGTGGTCTAGCAGTTAGAACGCTGGCCTTGTAATCCTGGGGTCTCGGGTTCGATTCCCGGCGGTGCCCGAATTTATAACTTGTGTTGGGCAAGGCCGTGGTCTAGGCAACACGGAGTTTTCCTCCGTGGCATCCCAACAATTACTCCATTCACACACAGAAGAAGGCAATGGCAAACCACTTCTGGATCATCTGCCAAGAACGTATATGAACAGGTCCCAGTCCGAGAAGAGAAAAGGATGGAAGGATCCTGTTCATATGGACCTGTCGTCAGACAGAACACTAAATAATAATAAAATAATAATACTGGATACCGGGAACTACCCGTTCTTCAAGTGTCTGAGCACTGCGGGTCCCAACTTTTCGTAGGCTTTGATCTATAAACATTCGGTAGGACTCCTTGGATGAGGGATCGGCCCATCGCAAGGCCTCTACCTGTACACAGGACAGCTCAAAGCAGACAAACATCCATGGCTCGAGTAGGATTCGAACCCACGGTCCCAGCGACCAAGCGACCGCGCGGCCACTGCAGACCCCGATTACACGGAATAATACGAAGACAAAGTACATGGCAATCATCCGAGCATCCCGGGTTAAAATACTTAAACCTCGGACCTTTGGTCGGCTGTCTTGAATGAGGGTTTCCTCTTATTTCTCGCAGTGTTTTCAAGCTAACGCCGGAACATTACTGGCAAAGAGCCGTGGGTCTTTCCTTCCATATCTTCCTTTTCCTAATCATATTCATAACCACCTTACCATTCGGCGTTAGGAAGAAATTGAGCCCAAGCGCTTCGTTAAATAACTCAGCCAACAGAGCATTCGATACAGACTTTAAATCATCTTATCTGCGTAAATGTGTGTGGATAACTGGTGATGTGTTAATGCATAGGAATAATCTCGTTTGCGTACTCTGAAATAATTTACAAGAATTCAACCCTTCAGATTGTGGTCTTAGGTCAGGGGTGGCCAACCCGCGGCCCGCGGGCCGCATGTGGCTCGCCTTGAACATTTTTCCGGCCCGCGAGATTCATCACACTTTTACAAAATATATTTATTTTATAATGGCCAAAGTAGTGAAAACCAATGTATTAAAAAAATACATTATTTGTGCATCTATATATTCAAAAATTATCTTATGTGGCCCGCGGAGTTATGATGCATTTCCAAAGTGGCCCGAAAGATCATTTGGGTTGACCACCCCTGTCTTAGGTTATGAAACCGCACATTTGTAGGTGGTTACCAAAGTTTCGGAGAAACCTACTGCCTGAATTTTCAGTGTCACAGTCTACCTCCAAAACTTCAGCATCCAGTTATTCTGATACATGACATCACAATGCAGAACTTTCATCTCCGTGACGACTTCGTGCAGTTCATCTGGTGTTAAAAAGGACCAAGTAACAACTGTTTAAATCCGGAGATAGGGATTAGCTCTATCTAGTGGGCCCAACTGTATAGGAACCTGAAGACGGAGATAGAGTCCCATCTCCGAAACGTCGTTTTTACGTTTTATATTTACTAGACGATGGATAATATCCAAGAAAATTTTTATTCAATTGACTCTTCACCATCGTCAAGAAGTTTTAGATTTGTGTTTTAATTGTTTTTGCACAGAGATGCATATGCCAGGAGTATGTCAGGACACCCGGTGTTCCGCATTGTATAAAAAGAAACGTGAGTTGATTAATGGGTCCAAGGGACAGAGAGAGAGTTACTTTACCCCCACACCTGACTTCGTAGTGGAAACACTAAAACTCTGCGCAGATACGAGGTGCGATCGGAAAGTTTCTAGACTGTGTCAATAGCGGGCGAACCGGATGTAGTACGAGCTTCTGCCGCTAGGGGGTGCGGCCTACATTCATAGTGAATCAGTGTACCAGCCGGCATCATCGAATTAGCATTTGTTTCTTAGTTACGGGCGTTTTGGTAGTGCATTACACCGACCCTCCTGCGATTTCGGAATGGCGTGTGCATCAAATTTTGCCAAAGACTCGCCAAAACGGCTACGAAAATCTATGAAATGCTAAAGCAAGCATTTGGGGAGTCCGCAAACTTTTGTGTGGCATTCACGTTTTAAAAATGGCCGAACCTCTGTCGATGATGACGAGCGTTCTGGACGACCATCTTCGAGCACAACGCCCGAAAATGTTACGAAGATCGACGTCGTACCATCAACGACTTGTGCGACATTGTTGGGATAGGCTATGGGACCTGTCAGCTGATTCTAAAGGAAGAACTCCACATGCGACGCATCCTGTCTGAGGACCAGAAGCAGAATCGACTTCTCGTTTGTCAGGAGCTCAAAGATCTTGAAAGAACCGACCCCAACTTCCTTTCTAAGCTCCGTGTGACTTCTTCCTCTTCCCAAAGATAAAAATTCAGCTAAAGGGAAGGAGATTTGAGACGATAGAAGAGATTCAGGCAGAATCGCAGATGGTGCTTGACAGGCTGACAAAGAAAGATTTCCAGGGATGCTTCCAGGCTTGGCAGCGGCGCTGGGATCGTTGTGTTCACTCCCAGGGGAACTACTTCGAGGGTGATGGACGAATTTAATACCTGAGATAAGTGTACGGGTTTTTAATAGGCGCAGTCTGGAAACTTTCCGATCGCACCTCGTATGTACTTGTTAAATTCGACAGTTTTTAGTGCCACGTAAAACGGCGTTATTCTGAACTACTGGCCCTCATTTACCACTGCAAGATTTAAAACCTACGCAGTTCCTTAATGGTGACACACAAAGAGTGGGGGAGAAGTTAGAAATGTGAATGGGGCGTGGTATAACACAAGAATAAATGATGAACAACGTCAAAATCCAACGGCTACATCAAAAGAGAAGGAAATAGTAAACAGAATAAAGTAGCAAAATATTTAATATGGCATGAAATTTTATACGTTTATAGCAAAATCAGGACTAATCAGACACTGAATAGCAGATTGCGGAACCTTAATTGCGTTATATTCCTCAATACGTGAAGACAATAGAAGATTAGTCATTTAAAACGAAATTTGTAATCGTCTGGATAAAATGCTGAGAGCTGCTGTTTGTGTGGACACTCTGTATAGGGGAATTAGATTTTGCAAAGTTTTTGGTTATTTGCAATGAAGTTCATTAATAGGTTTTTTTAATTTATTTTTTAAATGAAAGTGCCAAGATCTCTGATCTATTAAACAGACTGTTAGATCAATGCCTATGTTTTATACAAGCAATTTATGTAAAACCTTTCATTTGGAATGTAAATATCATTTTACTGCCAAATAAATTAAAAAAAAAATTTCCATACTCCATCATGGAATTAAAATACGCAAAATAATTTTATTCGCTTACGTCAGTTTTGCTGGCATACAGCACTCAACTCTGGTGTGAGTTTATTAACTCGATTTCTCCAATTCAGCTGATTCACAATTTGTTTACCCGGAATATCGTACTTAATGACTGTCCTTTACGCTTTTGTTTTAACCAATAAACAAGACGCATTGTCTGTTAGTTTGAAAGTTCCATCTTCAGGGGATATTCAGTCAAATTTTTCTGTGGTGTTAGTAAAAATATGATGACTTAACCTATACTACACAAATTTCTCGAGTACTTAAGACAAAGCAGTTAATAGTTAAACTGGCTCGTAGATGTCTTGTTAGCTTTGTCACATTTCTCGTACATTTTATTGTTACAGAAAATGCATATTTAAGAAATGAAATAGCATTTTCTGTCCCCACTTGAAGTAAAAGCCTTCAGTAATTAGTAAGAAAGAATCATTGAAGGCATCAGCAACTGTTCCCGGATCTTTTACTTTTTTTACTGTTCAGTTAACTGTCTTTTTCCTGTCTCCCTTTTTATTATCTGATTTAGCTGTAATTATACTTTAATGCTACTTTTCAGCCTATTTCGTAACATTATTCTGAATTTGACAATACCTGATGCAAAATGTTCTTATACTTGTATCGTTACTAATCCTTCTGTAGATTTACAGACTCCTTTTTTATTTCCAAGACATTTTTATTCCTTGTTTACTCCAATCACTCTTTATTTATACATCTCACAATTGCAAAAATAGCTTTTAAGACATTTAGAGACGCATACAAAAATGAATTAAACTTATTACTCGTACCATTATCTTTATAAATGGTTTCCTTAATTTCTCTCTTTATAAAGAAGCTGAAACTGCATGATTGTTTCATTATTCACGTTTCTTGTTCCCTGCTTCGAAAGTATTAAGTTTCCTTCCGCAGTAACATAATTAGTTATAAAATATGGCATCGGTTTGATATCCATTTATTGTGAGCGATGTAAAAGATAAGCCAAATATTATTCTACCGACAAAAATATTATCAATTTTCGTATTTGAGTCATTTTGGATTCCTACTGCAAAGATGGCTGTCTTCTGGGTTGTAGTACCTTGTAGCACGGTATACGTTTCAGAGAGCGATCTATCGCCCTGATGATGGAGGCAGTAAGGACGTTCGAAACGTTGTAACGCCTACCAGACTACAATACGCTACAACTCAGAAGACGGCCATCTTCGTACTCACCGCCGTGAAAAATGATGCATACTCCTTGTTGCAAAATTTATACCATGTGACAAATTATGTTATTATGTTCTAATGACGAGTTTTCAGTTTTCATACAAAAAAAACAGTCTGCCAAGAGATACAAAAGTCATTCTCTTGGCTCGGTCTGCACCATTCAAGAACGAAATTGTTCGTGGCCGTTAGTGTGGATGTGTGTCATACTAAGTCAGGTATCGATAAAATATTTAGCATTAATGAATATTAGTGAACAAATTGGAATAAAAATGATTTGTACATCAGCTACAAATATGTCTGTCCCCCATCACCAAGGCTAATTGCTCTGACGATGGAAGCAGCTAGGACCACCGAAACGTCAATAAACTTCTACGAGACCACATGGAGCTGCAACCCAGAAGACGGCCATCTTCGTACTCACCGCCGTGAAAACCCCAAATCCTGCACATTACACCAGCTGTTTACGGAGCACAGGACAGGCTGAGCCAGGAGGAAGGCGAGCCATAATATTATAAATTCACTCGGAAAACTGCACACGAGACTAATTAAAGCTTGGCAGAACAATAAATCCTCGAGACGCTAATTTTTAACATCGAATAAATTGTCTTCATTTCTTTCAACACGGAAGCTGCTACACTGCCTAGAGCCGGGAGGCTGACCTGGGACAACGCGTTGGACGGCGAGGACATTTTCCCCGTCACCGGGCGAAGCGTACCCTGGCGATTCTTCTAATAAACTTCTGATAAATCCCACCAACATCTGGACAATTCTTCCTTCTTTCAGGCGACGTTCGACAACACGCTGATGCCTGCCATTAACGTGCCACCTTCGGTTTAGTCAGAAGAAAATTACACCTACCTTCACAGCATAAAAAGTTGTTCAGAATACAAATTTAAAACGGAACACTACGCCATCAGCATTCCTCAGTGACCTTTGATATTACACCGCCACGTATTGACCTAAAAATCTTAATTTTGGACAACCAACTATCTAGTGGGCCCAACTGTGTAGAAACCTGAAGACGGAGATAGAGTCCCATCTCCGAAACGTCGTTTTACGTTTTATATTTTATATTTTACTAGACGATGGATAATATCCAAAAAAAATTTTATTCATGACAAATATATTTCGACTCTCCCCAAAACTGTAACAACTAGTTGCAACACTTTCCCTTCGCACTGTGAGACTATGTCTTTGGGAACCACGCTGTCATCTCTCCCGAATGGACCTTCGAACCTAACCTACAAAGGACGAGAAGGTAAGTAGGCGATGTCGAACAACGAGGAACGTGGCCACAGGTCACTGACCACCTGAAGTTAGAGGATCAGTTAAACATGGATGAATGCGACAGGTTGATCGTGCACGTGAGGCAGGAAATGCTTACAGAATTTTGCTACACAGATTCGTTGGAAAGCATCGTCTTTGAACGCCGATAAGCAGACTATAACATCAAAGTAAGGAGATGATTTGTGTAGATGAAACCGGCTCACGTGCTGTTCTATGGCGGTGCGATTAGCATGCGTTACGACATCAGCTTCCATCATCAAGGATCCAGCTTAGATCAATGTTCATATACGCTAAAATACCATCAGCTTCACACTCTGAAGCAATCCGTTTCATGCTAAAGCTCATAATTCATAACCAGTCGAAATTACTTTTCGTTCCGTAGACAATTTTCAGTTTTAATCCCAGTTGAAAAAATCAGTGTATTTGAAGAACCTTCCTCTGCACATACAAATAAATCCTTCAGATTAATAATTTGTAAAGCCACAGGGCATTTAGCTGAGCTATGCAGCGGCCTGTCCTTTATACGACTCGAATAGGAAAGACGTATGAAATGAATGCGTATATTAGGAGTAATACTGAATATTTCTGTTAGTTTATCTTTCATGCAGATGTTTAATCTCGTCTCCGCAGAGGAAACAAACATTTACGCCTAAATATCTGATACAGCGTCCACGTTCCACTCCTTCACATTTGTACGAAATTCGAAGTGCAAAATTTACGCTAATCCCTGTGGCCGAGTTCAGCTTTAAGAAAATTCTTCTTCAACAGTTGAGTGAGCCTGAAGCCCTCTTGAGTGATGACGTTACCAGTGGCCCATTTTACGTCACTAGTTACGTCATGATTTTGCCTTAGGTCCTCGGGGTAAGTGACGTGGAATTGGTGCAGTGAACCTAGAAGGGTTTCTCGCATCACTGACACGAAAGAGAGAAACGAGAAGCCTGAGGTTGTTTCCTACTCCGCTCTGCCAAGAAACAACAACTTTACATTCAGGTTGCAGACAGAAGACGGCGAAGAATTTCATCTGGAAAATAGTACCAAGAGTCGCTTTGAAATTTTCGAACAGTCTACGGGCTGAGCCAACTGAAAAAAAGACGAAATTCACTCCGAAATATTCAGTAGGGAATCCCACGGCAGACAGCAATGTAAACATTTGTCAGGTTTGCGAGGCGAAGATAGAGGGCGTGTGAACATTAACTTCTCACGACTCATTCACAGACTGACTGAGGAAACGCTTACTTAATTAAAGGTTATTGTCGACTGTGATTCAAAAACGAAATGTAGGGACTGTCGAATTTTGTCGAATGTTCAATATATATATATATATAGGATTTGTTCTTGGTAGCTCTTCGGAAAGATCACGACATTTGTATGAAGATGCTAACAAACGAATGTCGTCTCTTCTCAAGTAGTCCGACCGAGCTGGAGTCTAGAACGCTACTAGATCACTTTCCGACATGATAATGCCCATTAGATAATAACTAAATCTTGAGAATGGACAGGCAGGTAGGGATTTTACTCAGTAACAAACCCCGTGGAGAATTATCGCAAGAAATACCTCCAGTTACAAAAGCCACTTTAAGCATAAAGCTTAAAAACAGCTCAGTTTTAGGTAAATTAATTTTTAATAACCTCATCGCTTTCAATAAGATTGAAGTGAATGCATTAGTTTTATAATTTCGCCTTTCTACCTTTCTACAATTTCAGGAATGGGTTAAAGTTTACGATCTTTTCCACATCGTTAATATTTGGTCTGAGTAGTTTCCGGTTCAAAGGAATTAGAACCTGAGTGTAATTCGTTGTTTCTCTTTACACAAAACGTGGCTTATAAATATCAACAAAAAGGATGATTTCAGTCAAGGAGATGTTAACAGATTTCAGACCTGATGATTCACCAGGGTCCTGCTTCATCCACCCCTCCCTCTCCCCCCCCCCCCCATTGTCCTTTCAGTCAGTACCTCACGGCCAAAGACATTGGAAAGTTGGTCACACTGCAGGTTTAAAAATGAAAATCCAGGGAAAAAGAATCCCGTTTCTTCTTCAAGTATTCACCACATCAAATACAATTAAATAAAAGTTGTACGCCTATATTTTAATGTAATCTACTTAATTTATATCCTGTACAAATACGAATAGTCGATACTGAGAAATATTCGCGATTGTAGGTAAATATTATGCGTTATATTGGACGGACTGGACCCAGGATTAGAACAGCAGAGCAGCGTCTGGCGTAGTATCAAATTGCACTGATAAACTTTCGTTGATTTTCTGTACGAAAGATGCAGTGGATGGGCACACACAGCATCTCGTTAGTGCGATAAGAACATCGTACAAAATAAATACCGTATCATAGCCTCTAATTTAAACAATAATTTGTATTTAGTATTTAGAACACTGACTGTACGTAGCCCGTAAGCGACTTGCCACAGAAATCTTAAGAATAAAATATTGTCTGTTACCGGGAAGACTGTACATCAAGATGCCCGTCGATATTGCTTTCCGATGCCTCAGGTCATCTGAAGTAATCTTGTTTCCGCGAGCAGTTTACGACACAATATTTCAGGAATTATACTCACACCCTAACTATTCTTCTGTTTCCCGCAGAATCAGACCCTTAACCTTTGTTCGCGGAACAGTAACGCCCTGTATGGGGATTCCCCGTCCAGTGATTCCCGGGAGCGAAAATTCATGAAATTCTTCGTGTGAGGCGAACGTCATTTTTTTTTTGTCCGATCTCATCCGAATGCGTCGACGAATTTCAGTAAGACTCCCCAACATCAAGATTCGTGGAAATTCATTCTCGAGTTGTTATAAGCGCATGTACGGACGGACTGCTGAGGCGACTTTAATAGGCAATTCCGAGGCACATAAAACGCTTAATCCAGGTATATGAGCGCTTATCACAAAATCATAAATTGTTTAGACGAGCAGAAAGACTGCGAGCATCAGTTTGATGGAATTCCTACGTGTCAGCGTTACCTAATCCCGGCCAATGAGATCACAAATTCAGAGGCTGTATGGCTTATCTGAAATCGTAGCTCCTTTTGAAAGAGCTAACATACGTCTTGGGAAGAAGAGATCTTTGTAGCGCATGCTTTAATAGGACACGTACTACAGAATTGTATTAATTACGAAATGTTTGCTTGTAATGCAGACGTAACATTTGACAGTTTGAGAGAGGGGATCCGGGTAGCTTCAGAATTTAACTCGGCTTCAAGCATTGTTCACGAATGAACGCACTTCAACGTGCTAAGCTGGCTCCACAAACTGATCTGTCTGTTTGTCAAACAAGAGTGACTTAAGTAAGGAAAATGTCCTGTGCAATCTAATATACTGGGCCGTGCCTTAGCTCAGGTGGTTAGTCGCCGGCTGCTAGACCGGGTACTGTCCCAGGGCAGTTCATGTGGGACTTGCGATTGACGACGAAGTGTCACTGGGATAGAGCTTTATCCGAGCTTAGACACTCTGGCATCGTTTGGGGGATGGACAAAGGGGTCGTTAGCGGCCGCTGGTGCACAAAAACACAATATCACCTCAAGAAGAATCAAAATAAGGGATCCAACGAAATTACGCAGTCATTCGATTATTACAGCTAGTCTTCCAAATGCTGGAACGCCGGCCCAACTACAAATTAATCTCAACGAGCCGCTTTTGAACCAGTCGAGTGTAATTCGATTTTCGAAACAGCTGCCATTATAATTGCAAACACAGCAACAGCCTTATCGGCAGCGTGGTCTCGGAAGTCCACGCATGTCTCAAGACTGAATCAGCCAACAGGCAACGACGTCTGCCCTGAAGGGACAGTCAGTAATTGATTCAAGCCGGAGGTCGGGAACCTGATTATTGTACATGGCTCTCCACTGCAGCGGAACCCAAAGTCGGAATGCTCAAGTGAAACTGAGAGATAATCTAACAGAGTGTGTTCGGAAGTTCTCTAATTTACTTTACAACATTGCACGCAAATCCTCAACTTCTATACTTCAGTAAACAGGACCAGCAACAGCTGAGGCATTGAAATGACTGGGTACGAGACGTAGGCAGTGGAAATTTAATAAACTCTTGGACAATTTTTGTCAAGTAAAATTATAGTGGGTGTGGTTAATCAGTGTGCGCCATAGAAACTGTATGCCACGCTCCTGTATTCCGATCGCCATTTTCATAACCCGAAGCAGACATTCAACGGATCGATTGGACGTTTTGAATACCAGAAGCAAATTCGCTGTACTCAACGCCGTGTTCAAACATAAATGTGTGATGAATGTATTTGCTGTGGTGCACCCAACACCTGGCGCGAATGATTTCCAATTCCCAGACAACTGTAAACACAGAAGCCACGCAACTGCTGTGTTTGCTGGTTACAATGGCTTCTGTAAATTAAACAATACGGATTTTCGTGCTAGAAGAGCTCAGTGGCATGGAACATCCTGATGAACCGTCAGTGATATGTCGCCACTTAAAACACTGCAGTCAAATTAGCAGGTTCATCGCCCTGATGACGGAGGCAGTATGACCTCCGAAACGTTGGTTAACATCGACCAGACTACACAGCGCAACAACTCAGAAGACAAAAATCTTCATATTTTTAATCGCCCTGATGATGGAGGCAGTATGACCTCTGAAACGTTGGTAAACATCGACCAGACTACACAGCGCAACAACCCAGAAGACAGAAATCTTCATACTCATCGCCCTGATAACGGAGGCAATATGACCTCCGAAACGGTGGTTAACATCGACCAGACTACACAGCGCAACAACCCAGAAGACAAAAATCTTCATATTTTTAATCGCCCTGATGACGGAGGCAGTATGACCTCTGAAACGCTGGTAAACATCGACCAGACTACACAGCGCTACAACCCAGAAGACAGAAATCTTCAGACTCACCGCCGTGAAAACCTCAAATCTAACTGTAAGGATGTTTAATATAGCGAATGTCCGACATGTCACAGGTCCATCGCCATCAGAAAATCTTCCGTTAACAATTTGCCTGTGCACTTGTGAGTAATTTGCAGGGAGCTATCATATATATACCACACAGACAGAAGAGATTACAACGGTAAATCCTTTTAGAAGCAGATGCGGTCTCTCCAAAGAAGGCTTTGTCTATTTAGGTCATGATAAGATTTCTCAATAAAATACAGTCCAGTGGACATGACCGCTAATGATGTTCCAACAGAAACTTACCGTCCATCGCCGCTGACAATTCACCGAAGCCAGTGAACATTTCCAAAGAGTAGCAAAGAATGTTCTTGAAACTGATTTGCCCACTGTTTCTGGAATAGGCTTCATCGGACAATCAAAATATTCTAAAGAAAGAATTAATATTATGCTCCTAGGGCACTCCAAATAAACTGCCTTTTATTCTATTATGCCTACATTGATCTTGATTTGGGCACTAATGAAGACATAAAGAACATATTTATAACTGGAAACTAATTTGTTCTACGCGAGGTAAGTGACGTCATCTTTTCAGCATAATTTCTAAGATCATTTACGGACCAAGGCTTTTACAACATAAATCGTATTCTGTCTGAAAATATCTGTAGAAAGCTGTTAGAGGCAGTAAATTGCATTCCAAAATCTCGTTAACGTATTAAACCAGAGACTAAGCTTTCTTGGCGGCTTCAGCGAAGATTCAAAATACCAGATCACGTGATTCTGAAATCAATCCTAGAAATTTTATTCCAATCCTTCATCTTAACATATAATTATACATATATTTATGCACTAATTTTATGTGCATTATATAAATTAAAAATATACTGATAAAACATGAAGACATTTAAAAAATGTAATGACAACCTGGGATAGAGTGTCTTTGCGTCACAAAAATAATTAGTAATGTGATGTCTCGAAGAATATTTTACAAATATCATACACTTTTTTTAGGGTTAAACCTAAAGGAAAGCAGCCAAATATAAGTCGATTCACATATTAATTATATTTTTAATATCACGTGATTCTTCCATAACTTCAGTTTTCCTTTGAAAGAATCAACAGTGATAATCATTTTGTATCTTATATGCGTCATGTTTGTGTTTGATTAAATATATTTATTTTGTACAGTCTATACACAGACGTTTGAAGTTTATTGGTGTTGTAAAAATTATATAATATTAAAACATTTCATTGTGTAAAATATTATATTAGCGCTCTTAATCGTAAATACGATTTTACATTATATTTTTTTAGCGCTTTTTATTAAAACGACATGTTTCGACGGGTAATACCGTCGTCTTCAGGTTTTTATCAATTTAAAATATTTTAAAAACTATTAGATATTTGATGCAATATATTATAATGATCCGTAGTTCTGTTTGTAGCTTTCCATTTTCATGGTAAGTTGCTTATTGTAGTCAGACGTTATATTTATCTGTGGAATTAATGTTTAATTATTTTCTTGGAATGAACAGAACTTCGGATCATTATAATATATTGCATCAAATATCTAATAGTTTTTAAAATATTTTAAATTGATAAAAACCTGAAGACGACGGTATTACCCGTCGAAACATGTCGTTTTAATAAAAGCGCTTAAAAAATATAATGTAAAATCGTATTTACGATTAAGAGCGCTAATATAATATTTTACACAAAAAAATGTTTTAATATTATATAATTTTTACAACACCAATAAACTTCAAACGTTTGTGTATAGACTGTACAAAATAAATATATAAGTGATAATCATTTCAACTGTGGTCTTTCCTTCGCCTTGTAGCTCAGTATTCAATCATTTAGTTCAGCGCTATTATCTGTGAGGAAAGCAAGATTTAGCAACGGCCAAGCACATTTTAATTGTGAATGTAAATCTCCTCAAGACTCCCCATAATTGCTGGAAGTAGCGCTTGGAACATGGATAAGATTTTGTCACGGACTCCAACAAGTCTCCTTAACGCGCACCAGTTACGTTCAATGAATATTTGAAGAACCAATTTTGAATAGACTTGAGTTTACAGGGTATTTTCCATAACACCAATCACATGTCCATGCTTGCTGATAAATGACACAGTGGTGAGTCAAAATGTCTCGGAAAGCGGTTTCTTATTTGCACGGTCCAATTAAGCCAACTTTCCTACTAGTCGTGGAGGGAGAGCCATCTGTGATGATTTACGCAGGTTTATGAATGGGAAAATTCATTTCCAGAGCTTCGAAATATGTCTTTCCATCTAACGAACCGGTTTCAAGAGCTCTCCTTTAACACTGCCGACATTGTAAACCGCTCGAATAAAAACAAGTTGACTGGGAAGCATCACGGACATCAATTCCTTCATCTATCTGAAGGCTAAAAAATTCATAATTTTTAAGATCTTACCTCGGTTGTTGTCCACTGTCACCGGACATGTATTTCAGTCTTCAAGATAATTCGACCTCCTTCATTGCGCTGAATATTTTAGTTGTTTTTTTGATTTTAATTAATAGTGACTCGCCTGCCACAAGTACACATTCTTTAATCGCATTACCATCTTCATAGGGATTCTTCTACTTATCCAGAATTTCTGTGATTTTATACTAAGCGATATTAGCCGCCTTGGTTTTGCTAATAGGCTTAGAAAACATTGCTTCAGGCGGTCGTAAATTTCGTTTTAATCCTCAACTTTGTTTCTACGTATTTGGCTGTTGTTGGGACATTTACCTACGTAAACTTTATGCATGGTCTTGAAATGTAGTCAACATTACATTTTTTGCTAACAGCTGCACTGACATTGCGGATTAAATACAAATTTCTTATCAGAACTGATGAATTAATTCTTGAAGATTTCTGTCTTCTGGGTTGTTGCGCTGTGTAGTCTGGTCGATGTTAACCAACGTTTCAGAGGTCATACTGCCTCCTTCATCAGGGCGATGAGTATGAAGATTTCTGTCTTCTGGGTTGTTGCGCTGTGTAGTCTGGTCGATGTTAACCAACGTTTCAGAGGTCATACTGCCTCCATCATCAGGGCGATGAGTACGAAGATTTCTGTCTTCTGGGTTGTTGCGCTGTGTAGTCTGGTCGATGTTAACCAACGTTTCAGAGGTCATACTGCCTCCTTCATCAGGGCGATGAGTATGAAGATTTCTGTCTTCTGGGTTGTTGCGCTGTGTAGTCTGGTCGATGTTAACCAACGTTTCAGAGGTCATACTGCCTCCTTCATCAGGGCGATGAGTATGAAGATTTCTGTCTTCTGGGTTGTTGCGCTGTGTAGTCTGGTCGATGTTAACCAACGTTTCAGAGGTCATACTGCCTCCTTCATCAGGGCGATGAGTATGAAGATTTCTGTCTTCTGGGTTGTTGCGCTGTGTAGTCTGGTCGATGTTAACCAACGTTTCAGAGGTCATACTGCCTCCTTCATCAGGGCGATGAGTATGAAGATTTCTGTCTTCTGGGTTGTTGCGCTGTGTAGTCTGGTCGATGTTAACCAACGTTTCAGAGGTCATACTGCCTCCTTCATCAGGGCGATGAGTATGAAGATTTCTGTCTTCTGGGTTGTTGCGCTGTGTAGTCTGGTCGATGTTAACCAACGTTTCAGAGGTCATACTGCCTCCTTCATCAGGGCGATGAGTATGAAGATTTCTGTCTTCTGGGTTGTTGCGCTGTGTAGTCTGGTCGATGTTAACCAACGTTTCAGAGGTCATACTGCCTCCTTCATCAGGGCGATGAGTACGAAGATTTCTGTCTTCTGGGTTGTTGCGCTGTGTAGTCTGGTCGATGTTAACCAACGTTTCAGAGGTCATACTGCCTCCTTCATCAGGGCGATGAGTATGAAGATTTCTGTCTTCTGGGTTGTTGCGCTGTGTAGTCTGGTCGATGTTTACCAACGTTTCAGAGGTCATACTGCCTCCATCATCAGGGCGATGAGTACGAAGATTTCTGTCTTCTGGGTTGTTGCGCTGTGTAGTCTGGTCGATGTTAACCAACGTTTCAGAGGTCATACTGCCTCCTTCATCAGGGCGATGAGTATGAAGATTTCTGTCTTCTGGGTTGTTGCGCTGTGTATTCTGGTCGATGTTTACCAACGTTTCAGAGGTCATACTGCCTCCATCATCAGGGCGATGAGTACGAAGATTTCTGTCTTCTGGGTTGTTGCGCTGTGTAGTCTGGTCGATGTTAACCAACGTTTCAGAGGTCATACTGCCTCCTTCATCAGGGCGATGAAGATTTCTGTCTTCTGGGTTGTTGCGCTGTGTAGTCTGGTAGATGTTAACCAACGTTTCAGAGGTCATACTGCCTCCTTCATCAGGGCGATGAGTATGAAGATTTCTGTCTTCTGGGTTGTAGCGCTGTGTAGTCTGGTCGATGTTAACCAACGTTTCAGAGGTCATACTGCCTCCGTCATCAGGGCGATGAGTATGAAGATTTCTGTCTTCTGGGTTGTAGCGCTGTGTAGTCTGGTCGATGTTAACCAACGTTTCAGAGGTCATACTGCCTCCTTCATCAGGGCGATGAGTATGAAGATTTCTGTCTTCTGGGTTGTTGCGCTGTGTATTCTGGTCGATGTTAACCAACGTTTCAGAGGTCATACTGCCTCCGTCATCAGGGCGATGAGTATGAAGATTTCTGTCTTCTGGGTTGTAGCGCTGTGTAGTCTGGTCGATGTTAACCAACGTTTCAGAGGTCATACTGCCTCCTTCATCAGGGCGATGAGTATGAAGATTTCTGTCTTCTGGGTTGTTGCGCTGTGTATTCTGGTCGATGTTTACCAACGTTTCAGAGGTCATAATGCCTCCTTCATCAGGGCGATGAGTATGAAGATTTCTGTCTTCTGGGTTGTTGCGCTGTGTATTCTGGTCGATGTTAACCAACGTTTCAGAGGTCATACTGCCTCCTTCATCAGGGCGATGAGTATGAAGATTTCTGTCTTCTGGGTTGTTGCGCTGTGTATTCTGGTCGATGTTAACCAACGTTTCAGAGGTCATACTGCCTCCTTCATCAGGGCGATGAGTATGAAGATTTCTGTCTTCTGGGTTGTTGCGCTGTGTATTCTGGTCGATGTTAACCAACGTTTCAGAGGTCATACTGCCTCCATCATCAGGGCGATGAGTATGAAGATTTCTGTCTTCTGGGTTGTTGCGCTGTGTATTCTGGTCGATGTTAACCAACGTTTCAGAGGTCATACTGCCTCCATCATCAGGGCGATGAGTATGAAGATTTCTGTCTTCTGGGTTGTTGCGCTGTGTAGTCTGGTCGATGTTAACCAACGTTTCAGAGGTCATACTGCCTCCATCATCAGGGCGATGAGTATGAAGATTTCTGTCTTCTGGGTTGTTGCGCTGTGTATTCTGGTCGATGTTAACCAACGTTTCAGAGGTCATACTGCCTCCATCATCAGGGCGATGAGTATGAAGATTTCTGTCTTCTGGGTTGTTGCGCTGTGTATTCTGGTCGATGTTAACCAACGTTTCAGAGGTCATACTGCCTCCATCATCAGGGCGATGAGTATGAAGATTTCTGTCTTCTGGGTTGTTGCGCTGTGTATTCTGGTCGATGTTAACCAACGTTTCAGAGGTCATACTGCCTCCATCATCAGGGCGATGAGTACGAAGATTTCCGTCTTCTGGGTTGTTGCGCTGTGTAGTCTGGTCGATGTTAACCAACGTTTCGGAGGTCATACTGCCTCCATCATCAGGGCGATGAGTATGAAGATTTCTGTCTTCTGGGTTGTTGCGCTGTGTAGTCTGGTAGATGTTAACCAACGTTTCAGAGGTCATACTGCCTCCATCATCAGGGCGATGAGTATGAAGATTTCTGTCTTCTGGGTTGTTGCACTGTGTAGTCTGGTCGATGTTTACCAACGTTTCAGAGGTCATACTGCCTCCATCATCAGGGCGATGAGTATGAAGATTTCTGTCTTCTGGGTTGTTGCACTGTGTAGTCTGGTCGATGTTTACCAACGTTTCAGAGGTCATACTGCCTCCATCATCAGGGCGATGAGTATGAAGATTTCTGTCTTCTGGGTTGTTGCACTGTGTAGTCTGGTCGATGTTTACCAACGTTTCAGAGGTCATACTGCCTCCATCATCAGGGCGATGAGTATGAAGATTTCTGTCTTCTGGGTTGTTGCACTGTGTAGTCTGGTCGATGTTTACCAACGTTTCAGAGGTCATACTGCCTCCGTCATCAGGGCGATGAGTATGAAGATTTCTGTCTTCTGGGTTGTTGCGCTGTGTAGTCTGGTCGATGTTAACCGACGTTTCAGAGGTCATAATGCCTCCATCATCAGGGTGATGAGTATGAAGATTTCTGTCTTCTGGGTTGTTGCGCTGTGTAGTCTGGTAGATGTTAACCGACGTTTCAGAGGTCATAATGCCTCCATCATCAGGGTGATGAGTATGAAGATTTCTGTCTTCTGGGTTGTTGCGCTGTGTAGTCTGGTCGATGTTAACCGACGTTTCAGAGGTCATAATGCCTCCATCATCAGGGTGATGAGTATGAAGATTTCTGTCTTCTGGGTTGTTGCGCTGTGTAGTCTGGTCGATGTTAACCGACGTTTCAGAGGTCATAATGCCTCCATCATCAGGGTGATGAGTATGAAGATTTCTGTCTTCTGGGTTGTTGCGCTGTGTAGTCTGGTCGATGTTAACCGACGTTTCAGAGGTCATAATGCCTCCATCATCAGGGTGATGAGTATGAAGATTTCTGTCTTCTGGGTTGTTGCGCTGTGTAGTCTGGTCGATGTTAACCGACGTTTCAGAGGTCATAATGCCTCCATCATCAGGGTGATGAGTATGAAGATTTCTGTCTTCTGGGTTGTTGCGCTGTGTAGTCTGGTCGATGTTAACCGACGTTTCAGAGGTCATAATGCCTCCATCATCAGGGTGATGAGTATGAAGATTTCTGTCTTCTGGGTTGTTGCGCTGTGTAGTCTGGTCGATGTTAACCAACGTTTCAGAGGTCATACTGCCTCCTTCATCAGGGCGATGAGTATGAAGATTTCTGTCTTCTGGGTTGTTGCGCTGTGTAGTCTGGTCGATGTTAACCAACGTTTCAGAGGTCATACTGCCTCCTTCATCAGGGCGATGAGTATGAAGATTTCTGTCTTCTGGGTTGTTGCGCTGTGTAGTCTGGTCGATGTTAACCAACGTTTCAGAGGTCATACTGCCTCCTTCATCAGGGCGATGAGTATGAAAATTTCTGTCTTCTGGGTTGTTGCGCTGTGTAGTCTGGTCGATGTTAACCAACGTTTCAGAGGTCATACTGCCTCCTTCATCAGGGCGATGAGTATGAAGATTTCTGTCTTCTGGGTTGTTGCGCTGTGTAGTCTGGTCGATGTTAACCAACGTTTCAGAGGTCATACTGCCTCCATCATCAGGGCGATGAGTATGAAGATTTCTGTCTTCTGGGTTGTTGCGCTGTGTATTCTGGTCGATGTTAACCAACGTTTCAGAGGTCATACTGCCTCCATCATCAGGGCGATGAGTATGAAGATTTCTGTCTTCTGGGTTGTTGCGCTGTGTATTCTGGTCGATGTTAACCAACGTTTCAGAGGTCATACTGCCTCCATCATCAGGGCGATGAGTATGAAGATTTCTGTCTTCTGGGTTGTTGCGCTGTGTATTCTGGTCGATGTTAACCAACGTTTCAGAGGTCATACTGCCTCCATCATCAGGGCGATGAGTATGAAGATTTCTGTCTTCTGGGTTGTTGCGCTGTGTATTCTGGTCGATGTTAACCAACGTTTCAGAGGTCATACTGCCTCCATCATCAGGGCGATGAGTATGAAGATTTCTGTCTTCTGGGTTGTTGCGCTGTGTATTCTGGTCGATGTTAACCAACGTTTCAGAGGTCATACTGCCTCCATCATCAGGGCGATGAGTACGAAGATTTCCGTCTTCTGGGTTGTTGCGCTGTGTAGTCTGGTCGATGTTAACCAACGTTTCGGAGGTCATACTGCCTCCATCATCAGGGCGATGAGTATGAAGATTTCTGTCTTCTGGGTTGTTGCGCTGTGTAGTCTGGTAGATGTTAACCAACGTTTCAGAGGTCATACTGCCTCCATCATCAGGGCGATGAGTATGAAGATTTCTGTCTTCTGGGTTGTTGCACTGTGTAGTCTGGTCGATGTTTACCAACGTTTCAGAGGTCATACTGCCTCCATCATCAGGGCGATGAGTATGAAGATTTCTGTCTTCTGGGTTGTTGCACTGTGTAGTCTGGTCGATGTTTACCAACGTTTCAGAGGTCATACTGCCTCCATCATCAGGGCGATGAGTATGAAGATTTCTGTCTTCTGGGTTGTTGCACTGTGTAGTCTGGTCGATGTTTACCAACGTTTCAGAGGTCATACTGCCTCCATCATCAGGGCGATGAGTATGAAGATTTCTGTCTTCTGGGTTGTTGCACTGTGTAGTCTGGTCGATGTTTACCAACGTTTCAGAGGTCATACTGCCTCCGTCATCAGGGCGATGAGTATGAAGATTTCTGTCTTCTGGGTTGTTGCGCTGTGTAGTCTGGTCGATGTTAACCGACGTTTCAGAGGTCATAATGCCTCCATCATCAGGGTGATGAGTATGAAGATTTCTGTCTTCTGGGTTGTTGCGCTGTGTAGTCTGGTAGATGTTAACCGACGTTTCAGAGGTCATAATGCCTCCATCATCAGGGTGATGAGTATGAAGATTTCTGTCTTCTGGGTTGTTGCGCTGTGTAGTCTGGTCGATGTTAACCGACGTTTCAGAGGTCATAATGCCTCCATCATCAGGGTGATGAGTATGAAGATTTCTGTCTTCTGGGTTGTTGCGCTGTGTAGTCTGGTCGATGTTAACCGACGTTTCAGAGGTCATAATGCCTCCATCATCAGGGTGATGAGTATGAAGATTTCTGTCTTCTGGGTTGTTGCGCTGTGTAGTCTGGTCGATGTTAACCGACGTTTCAGAGGTCATAATGCCTCCATCATCAGGGTGATGAGTATGAAGATTTCTGTCTTCTGGGTTGTTGCGCTGTGTAGTCTGGTCGATGTTAACCGACGTTTCAGAGGTCATAATGCCTCCATCATCAGGGTGATGAGTATGAAGATTTCTGTCTTCTGGGTTGTTGCGCTGTGTAGTCTGGTCGATGTTAACCGACGTTTCAGAGGTCATAATGCCTCCATCATCAGGGTGATGAGTATGAAGATTTCTGTCTTCTGGGTTGTTGCGCTGTGTAGTCTGGTCGATGTTAACCGACGTTTCAGAGGTCATAATGCCTCCATCATCAGGGTGATGAGTATGAAGATTTCTGTCTTCTGGGTTGTTGCGCTGTGTAGTCTGGTCGATGTTAACCGACGTTTCAGAGGTCATAATGCCTCCATCATCAGGGTGATGAGTATGAAGATTTCTGTCTTCTGGGTTGTTGCGCTGTGTAGTCTGGTCGATGTTAACCGACGTTTCAGAGGTCATAATGCCTCCATCATCAGGGTGATGAGTATGAAGATTTCTGTCTTCTGGGTTGTTGCGCTGTGTAGTCTGGTCGATGTTAACCGACGTTTCAGAGGTCATAATGCCTCCATCATCAGGGTGATGAGTATGAAGATTTCTGTCTTCTGGGTTGTTGCGCTGTGTAGTCTGGTCGATGTTAACCGACGTTTCAGAGGTCATAATGCCTCCATCATCAGGGTGATGAGTATGAAGATTTCTGTCTTCTGGGTTGTTGCGCTATGTAGTCTGGTCGATGTTAACCAACGTTTCAGAGGTCATACTGCCTCCTTCATCAGGGCGATGAGTATGAAGATTTCTGTCTTCTGGGTTGTTGCACTGTGTAGTCTGGTCGATGTTTACCAACGTTTCAGAGGTCATACTGCCTCCTTCATCAGGGCGATGAAGATTTCTGTCTTCTGGGTTGTAGCGCTGTGTAGTCTGGTCGATGTTAACCAAAGTTTCAGAGGTCATACTGCCTCCATCATCAGGGCGATGAGTATGAAGATTTCTGTCTTCTGGGTTGTTGCGCTGTGTAGTCTGGTAGATGTTAACCAACGTTTCAGAGGTCATACTGCCTCCTTCATCAGGGCGATGAAGATTTCTGTCTTCTGGGTTGTTGCGCTGTGTAGTCTGGTAGATGTTAACCAACGTTTCAGAGGTCATACTGCCTCCATCATCAGGGCGATGAGTATGAAGATTTCTGTCTTCTGGGTTGTTGCACTGTGTAGTCTGGTCGATGTTTACCAACGTTTCAGAGGTCATACTGCCTCCTTCATCAGGGCGATGAGTATGAAGATTTCTGTCTTCTGGGTTGTTGCACTGTGTAGTCTGGCCGATGTTAACCAACGTTTCAGAGGTCATACTGCCTCCTTCATCAGGGCGATGAAGATTTCTGTCTTCTGGGTTGTAGCGCTGTGTAGTCTGGTAGATGTTAACCAACGTTTCAGAGGTCATACTGCCTCCATCATCAGGGCGATGAGTATGAAGATTTCTGTCTTCTGGGTTCTTGCGCTGTGTAGTCTGGTCGATGTTTACCAACGTTTCAGAGGTCATACTGCCTCCTTCATCAGGGCGATGAGTATGAAGATTTCTGTCTTCTGGGTTGTTGCGCTGTGTAGTCTGGTCGATGTTAACCGACGTTTCAGAGGTCATAATGCCTCCATCATCAGGGTGATGAGTATGAAGATTTCTGTCTTCTGGGTTGTAGCGCTGTGTAGTCTGGTCGATGTTTACCAACGTTTCAGAGGTCATACTGCCTCCGTCATCAGAGTATGAAGATTTCTGTCTTCTGGGTTGTTGCGCTGTGTAGTCTGGTCGATGTTAACTAACGTTTCATCGCCCTGATGATGGAGGCAGTATGACCTCTGAAACTTTGGTTAACATCGACCAGACTACACAGCGCAACAACCCAGAAGACGGAAATCTTCATACCCACCGCCGTGAAAACCTCAAATCTCATTCTTCCTTTAAATTATACATAAGTTTTGCTGATTTATTTTCATTACCACTGCACTGAAAAGCCATTTTATTTTCCTCCAACAAAAACACTCAAAACATAAAAACTTTTGTGTCTAACAAGAAAATCACAAGACAGCCACACAACAATTTGCCTAGACACGTATATTCGTACTAAGAATCAGGGGAGGTCGGATCTGTACTGTAAACCCCACAGTTGACGAGGTGGGCCCCCAGTTCGCCAAAGCTAAAACACAGGAAGCTGAGGAGGGTCTCGTTTCGCTTTGCATAGATGTTTAACTTTGGAGTGGTCTTTTGCATAGCAAGAACGACAATGAAGACATCAGAAACGAGCAGCTGCTGTCGTCTGCAGATCTGCAAGTCTTTAGCTATAAAACATCCTCTTAACAACAGGCGTCGGCAATGCTATTTTGTCCCAGGCGAAGAAATACCCCTAAAAATAAGGATTTATGATAGGGTGACTTGAGAATATAGAAGTGGTGATACGTTTTCTTTCGTAGTTTGCCAGGAAACGGGAGGAATTGTCTCGGCCCTCTGTTCCGCCGTTGCCAAGGAAAGTGTCCAAAAACAAGGACCTTGAGCTTTGGAGCTCGGCTTTGGGCTAACAGCCCTTTCCTTCAGAAACGCACAGGGTCTCGGACTGAAGTGAATTCACTTTAAACGATCTAAGCAAAGAGAAATTACCATAAAAATGGGCCCCGGAGTTGCGAGCTATAATGGACATTGAATCTTGATGAGCGACAATCGGATTCTCGAGGGAAATTATGCTCCAAAGCATTAATTAATTTTAGTCATACAAATATTACAATCAAAATAACACGAACAGAGTTACATTTAGGGCTACATTTACCACACAACCAACATGTTTTTGTATTTTTTGGAGGTCATCGTTAGGGGGTAACATCCACACGTCTGTTAAAATTAATCACACAATCTAATTTTCTAACCTACACGTCAGAGTTAAAATATTGAAAATAAGAAAAAATTGCATTCGTATTTCAATATACCTGCCACAGGATGGCTTCATTTTTAACGTACTGTAAAGAAATACCATTTAAAATTCCAGTACTGTTCAGTGTTTGAATACAATTTTTATATCAACATATGCTAAATCTTGAATACAAATGATAACGCTATTTCTGTTTTAAGATTAACACCTCCCATTTATGGCAAATATTGCTTCTATGTTGAAAATTTCCAGTTTATAAGAAAAAGATTAAATCCTTACCTGCGAGTTCAAGTGAACTGGATTGTCAATATTATTAAAAATTGAATGGTCCGCACTTTCTCTGAATATTGGTTGGCAGTCAACAAGCGAATGGATTTGTAGAAGTGTGACTTACTTCGGATTGGTCTTGTTTAATATTATCACGTTATTTGTCATGAATACAACATAATTATGACACTGAGTCCCACCTTTCTTATTTTTAAATATTTTACTTGCAAAATGTAAGTTCCTTGCACGTTTGTGTGTGCATGTTCCCTTGATGATGACCTTATAAAAGGTTGAGATGTGCTGGCTATGTGGCAAATGTAATTTCTGTCTTTTGATAGTAATATTTTATTTAATCATACGTATTGCATTTCTTCTTAAACCGCACGTGATTCATAGAAGTTTTCTCATGAATTAAAGTCGTTCACATATTCTCCATATTATTTAGGACAACACAGAATTTCAAGACAACTGTCGCGCGAGGAATCCACTGAACTTTGAAAAAAAAACTCCCCTTACTAAGTCGTCTATCTTCTTTTCAAGCAGTAATGCCCCTTCCATTTATGTGTCAGTGCGATGGATCGCGTTACTTTAGCCGGCCTCAGTCAGCTCGACGCTGGACCGCACGAGTGTGCAGTTTCTCAGACAGACATCTCCTCTTCCTGCTTCGGGACAGAAGTCCGAAATATTAAATCCATACAAACGTAGAACTCGTCGGTCTCCAAAAAAACAATATACCTCGGTCTGATGTTACTTCTGGGGGACAACAAAATTATTGACTTCTACCTTTCGGTTTTAAAAAGTGAACACTAATTCGTCTTTCCGTCTTTACCTAAAACCGGAACGTGATTTACGTGTTGTTTTGTGCGCGCGTGAACTCGGATCCCTCACATTAATGAAAGAACACGGAGCTGCATTTTTTGAGCAGGGTTCTGAGAGGAGAAGTTAAAAGAGGCTCACACGATGACGAGTTCCATAATTTTTACTCATCGTAAATAATTATAATGATGAAACCGATAAGATGAGAAGAGCGAAACATGTAGCACGCATGGGGACAGAATTCTCGTTGCAAAATCTGTTGGAATAAACGTATCAGAAGACTAAGAGGTAGCCAGGATGATATTAAAATGGACTGCAAGAAGATACTGTGGGAGGGAGGGAGGGAACCGGACTCACATGGCTCGCGACATGGCCCTTGCAAGGATTTAAGTAGGTGGAAATGTTAATCCTTCCGTATAGAATGTCAAGGACGTCTTCTTCACCATCATCATTTATTTAAAATAATTCCTTCATCAGCGTAATGATCATAACAAATTATAAACAGGCTCCCTGCTGCCTGTCGCTTAGCGAGGCACTTCCTGTAAATTATTCTGGGTTGTAAACAATGTTATTCCCTAATTATACATTACATAAATAGCGAGCTTTCTTAAGTCCTGAGCGCCGTCCAGTTCACTTTGTTACAACTACATGGCAATTTATTTAAATGTTGTGTAAAGAAATTCGAGTATTACTACGTTAGTTTAATCAAGATATTTTCGGTGCATTTTTCTTATTAACTCTTCAATTAAAATTGCCTAAATATTACCCTGTAACTTATAATTTCTCCGTATGGAATGAAAAACAATTACAAAAATGTACGTGTGTCACACAGTTCGAACCCCTGGACTGTATTATGATTTATTCTGAGTTGCATTCAAGCTGTTTGGAGCAAGACGAATGAGATGAAGTTTACAACATCCCGTTGTTTGTACTAATTTGTTCCCCTACTAATGAATGTATCAGAACTACGAGGCGCGTTCCAAAAGTAAGTTTCCCTGGGGCCGTTTACAGAAACAAAACGCAATTTCATGGAAATATTTATTGCAACAGATACAGCAAGTGTCCAGCTATTTTTCAACATATTCGCCACCGGAATTGAGACATTTGTCATACCGTGGGACCAACGTTTGAATACCTGTGTCGTAGAAGTCTGCCGCCTGGGATTGGAACCACTGTGTGACAACCATCTCCGCCTCTCTGTCATTCTCAAAACGCTGACGCTGACCGGACAGGAATTTCTTGAGGTGTAGGAAAAGATGGAAATCACTGGGAGCGAGGTCCGGGCTGTAGGGTGAATGATTAAACACCTCCCAGCTGAACTCCTGCAGGAGACTTGCTGTCCGTCGAGCCGTGTGCGGCCTAGCGTTATCACTGACCGCACTTCATAGTCGGCGGGAGCTGGAATAAGAACCTCCATCTTCAACAGCTGCAACGATGCTACTGTGAGAACGCGGGAGGTGCCGTTAGTGCATGCGCCATGCTACGTCATTGCTCTATCACGTATGCACAGTCGCTTCGCTCAATATAAGGTTTGCTAGCTGTGGGACGAGTGGGAAACTTACTTTTGGGACGCGCCTCGTACATATGGCCTATAAACTCTATTAGCTAATGAAATAATTAAAAATATATATCTTTAAACTTGGTTCAGTACGTATAAATCTTCCGGCAAGCCATAGATTCTGATACAATGAAGCCATTTTGAGCGATCGCATATTTCAGGACGGAATAATTTTCCGACTTTTCGGAAACTGCCTCCATCACGAGTGGCGCTTGTGATGGGTCGTCCAACTTTCCTCTGTATCGGAGGCGGTCCAATCGATAGGAAGACAGCGCCAGTTGCCACGCGTTCAAGAGCTTCAGTCTCTCGTCTTGAATTAGCTACTGCGAGAGAGTTTAAACTGAATTCTAATAACTTGTTTTGGCAGACTCGGCATACAGTTTCCTGTAATGCTCCTGTTCGTATTTCATTTCATTTAAACAAAAAGACGCTTTTAGAACTTGCTGTATTTAAATTAAACTTTTTCAAGACTTTTTTTATTAGTTCAGCTGCAAACTGAGGGCAAACCACAGGCTGCAACCCGGAAGAATATCTCCTTGGCAACGCTCCAGCATTCAGGATTCCTATGGAACTGCAGTTTAAACATTTTCAAATTCCTAAACTATTGTAGTCAGAACCGAGACGGAAAGGGATGTCAGGTTGTCGACCAAAAATAGCTTTCTTTTATTTTTGGCTCAAGTATGTTAAATCCCTTTGTGTAGGCAATCCTTCCATGTAGAACGAGATACGAGGAATGCACAATGAACAGATTCAACGTCAGTCTGCACTTCTGAGTTTCGAAATCATTTACATTTGTATGCCGTAACCGTCACCAACCTCTTCTTGTAGGCTTCCCTCTGGTTCGCGTAGGCACTACTGTCCGTATTTTACATTAATCTTAGATCAAACTTTCGCAGGCACAATGGGAAATACTCTTGACACATAATATGAACCTACAAGCTTTGTTGATCTTAGCTAAATACCAACAAATGTAAAGGAAATGAGATTCTTGATTACGCACTGATCTAAGCGGCGAGGAACTTCTACTCTGAGTCTCGGTATCGCCTCTGTCTGAATTTCCGAAAGCAAATGGATTAATTTTCAGTCCAGAAGGTTTTTTGCACAAATTCCTAAACCAGAAAGAATCCCCTTTCCTGTAATTCTGTTGTAACGAGCTGCATCCTTGCTTCAATCTACACTCTACGTCTAGCGTCCTTCGACGCATACCTCATTACATCTTACCATCACGACGTCCGAGACAAGAGGTCGATCGATCTCGGCCAGTGATACAGCTTCTACGGGTTGCCAAGCGCCGTGCTACTGATCCCAACGCTGGATAATAAAATCTGTGCTTCATCTTTTATTGTATTGAAATGCAAATCAACAATTTATTTCCAATTTTAAAACTCGGGATTACGCAAACCATTTCTGTAATTAATTTTCCTCAAGTCTAAACAAATAGATTAAATCAATTAGTACATCCTGTCTCAAAAGTATATTCACTTCGAATGCATTCACTAATGTGACCTGAAGAGGCAGCGCTGATCAGGAGGTGGAGGCATAGTCTTGCCCTCAGGACCACGTCCAGTCCCACCCGCCCGTCACTCTCGTCCGCAGATCCTTAAAACGAAGATCGTGCAGACGAGGGCCTGTGGCCGGAACTGCCGGTTCGTTTGATGTAGGTCCCGTGAACGAATGTCGACCGGACGACAAGAATCCGGTACGAGGGATTTCGTGGTTTTCGTCAGTCCCTTCAAATAAATGCTAGAATAGTGCCTATATAAGTAAGAGTCACTTGCCCCAGTCATGGGCTCGGCGCAGATACTGCGCACACTGAATGACACATGCGCCCTTAAATATTTGCTTTTACGTTACCAACGACCGACATAACTTTATTAATCTATAAACCATGCAGACGTATCGCAATGTTTTTAATTAATTAAATAAACTCGTGCACTTGTTGACTCTTGCTGAGAAATGAAAACTTCGACAATTCATGTGTGAGTACTGTCTGTCTGGGCGGAGAAATGACTCGACACACCCCTCTGCTCAGACGAACAATCGTTCTAATATTCAGGAAACAAACATCGGCTGACCCTCAGTTCTCCATCGGTTATTAGCTCTCTATAATTGCGCCTCAGTCTTGTACTTTTGTATTCCATAGTTAATACAGAGCTTATTGAATTATTCGGGTCACTGATTAACGCACCCACAGTACCAAATACGCAGACTGCTCCAAGAGTGTTAACAATTTTTATAAAGCGCGATGTTTTTAGGACAGCATTTAGCATGACGTCACAGCTTCACGGTCTAGTTAGTAGGCAAAAGTAACTAGAAGCTTGTTAGTACAATGATAAATCTAGCCTTAATAACATTAGACTGCATTTATTTCTGTAGATTATTATGTACGAAACGCCCTGATGATGGAGGCAGGAGGAAGCTCAGAAAGTCGGTAAATTTCTACCAGACTGCATTGCGCAAAATCCTAAAGGAGAGCCTCTTCATAATCTCCGCCATGAGAACCTGAAATATCACATGTAATTATGACTCCGTCTGTCTGTCCGTTTGACTGGACTCGATAACCGCTAGACGGATTTTTATTAAATTTGGTGTGGACGTTATGACATTGGTCTACCCTGAAACCGGTGTAATTTTGTACAATATGTAATACCAACATAGCAGACAAAGAACTTTTCCAATAAAATTAAATCTGCAGACAGAAAGTGTTGCACTTGTGACGCCCAAAATTATTCTCCACTGTACATCGCCATGCACTTCGCAAAACTGCATTCTTAACGTCGAAGTGGCTACAGTTTAAGTGCGCATGTGCATATCCCTGCGTGACCACAGGTAATACCAACATGACGCACGTTTCTTCTCGTTGCAGGTACATGGCAATTGTTCGACCGCTCCAGCACAGAATGTCAAGGCGAAGAGCGAGGCTTGCTCTGGCTGTCATCTGGCTGGCCAGCGGACTCCTCGCGGTGCCTTGCTTGCTGTACTCCACCACCATGACGAAGAGGTAAGCCCACCTCTTGTTAGTGCTTCCGGTTAACTCTAAATTGTGTTGTTACATTGCAACAGCATCTGATACAGTAGCAGATGGGACAAAGCGACAGACAGGAAATCTCAAAACTAAAATATTCTAAGATGATATAATTGCGTCATATTGTGATACCATATATTAATTAATTATTCGGTTTTGGTCCGTCTAATCACAATTCAAATTTTAATTTTTTTTTATAATTAAGATAATTAAAATATAATTTGATGTTCCTCATCGAACAATCGATTTACATTTGGAACATCTTTTTACAACATGTTTCGGTTTATTTGGTATGTTCAATTTTACTTTTCAATATATTATTTTGTTTTTATATTCTTTCATATTCATTAATATTTCTTTAAATCATTTGCATTACAGGCCGATGTAGAACATCAAACATTCACTCCAAAAACATTCACTCCAATATGTAAAAATGAATCTGGAAGTGAACATCACCAAAAAGTTGCATATCAGATATTGTAATTAGGTTTTAAGTTTATAATTTTAACTTTTACACCTGAAGATGGTTTATATAGAAACCGAAACATGTTGTAAAAAGATGTTCCAAATGTAAATCGATTGTTCGATGAGGAACATTAAATGATATTTTAATTAACTTAACTGTAAATTTTTAAATTTGAATTGTGATTAGACGGACCAAAACCGAATAATTAATTAATAAAATATTCTATGAAGAATTTGTGTAATTTCTTTCTCCAAAACCGATCATTCGCAAATACCACTGTTATTTGGTACAGGCAAACAGAAATAATATACACGAACGTGTTGATATTCGTGCAACTTCAGTGTCTCGTAACGAGTCTGATACAAATTTATCAAAATTGTTAAAACTCTACGCGTAAAATCTTATTACGGCCTTTAAGTATATTGGTCACTAATATGAATTAAAATTAATGAACCCTACATATGTTAACACGTGCAGGACTACACTAGACATTACATCGCAACCGACCAGTTTTACTAATTTGTGGTTTACTTTTACGATGCCGTTCCTGCCCCATACCGTATAGTTTCACCAATGAGCTGGAAGTGCGGGATCAAAGATTCGAATCCAGGGTGTGGCATTAATAATCATTTTAATAATCCTGATCAGAATATGGCTGTCTCCTGGGTTGTTTCGCCGTGAAGTCTGGTAGATTTTCCTGCCTCCATCATCAGGACGATCGCCCTGATGATGGAAGCAGCAAGGACCTCTGAAACGTCGGTAAGACCTTGCAACTTAGAAGACGGCAGTCTTCAGACTCACCGCCGTGAAAACCTCAAATCCTACAATCCTGCTCTGTCTTACAATAGAAAAGACACACCGTGACTTAATTCCTCAGCGAGAACCAACGACATTACAATATTTTATTTATTTATTTAGTGTTTTGTCTGACGACAGGTCCATATGAACAGGATCCTTCCATCCTTTTCTCGGACTGGGACCTGTTCATATACGTTCTTGGCAGATGATCCAGAAGTGGTTTGCCATTGCCTTCTTCTGTGTGTGAATGGAGTAATTGTTGGGATGCCACGGAGGAAAATTCCGTGTTGCCTAGACCACGGCCTTGCCCAACACAAGTTATAAATTCGGGCACCGCCGGGATTCGAACCCGAGACCCCAGGATTACAAGGCCAGCGTTCTAACCGCTGGACCACCTCATCTTATTATTATTTAGTGTTCTGTCTGACGACAGGTCCATATGAACAGGATCCTTCCATCCTTTTCTCGGACTGGGACCTGTTCATATACGTTCTTGGCAGACGATCCAGAAGTGGTTTGCCATTGCCTTCTTCTGTGTGTGAATGGAGTAATTGTTGGGATGCCACGGAGGAAAACTCCGTGTTGCCTAGACCACGGCCTTGCTCAACACAAGTTATAAATTCGAACCCGAGACCCCAGGATTACAAGGCCAGCGTTCTAACCGCTAGACCACCGTGGCTAGCAAACGCATACAATTACAAATATTACACCAGGGTTCTCAACGGTTTGCGATCCTCAGACACGTTCTGAGAGGCCCTCGTGAATTTTTCATGACACTGTGTGTCACGTTTGCCGGACATCAGAAGGGACACGTCGCTGATGCTGTCTGCATGTGGCAGTTCCCATCGATGCGAACAAGCGCTCGTTCTTCTTAATGACGAACGTCAAATACAGAACTATGTCCCGTCTAAACAGTGAATCTCTGCATTAGCAAGTTAGTAACATTTTTAATAGACTGCCATGAATTTAAATAAATTGTCTCCTTTCGCAGCATGTGAGTTGATAGGGAGGGGACGTGTGGCCCCAGGTCTGAAAAAATTTGTGAATCCCTGTACCAAAACCCTGCAATGAGATAATTGCCACGAGGGCCAAAGATTGCTTCCTGCATAATGAAACTCAGATTCTCTCACTGGAGATTCAGCAGTCCGTTACTGGCGAGCACCACAAACAAACCTACAATTCTGAATGGCGGCAAACTGACTTTTTAATGCATTTTGCAAAGTTTTTCAAACAACTCTGGCTGAGAACCAGACAGCTGCCCAACTGCGTGCATGATAGGTTAGCACGGCACCTTCCTTGAACTCTCACCGAATTGATACTGGCCTCAACTCAAGGCATTCTTCATAATGAATCATCGAATTAGGTCACAATTAATTGTCGTGCGTGTACTACGCATCCATCGCTCTCGGATTGTATCGGGGGTCAGAAGGTCAGCTAATATCAGTCAGTTTCTTCACAGCGTTCCTCACCCAAGCCCAGGAAATCTCACGTCCACCTCCTTTAAGTTACTTCTCAAGTCGCCCCTCACAATCAAGTCCCTACTGGATGCTGTGAGAGCAGTGATGTCAGTTTAATGCAATTTACTTCAAGGCTTTGCGATCAATATTAATATTATAATCCTGGTCACGACCAGCTGTATTGCAAATGGCCTCTTCCCACGGGATTTTATTTTCCCCCAATGAAAGAGTTACATGCATCCGCTGCAGCATTTGTTACCAATAGCATACGTCGACCGACTGGCTTGAGCCAGCTTGAACAGCTTACATGCTGAAGCACGTACAGCTTCGCAGGATAAGCGCCGACACGTGACTGCAGGAGGAGATCCTCAGCGTCGCGCCGCAAAGAACAACTACAATACAAAGTGGCCTTTTCCTGTCAGCGCAGTGTCACGAGTGACGTACGTCGCTGTGTGGCTCCATCTGGTGGTCTCTCTGCAGTTCTGCACCATTCATTGGTCCAAGCTTCAATTAACTTCAGATGCGAGACTGGCTTTATGATCATTAGTACCTTCACCCCTGACGATGGCGACAGTATGTCTCTTCGAAACGTTGGTATCTAATATGGTTTGTCGGTTTTTAAAATTTAAAAAACCTGTTTTAGATATTAAAATTAATATGTAAAAATTTCTGTTATATGAACTAAAAAATTTAAAGACTGAAATTAGTTCCAAATTATTAAATGCTTTAGAAGTACGAATTCAAGATAGAAGACAAGTTGGATTCGTAACCCTTTTGCTATATTTGCAAAATCCACAAAACATTTCAACAAAGAAATCTAGTGTATTTCCACTAGAATCGAAATTCGATATTATTAAGTCATCTGGAAAAATATTGTCTTGAATATATCCAAATTCTTGTATGGAAACAGATTCCGATGATGAATATATCGGAGACGGAGAAACTATTAATCAGGGCAATGCTCTAAAAGAAGCCATGGAAAAATCAGTTCATAGGTTTCTTGAGGGACCTGAAGAAATAATTTCAAATATGAAGACACTGAAGGCCGAATTTTCAGTATTTGAAAAGAACAAAGAATTTGGATTTATTATTTGATGCCCTGAAAACGATAAAACCAAGTTCAGTAGCCAGTGAGAGAGTATTTTATATTTCAGGCAATTTTGTATCTAGAATAAGAACAAGATTACGTAATCGTTCAGTGGACATTTTATGTTTTTTGAAATCATATTTCTTGAAGAAAAATACTAAATGAAATAAAAATTTATAATTTATATTTTGTACTGATTTTAGTTTTTTTAGTTTTTATTTGGTTTTGTATGGAATATATTTTATTTTGTTATATTTTTGTAGTTCCATAAATATTAAATAAACTGAAAATTTTTAAAATAAGTATAAACTTTTTTACTGTTTTAATTATATTTTGTTTTTTTGTAAAAATTCGAAAACCGTTTTTTTTGGAAATACTAGAATTCGAAAACCGGTTTTTTCAAAAGTCGGTTTTTGTATAAACCCTAGTATCTACCCAAACGTCTACAAGGCATCATAACCCAGAATAAGAACACCGTTATGGCCATTAGAGATGACAAAGCGTACAAAATTATAAATTATAATGTTGATAATCATGCCGACATCAAAGATAAGAAGGTCCTCGTAAAAAATATCTGTCTTCTTTCGCAGATTAAGCTTTTTTTAGATTAATATTCGTCTTAAATCCAACTTACAAAGACGCTCTTGGATGTCTTTCTTTGGTATTGGTATACCGAGGCATAATTGCTAAACAAATTCGATATTAACAATTAGAAAATTTAAATACTCGTAATTGTGCAACATTCACTACTCTGAGAGGGCACTAACCCTTCATTCTTTAGTCTTCTATTCGTAAACCAAAGATTTAATGTGACTCTCAGAAAAAAAAATCGATAGGATTAAAGTCGGGAGATCTTGGTGGCCACGCCCGCACCTACCGATCTATTTTATTTATTTAGCGTTCTGTCTGACGACAGGTCCAAATGAACAGGATCCTTCCATCCTTTTCTCTTCTCGGACTGGGACCTGTTCATATACGTTCTTGGCAGATGATCCAGAAGTGGTTTGCCATTGCCTTCTTCTGTGTGTGAATGGAGTAATTGTTGGGATGCCACGGAGGAAAACTCCGTGTTGCCTAGACCACGGCCTTGCCCAACACAAGTGATAAATTCGAACCCGAGACCCCAGGATTACAAGGCCAGCGTTCTAACCGCTAGACCACCTCATCTTATTATTATTTAGTGTTCTGTGTGACGACAGGTCCATATGAACAGGATCCTTCCATCCTTTTCTCTTCTCGGACTGGGACCTGTTCATATACGTTCTTGGCAGATGATCCAGAAGTGGTTTGCCATTGCCTTCTTCTGTGTGTGAATGGAGTAATTGTTGGGATGCCACGGAGGAAAACTCCGTGTTGCCTAGACCACGGCCTTGCCCAACACAAGTTATAAATTCGAACCCGAGACCCCAGGATTACAAGGCCAGCGTTCTAACCGCTAGACCACCTCATCTTATTATTATTTAGTGTTCTGTGTGACGACAGGTCCATATGAACAGGATCCTTCCATCCTTTTCTCTTCTCGGACTGGGACCTGTTCATATACGTTCTTGGCAGATGATCCAGAAGTGGTTTGCCATTGCCTTCTTCTGTGTGTGAATGGAGTAATTGTTGGGATGCCACGGAGGAAAACTCCGTGTTGCCTAGACCACGGCCTTGCCCAACACAAGTTATAAATTCGAACCCGAGACCCCAGGATTACAAGGCCAGCGTTCTAACCGCTAGACCACCTCATCTTATTATTATTTAGTGTTCTGTCTGAGGACAGGTCCATATGAACAGGATCCTTCCATCCTTTTCTCGGACTGGGACCTGTTCATATACGTTCTTGGCAGATGATCCAGAAGTGGTTTGCCATTGCCTTCTTCTGTGTGTGAATGGAGTAATTGTTGGGATGCCACGGAGGAAAACTCCGTGTTGCCTAGACCACGGCCTTGCCCAACACAAGTTATAAATTCGGGCACCGCCGGGAATCGAACCCGGGACCCCAGGATTACAAGTGTCATGCAGAAAGTCTGCCACCTCTCGTACGGTCCAGTCACTGAGAACTCGTTCTGGAAATTGCAATCGAATCATGAGGATTCTACGGAGACCAGAAATGTTCTGGGACGTTTCAACAAAAATGCAAGAGCTAATCGTGCAGTGCCAAGACACGTTACGTGCTTGAAGTATTTACTTCTTTGTGGTTTGTTCCTCAAAGCTGAGAAATGCGATCCGACACTGCGTTGTTCACAAGGTATAGATCGAATACGATGCGCCCAGGGCTCTGTTCCAGAGACACACAAGCACGGCCCAGCAAATCGATATGCAATTTTAATAAACGACTGGTAGTCATGCTTACGACATGAAACGAAACAAATGTTAGTTGCCAAGTGACAATGATTCGTCGTTCAAACAACGCCTTCCTCAAACTGGAATCTTTCTTACAGAAATTTCCTACAGAACCCGAATGTTCAGAGCGTCCACTGGACCCCGGTGTGTCCTAAGCCGTATTTCTTTAAAATCTATTTTAATATTATCCTTTCTACTACTGTCAGATTTTGTGACTCGCAGTTCGTAACCTGATCATGCTGAAATGATTAATCCTTTATTCTCATAAAGGAAATTTATTTATAGCTACAGATATTTTATTTCTGTAAATGGCAGGGATTAAGAAGTTACCGAGACAGGCAGTTTCACGATCACGGTGGTATAGCGGTTAGAACGCTGGCCTTGTAATCCTGGGGCCTCGGGTTCGATTCCCGGCGGTGCCCGAATTTATAACTTGTGTTGGGCAAGGCCGTGGTCTAGGCAACACGGAGTTTTCCTCCGTGGCATCCCAACAATTACTCCATTCACACACAGAAGAAGGCAATGGCAAACCACTTCTGGATCATCTGCCAAGAACGTATATGAACAGGTCCCAGTCCGAGAAAAGGATGGAAGGATCCTGTTCATATGGACCTGTCCTCAGACAGAACACTAAATAATAATAAGATGAGGTGGTCTAGCGGTTAGAACGCTGGCCTTGTAATCCTGGGGTCTCGGGTTCGATTCCCGGCGGTGCCCGAATTTATAACTTGTGTTGGGCAAGGCCGTGGTCTAGGCAACACGGAGTTTTCCTCCGTGGCATCCCAACAATTACTCCATTCACACACAGAAGAAGGCAATGGCAAACCACTTCTGGATCATCTGCCAAGAACGTATATGAACAGGTCCCAGTCCAAGAAAAGGATGGAAGGATCCTGTTCATATGGACCTGTCGTCAGACAGAACACTAATAATATATATATATATATATATATATATATATATATATATACAGAGAGAGAGAGAGAGAGATAAAAGCGACATTTCAAAGGAAAGAGAATGGTATTTCTTACAGTTCGATCAGCTTTGCTGCGGTGGTGAATTGGAACAGGTTAAAATCTGACGGAACTGTGTGTTGTGTGGTTGCAGATACGCCAACGATCAGAGACGGATCGTCTGCTACATGCGATGGCCAGACGGCAGCTACCCGACATCCATGACGGAATACATGTAAGTTGTACGTCAGTAGCATCAAACTAAACTCAAAATGTGTTCATTACAAGCATGGAGATCGAAGTTCGTGTCGCTCAATTGCCGTATTCAGAAACTGAGGCGTCGAGGTCCTCACTAGGTGAACACAGCAGTCACATAATTGTCGGAACAAACAGGAATGGATTCGACATTTTGCTGTAAATATTCCGTCGAGGACTTTACGGTCCTGCACAAGATAGATAAATGCCCTCGAAGAGTGAGGTCGAGGTCGAGAGGGTTAAACAGAAATTAATCTTATTTTCCAATTACGTGAAATGGACTGCGCTTAAGCGGCATAGGAAAATGATATTGCGCAGTGACTGGTGCATCCTGTAGACGCAGATAAGAAGATAAAGTTAATATTAAACGTAACCAAACAAGAATTTCAGTAATGAACCTAGTTAGTAACATCTGCTGCCGAGTTCATCAAGAAGACGCCTTCTGTTGGCAGACTCTAACTGCATGTATCCTGGGTAAATCCATTCGACTTTATAACCTCGTATTCTAACTATTTTTGTCTAAACTTCATATTAACATCGTTTTTCAAGAAACATTTACCCAGAATTATTATATACGAGGTGCGATCGGAAAGTTTATAGACTGTGTCAAAAGAGGGCGAACCGGATGTAGTACGAGCTTCTGCCGCTAGGGGGTGCGGCCTACATTCATAGTGAATCAGTGTGCCAGCCGGCATCATCGAATTAGCATTTGTTTCTTAGTTACGGGCGTTTTGGTAGTGCATTACACCGACCCTCCTGCGATTTCGGAATGGCGTGTGCATCAAATTTTGCCAAAGACTCGCCAAAACGGCTACGGAAACCTATGAAATGCTAAAGCAAGCATTTGGGGAGTCCGCAAACTTTTGTGTGGCATTCACGTTTTAAAAATGGCCGAATCTCTGTCGATGATGACGAGCGTTCTGGACGACCATCTTCGAGCACAACGCCCGAAAATGTTACGAAGATTCGGCAGGCCATTCACGAAGATCGACGTCGTACCATCAACGACTTGTGCGACATTGTTGGGATAGGCTATGGGACCTGTCAGCTGATTCTAAAGGAAGAACTCCACATGCGACGCATCATGACAACGCGCCAGCGCACACCGCCCTCAAAGTTCGGCAGTTTTTGGCCTCAAACACCATGGCCGTCATCCCGCACCCTCCTTATTCGCCGTGTGACTTCTTCCTCTTCCCAAAGATGAAAATTCAGCTAAAGGGAAGGAGATTTGAGACGATAGAAGAGATTCAGGCAGAATCGCAGATGGTGCTTGACAGGCTGACAAAGAAAGATTTCCAGGGATGCTTCCAGGCTTGGCAGCGGCGCTGGGATCGTTGTGTTCACTCCCGGGGGAACTACTTCGAGGGTGATGGATGAATTTAATACCTGAGATAAGTGTACGGGTTTTTATAGGCGCAGTCTATAAACTTTCCGATCGCACCTCGTATGTATAATTTTTCGTCCGCGCTCCATACGACTTTCAAATCATCTTGCCACGTTTGGTTGAAAACTAACTACGTGTCACAGAATCGTTCTTCAGAACCTAAAAGTAAGCTCCATTATCAAAAAACAACAACAGACAGTTCCTCACTGTGCTCACGAGTCGCCGCCAGACATAATTCTGAGCTGCTATTCCATCATAAACCGAAATAAACCATCACAATCAGACAACTGCTGCAAGCTTCTTTGACGTAAAAATTTTACTATGCACCTCAATCAGACTTTCATCTCACAACCACGTAGCTTCAAGCGTAGTGACTGACAAGATGGACTTGATATGTAGCACGAAAGGAAAAATCTTTACCTGAAATTGACTATAACGCAGCTGGGTACAGTGGAAGATGGTTCTTGATGACGACGTCTTACCGCTGAGTTCCAACGAAGTGAGTGTCCTCATTAACTGACCAAGTGTCAAGAATATTTTCTGTGTGGATATTCGCTCTAACTCTCGCTGAAAATATTTCTGCCTTCAAAAGAATAGTGAACAACTCTTCGCCTCACGACTTAATACTTCAACCTGGTCTGTGAACACGCCACTGAGTAAATCGGCCCTATTTTCTGCAAAAAGGAATCATCATTGTCCATCATCTTTGGCACATTTGAAGAATGTGACGTTTCGGACAAAGCTCGGAATCTCTTGTACATTGTACTAGTGCCGCAACCACTGGACCTTCGAGGCGGACGATAACGCTTGTTTTAACTCAACTTGTACTCGTGTTATCTATTAGAAGACGAGAAACATGGAGCTCACGTGTGTGTTTCGTTGCTCTGTTCATCTGTATTGAACCCGTTCAGTTTCTTGGACAGTCATGTCATATCAAACCTCTACAGAATATGACCCTCAAATTCACTTCGATATGCAGAGAGACTGCATTTGTAAATACTTTGCATGTCCTCATTGCCGATATTTCAATTGTCGCCCTCAGAATTCTGTTCCTTGAACAAGGCCAATTAATTAGCACGCTTCTAAAAGAAATTTTATTGGCTCTCAGATCACAAAGAAACAAGTCATTCGGACTGTGAGAGTCTCAGCTGTGCCAGAGTGGTCATCTGCGTTCCGGCGTGGACTGACGACAGTGACTGCTATGTGTTTGTTAGATCTGGTGCCTCTGAAGCCAGAGGGTATCCCTGATGTCTGTAAAAAGGAGGCATCACGTTGATGCACTGTCCCTCGTTCAAGTTTACCTCTGCTTTAAATTCTGTCCTCTACGTCTTGACTGCCTTCTTGGTTTCTCAGAGACTATTTTTTTTTTGTAGTGTTCTGTCTGACGACAGGTCCATATATTATGAACAGGATCCTTCCAACCTCTTCAGGTTGTCAGGGACCTGCTCATATATATATATATATATATATATATATATATATATACATTCTTGGCAGAGATGATCAAAAGTGGTTTGCCATTGCCTTCTTCTGTGTGTGAGTGGAGTAATTGCTGGGATGCCACGGAGAAACCGGGGAAGCCCCCGGAGGAAAACTCCGTGATGCCTAGACCACGGCCTTGCCCAACACAAGTTATAAATTTGAGCACCACCGGGAATTGAACCCGGGACCCCAGGCTTACAAGGCTAGTGTTCTGACCGCTAGACCACCGTGGCGATCTCAGAGACTACTTATTGTCAAATTTCGGCCCCTTGTTTAAAAAATCGTCCTTCTGGTACATGTCAGCTGCTAATTATATGTGTAGGGACTTTGAAAAATGCAAATCAAAAATCATTTCTCTCAGTCATGCTTTATAATAACTAATTTAATATTTTGATTGGTGAACGTTTGCTTACGTGTTTCTTCTCTTGTCCTCTGTCGTTTTAAAAGAAATGAACTGAAGTGAAATATTATTACAGTTATATTGATATATATTTAGTAAGAAATTGGTTTGCATGCAGCGAATTTTGAAGCATTTCTCCCTTGACTCTATCTACCTTTGTGTATATTAACTTTCGTTCTAATAATAACCGTTACTTTGATGTATTTATTATTTTTGTTATTTTTTGTGTTACAAGTATTCTTCGCCATCTGGCTATTGATACAACAAAACTAATACAAAAGAATTTTATTTAACTAAATCAGCATTGATAAAGAATCATTTGCTTTGATTTGCGAGGTAGTCGCACTTAATACTGGACGTAAACAAACACAAAATTCATTAATATTCTGAAATTAAGTTTCTATCACGAGCTAAAGTACACGAAGAATGGAGAATTTATTACAGAATTGTTACGCACAAACAATCAGGGAATATTAAAAAACAATGAATTAAAACACTATACCGTTAAATATTGTTTCGGTAATCTGCTTCTAAAATGAGTTTGTGCTGGTTCTGTAAGTTGCAAACGCTGCATATAATAACCAGATCCTTCTAAAACTGCCTAAGGCAATGCTGAAACTTCGAGTCGACTGTAAACTTCGTATCATATACAAGAATAAATTCTGCGGAATTTTCATTAAGAGAACAAATTATTTATTACCACGTCCCACACAAAGATTTGAAGACAAAAAACGCAGAATTTGTTGAGGGAAATAAATGCTTCGACTACAGGGAGAGGAAGAAACAGGGGGTTGGAAAAATATGCATGAAGTAAAATTATAATCGAATGGCGCACATGACAGCAGGCACTGGCGAGCTCTTGTGAATGTGGTAACAAACCCTCGGCGAGAAATCCTTGACCATGTGAGCGTCCTAACTGACTCTCAGGAAGGATTAGCACGTGTTCCTCCAATGCAAAATGTGAACCTATTTAACAACGTTTTATCAAATACTCTACAAATTCGTCTTGTGTTATCGAAGTTAATATACTGGCTGATTGCGGAAATTACAGAACAAGAGAAAATGAGATGGAACGATGTTCCAGCCAATATCAAAATGTGTAATCTCTGTTAATGGCGTTCGTCTGCAGTTTGAAGTCCTTCTTCTTCAATTCTCTTCAGTCATTTATTACATCAACAATTCATCTGTTTAAAGCCAATTAATATCGGATTTACGGACTACTATAGACGGTAGTTACATAACATTTTTTCCCAAATTTAAGCTTCTTGGATATTAAGGTTTGTTACGGACCGACACGGACTAATTTTTTCTCAGAACTGTTAGTGTGTATCTTCCAACACAAAATTCGATCGGAGCTAGTTTTATCCTTGGCGCAGACGGCAAATATTACTCTGTCTTCAAATCAGACTACTGAATGCGGCGAAAACGCTGATTATTTACATGCAACTCGTTCATAAACTGATTTTCAAACCAACGGCTTTTATGTTTCTATCTCACACTGCGTTCTGATTTCGAATTGAATTTCATTCTGTTATGTAAATATTTCCCACTTTCAATTCATATCACAAAAATCCCACACCACATATTCCCGTAAATTAACACGATCTTCATACCCTTCAATTTGTGTAATATCACGTAACCATAATACAAATTTCTGTACACGTTTATTACTAACTAGCGTTTATTAACAATGCATAATGCCAGGCGTGTTTCAACCCCCATGTTGTTATCCTCAGTTGCTCTGGGTTTGGATCGACCTTACAAGTTAAAATGTATCGTCCTAAAAATTCTGTAACGTCAAACATAATTTCTGTTACACGTTAAGACAATCAAATATTCCAACAAATTACGACATATGAAATACCTATTAAAACATGTCCAAATTTCCTCAACCGAAATTAAACAAACCTAACCTAAAACTTTGCATACCGTGTAGTGTATTAGAATATACAATAATCAAACAAACAAACTATTAACACTATAAAAAATACACTGGTGTCATACGCGTTTCAACCTTAAAAGGTCCATCATCAGTGGCAACAGGGAAATTCATTAATGTAACACCCACGCTTCGTTGCAGTGGCTCGCCGCAGACCAGCTACGGCTGAGTGCAGAGTTAAACTCCTGTGAATACCAACATCTAGTCTAGTGTTGCATGAAATGCTTTTGTAAAATAATCTACTTCATTATTTATTTTCTAAAACATTTTTAAACCATTTTGATTAAATTAATTAATTTCCCCGTTGCCACTGATGATGAGCTCTTGAGGTCGAAACGCGTATGACACCAGTGTCTTTTTTATAGTGTTAATAGTTTGTTTGCTTATTTTAAAAACCTAACCTAACCTTAACGTAATAGCCACGGAATGGCCACCAGATCGCAGCACCTCACAAATTTCCGTATCCGCCATTTTGTTATCACAGCTCGCACAATATTCAAAAGTAGATTTTGAGGTCGTGCCGAATGACCAATTTTAATCGAAATCGAGCTGAATCGACGGACAACACTATCCCACTGTCTGTCTTACGATGGCAAGGGTCTTGAGGCAGGATGAATTAACTTTGTCCACCAGAAGTGTTAATATGCTGTATAAAGGCCCCAAGGACTATCTACTACTTTCTGCCATCTGGCGGGTATCTTAAACACTCTCTCGCGAAGACAGGGCTCATTCTCTTGGTAGTAATTAAAAGGTGTGTCAGCCATTAACGTAAGAACTTTTTTTAATATGACGGTCGGTTATTCTCTGCTACGTTAAACAAGACGTAACTACTTCTTAAGTACCCATAACTGTCTCAAATGCCACTTGTAATTCGCGTGTCATCCCTCGGCGATCACTCTCATGAATACCTCCTGGCCTAACCGAACCTAACCTAACCTAACAATCTAACCTAACATAACCTAACATAACCTAACCTAACCTAACCTAACATAACCTAACCTAACCTAACATAACATAACATAACATAACCTAACATAACATAACCTAACATAACATAACATAACCTAACCTAACCTAACCTAACCTAACCTAACATAACCTAACCTAACCTAACCTAACATAACATAACATAACATAACCTAACATAACCTAACCTAACCTAACATAACATAACATAACATAACCTAATCTAAAGGGGAGACTCTTTTCTTATTCTGAGACAGGAACAGAAATGTTTGTATCCCGACGAAGGCCAGTGAGCGCTGCTGTCTGGACAGTTGACAGACAGTTGACAGACAGACGAGCTGAGGGCAGCGCAGACCGCTCCGGTGAATACATAAACACTTCTGTGTTTCGACTCTTCAATCCTTGTTTGAAATATACAGCATCTGTGCTATAAACGGCACCATCTTATGTGCGTATCACGACGGATGAAACAGAAAAGAGATATTCTACCAGATTACACGGCGCTACAATCCAGCCGTCTTCGGACTCACGGCCGCGAAAACCTCAGATCCTACTAAGATTGCAAAAATTCTGTTCCGTAATGCACTCTCAAGAATTACCTCAAGTGACCCTCAGTTCAATAAGTGTCTCGACCCTTCCAATCATCGACTGTGGAACTCGTTCAATAATGCCGGTGTATTCCGGGTATTTATTTACAGTGTATTTAACGACGTTTTTCAATAGCTCAGCCTGTATAGCGTCGACGTTGCGGAGCGCTGATAATAGAAGGAAAACAGCCAAGGCTTTCAAGATCCCCTTTCCCACACATGTATAAATACGTGGGACTTTGGTGAGGTTAGCAACCAGTAGGTGAACCTCGACATCCCGCGAGACAAGGCTATAATCTGATAGCACGTACCACGGGCCACCTTGCGGCCTACAAGTCCAGAAAGGACGCCTACGAGGTTCAATGCTCACATGAACTTCGTGTGTTCATTTGCCGTATGGAACTTACCGTACGAGTTTACACAGAACCTACAGGTACACCCTGTATATATAACGAATCGCAATTTCTCTTTCCTTATCACTTTTTCCACGTTTGTAGGCGCCCCCTGGATTTATGGCATTAGTGTAAATTTTTCCTTTCCGACACTCGCCTCAAGAAGACGCTGTTGTGTAAATGGAGAAAAAGCGAACGACGAAACTTCAACGGCACGTGTTCACGCAGTTATAAATCACCAGGCCGGCACCAACTCTCACGATCTGTTTTAAAATTGCCACACGCAATGAAAGTACTGAACGCAAACTACGTACAATAAAACCAGGGCGTACGAGGCTTGATCTTTGAGGTGAGACTATTCACTGGTTAAAGTACATAAAGTTCAATGGGCAAACAATGGCCTGGCGGTTAGAACGCTGGACTTGTAATCCTGGGGTCTCGGGTTCGATTCCAGGTGGTGCCCGAATTTATAACTTGTGTTGCGCAAGGCCGTGGTCTAGGCAACACGGAGTTTTCCTCCGTGGCATCCCAACAATTACTCCATTCACACACAGAAGAAGGCAATGGCAAACCACTTCTGGATCATCTGCCAAGAACGTATATGAACAGGTCCCAGTCCGAGAAAAGGATGGAAGGATCCTGTTCATGTGGACCTGTCGTCAGACAGAACACTTAATAGCGGTTAGAACGCTGGCCTTGTAATCCTGGGGTCTCGGGTTCGATTCCTGGCGGTGCTCAGATTTATGACTTGTGTTAGTCGTGGTCTAGGCATCACGGAGTTTTCCTCCGGGGTTTCCCCGGTTTCTCCGTGGCATCCCAAAAATTACTCCACTTTCATCATCTCGTAAAAAGGGGGTCACAGCAGGAGCGTTAAATGTCACGGTCCCGATCGAATCCATGTACTGATGGGTCGTGAATCCTGCTAACCACCAATGCAAACCATGCTGAATGGTGTGTACTGGAGATGAAAAAAAATGGGCAAACACATTGGAGTCAGATTAATGTAAAATGTCAGAAAAATACTAAAGTGATAACAACAATATTGTGAGGATTGGAAAGAGCTTCACGAGTCACTACACATTTATAAGGATTCTGTTGCAAGGTGCATACAGAGCGAGCAGTAAACAAATTCTCAGTTCTTTTCTACGGTGACTCAATGGACTGAAATGTTTTCCTAGGTTTCAGTTAGGTGAAAATCTAATGTGATCTCTCGTATCGCAAAATAACATCCGATCCGCCACAGACCAGTAGAAAGGCAGATATCAGCTACCTCTTGAACACAGATTCCGTTAACAAAATTATTAAATTATAAACAAAATACCATCTACTAACAGGCAAAATGTAAAATACAGTTTATGCAACGAATCAACAGAATTCAATGACTTTTTTGTAATCATTATAAGGCATGCTCTACACAAATCACATCGCTTTCATTGAGATCAAAAAGGCTGTTTATCTTTCCCTCAAAGTCACTTTTTACGCCTATAAAACATACAAAATAGGACAGAAAAGTGTGTTCAAACGGTGTTTGACTAGCTCAATCGTCGGAAGCCATTGAAGATCATTTACGTCGTAAAACAATCTGAGGCATAACAGAGATGTCTGCGAAAAAAACAAGCGAGATGAAAATGTACCAACTTTTAAACTGTTCTGAGCATCGGCATGGCAGCCCCGGCTCACAAATTTGATTTATGGCAAGAATAGACGATGTTCTGGTGTACTCTGAAAGCGAGGCATGGCCCATAACACGACTTCCCATCGAAAATGCAATATAGCTCACTATTAAATAATACGGGTGCTATACAACACAACATCAAGAGTGCAGTTTACGAAACTCGTTCACCACCTCAACTTTGGGTATTGCTCAGAGCTCAATGGTCCAAGTTTCCCTCAACATGCTGCAATGTTCTCTGTCATTAACATTTAAATTAATACGAAGCTTATGCGGTACATAAAATGACCACGTCTTCCAATAATAACCTGCAGTAGTTTGTTCAGAATTGGAGAAACTTGCTTTTGTCGATTGGAAAACAAGGGATTTAATTTCTCCTATACGAGGTGCGATCGGAAAGTTTCCAGACTGCGCCTATAAAAACCCGTACACTTATCTAAGGTATTAAATTCATCCATCACCCTCGAAGTAGTTCCCCTGGGAGTGAACACTACGATCCCAGCGCCGCTGCCAAGCCTGGAAGCATCCCTGGAAATCTTTCTTTGTCAGCCTGTCAAGCACCATCTGCGATTCTGCCTGAATCTCTTCTATCGTCTCAAATCTCCTTCCCTTTAGCTGAATTTTCATCTTTGGGAAGAGGAAGAAGTCACACGGCGAATAAGGAGGGTGCGGGATGACGGCCATGGTGTTTGAGGCCAAAAACTGCCGAACTTTGAGGGCGGTGTGCGCTGGCGCGTTGTGATGATGCGTTGCATGTGGAGTTCTTCCTTTAGAATCAGCTGACAGGTCCCATAGCCTATCCCAACAATGTCGCACAAGTCGTTGATGGTACGACGTCGATCTTCGTAACATTTTCGGGCGTTGTGCTCGAAGATGGTCGTCCAGAACGCTCGTCATCATCGACAGAGGTTCGGCCATTTTTAAAACGTGAATGCCACACAAAAGTTTGTGCACGACCCATTGCGGACTCCCCAAATGCTTGCTTTAGCCTTTCATAGGTTTCCGTAGCCGTTTTGGCGAGTCTTTGGCAAAATTTGATGCACACGCCATTCCGAAATCGCAGGAGGGTCGGTGTAATGCACTACCAAAACGCCCGTAACTAAGAAACAAATGCTAATTCGATGATGCCGGCTGGCACACTGATTCACTATGAATGTAGGCCGCACCCCCTAGCGGCAGAAGCTCGTACTACATCCGGTTCGCCCTCTATTGACACAGTCTTGAAACTTTCCGATCGCACCTCGTACACAAGACATGTGACGTAATATGCAAGCCGCCTATCCGATCCAGCCCACACGCCAACACCTCATTCTTTCAATAATCACTTTAATATCACTTTCCACACCTGTCTCAAAGCGGACTTTTTCTCTGAGGTCTTCCGAAAAAGTACTTGTTTGCATTTATCATCTACCCACGCCTACTGCATATGCAGCCCTCTCAACCGTAGTTACATTACACAACGCTAAAACCTACTTGAATCCTAGTGCCAGTGTTTTTCCTTTGACAAGGGACATTTCACACAAACGAATACTTACGTTGCCATGCCAACATTGTCGCGTATGCAAGCAATTATTTATTCAAACAAACATTCACCGGAATATCTAACAACACTCGGTGCTGTAATGAAGTTCAGGATGTCATTCGACAAAACCTCGTTAGCGTAAGCAAATTGGTGTTACCTAGCAAGGGACTCAGGTCTTAGTTAGCTTTTTGGTTGGTTGGTTGGTTGGTTTAGTGACCACTTACGATCACGACCGTTACTCGTTCTTGAACTGAAGATTACTGCTGATGGAGACACTGACTAAGATCACGAGATGTGACCAGAAGGGCGGCCGATTTCTGAGAGTCACTAACATTGTGCAGCTCGATCGACAACTGAGCTAATTTGCATGTCATAAAAGTCATCCCGACCAACAGAATCCGTTCTCACTGCGCCCGGACGACACGGGGCAGCGGATGGGTTGTGGGTCCTACATTTCGGATTAAGACATGGCAACCCGCTTATCGAATTAAACGGTTCTACTCAAAATATTTCACGCACATCACAGGGCCTGGCGATTGGTATGAAGTGGCTGTGCTCTGCCGGTTCAACCCTGCTTCTTCCCTCTTGCCCTCTGACCCCTGCAACAGTCGCGCCATGTCATTAATTAACTGCATCAAAGGCGCCATAACTTCAGGTAGTCTTCAAGCAGACAACGAGTTATCGTGGACCATCTCTTGTCTGGCCCAAGAAGCTACCAACCTTCCTTATTCCTGCCCTTCACTCTTTGCGTCACATGAGTGGCCCTCAGGAACGCACAGTTCATCTGAAAATCTACTTCAATCATTCAATTGTTGGTTATTTAACGACGAAGTATCAACCGCGGAATATTTAGAACCAAATGAGATGCTAAAACCAGTGAGGACTTCGACGCAAATAGCCGCAACCTTTTTCAAGGTGCTACATCGGAATTCGTTTGGATTCACTGAGTAATACCATGACTTCCTCTGTAAGAATAGCTGCTCGCTACAGTTCACATACAACATTATACTTTTCTTTTATCACGTCGCCTAAGTTCGATTTCTTGTGACAAACGCCCTTCTCATCCCAACGCATTCAATTTACTTGTTGCTGGAAAGGCAACGAAGATTGCTGTCGAAACCGTTCAATGTGAAGCACGAAAAGTCCGACATAGCAGAGACGGACAACGTCGCCATCAGGCTGGCGCGAACTCCGACGTCGGGCAATGAATGAGGTGCTCACGGACAAGGTTTCCGAACCGCTTCAGCTTTCAGAACTAATTTTCCCTTTAAACTAATTACTGAATTACACACAAAGAGACTAAAAGGTGCTTCGTATGATACTTGACTGTAGCAATACCACAAAAACACAGAACACATTCATATGTTCTGTGTTTTGCTCTTAATTCGCACCGAAAACTACAGGTCAAGAATGCAATCCCGTCTTTCGAAATTTTACTTCGTAAAGTTTTGGATATCACAGGTCTATATACCCACAGTAAGCCTATAATAACAAAAAATAAATAAACCCGCAAATATATCTAAAATCCTGTTTAAATTTAGAGTGATGTATTTATTCAGTGGCCAAAATCGGTTAAGTTGTTAAAGATTCCTAACGCTTTGATCCAGTCCACATAACCAACTCTCTGACAGCTAGACCCATAAGTTCAACGCTCACATTAGTAAAGCTCGCCACTGACCTCAATCCTGTGCCAGTTCTATCCACCCTTCCTTATGCTCCAACTTAAATGTACGTATTTTATAAATATTTGCCACTCACAAGATATAGCAGCCACCGATCACAGCGGTCGGCGGTTAAGTCAGGTTCCAATACTGCTCTGAAAAAGATGCATGCACCTACTGCAAAGGCCTTACTATTTGCCGATCACCCATCCAAGGAGCCGTATCAATCAAACTTCTGTATAAACATTTTCTTCGAAATTGTTTCCGAATCGGAGCGGGCCAGAGGACCCGAAGCTGAGGACGACAAGTATCAGTGAGCGCGTGTCTTTCATTAAACCAAGGAAATTGAATTTTGATTGTTATCTTGCCAGAACTGCCTAGGATTGCGTGTGGGATGATTTACGCGGGTATAAATTTCACCATTCTCACGTGCAAACATCACAGAATGCAAATTGTACCGAAAAAGCACCAACCAGCAATTCAGTCTTGCCCGCCCGCATTGCATGTACGTTTATTCCCCAAATAGGGCACTGATAAGTCAAGACGAGGCATTCCCGATGTGTTCAGATGAAAAAGTTTTGTGACAGATTTACAGGAACGACATAAGAAATACCCGTAACATTTTGTCACAAGAATATGTCGTCCAAATGGCTATGGAATCAGGTTTAAAGTTTAATCAGGGTGGGGTAGACAGGGTTACACTGGTTGTTGTACGAGGGTGGAGAGGGAGGGATGGGCATGGTTCAGAGCGGGTATTTGGAAGCTGAGAGGGATGAGGGGGGGGCATGGAGGAAAAAATATGCCCTTTATGTGGGGCGACAGAAAGCGAGATTCACATACTATTAAAGTGTACGGAAACCGGGAGGTGGAGGGAACAGCTCCTGAGGAACAAGTGGTTCACCGTTGGTGAAGAGTTGGCCTTCAAGAAAATTTTAAGCACTACGAATGACACGGAGGTCAGGGATGTAGGGAAATTTCTGTACAAAGTAAGATGTAAAAGACAGGTCAAAATTAGGAATTTAGAACTGCCACTGGGGTAGAAGGCACGAGAGCAATAAGAAATAGTTATGTAAATAGTATTAGGGATTAAGGAATAGTCATGTAGAGTAGCATTAGTGAATAGTTTGTAGTAAGCAGTAGTGCGATTAGTGCTACGTATGTAAGGACTGTGGCCGTGAAAACCTGGTGTTAGGCGGCCACAGATCTCTGTATATAGTCTAAACCAAATATATTATTATTATTATTATTATTATTATTATTATTATAAAACTAATGTAACATACAAGCTTAACCTGTGTTTTGAAGCAGTTTAAGTTGTCATTGCTAAAACATAATTTTAAGGTGCATTTTATCGCCTATCCCTGTATTTCATTCTAAAGGCCGCCATTCACGATCGCTCCATTCGTCCAAATGGCGCGGTGTCGCTCCAAAATTGTACCGTGAATGCGGAAACTGAAGTCCATTGGCGTGGCGTGGTGGGCTCGTTTGGATATTCTGTCGAGCCATAATCCATCCGATCGCTCCATCGTATCGTGAATGGGGGAATCGGCGATCGAGCCACTCCAAATCGGTTCGTGAGTGGCGGAAACGTGGTCCATTCTCATGCCAGTCTGCCACGAGCCTTCGTCCAGTGAAGTCCAAACTTGTATAATGTCGGGTCGTGAGTTTGTTATTGAGGTGATTGAGAAATATGGAGAGTTGCCATGTTTGTGGCAGATAAGTAATGAAGACTATCATGATAAAGCTAAAAGAAGCTTAGCAATGGAAGAATTGGTGGTTTTATTTAAAACCAAAGATCCTACCGCCAACAAAGAAAATTCCCTTAGAAGTTGCTTCAGAAAGGAGCATAAGGACTTAAATTGCTTCTATTTAAGAGCCATTGCTTTGACCACTTTCGTTTTGGTTTTTTCCTTTTAATATACAGGCATACTGCCGTAGCTAGTACCAATTCTTCGTCCGTCGCAAACACCACGCACTTCACAGAGGGACAACAAACCGCGACTGGCGTGACGCGACCGTAAATGTAGTACCTCTTTGGACGTCATCCATTCGGATGTCATCCATCTGGAGCGATCGTGAATGGCGGCCATTACTCATACAAGCGGCCCTCTAACCGGAAGTTTTTCTAACAGAGTCTGTAAACATTCCTTGTTTCGTCGTCCGAGCCGCGTATCTGTCAATCTAAGTTCACACTTTTATTATTCAAATGCCCTCCAAAATATTAGGTAACCCACATTAATCATCAAGTTTAATGTCGCAACGCGAATCTAATGACATCTGGATGGGATCTGAACTGATTTCGATGTGCCTAGGTACAATCTGGTGTTCCTGGGACTCACGTACCTGGTGCCTGTGACAGCAATGGCCGTGTGCTACACCCTGATGGGCAGAGAGCTCTGGGGAAGTCGATCCATAGGCGAGCTAACTCAGCGCCAATCACACTCCATCAAATCGAAAAGGAAGGTAAGCAGCTCTTCTCAATCGGCGAGAACGATTATAATCTACAATGTCGATAAACTGTCGAAACTGAGCCGATGGCATCCTAACAAACTGCAGCTACCCGCATTAATTTTCTGCAGAACATTTTCGGCAAAGTGAATTCCTGTGTGAATCTCCATTTCTGCCCTCCCTCGTTTTCATTACATATTCTTCTCCTGTCTTTCTCTTAGCTGATGCTATATCTGTCTCTCTAAGCTGTGTACTCCGCATGGCACCGAGAGCAAAGACAGACAGACAACAGCTCCCCAATCAGGACAGCAAATTTTCTACTGCCGATCACATGCTTATTCACTAAGCGAGCTAGAATTTCCTTATTGGCACCTAAAATGGAAATATCAATCTATTCTGCAGCATCGTATAAGATATCTAGGCGATCCATGCGTCTGACTTTAAAAAAAGTTTATCATGTTAAGTTAAAATGGCGTCAAATGTTTTTATTTAATCATACTAAACATGTAAAAAATTCTAGTTCATATGAAACAGCTGTTATTGCCCGCATCTTTAATTTGTCAGCTTGAAATTGACTGCGGGCTCAAGGTGACTTTTTTTTTAGTGTTCTGTCTGACGGCAGGTCCATATGAACAGGATCCTTCCATCCTTTTCTCGGACTGGGACCTGTTCATATACGTTCTTGGCAGATGATCCAGAAGTGGTTTGCCATTGCCTTCTTCTGTGTGTGAATGGAGTAATTGTTGGGATGCCACGGAGGAAAACTCCGTGTTGCCTAGACCACGGCCTTGCCCAACACAAGTTATAAATTCGGGCACCGCCGGGAATCGAACCCGAGACCCCAGGATTACAAGGCCAGCGTTCAAACCGCTATTAAGTGTTCTGTCTGACGACAGGTCCATATGAACAGGATCCTTCCATCCTTTTCTCGGACTGGGACCTGTTCATATACGTTCTTGGCAGATGATCCAGAAGTGGTTTGCCATTGCTTTCTTCTGTGTGTGAATGGAGTAATTGTTGGGATGCCACGGAGAAACCGGGGAAGCCCCCGGAGGAAAACTCCGTGTTGCCTAGACCACGGCCTTTCCCAACATAAGTTATAAATTCGGGCACCGCCGGAAATCGAACCCGAGACCCCAGGATTACAAGGCCAGCGTTCTAACCGCTAGACCACCGTGACACGGTAGACGTGACTACAGAATCTTTAAGTTGGACTTTCCCGAGAATGAACCTAAGACTCCACAGTCAGAGGACTTACGTAACTATAATCACACTACACGGACCTTCTAATCGGACAGTCTCAAATTTTGTGTCTGGAGACTTGGCGTTAATTTGTCGCCAGGTTAAGTTCCGGGCCCTTGGTAAGTACACACTCCGGGTACAAACCTAGTCCGGTACGTGTCACGTCCCATTCTTCCGGCTCATCCGGGATCAGTTCCTGCAGTAACCATGCTACTCCGGCTTTCCCGACAGCAGTCTTTTGTTTTTGGGGTGGGGAGGGGTGCTGAAGCGTCTCGTCGGATAAATTTCAGCTTTAAAAGTGTCCCTTCTCTCTTACAGCAGTCCGAGGGGAGCGATTCATTTCCCGATCACACATTTTCTTGACTTCAGCCAGAGACGAGAAGCGTGTAAAATTTTATTACGAATCGTAACCCAGATATTAACGTTGTAAAAGTGTATAAAAAGTAAAGTTACCTTCCTGCAGTTTTCTCTGATTCAGATTTAATTTTCTTTTCACGGCGGGTCCCGTCAATTAGAAAAGTTACAAGTCTTTGGCTTCAAACGCTTTCCGTGCTGTTCGTCGTCGACATGGAAACGTCGAGACGCGTGTTCCCCGTACTAGTCTGAGGCTCGTTTAACGACGGCTTTATTACACGCACGATGACTGGCCATGTGGATTCATGAAACGAACTGTGAATCTTGCGTTCCCCTGCTACGAGGCTGAGGACTAGCAGTAGCTTGGACAACACTTCTCATGGCGCACACTCGAGTTGTATCGTATCGTAAGGACCATTTCATAGACATTAACCTAACCCAACTTTATGCAGACTTGCACAAAATTATGCTACCTATCTACTCTTCGTCATTTCTCTTGTGTTGGTTGCTTGCTACCAGGCGACTAAAATGATGCATAAAGCGATCTACGTTCATCGCTAATTTCTTACCTCTTAACCGTTTAATGTACAAAGCAATTTCTATGCGTAAACAAGGCGGTAAATATGTGACGTCACATCTTTCCCATATTGTATAATTCTTAATACTGCTACAACAAACAGGTAATGTCGTATAGTTCATTTTAGGAAGACACTGGACAATGGAACACTATTTATTTATTTAGTGTTCTGTCTGACAACAGGTCCATACGAACAGGATCCTTCCATTCTTTTCTCGGACTGGGACCTGTTCATATACGTTCTTGGCAGATGATCCAGAAGTGGTTTGCCATTGCCTTCTTCTGTGTGTGAATGGAGTAATTGTTGGGATGCCACGGAGGAAGACTCCGTGTTACCTAGACCACGGCCTTGCCCAACACAAGTTATAAATTCGGGCACCGCCGGGAATCGAACCCGAGACCCCAGGATTACAAGGCCAGCGTTCTAACCGCTAGACCACCGTGGCTATTAAGTGTTCTGTCTGACGACAGGTCCATATGAACAGGATCCTTAAATCCTTTTCTCTTCTCAGACTGGGACCTGTTCATATACGTTCTTGGCAGATGATCCAGAAGTGGTTTGCCATTGCCTTCTTCTGTGTGTGAATGGAATAATTGTTGGGATGCCACGGAGAAACCGGGGAAGCCCCCGGAGAAAAACTCCGTGTTACCTACACCACGGCCTTGCCCAACACAAGATATAAATTCGGGCACCGCCGGGAATCGAACCCGAGATCCCAGGTTCTAACCGCTAGACCACCGTGGCTCCAATGGAACACTATTCAAAGTTAATTTCACACAGTTCAGATCCTATTACTTCTTTTAGAATAATTTATATTTCTTTAATGTTTTTCTGCCTTACAACTCGCCTACTGCGATTTCATTTCCTCAGTAATAAATTTCCTTTGAGAGTAACAAAGCCTTTTATGCAGGTTTCTTACATTCAGTTGATGTTTCAGCACAAAATTTGTTACAAGAAACTTCCTGGCCTCATTTAGTGTGCCTTAAGACACGCAGTGCCCTCATTTCCGTAAAGGTGGAATATTACTGCTAGATGTTTTGTGCCAACACATAAACGTGGCTCTTAATTACACCAAACCAGAACAATTAAAATAAAAAAGGAATGAACACGAGGTAAGCGTCTTTATTAACTTACTTTAACTCAGCAAAACTCGTTTAATGAACTTAATGTGGTCTAATTACTGCAGGCACTGCGCTGTCCGTATCTTCCACTCAGGGCCAAATCCGATGTTCAAATTCATCGAGAAGTAAAATCACTTCGATGCGCAGTTAATTAACTACAAATTATCAACCGCATTAATTAACATAATGGGACATAATCCGTCTTGAGAACCTAACAATCGCTCTACGAGCTAAAAGAAAATCCCTTCATTTAATAGATCCCGAAGATTCATCACAGATTTCGCAAAAGATCGGCGCCACTGGATTCTGTTCTGAATCGCACGAATCCATTCCAGTCCTTCTTTCTGTAAGATCCATGCTATTAAAAATATCCTCTCATCTTCGGCTATATGTTCAAAGAGGAATCTTTCCTCCACGTTTCCAGATTAAAATGTTGCGTTCATTTCTTATTTCCCTCATGTCCCGCCAGTCCTATTTTACTTGATCTGATTAGCCCAATTCCGTCGGGCGATGAAGACGTCCCTACTGCCACCTCACGTGCGTCAGATTCCCCGTCGTATTCTAGTAGTACTGTAGTGAACTGGACAGCAAAGTTCACTTAAAGTTTGAGGATTAGTAAGGAAACCTACGAAAAATTCCAGGAGAGCGATACGATCCAGCCAAGGCTCAGGCTGGTTTCTCTAGAATTCCAGTCAGTTATGCTGGAGCGTGGACAGTTGTAATGTATTTCTATAAAAACGCGAACCTTCATCATTAGCAATCTCTCCGCCTCCTTCGGCCTTTCAAAAGATTCAGCACAATCTCTATAAATATACGGCTGTCCAAAATCATTCCGTGTACGTAAAGCATTTTCCATTAGACATCAGGTATTCAAATTGCACACAGGAAATATTTCAAACAAAGGAACTGCACAAATAATTCTACATTTTTGGGAGGCATACATCACAGCCTTGTTAGCTTAGAGTGACGTGTTCTCTAAAAGACCAGAGAAAGTGTAAAACTATGTTGATTACACTTTATGTATGTAAGATGGTAAAGTTGCGTCATATTGTGATATAATAAGTATATATTAAATCTTGTCCGTCTAATCACAATAAATTCTTATTAAATATTAAAATATTACAATAATTAACATTTAAAATATTAAATGATGTTCTTTATCGAAATATTCGATTTACATTAGACCATCATTTTTCATGTTTCACGACATGTTTCAGTTCCTAAAAGAACCATTTTATCAGATAAAAATGTACGCTGGCATAATATATGAAAATTGTATTTGAATTATTTATCGTTTTGAAGCATTATATAATTATATACACCTGAGGATGGTTCTTTTAGGAACTGAAACATGTCGTGAAACATGAAAAATGATGGTCTAATGTAAATCGAATATTTCGATAAAGAACATCATTTAATATTTTAAATGTTAATTATTGTAATATTTTAATATTTAATAAGAATTTATTGTGATTAGACGGACAAGATTTAATATATATTTATGTATGTAATTGCTTCAGACGTTCCAAAGCCCTTTTTCTTTAGAAAAATCCACTTATAAATAATTAAATCTTCTGTAAATACTGGATGTTGCTTAAACCACCATTACCGGCGACTTAAACATGAGCAAAGAAATATATTTTTGCATATTTACTAAATTCCATTAAAAAAAACAGGAAAGAACAAATTGTTTTACTAAAAGCAAACACTAACTAATGACAAAGAAATTAAAACTTTAAAACGTAAAAATATGGTCTCGCACCAGAAAATAAAAATATGCAAAAGTTGAGAATTCTCCACATAACATATTTTGTCTACTTTTTATTTTGACCACTGAAAACAAAATATATTAAAAATAGGTTTGAAGGCAAATACACGAATAATTTCTAAAGCTGCATAAGATGAGAACAATGCAATGCCGAAAGGCGAAGAGTAGTGGTAACGTGAACATTCTCCTCGTTGCTTTATAATCTTACGAAAAATAAATTGGCACGTGACAGCGCCTCCTCCTTGTGTTTGCGTATTCAAGTCTCAGACATTCAATAATCTGAATAACCATTATCTTCCTTCAACACCTTGTCAATAAACCAATAGCGTGGGAGGGCAAAAGTGATGTAAGCGTACAGCTAGCTTCATAATTCCAGTTATTCTTATCTCCCTTGTAGATAACGGCGCATAAACATCACTTCAGGAAAGCGCCTTCATGTCACCGGGAAGCCATTCTTGCACGTGCTGACTCTTTGTCAGGAAAAATACGTAAGTCCTGGGCGAATATTCGGGTGATAAAATTTTCTACGACATTCAATGAAACTGAGCAACTCACCTTCTAAAATACGCCCCTATTTTATTTCTGAAAATTAAAAAGTAAACAAGAAACCTACTTATTTCAAATGAGGTTACAAAATATGCGCCTTTCTGTATGTGTTATCTGTCATCATCACTATTTTCAATATAAATTAATTCTACGATAAACGGTGCGGGTGAACAACTTTGGAGGGGACTAGCCCATCGCAAGGCCTCTGTCGTTACGAAAACACATTTTAAATCATAAACTTGAAAGCAGGTCCCCGAAAACCGAACGGAATTCGAAAGATGGCCTAACACTGCTTTCTCTGGACAAATACTACAGCCGAACAGAGGCGGTATTACCTTCATTAAAAAAAATCGGAGACTTTTAGACACCAGTCTTCATAAAATTAAAAGTTGAGTAAAAAGTTTCTTGCTACAGCTCACACTAGAGAGCACTGCCGCTGGTCCAGCGTTGAGACAGCGCACTGATTACTGCCCGTCGTCATTCAAGCTGGAATTGAAAGCGCCGATGAATGTTTTGATTTCAGTGAAGTGGCAAGCCTGCCACTTCACTGAAATTATTATGTATCAGCACGAGCCTCGATGAGCTAATCCATTAATTCTGAAGAACCTTCCATGGCAGACGATGCTTAGCCGATTGGGAATGAATGGCTGTGCCTGTTTGTCGGTAATCACTCTATATCAACTGCTGAATTCATGCAGCGTCGGATGAAATATCGGACGATGACGTGTGTCGTGAGGGCTGTGGAAGGACGCACGTTTAAATAATGGGAACGCCTGAGGAAAACTAGTAATAAACTCATCCATTGTAGAAAGAATTCGGTTCGGATATGAACTGGGAACTTTCAGAATGCGGTCTGGTAGCCATTTAATTCCAGGCCCCAGAAAAAAAATATTCTTGGGCTGTGAACCGTCTCACCTGAACGCCTATTAAGTCTCCATTCAAACTTCACTCACTGCATAATTCTGCAATTTTAGCCTCTGGCGCCACACCTCCTACTAATGATGGATGTGTTTATAATACCAACATGATTCTTTGTAGAGGAACGGACAATAGACTTAGACCCTAATTAGTTGGAAACCAAGACAACACTTTTAAACGACCTATCGACCGGCACACCACGAACAGACTCTACGTTTACGTAAACGACGCGTGTTTAAAGCCAGCGATATTCAGAGCAAAATGGCCGCGGGGTCTCAGAAATTTTCCAGTCCGAGCACTTCAATAAAACGGTTTAGAATTAATTTTAGACAGGACCAGACCGGATTACGTAATAGGCTATAGCTGGAAAGAAAATAAGTACCACACTTTTAGTAATATTAAGGACATTAGAACAGTTAGCCGAAAGCAGAGTCTAATTTGAAAACGCTTTTAAAAAATCGGATTCTTGCATCGGGGAAGAATCCTTCTCACTAGGTACAACCATTTTCTAACGTGCCTCGAGATACTTTCGCAGTCCAGACTGAAAGTTCGACTTGATACGCTCTCTGAGGGGGGAAACTCGAAAGATAAAGACATTTTAATCTCTACCCCAGAAGCACCGCTGGAAATACAAAAGATACGTCAGAGTCAGAGGACAGTTGACGAACGGGAGACAGGTCAGCGAGTGTTGAAGACGCAGCGGCCAATGAATATTCGAGTTCAAAGGTCACATCAACCAGCGTATCCTTAACAACAGCAGAAACGAGTGTGGCGTATAAAGGTGCCCTACAAAGACAGATCGTGGACCGACGTAAACGTCTAACGGAGAACGACGACGTGGAGGTATATGTCTGCCTATTGAGTGATTATTTTATCAGAACGCATCCAAAAATTGCCCTTAACGCTGTATTTATCTTCGCGAGATACCTCTTTAAACTTTCCTACGCTTCAGGATCTGAATTTCAAAAGGAGAAACTTTATTAATTATTAAATTTGTAGCTTGGAGTTACAGATTATCCTCACCAGCTATCAGACGTAAGTCACTCCGCACAACACATCTTGAAAATAAACGTCTGACTACAAACAAACAACTCATCATGAAAATGAAAAATCTACAAACAAACCACAGATCAATATAATACATTGCATAAAAATATCTAATAATTTTAAAATATTATAAAATTTATATAAACCTGAAGATGAGGTCTTATCCATCGAAACATGTCGTAAAAAAGCGCTAAATAATGTAAAATCGTATTTACGATAAAAAGCGCCAAAATATAATATTTTATACTACATAAATGTTTCAATATTATATAATTTTAACAACATCATTTAATTACAACGTTTGTGTATAGACTGTGAAAATAAATATATAAATATATATTTATTAATTATATTTAACTTTTTGATTTTGAAATATGTCGATGTTGGGGACTCACTTTAAACACTAACCACAAAACAAAAACCATAATAGCAATGTGTTGTTAAATTAAGGCTGTGCTATTCCACTTCGTAATATCGAGTCGTCTAAGTTCAACGACTGAGACAATTAGCAACAGAAATCAGCGAAGACCAACAGCGTCAACTGAGTGAATGTCGTTATACAACCACAGTACCTGACTTCATTTATACTAAAACGCTCGTCCATAATAAGGCTTTACTTCATCTGGAACAGTTTACAACTTTGCAGTTTTATTGTACGTAAGTTAATAAAAACAGCTCTACTTGAAGTGTTCATGGGATTTGCTTAATACTTTAGTAAATCTTATAAAAATTTCGCGTGATTTGTGTATGGATTTCAAGCTGATTCTGCGTCGCTATCTCCTTCCTGTACAAATGGCCCAGTTTCCACTACAGGGCACCGCTTGGTACCGACGTTGTGACGAGGTCTGTGCCCACACACGTTACATAAATCATGTTCCTTGTCATATGTACATCACACGGCCTCTTCCCTTACTTTCGATGCGCTCAGTATGAATGAAGTCACTTCATGGTAATGTCCGTCGGCCAGATTCAGTTAACAGTGATCTGTGAAATTTAGTGTGGTAGTGTATCAAACTTTTCACTTTTGTTCGCATGGGTCAAATAGGGTAATTTAGGGATATCTCGACACCTTACGAAAAAACTCTAGGCTTCATGAATAGTTTTTGAAAATTAAAAACAGAAATTTTCATATATTATCCATGGACGTATGTTTTATTTGTAATACAATGTGAAGTAAAGTGAACAACGTATCATAAGGTTCATAACCAGAAAAAGATATATTAGGGAGAACTCGACATGTCGAGTTCTCCCCAGTACACTGTGTCGAAACCTCCCTGACTTACACGATTACAATACAAATGTGGTCACAGTTGAAGTTTTTGTCAGTTCACATAGCATGGCTGTCCTTTAGAAAGTGCGAGTTGTCACCACAATAACTATTAATCCATAAATGCTATGTGCATCCAGTGTAATTATCATTATCTGGAATGTAATTATTATATCATGTGCTATTTAGGGTATGTAAAACTCACCTGGTCGTCTTTGAGGGTTCCGTACGAGGTTGAGACTTGCAAAAACAGACTCCTTTGAAGTTGCACGTTGATCACAGTATGGTAGGCTATCTTCTGTACAGTTACAGTCTTTGCCACTACAGTGCAGCTGTCGCTAGAGTGAAATTTGTTAAAATTGTCGAGATCTCCCTAAATTACTATATAATTCTTTCCTCCACATGTTAAGAAAATCATACAAGTTTTATTGGATTTTCATATGGAAATTTGTCTGGGAGTATTCGTGTCTTGTACTACGAAAATCAATGTATCTCAGGCGCATATTCGCTGATTTTACGAACAGCTAAGCGTCTCAATAAGCATTTATTTACGTACACTTTCAAGCAAGGAGCGGGGACATGTTAGAAATCTCGTTATTTCCTTCATTAACTGAATAACACAAACAGAAATCTCAACCCTCATCATTAAACATTACAACGCAATATTCACACCGTTTCAACTCCGTTCACACACGTGACGTCATTGCAGACCCTACAACGCTCTCATCGACACGAATTGCGTCACGAGACGACGCCAAGTGCATCGTTTAACATATTTCAACGTAAAAGCGTCTAGTCACCTGAGCAGGCATACAGTTGCTGTTAAAATGCTATGTTTATTGGTTAAATTCAATCTTGACATCCATCATAATAGAAGAGTGTCTGAAGATAGACACTGACTGAAAGATAGACCACTTATGCCCGAAACACGTAGCTCAGCGAAATAATCGTCAGGAGATGACGTAAATGAGCGCGCAGCTCGTAAATTTACAAATACTGTCGCTTGGAGACGTTTACTTCAACAACAATATGTTTACATAATGTTACAACACCACGCAATGCCTTCGGTCCTTCATGATTAATGCAAACACCATGAACGGACTAACTCCACGGCGCAGTCTTCCTTTAAGGACCTGTTGGTCTCTCAACTCATTAATAATATTCTAGCGCCGCTTGTGGAACTCGGAAGGTCCATCGCCATGTTCACAAAAGCCCGCCACCTGTCCCCGACCTCATCAAGACCAATCGAGACCACACCCACGTACCATATTCCGCAAGGCCCTGAGCGGCGAACCATTTTAGTAGAGTCTATTATTCAGAGTCATCGATGGGGAGCTGCAGTTGGACTCTTCAACTCCAATTCCTCCGGTAAGTGCACAGCCCATTTCTGGCGAATGCAGCGACAGACAATCAGGAGTCACATCTATTAGTCTCGAACACTTAAAGATAACCACCTGAAGACGAACAATTTTGGTCGAAACATGCAGCGGATCTTAATATAAATTGAGATTATAATCAATAATTCATGTGCAGACGGACTGCCAACCGGACGATTAACACACGACAGGATGCATCCCTTAAAATACAACGCGGCAGTTTCAAATACGGCTTTAGCAGTTATTTATTATTTATTTATTTAGTGTTCTGTCTGACGACAGGTCCATATGAACAGGATCCTTCCATCCTTTTCTCTTCTCGGACTGGGACCTGTTCATATACGTTCTTGGCAGATGATCCAGAAGTGGTTTGCCATTGCCTTCTTCTGTGTGTGTGAATGGAGTAATTGTTGGGATGCCACGGAGGAAAACTCGTGTTGCCTAGACCACGGCCTTGCCCAACACAAGTTATAAATTCGGGCACCGCCGGGAATCTAACCCGAGACCCCAGGATTACAAGGCCAGCGTTCTAACCGCTAGACCACCGTGGCGGTATTAAACGTAGGGTCTCAAGTTTCGCGTGTTCATAAATGTTTGAAAAATCAGGACAAGAAAAAGTTCAGACGCCCCACAACGTGGACCAGACATCATCACGAAAAGATTGTCCCAGCAAAGTGGATTATCTGCGACAAGTTCTCTGGACTCTGACCACGCCATCTTTAAGACTTCGCCTCTTCAAACTCACTTCTACAGGTAGTAATAAAAGTTTTCTCTAATAACCCGCGAGGCTTGGAAGAACTGAACCAGCCACTGACCCAGAAAAACTTCTTCAAGTTCCAATAAAATGGCGGGTGTGTCGTCTTCGAGAAGGCTCCCTCTTTGTTACGCTGATGGTACCAAAGCTTAACTCAGGATTGTGTCCAAATATAAAATACCGTAACGCGAGTTTTATTTCATATTTGGTTTTATTATATCGCAAGCTCTCCCCCCCCACCCCCCTAGAGTTGCAGTCTAATTTAAAAAATATTCGAAATACGGGATAAATTAATTCCCAAGGCCAATGAGTTCTGCAAACTCGAACTGTGACCTTCAGTCCCGGAATAAAACTTTCCTTTCTTTTACAACAAAATGGGTTTTTCCTTTAATCTCAGTGGTTTTCTTACGTTTCGAATGTCAACGTCCAGGGTCGACTTCCTGCCCTCAGAGACACAGGACGTGTGTCTACTCCGTGAATTTAGGCAACTGCTCTTTCTGTCCCAGGTAGTGCGGATGTTCATCCTCGTGGTATCCATCTTTGCATTCTGCTGGCTGCCGTACCACGGCTATTTCATCTACGCCTACCACAACAACTCCATCGCAGCCAGCAGCTACGTCCAGCACATGTACCTGGCTTTCTACTGGCTCGCCATGTCCAACGCGATGGTCAACCCTCTCATTTACTACTGGATGAACAACAGGTAATGCCACGAGAAGGCCTTAGCACCTTCTGCCCCCAGGTAAAGTCTGAAAACATTCACTCCTGTCGTCAAAACTAACGACGAAAATGAAATTAAAACTTTCACGCTTTCTCTATTCGTTCTCAGTTCGTAACTCGCTTCAGACTGTAAATTTGCAGTGATTTATGTTGAATTTAATAGAATTTCCTTAATTTCAAGACGCCCATACCGTAAATCACATCGGGCATTACGTCACCCGAGTCGAATGGATAAAGACTTTTACGAATAAGCGTTATTCGTCAATACGAGGTGCGATCGGAAAGTTTCTAGACTGCGCCTATAAAATTAAATTCATCCGTCACCCTCGAAGTAGTTCCCCTGGGAGTGAACACAACGATCCCAGCGCCGCTGCCAAGCCTGGAAGCATCCCTGGAAATCTTTCTTTGTCAGCCTGTCAAGCACCATCTGCGATTCTGCCTGAATCTCTTCTATCGTCTCAAATCTCCTTCCCTTTAGCTGAATTTTCATCTTTGGGAAGAGGAAGAAGTCACACGGAGCTTAGAAAGGAAGTTGGGGTCGGTTCTTGCAAGATCTTTGAGCTCCTGACAAACGAGAAGTCGATTCTGCTTCTGGTCCTCAGACAGGATGCGTCGCATGTGGAGTTCTTCCTTTAGAATCAGCTGACAGGTCCCATAGCCTATCCCAACAATGTCGCACAAGTCGTTGATGGTACGACGTCGATCTTCGTAACATTTTCGGGCGTTGTGCTCGAAGATGGTCGTCCAGAACGCTCGTCATCATCGACAGAGGTTCGGCCATTTTTAAAACGTGAATGCCACACAAAAGTTTGTGCACGACCCATTGCGGACTCCCCAAATGCTTGCTTTAGCATTTCATAGGTTTCCGTAGCCGTTTAGAACATGTCTTTGGCAAAATTTGATGCACACGCCATTCCGAAATCGCAGGAGGGTCGGTGTAATGCACTACCAAAACGCCCGTAACTAAGAAACAAATGCTAATTCGATGATGCCGGCTGGTACACTGATCCACTATGAATGTAGGCCGCATCCCCTAAAGGCAGAAGCTCGTACTACATCCGGTTCTCCCTCTATTGACACAGTCTGGAAACTTTCTGATCGCACCTCGTAAAGTAAACAAACTAAGACTGGAAAATTTATAATCTTAAAAAATGTATTATGGATGCTTCAAACTAACATTTTAATACCCTCTGAAATCAAAATCTATTAAGGGTGGACCCACCTACGGTTCGAATGGTCCGTTTTAGGCGTCACAGAAGCCTTAATTGTTTCCATCAGACAGGGTCCTTGCCAACATGGGCACCCCACGACTCAGAATCCACATCTATATTGACGTCGACTCCTATCCAGACATTTTATAGTCACATTTAAATTTTATGTCCCAATTTTTTTAATCAAGACATCAAAAATGTAATTTTATCTTATCTTGTACCATTTGTAAATATCGATCCATTTCATTTTATTAATTATGTTAATTACGTATTTTAGTACACGGTTTGACGTTTGGTATATCCATAGTAGGTATACACGTGATGATGGCGATATGGCGAAAAATTGTAAAAAAAAAATCTATTATTATATTTGAAATAAATACATTAATTAGTCAAGTTGATTGCATTTGTTAATTGTCGTCATTAATGTTCAAACAAGATCGGTCAGAAAATAGCTTTTGAAACACCGTGTAGCCAAGATCGAATTACCTCAGGACAATGAACAATGTCCACTTACCCTCACAGACCCAAAATACGTCGACGTCCTTTCACTTTGATATTCGCATCGCTAGCAGCTCGCTGACGGATTACTTTCTTCCGAAAGTATACTTTGAAGTCGATCTGTCTCTTCTCAGGTTCCGGGTGTATTTCCAGCGGATCGTTTGCCAGTGCTGCTGTTTCCGCAGGAAGGACGCGGACAGCCTGGAACTACAACCGACGAAACACACTGCGAACAGCCAGTCGGAGCTGGCGAGGTCCAGGTCGGAGAGATACAGAGGTAAGCGAGAGGAACACTCGCTCAGCTAACCCAATTGAATAAGTCACTTTAAACTTGCCCTGAGTCTGATTTGTCAACTTAATTTCTTCAGAACCTGTTTCTCAAACACCACTGTTGTTATAAACATCGTATCTGCGCCAAGATTGTCCCGCAGGACAGTTCATTAAAATTTCGTTAAGTACAAATGTCTTAAGTGAATGGAACGTGTTTTGACCCTGTCTTAAAATTCCAAGTTGTGAGTGCAAATTTTAACAAAAATTTTCATCGTTCATACCGAACGCCAACAGTTTTTGAACCAGTGGGCAAAAACTGAAATATTTGTCACTAAATTAAACATAGACTCGCATATCAATGTAAATTATTGAAACAGATTAAACTGGACAACAAATTATGCAAGGTTACCTTATGGAGTATGTTACCACTCGCCGCAGAGGAAAGCAGAAGTGGCAAGACCAACGAAAAGATATTCCAGATAATTCCGAGTCTCCTAACAGGTTTTGAAACGAAAAGAAAAAAAATAGAAAATTTCCGGGGAAAATATATATATTAGGTAGGCTTTGAGGTTTTCTCAGCGCTGAGTATGAAGGTTTCTGTCTTCTGGGTTCTTGCGCCATATAGTCTGCTAGAAGTTTGCCGACGTTTCGGAGGTCGTACTGCCTCCGTCATCAGGGCGATTAAAAATATGAAGATGGCTGTCTTCTGGGTTGTTGCGCCATATAGTCTGCTAGAAGTTTGCCGACGTTTCGCAGGTCGTACTGCCTCCGTCATCAGGGCGATGAGTATGAAGATTTCTGTCTTCTGGGTTCTTGCGCCATATAGTCTGCTAGAAGTTTGCCGACGTTTCGGAGGTCATTACTGCCTCCGTCATCATGGCGATGAGTATGAAGATGGCTGTCTTCTGGGTTCTTGCGCCATATAGTCTGCTAGAAGTTTGCCGACGTTTCGGAGGTCATTACTGCCTCCTTCATCAGGGCGATGAGTATGAAGATGGCTGTCTTCTGGGTTCTTGCGCCATATAGTCTGCTAGAAGTTTGCCGACGTTTCGGAGGTCATTACTGCCTCCGTCATCAGGGCAATGAGTATGAAGATGGCTGTCTTCTGGGTTGTTGCGCCATATAGTCTGCTAGAAGTTTGCCGACGTTTCGGAGGTCGTACTGCCTCCGTCATCAGGGCGATGAGTATGAAGATTTCTGTCTTCTGGGTTCTTGCGCCATATAGTCTGCTAGAAGTTTGCCGACGTTTCGGAGGTCATTACTGCCTCCGTCATCAGGGCGATGAGTATGAAGATGGCTGTCTTCTGGGTTGTTGCGCCATATAGTCTGCTAGAAGTTTGCCGACGTTTCGGAGGTCGTACTGCCTCCGTCATCAGGGCGATTAAAAATATGAAGATTTCTGTCTTCTGGGTTCTTGCGCCATATACTCTGCTAGAAGTTTGCCGACGTTTCGGAGGTCATTACTGCCTCCGTCATCAGGGCGATGAGTATGAAGATGGCTGTCTTCTGGGTTCTTGCGCCATATAGTCTGCTAGAAGTTTGCCGACGTTTCGGAGGTCATTACTGCCTCCGTCATCAGGGCGATGAGTATGAAGATGGCTGTCTTCTGGGTTGTTGCGCCATATAGTCTGCTAGAAGTTTGCCGACGTTTCGGAGGTCGTACTGCCTCCGTCATCAGGGCGATTAAAAATATGAAGATTTCTGTCTTCTGGGTTCTTGCGCCATATAGTCTGCTAGAAGTTTGCCGACGTTTCGGAGGTCATTACTGCCTCCGTCATCAGGGCGATGAGTATGAAGATGGCTGTCTTCTGGGTTCTTGCGCCATATAGTCTGCTAGAAGTTTGCCGACGTTTCGGAGGTCATTACTGCCTCCGTCATCAGGGCGATGAGTATGAAGATGGCTGTCTTCTGGGTTGTTGCGCCATATAGTCTGCTAGAAGTTTGCCGACGTTTCGGAGGTCGTACTGCCTCCGTCATCAGGGCGATGAGTATGAAGATTTCTGTCTTCTGGGTTCTTGCGCCATATAGTCTGCTAGAAGTTTGCCGACGTTTCGGAGGTCATTACTGCCTCCGTCATCAGGGCGATGAGTATGAAGATGGCTGTCTTCTGGGTTGTTGCGCCATATAGTCTGCTAGAAGTTTGCCGACGTTTCGGAGGTCGTACTGCCTCCGTCATCAGGGCGATGAGTATGAAGATTTCTGTCTTCTGGGTTCTTGCGCCATATAGTCTGCTAGAAGTTTGCCGACGTTTCGGAGGTCATTACTGCCTCCGTCATCAGGGCGATGAGTATGAAGATGGCTGTCTTCTGGGTTGTTGCGCCATATAGTCTGCTAGAAGTTTGCCGACGTTTCGGAGGTCATTACTGCCTCCGTCATCAGGGCGATGAGTATGAAGATGGCTGTCTTCTGGGTTGTTGCGCCATATAGTCTGCTAGAAGTTTGCCGACGTTTCGGAGGTCGTACTGCCTCCGTCATCAGGGCGATGAGTATGAAGATTTCTGTCTTCTGGGTTCTTGCGCCATATAGTCTGCTAGAAGTTTGCCGACGTTTCGGAGGTCATTACTGCCTCCGTCATCAGGGCGATGAGTATGAAGATGGCTGTCTTCTGGGTTCTTGCGCCATATAGTCTGCTAGAAGTTTGCCGACGTTTCGGAGGTCATTACTGCCTCCGTCATCAGGGCGATGAGTATGAAGATGGCTGTCTTCTGGGTTCTTGCGCCATATAGTCTGCTAGAAGTTTGCCGACGTTTCGGAGGTCATTACTGCCTCCGTCATCAGGGCGATGAGTATGAAGATGGCTGTCTTCTGGGTTGTTGCGCCATATAGTCTGCTAGAAGTTTGCCGACGTTTCGGAGGTCGTACTGCCTCCGTCATCAGGGCGATTAAAAATATGAAGATTTCTGTCTTCTGGGTTCTTGCGCCATATAGTCTGCTAGAAGTTTGCCGACGTTTCGGAGGTCATTACTGCCTCCGTCATCAGGGCGATGAGTATGAAGATGGCTGTCTTCTGGGTTCTTGCGCCATATAGTCTGCTAGAAGTTTGCCGACGTTTCGGAGGTCATTACTGCCTCCGTCATCAGGGCGATGAGTATGAAGATGGCTGTCTTCTGGGTTGTTGCGCCATATAGTCTGCTAGAAGTTTGCCGACGTTTCGGAGGTCGTACTGCCTCCGTCATCAGGGCGATGAGTATGAAGATTTCTGTCTTCTGGGTTCTTGCGCCATATAGTCTGCTAGAAGTTTGCCGACGTTTCGGAGGTCATTACTGCCTCCGTCATCAGGGCGATGAGTATGAAGATGGCTGTCTTCTGGGTTGTTGCGCCATATAGTCTGCTAGAAGTTTGCCGACGTTTCGGAGGTCGTACTGCCTCCGTCATCAGGGCGATGAGTATGAAGATTTCTGTCTTCTGGGTTCTTGCGCCATATTGTCTGCTAGAAGTTTGCCGACGTTTCGGAGGTCGTACTGCCTCCGTCATCAGGGCGATTAAAAATATGAAGATGGCTGTCTTCTGGGTTGTTGCGCCATATAGTCTGCTAGAAGTTTGCCGACGTTCTGGAGGTCGTACTGCCTCCGTCATCAGGGCGATGAGTATGAAGATTTCTGTCTTCTGGGTTCTTGCGCCATATAGTCTGCTAGAAGTTTGCCGACGTTTCGGAGGTCGTACTGCCTCCGTCATCAGGGCGATGAGTATGAAGATTTCTGTCTTCTGGGTTCTTGCGCCATATAGTCTGCTAGAAGTTTGCCGACGTTTCGGAGGTCGTACTGCCTCCGTCATCAGGGCGATGAGTATGAAGATTTCTGTCTTCTGGGTTCTTGCGCCATATAGTCTGCTAGAAGTTTGCCGACGTTTCGGAGGTCATTACTGCCTCCGTCATCATGGCGATGAGTATGAAGATGGCTGTCTTCTGGGTTCTTGCGCCATATAGTCTGCTAGAAGTTTGCCGACGTTTCGGAGGTCATTACTGCCTCCTTCATCAGGGCGATGAGTATGAAGATGGCTGTCTTCTGGGTTGTTGCGCCATATAGTCTGCTAGAAGTTTGCCGACGTTTCGGAGGTCGTACTGCCTCCGTCATCAGGGCGATGAGTATGAAGATTTCTGTCTTCTGGGTTCTTGCGCCATATAGTCTGCTAGAAGTTTGCCGACGTTTCGGAGGTCATTACTGCCTCCTTCATCAGGGCGATGAGTATGAAGATTTCTGTCTTCTGGGTTCTTGCGCCATATAGTCTGCTAGAAGTTTGCCGACGTTTCGGAGGTCATTACTGCCTCCGTCATCAGGGCGATGAGTATGAAGATGGCTGTCTTCTGGGTTCTTGCGCCATATAGTCTGCTAGAAGTTTGCCGACGTTTCGGAGGTCGTACTGACTCCGTCATCAGGGCGATTAAAAATATGAAGATGGCTGTCTTCTGGGTTGTTGAGCCGTGTAGTCTGCTAGAAGTTTGCCGACGTTTCGGAGGTCGTACTGACTCCGTCATCAGGGCGATTAAAAATATGAAGATGGCTGTCTTCTGGGTTCTTGCGCCATATAGTCTGCTAGAAGTTTGCCGACGTTTCGGAGGTCGTACTGACTCCGTCATCAGGGCGATTAAAAATATGAAGATGGCTGTCTTCTGGGTTGTTGAGCCGTGTAGTCTGCTAGAAGTTTGCCGACGTTTCGGAGGTCGTACTGCCTCCGTCATCAGGGCGATTAAAAATATGAAGATGGCTGTCTTCTGGGTTCTTGCGCCATATAGTCTGCTAGAAGTTTGCCGACGTTTCGGAGGTCGTACTGACTCCGTCATCAGGGCGATTAAAAATATGAAGATGGCTGTCTTCTGGGTTGTTGCGCCATATAGTCTGCTAGAAGTTTGCCGACGTTTCGGAGGTCGTACTGCCTCCGTCATCAGGGCGATTAAAAATATGAAGATTTCTGTCTTCTGGGTTCTTGCGCCATATAGTCTGCTAGAAGTTTGCCGACGTTTCGGAGGTCATTACTGCCTCCGTCATCAGGGCGATGAGTATGAAGATGGCTGTCTTCTGGGTTCTTGCGCCATATAGTCTGCTAGAAGTTTGCCGACGTTTCGGAGGTCATTACTGCCTCCGTCATCAGGGCGATGAGTATGAAGATGGCTGTCTTCTGGGTTGTTGCGCCATATAGTCTGCTAGAAGTTTGCCGACGTTTCGGAGGTCGTACTGCCTCCGTCATCAGGGCGATGAGTATGAAGATTTCTGTCTTCTGGGTTCTTGCGCCATATTGTCTGCTAGAAGTTTGCCGACGTTTCGGAGGTCGTACTGCCTCCGTCATCAGGGCGATTAAAAATATGAAGATGGCTGTCTTCTGGGTTGTTGCGCCATATAGTCTGCTAGAAGTTTGCCGACGTTTCGGAGGTCGTACTGCCTCCGTCATCAGGGCGATGAGTATGAAGATTTCTGTCTTCTGGGTTCTTGCGCCATATAGTCTGCTAGAAGTTTGCCGACGTTTCGGAGGTCGTACTGCCTCCGTCATCAGGGCGATGAGTATGAAGATTTCTGTCTTCTGGGTTCTTGCGCCATATAGTCTGCTAGAAGTTTGCCGACGTTTCGGAGGTCGTACTGCCTCCGTCATCAGGGCGATGAGTATGAAGATTTCTGTCTTCTGGGTTCTTGCGCCATATAGTCTGCTAGAAGTTTGCCGACGTTTCGGAGGTCATTACTGCCTCCGTCATCATGGCGATGAGTATGAAGATGGCTGTCTTCTGGGTTCTTGCGCCATATAGTCTGCTAGAAGTTTGCCGACGTTTCGGAGGTCATTACTGCCTCCTTCATCAGGGCGATGAGTATGAAGATGGCTGTCTTCTGGGTTGTTGCGCCATATAGTCTGCTAGAAGTTTGCCGACGTTTCGGAGGTCGTACTGCCTCCGTCATCAGGGCGATTAAAAATATGAAGATTTCTGTCTTCTGGGTTCTTGCGCCATATAGTCTGCTAGAAGTTTGCCGACGTTTCGGAGGTCATTACTGCCTCCGTCATCAGGGCGATGAGTATGAAGATGGCTGTCTTCTGGGTTCTTGCGCCATATAGTCTGCTAGAAGTTTGCCGACGTTTCGGAGGTCATTACTGCCTCCGTCATCAGGGCGATGAGTATGAAGATGGCTGTCTTCTGGGTTGTTGCGCCATATAGTCTGCTAGAAGTTTGCCGACGTTTCGGAGGTCGTACTGCCTCCGTCATCAGGGCGATGAGTATGAAGATTTCTGTCTTCTGGGTTCTTGCGCCATATTGTCTGCTAGAAGTTTGCCGACGTTTCGGAGGTCGTACTGCCTCCGTCATCAGGGCGATTAAAAATATGAAGATGGCTGTCTTCTGGGTTGTTGCGCCATATAGTCTGCTAGAAGTTTGCCGACGTTTCGGAGGTCGTACTGCCTCCGTCATCAGGGCGATGAGTATGAAGATTTCTGTCTTCTGGGTTCTTGCGCCATATAGTCTGCTAGAAGTTTGCCGACGTTTCGGAGGTCGTACTGCCTCCGTCATCAGGGCGATGAGTATGAAGATTTCTGTCTTCTGGGTTCTTGCGCCATATAGTCTGCTAGAAGTTTGCCGACGTTTCGGAGGTCGTACTGCCTCCGTCATCAGGGCGATGAGTATGAAGATTTCTGTCTTCTGGGTTCTTGCGCCATATAGTCTGCTAGAAGTTTGCCGACGTTTCGGAGGTCATTACTGCCTCCGTCATCATGGCGATGAGTATGAAGATGGCTGTCTTCTGGGTTCTTGCGCCATATAGTCTGCTAGAAGTTTGCCGACGTTTCGGAGGTCATTACTGCCTCCTTCATCAGGGCGATGAGTATGAAGATGGCTGTCTTCTGGGTTGTTGCGCCATATAGTCTGCTAGAAGTTTGCCGACGTTTCGGAGGTCGTACTGCCTCCGTCATCAGGGCGATGAGTATGAAGATTTCTGTCTTCTGGGTTCTTGCGCCATATAGTCTGCTAGAAGTTTGCCGACGTTTCGGAGGTCATTACTGCCTCCGTCATCAGGGCGATGAGTATGAAGATGGCTGTCTTCTGGGTTCTTGCGCCATATAGTCTGCTAGAAGTTTGCCGACGTTTCGGAGGTCGTACTGACTCCGTCATCAGGGCGATTAAAAATATGAAGATGGCTGTCTTCTGGGTTGTTGAGCCGTGTAGTCTGCTAGAAGTTTGCCGACGTTTCGGAGGTCGTACTGACTCCGTCATCAGGGCGATTAAAAATATGAAGATGGCTGTCTTCTGGGTTCTTGCGCCATATAGTCTGCTAGAAGTTTGCCGACGTTTCGGAGGTCGTACTGACTCCGTCATCAGGGCGATTAAAAATATGAAGATGGCTGTCTTCTGGGTTGTTGAGCCGTGTAGTCTGCTAGAAGTTTGCCGACGTTTCGGAGGTATATACTACGTCCATCAACATCAGGAAAGTGAGGCGATAGCAACAGTCAGTGATGAACAGTAGCAAATCTCGGCATGTGTGTCCGTGTGTTGCAGATCAGCTGCGAGGATCTTCGATCCACTGGCGGCGACGTACGGAGGAAACACAGGTGGGGCACATGACGACGCCCCTTCCTTGCAACAACGGCGTCAACTGCTCGTGACCTTGAGCCAGTGACCCATAGTTCGACTGACAGCCGTCTGTGGTGTGATGCAATTATTTTGTTAACATGCGTCCGGAATTAAATTAGGAATGAAATGCGTGTCGAATGTGTGTTCATTCCTGAAACCATTTCATCGAACTGTGTGATTCTCATAAAATTCGCTACGAAGCCTGTGCTGTTAGGCTGTCCGGCGCACATTCCAACTCGTCACATCATTACCATCGCAAAAAACCAACATGGCGGCGCAGCGAATCTTTTCGTAAGAAAGCTTCGTGGTAATCAGAAAACACTGGCTGACTCTGCATGAAATCGATGTTTGTGGCTGCAGAACACATCATTATTTTGTGTGGAACATCAAAGAGTTTCTGGTGGCAAATCAAGGAGAGATCACTTATAATGAACGAATGTCAAACCAAAAAGAAACAACAGACTCTGGTAGTTTGTCTTAGAATTCAACGTGTCTTCACTTGAGCACTGTAAACCGTATTTAAACGTCACCTATTCAAATGTGCATTTGACAAAAGATGCATTAATGATGAAATGTCCTTGGAGTGTTGCCTATTTTAATAGCATTAATAATCCAGTTTATATACGTACATGTCTTGGACAGACAGAGGCATTTCCGTGGATATTATGTGACATGCGTCAGGTTCAATATTTTCTTCGTTTGCTGTAGTTAGCTTGTTGGGCTCACTGCAGATCGCGAGACGTAGCCAGCACCCAGAAGCAGCCCTTGCCTACTTAAAGAACTGATAACTCCGTGTTTTAACACATCACCACGTCTTGATATTCTTTTTTTTATTTCTTATTGCAACTCCGACGAATAAGTCGACCATGCAAAGTTCTGGGGTGGTGGCGATCAGGCGCTAATTAGGGTTGTGGATTTGTACATGATGATAGAATTTTTAAAAACATGCTAAGTTGATATAATTGCGTCATATTGTGAATTAAAATTTAATTATTCGTGTTTTTTTCCCGTCTAATCACAATTGTACATAAATAAAATTATACATAAGATATTAAAATATCATTTACATATTTTGGTACATCTTTTTACTACATGTTTCGTTTACATTGAACCATCTTCAGGTGCAAAGTTAAAAGTTAAAAATTATAATCTTATAAACTAAAACTTAATTACTGTTGTTGTGTAACTTCTGATGATGTCTACTTCCAAATTCATTGGAGTGAGGGTATATTTTGAAGTGATAGTGGTTTAACATTGGCCTGTAACGTAAATAATTTAAAATATTTTTAAATATTACTGAACTTGTCCTTCAGACACTTGACCCCAATTTCAACAACCACCTTTCACCTACTCTCTCTATAAGTGATCAGTATTGATCCAGTTCTCCTCGGATACGTTAGTACTTCTGAATACCTTCAAGACAAATCCACGCTCTTCCTCGCTAAGTTCATTTTTACATTTTATTTATTTTTACCTTATTACATTTTGTCTTCTATACTCGTTCTTTCAAGTTCAGTAATATTTAAAAAATATTTTAAATTATTTACGTTACAGGCCAATGTTAAACCACTATCACTTCAAAATATACCCTCACTCCAATGAATTTGGAAGTAAACATCACCAGAAGTTACACAACAACAGTAATTAAGTTTTAGTTTATAAGATTATAATTTTTAACTTTTAACTTTACACCTGAAGATGGTTCAATGTAACCGAAACATGTAGTAAAAAGTTGTACCAAATATGTAAATGATATTTTAATATCTTATGTATAATTTTATTTATATACAATTGTGATTAGACGGAAAAAAAACACGAATAATTAAAACATGCTAAGTTTATCGGGGCAATTTCTGTGGAATACGAAAACAACTTGTTGGCCGCCGAATTCTGCATTTTCCACCAGGGCTAGGCATGGGACCTTTGACATGCAGATCACAAACAAGTCCGCGTGTTTCGTTTCGCACTTTAATGATATTGGTGACGTAATAATTATCTGTGCGCTTGGGCCAGCCTCTCGTAGGCGTCCTGCGTCACTAGCGAAACTTCTAGTTTGTTTTAAAAAATTCCACATTCAACTTTTATTTTCCATCTGTTACACAGGCCTCTATTAAAGTTGCTATCTATGGCATATTTTCGAAAGTAATTAATTATTTAAAATGTATGAACGTTTAAATTCTGCAATTAATACACTCAACCCTTCTGCGTTTATGAGAGAGTTTGCATGGATTTCCCCATATTTGTCGGATGTGATTCGACAATGAAAAATGGTCTCCTTCCCTCAAGCATTCATTCATTCCGGAACTTGTTTCTCCAGACATTGCAAGTTGCATTCAAACCCCTAGAGAATGGCAGGGCCCTGGTCCCATTCTGTAGGACTGTGCGCGACACAGTTAATGGCTTCATAAGGTTAGATAATAGATCTCAGGCAGGTTGGCTCTAACCGGTGGTCCTCAGCAACTTTCCTTCACTTCGTTTGCAGCTCAAATTACGCCGGAAAAAAGTTTAATGACAGAATCTTTAATACGCAATTAATGGCTAAGGATGTCGAAAGCAGCTGTTGATGAAGTAAGTTTCTATCCTGGTATTTCATTGGAGCAGCTGAGGTACTCCATCAAATCTTCTACATTTCCTTCCTCCTACTAAATTGATCTGTGAGAACTCGGTACGATTTGGCGTTCTCACGTCAGGAGTACGAAGACGGCTGTCTTCTAGGTTTCAGTGCCTTGCAGTCCGGTAGACGTTTACCAACGTTTCAGAGGTCCCTGCTACCTCCATAATCAAGGGGACTCATCATCCTAATTGTACTTATGTTGTTCCTTAGCCCCTGTAGGCCAATATGAAAACAAGGAACTCGATGTATCAGACTCGTTTGCCTTTTGTAAAACCGTGTTCACAAAGCCCAGCATTGATCCTTATCCCACGAACTTTCGGGTACAATTATTCTGACGTAAACAGAAATCATTACCTCTTGATCCGATAATCCTAGCAACGCTCACGACCTATATTTCATGACGCAAAAACCCACACGTTACAACGCTATTACGTAAATAACGTAGCCAGTAACAGCCAAGCAAGGAAAACAAAAAATATTGAGAGAGTACGCGAGAAAGGAGATACTGGGGAGAAACACGCAAGGTAAGGGAGGGGAGGGGAAGTCAAGTAGCGTCGCTACATGTGAGGGACGCCTGAACGTGCTCGATCGAGTCATCTACGGCAATGACTGGACGTAGACTGCGCCTCGAACCCTCGTTTGTTCTGTGCACGACTGTAACAGGCACGAGAATTTGCGTAAATCAACATTTAATTGTCCTTCTGATCTACACCAAAGTTGGCGTTTCGCGTCATGTTTAAAGCATCCGTTGCATTAGCCAAGCTCCACGTCACGTCCCACAGACCTGACCCCCCCTTAAGCACCAATGGCTTAATACAAACGCACAGAGCAAAACCAAACGTCTCCAAAAGAGAAAATAAATATTTCGTTCCGATGCCAGATTCAATTACGTCAGAAGGAAATTTGCAGGGTTCCTGATTTTACTATTCCCTTATGACGTCAGCCAAAACTGTCGCGAGGCTACAAATGCCAATTGCACCCATGTTTGCAGCAATTCCAAGTCCCCGTGAAGACAGACTCCGAGGTTCTGATGACGTCACCTGTTATTCCTTGTCTCGCCTAAGAACGATCATGGTATAAACAAATCAGCTTCCGCCCACCACAGAATCGGAAATGTCACCTGGCCCACGTTCATAACAAATTTCACCATTACTTAATAATGAATTATCAGTTGGCGATGAGAATTCCAGTGGGTATTGTCTTGTACATGAGTTTAGTAGAACCACGATTTCAACTAGGGTTTATACAGAAACCGACTTTTGAAAAAGAAAAAACGGTTTTCGAATTCCAGTATTTCCAAAAAAACCGGTTTTCGAATTTTTACAAAAAAATATTTATACTTATTTTAAAAATGTTCAGTTTACTTAATATTTATGGAACTACAAATATATAACAAAATAAAATATACTCCATACAAAATCAAATAAAAAATAAAATAACTAAAATCCGTACAAAATATAAATTATAAATTTTTATTTCATTTAGTATTTTTCTTCAGGAAATACGATTTAAAATGTCCACTGAACGATTACTTAGTCTTGTTCTTATTCTAGATACAAAATTGCCTGAAATAGAAAATACTCTCTCACTGGCTACTGAACTTGGTTCTATCGTTTTCAGGGCATCAAATAATAAATCCAAATTCTTAGTTCTTTTCAAATACTGAAAATTCGGCCTTCATTGTCTCCGGATTTGAAATTATTTCTTCAGGTCCCTCAAGAAACCTATGAACTGATTTTTCCATGGCTTCTTTTAGAGCATTGCCCTGATTAATAGTTTCTCCGTCTCCGATATATTCGTCATCGGAATCTGTTTCCATAAAGAATTTGGATATATTCAAGACAATATTTTTCCAGATAACTTAATAATTATGTGGTAGTAAATCGGGTTTTGTAGACTTACAGGATTTTAGAGTCAAAATCCAACCGACAATACCACGAACTTATGACTGGTGAAGTTTGTTTAACGTCGTTCGAGACTGTTCTTCCCAACAGCCGCTCCAGCGACGAGGAATGTCACGGAGGAGGAGATTCTACGTCGGGCGTCGAAAAGCTGTGGCGTTCTGAACAGAGATTTGCGTTTTGTAACTAACTAAATTGCACGTGCATGCGTTGGGATGTGTCGGATATTTGCATATAAATTAATAGTGATTCGAGAAGTTAAAAAATTACAAGGACGTTACACACGCGCCCTCTCCTCTATAGGAATCACTCGGCTTGGGTAGAGGAGAATTTTCCACCCTCTGTTCACATCAGGATCGTTCTTCGATAGGACATTGTATAACTTCGTAGTCAAATGTTCCATCTCTACCAAAACTTTACTTCAGCTACATTTTAGATGTGATATTTTCGAGTTGTTTAAATTGTATATTAACAAAGGGGCAATTGCATTCTACAGGCCAGAAAGTCTCCCTGTGTTATTACGTTCATAGTTATTATCATAAATAATACATAAAGCATCCCGTAATCCCTCTTTTAATAAAATTCTCTTGAAGTGCGTTATGGCAGAACTTTCGTTTATAAATGTCATGTGTAGACTAGTAGATATTGCAAATTAATAACTACACAACTCAGTAATTTACCTGTGCAACTACGCATAATGCCATCTGGTGTGGTACCTCAAAGTTATCACACATGACTTAAAATATTCACATCTTCGCCACATACGTAAATGTTAACAGCAAAAGTCTTACAAAATTTATAGCCACGTCCCTCGACATAACGTTTAACACCTCTGCTTACAAAAAAAAAACACTTAAAGCAATTCTTATTTCATATTAATAATAAAAAATCTCAAAAAACATAATTTTCCTCAAATTAAAATTAAATATTTGGTTTTCCGTCAAATCACAATGTATTTAAAATAAGGTAATTAAAATAATTAAAATATCATTCTGTGTTCCATATCAAATAATCGATTTACAATTGGAACATTTACAACATGTTTCGGTTTTATTAAACCATCATCAGGTGTATTTTAAATACATTGTGATTTGACGGAAAACCAAATATTTAATTTTAATTTAATAAGTCACAATATGACGCAACAACACTATCTTATCATTTTCTTCGTAAATACTCCATAATACAGTGCAATACGACCTTGCATTAAATGGTGCAATAGAAGTCTCTATGGCAAATAGTAATTAAAAATAGAAAAGCTGATGTAATTAACATCGGTTGCTGGTTTACATCAAAATCCAATTAGGTGGGTCACACATTATTCCATTTTTATTTGCAAAAATAAAACACAGACTCCAACAGTCCAATTAATGACTTTTGTCGCCTGTAGGTGCAAATTGCAATCAGGTTGATAAGCGACCTGTAACCGAAGGGAATGAAATGAAAGCGTAATGCAGAGGTCGTAGCTTTCCGTCCTTATGACTGTGTATTACACCTCCAAACTACAGAAGAGCGGGGAACTAAAAGTTGTCAGGAGAATTTATAATTTCTGTTCGCGTCGACCCAACACAAAAATTCAAATCGAACCTAATAATTTGTTTCAAAACTTTGGTAAGCTGTGTGTGTGTGTATGTACAGAATGTCCAAAATATACACACACACACACATTTAATTAATTAAATAAACTAAGCCATTACATACGTCAGCATTGGCACTTAACGAATATGTGAATTCAGTGGGTGTTCAAAATGACCACCGTTAGGCTCCCCCCCCCCCCGCAAACACAATCCCCGGAGATCGATAACAAGGTAATAATATTCCTTATCATAATACGTGTACATATTTTTGAGATACCTGTATGTATGTCACTTCGACGAAACATTTTTATTCGGGACAAATTTCCACGCGGTGAATATTTAATATCGTATACTAAAAGGCAAGGTTTGACTAAGCAGCGTGTTGGCTGTTGAACGGTTAGCTTTGGATCAGTGTACGTGGATCTGTAATCCATGAACGCAAGGTTAATTAGGACAGTAAAACGGCTAGTATAATCCAATGGCGCACACATAACCCAGAAAGAATGGAATCCAAATGACGTTCATATTCTACCAGCGTACGATTGGTTAATAATAAACCCAAAATGACTACTGGAAACTGAGGTAATAAATAGGGCATGGACATAGGTGTGTATAAATGTTTGTCTCTGAACACGACTGTAAGTATTACAAAGCGCAATGCATAAAAATGACGCTGTAGCTGCTTGAATTTAAGGGAAAAATAAATTGCATAGCGAATTATTTCCGATTTTAAACACAATCCCTTTATAAAAGGAGACAACAAATTCCTGTGTTCCATTAAATTGCCTGACGAAAAATTTTAACCGCAATGTAACGTCTGACACAATGCACTTTAAAATTAATTAATATGTGAAGTCTATCTCAATTTCTGTCCCTATGAAACTAGGCGTTGCTTTGTGCAACTTTTAAGTACCCACGATTTGTTCTATGCTAATTCCTCGCCACGTGCTGTAGTATTAACGTTAGTAATACATAACTTAACAAAGAATAATTATATATATTAAATCTTGTCCGTCTAATCACAATAAATTCTTATTAAATATTAAAATATTACAATAATTAACATTTAAAATATTTAAAATATTAAATGATGTTCTTTATCGAAATATTCGATTTACATTAGACCATCATTTTTCATGTTTCACGACATGTTTCAGTTCCTAAAAGAACCATCCTCAGGTGTATATAATTATATAAAACTTCAAAACGATAAATAATTCAAATACAATTTTCATACATTATTCCAGCGTACATTTTTATCTGATAAAATGGTTCTTTTAGGAACTGAAACATGTCGTGAAACATGAAAAATGATGGTCTAATGTAAATCGAATATTTCGATAAAGAACATCATTTAATATTTTAAATGTTAATTATTGTAATATTTTAATATTTAATAAGAATTTATTGTGATTAGACGGACAAGATTTAATATATACTTATTATATCACAATATGACGCAACTTTACCATCTTAAAGAATAATTATCAATTATACATTACGAAAACAAGAAAACTAGAAAGGCTTACTCCTTCGAGTACACCAACACCACAAACGCGTTCTTGGCGTCACATCACGTGGCACATTCTCTACGACATGGACGATCACAGTTGCTAACCGCCTGAGCTATGGCTCGGCCTAATACATCTGAAATACTGGATTTCTTTTGAAGAAATAAGTCACTTACCGGCTGTGACATTACGATAATGATACCTATAGACGGAAATTGAAAAAATGCAAGCGATGCACTATCCTATTACAAGATACGTGAAAAATGAAGTTTGGAACAGAAAACATATTTAATTTACTCAACGTCTGCGCAACGTTTGAATTTTTGAGGCAGAAAGAAAATCATGCAACGTCCAATGAACAATGAGAGAACTGAGGACTTGGCTTTTGACTTGACGGGATGAGGTGAAGATCGAACCGAGAGAATTCTCCTTGGAAATTCAAAGCTCAAAAGACGGCGACTACAACGGATGGAAGATTTTAACATTGAGACAGAATAAGACTAGGAAACCAATGAAGTGTTGGAGGAGGGAACAATTTCAAGATGAAGAAGGAAAGTCAACTGTAAGAGTATTCATGCAGTTCACGGCTGAGACCAAGCCGTCTCGTACTTCTCAAGAAATGGGCCTTCAGCATTCACCATTCTTGTCTCGCGGACTCGTTAAAAAGAACGGTCAGATATGATTTCACCTTCAGACAGCAGCGTTATTGCTTAAAACTAACTTCAAATTTCCAGAGCGCAAAATTTCTCTTTAACGCCAGGCGCTTTGGTACCAGTGCCAGAGATGTAAGTATCAAGCTGATATTAGCTCTATTTTGCCTACAACAGTCAGGGGGCGCTGTTTCTAAATCCACCTGAGTCTATGAGCTGCAAATGTAAATGTGACATGCTTCATTCCAGGTGTTCATTAAATCTTAAGTCATATACGTAGGACTGGAAGTTTTCACGGCGCTGAGTCTGAAGATGGCTGTCTTATGGGTTGTTGCGTCGTGTAGTTTCAGAGGTCCTTGCTGCCTCCATAATCAGGGCGATAAGAAGAAAAAGTCCTTTTGAAAACATAAGCATGTAAAAATTTTGATTTCATCTTTTTCCAAGAGTTGGCTCAGGATAGTCCAAATAATTTATATATCCACTTGTCGTAAAAAATATTAATCACAAATAAATTTCTCTTGACGACACGAACTTGGAAGATTATTGATTTTCTATTGGAAAACTCGTTCAAAATGGGGCCCCAAAACTTGATGCGTCTTAGTAAAAAAACTTAAAATGGAACTTTGCATGTTATGAAGCCTTTCATTTAAAAGAACTGAAGATCATAACGGACTTCGCAGTGCATCGTAAAACAACAAATACATTTTGCCTCTTCGTTTCACTTTCAACGGGCATGACTAGTAGGTTACTCAGTAAATGTAATTTGAACTATTTATTTTATTATTTATTTAGTGTTCTGTCTGACGACAGGTCCATATGAACAGGATCCTTCCATCCTTTTCTCGGACTGGGACCTGTTCATATACGTTCTTGGCAGATGATCCAGAAGTGGTTTGCCATTGCCTTCTTCTGTGTGTGAATGGAGTAATTGTTGGGATGCCACGGAGGAAAACTCCGTGTTGCCTAGACCACGGCCTTGCCCAACACAAGTTATAAATTCGGGCACCGCCGGGAATCGAACCCGAGACCCCAGGATTACAAGGCCAGCGTTCTGACCGCTAGACCACCGCAGATTAAATCATTCTTACCAAGTTCACGCACTACGTCGGTCAAAAGTCACGACGGACTAAAGTATCACGTATTTGAAATTTAACCCTTCAAAATCGAGTAATAACTAGACACCACCTTATTTAACAATGAATGATTAGGAATAACCAATTGACTTTTTTATAACAGAGCAATTTTGTGTTTTCTCTGAAGCAGAAAATGGATTCTCAAATACAATTAACACGATAACTAAAGAAAAACGAAAAGCATTTTAAATGCACGAGACTTTTACCCACGCAACGATTTTCCCAGAAGAAAATCCCTCTCGTGCGTTAGGAAATGAGAAATCTACTTAAGTCACTGCACAGCTGAAACGCCCATAGATCGCTCTTGCACTGATGATTCAGATTTGCCGTCACATCAATTTTTGTGCATTGTACTCACTTTCAATTCAGGGCATCGGCATTTTGAATGCGTTATAAGCTATCTGCAGCCCACACATTGCGTGCAGACATGTGCAATCGACGACTGAATCACACCAGAAAGCAAAACAATTAGTCCACATCGCATACTCCAGCCTACAAAATAATCCTCTTCACATACATAACGCAGATCAGTCCGCGTGGATGCACACGCCATGAGAACGTGTTGGAAAAAAACCTAGGCTTACTACGTGCAGTCAATACCGTGATTCGTAAACTTTCCGATCGCACCTCGTATAGGTGCGATCGGAAAGTTTCCAGACTGCGCCTTTAAAAAAAAACCGTACACTTATCTCAGGTATTAAATTCATCCATCACCCTCGAAGTAGTTCCCCTGGGAGTGAACACAACGATCCCAGCGCCGCTGCCAAGCCTGGAAGCATCCCTGGAAATCTTAATACCTGAGAAAAGTGTACGGGTTTTTATAGGCGCAGTCTTGAAACTTTCCGATCGCACCTCGTAAGTCAGAAATTGTAGTAGACAAAATTCACTTTTAATGAAGTTCATCTCAGATCTGAAGGTTTGTGGCAATAGTGCATCGTTAAAGCAACGAGTTTTCTGGGCATTTTCCATCGGCTTAATTTTTGTTCAAAAACACGACATTTCGGAGACCGAAATCTGTCTCCGAGTTCAGGTGAAACATGAGTAGACATTTTTAACAAAAAAAATTCAGGACAATGGGTATGTCCAGGAATCTCGTTGCTTTCTCAAGTCTGTGAACACGTTAATTTATGAAGCGCAATTCCGTAAAGAATGGTGGACGAATGATGCAATTTTGTTTCTAGCGAAGGACACTCAGTCTCGGGAAATGAACTCAGGACGAATCGGACGACCCAACACAAAGAAATTCAGCAGCTATTTTGTAAAGTTGTATGTCTGATACCACAGTGATCACAGAGGACTCTTTCATTCCGAAGCGTCTTAAAGGAAATTTTGAAATAAACCACGTCACTCTCAAGCAACAGCTACGGTCTTGTTACGTCTCGCAGGCTACAAGATTCCATTCAGCCAGCAACACGTACGAAGAAGGATTTGAGGTTTTGACGATGGTGAGTCCGAATATGGTTTTCATCGGTTTTGTAGCTCAGTGTAATCCGGTAGAAATTTACCAATGTTTCAGAGGCCCTTGCTGCTTCCATCATCAGAGCGATAGGTGTTCATCAAGGACCTCTGAAATTCGGGTAGACGTCTACCAGAATACACGGCGTAGACAGCCATCAAAAACACACACTGACCAATGCTTTCTCAGTCTCTAGCGCCAAAACACTTATTATTTATGCATCCGTAACTATATATGTGTTCCCAAACAGTTTCTCCATTTTGTTTTCTTCAATGTCAGATTTATACGTGTCTTGTCAAATTCATCGAATGTGATGAATTTTGCATTCTGTGTTATTATTCAATTCACAAATGTTTAATCGTCGCTTCGCGTGGTCCTTTTGATGTTCGTCTAACCTCACCCAAACCACCACAAACCCTAGGAAACTGTTTTAGAAACTATATTTCTTCTTGTATCATGTTCATCACCGCCCACGTTCCAACGGCACGCAAGCAAGCTTACAACATCCCGGTGTTTCACACAGAACTGTAAGTGTGACCCTTTCGAGATATCATACCTAAAGTGTTTTGAGTTATATGGGTTTTGCACGAGAGATCGCCAACATCTCAGATTTGGATATTTGTTGTGAGCGATAAGAATTAGCAACAGATCAAGTTGAGACCGGCAATCGTGAAATATGCAGACAGCAGTGTGCTGTTCTGGTTGCAGCGGCTTACAGGCGACAAACTCGGCGTCTGGAGCCCATGCCTAGTAGGAAAACAGTCCCGCAAATGTCGGGGTCAAAGTTGAAGAAACGCTCCCGAGCTGGTCAGGCCCGTCCGATTGAAAAAAAAAAGTCTCTTTTCATCCACGAACTTGCGACTTGTGCGTGAAAACGTTGAAATAAAACTTTATCTTCGCCTATATATTGGGTCTAGGTTCCACGGTGGTCTAGAGGTTAGAACGCTGGCCTTGTAATCCTGGGGTCTCGGGTTCGATTCCCGGCGGTGCCCCAATTTATAACTTGTGTTGGGCAAGGCCGTGGTCTAGGCAACACGGAGTTTTCCTCCGTGGCATCCCAACAATTACTCCATTCACACACAGAAGAAGGCAATGGCAAACCACTTCTGGATCATCTGCCAAGAACGTATATGAACAGGTCCCAGTCCGAGAAAAGGATGGAAGGATCCTGTTCATATGGACCTGTCGTCAGACAGAACACTAAAATAAATAAGTAATAAATATTGGGTCTAGGTTCCACTTTACATTTTTAAAATTAAGTTCGTAGACTCACGAAGGCAGGACGTAAGGAGAAATACCTGACGCTCAGTCCCTGAATTGTCCTCTTCCTAACTGAGAACTCGCACAAAAACTTTCGCCTGAATATAAGCTTCTTGTGACGTCAGTGCGGTGAATAGAGAAAAATGTAACCGTATCGGCACATCGTCATGGAATGCACTCACTACGCGAGTTTGCCAAACAAGATTTCTGTCAGCAAAGGCTGCTGGACTTCTCCGAAGTTTGTAATTGGTAGGGATGAATAGCTAACAAATTGTTAACACTGGTTGTGTGAACTTGGAAGGAGACGCGCCTTTCTGAATTTATAAGCTAAAGAATCTGATGTTCTGACGTTCGTAACCTCGTGTCATTTATCATCAACCAATTTCAGACAGTATTAAAGCCCATCTTTGTTTATTCTTTCGTTCTATTTGTCCAGTAGACATATATCTTCTGGTCCATGCGCTAGAGATGCCCCCATCACCAATTTCACCAAAACAAAATCAAAAATTGACTACTAAAACTATTCCAAGACTATTGTTTCGTCTTTGTTGTTTCTGTATGAAATGCGCCATCTTTGTTCGTACTAGACTATAAACAAAGTATAGGTCCATGAGGATCACGTGATAGAATTGGTCCACTGCGAAAACGCTCTATAAATACCCCCCCCCCAACTTAAATTTTAGATTTAATACGGCGATCCGATTCGTCTCCTCAAAAGTCACCCCATGACGTCGGAAATGCGCCGAAATGTCATATCCGAAATTCGTTGGTCCCAGTCGCCTCACATCCACATCCGGAAGGGCTTGAGTTCTCGCCTCGTAAACAACTTTTACAAGTTCGAAAGCTTTGTGAATGTCACGTCGCCGCCAGAAGGAAAATCTGGAAGGAACGACTGATTGCCGCCACTCTCTTTCATTCCACAGTTTCTGAGCGAAAGATGTAAAAGAACTCCATTCCATTTATAATTAGCGGACTATTAATTTATTAAATCAGATTTCAGTTGAATGCCCGACCATCATCTGCTGTCTGAAAAAATCGCGAAGACACTGTCGTCACAAAAATTATTAACGTAAACCAATTTACATGCAAATCTTCAGACTCAGAATCAAATCTGAAAGGCAAATTTGACGAGCTAAAAATGAAAGTGCCAAGTACTTGTATTAAGTCAAAATAAATTGGTAAAACACGAGATGACAAACTCCTTCGAGATTCCCATAGTACCAGGTGATTCAAAAAGGACTTTACAACTTTGAAAGTGTATAGACATTTATTCAGAAGACTTACAGAATCGGTTGAGGTGTCATTTTGTAGCAAAACAAATCATGTTTGACTCACGTTGTGCTGTAGTACCGAATTCCGTCACCGCGAGCGCAAGCGGCAGTGCATTTTAAATGGCTCGAAAATTTTCTCATATAACAGTTAGACGAAGATGACCAAGAAGGACGCATTCACTTCCAGCAAGACGGCGCACCACCTCACTACCTCACAGAAGTCTGGGATTCCCTCAATAACCGTTTACCAGGTCGATGGATTGGTCGAACAGGGCCGATAGCATGGCCACCTAGTTCTCCAGACTTGACACCTCTCGATTTTTTTCTTATGGGGTTTCATTAAACATCGTGTGTATGTTCCACCCTTAGCTGCCAATCTCACTGAGCTCAAAGCTTGAATCACCGCCGCAGTTACAGAAGTGACACCGGATATGCTAGATCGTGTTTGGCAAGAAATTGATTTCAGGTGGGACGTCTGCAATATCACCAATGGCAATCATATCGAACCAAAATGACTGGTTGAGGTAAACCTTGATTTGTTTTGCTACAAAATGACACCTCAGACGATTCTGTAAGCCCTCTGAATAAATTTCTATACACTTTCAAAGTTGTAAAGTCCTTTTTGAATCACCCTGTATTTTGAAGGGGGTGTGAAAAAATTAATAGCTGTCTCCAGGCTTCCTCGGCGTCGGTCAAAATCTGACAGGCGCGCCACAGTTGTTACGTCATGCATACATTTCCCAAATTCTTATTCCTCATGTTCGAAATGCAACTGAAAAACCGAAATTTGTTAATCGTCACGTCTGAAGCAAATGGTAGCAAAATTTGTTCGGTCAAGACGTAAAATGCTCTCAACTCCACAAACGCACTGAGCCTACTAGAAAATAATCTATTTATAATTCAGTCTGAAGCGGCGATTAAACTTACTGAAGTGGCTGTCAAAGAATATCGCGAACTTCATACACGAGTCCATCCAAAATTCTCCTCTCACGTTACCTTGAAACGCACGTGAAATTACCGTGGATCATCATCGTTTGTTCCAGCGCTCGGACCCAGATCAAAATTGTGCGTCAAATACACTGGATCTGTCGGTAGAGAAAGTGCGAGTAGAACAGAGAGACTCAGAAAATGGTGTATGATTCACTTGGCAACGAATTGAACTGGGCATACTCGAATTGAACTGGGCATACTCTAATTGAACATGGCATACTCGAATTGAACTGGGCATACTCGAATTGAACTTGGCATACTCGAATTGAACCGGGCATACTCGAATTGAACTGGGCATACTCGAATTGAACTGGGCATACTCGAATTGAACATGGCATACTCGAATTGAACTGGGCATACTCGAATTGAACTTGGCATACTCGAATTGAACCGGGCATACTCGAATTGAACTGGGCATACTCGAATTTAACTGGGCATACTCGAATTGAACTGGGCATACTCGAATTGAACTGGGCATACTCGAATTGAACTTGGCATACTCGAATTGAACTGGGCATACTCGAATTGAACTGGGCATACTCGAATTGAACTGGGCATACTCGAATTGAACTTGGCATACTCGAATTGAACTGGGTATACTCGAATTGAACTGGGCATACTCGAATTGAACTTGGCATACTCGAATTGAACTGGGCATACTCCACAAATTACGCCAGTAGCGTTTAAACGGGGTCCATAAGAGTGGAATCTTTTGGAGCCACTGTTGATCAGCACCAGGCAACTGACAAAGACACTCTGTGTCACACAGAGCAATTCAACCCAAGGCCAGGGAATATTCGGAAGGCAGAAACAGACTGAAACTGCTCATAAAGGCCTACAACAACTTAAACACTAAGTACTGGTTTACGTCTCTGGAATGGCCCGAAATTCATAATACAATCACTGGTAAACCTACGTGATCAGGGCGTTAGTAAAAGGTTATGAAACAGCTATTAGCTTTGACAGATTCCACTGTCTGGCCGTTCTGACCTATCTGATTTTGGCCAAATTTGGTATTGGATACCAACTATGGCTAAGTTCCTAAAATATATATTACTTTAGCCACAACAGAAGACTACGACTGTAACTTTGTAATGAGTGTTCGCATTTATAACACGCTGAACACCTTTTATTAACTTTCTTCCACCTTCATGTAATTATAGGTAATTGTTCTCCTATTGGCACTAATTTGTTTCTTAGAAGACAATTTTTGGGAATCTCGTAACGTCGTATTGAGTTATGAGCTGTCGCTTAAGTTTTTATCTCGGCTGCTAAATTTGTCAACTTTAAGGTTAAACTCGCTTCTAGCCCGTAAGTAGACTTAATTCACGCAATAGCCTTTATTATTTTCAGGAACACGCGACTATGAGTAGACTACGGGATTCTTATGACGTCACAGACAGAGGCCAGTCTGCCCAGCGTCCAACATGTCGGACTGCCAGACTTGTGACTGTAAGATTCACTCAGTAATCAAACAGGTAAATAAGACGACCTCTCGTATTTAATTCGCTGTCAAGACAGCCAGTTCAGAGAACGTATCACGAACCCAACACGTCAAGGACAAAGATGAGAAGTGTTACCGCCGAGCTAACCTTCACGGTGACAGAACCCAACGTAGCCCAACTCCATTTGTTTACTACATCTAGTCGGATTTGTCAATGCATCAGCTGCTGAGTCATGTCTCATGGCTCGAAGTGACCTTCTCCCCTCTAGACGTTCTTTGGAGTCTCTGGCTTCGAGGCCCTGATGGGACAGCAGGGGGTCTGGTTTGACGTGTCTAGTCGTATACCCAACCGGAGACTGGGTCCTGGGAGGCGTGACCGAAAAGTGTCTCTTTGTTCTCTCTATTTCAATGTTTATATATTTTGTATTAAATATAACTTTTTGGTTAATCGGTGGTTCTTTAATTTCGTTTTGCTTGGCTTAACCACTATTCTTATACTACGTGAATTGGGAAGTTCGTCTTCATGGATTTACCTTCTGTCACCTGACATGAGGCCATGCTGTTTTTTCCACTGTGAAGTAGGCTCTCACACATTTACGCTTCGTAATACGAGACTGCATTTCCTTTGTGAAGAACAGATGTGATTTTATTAATGTGTTCTTTCTTTCTACCTTGTACCTTCACGACTAAGTCCCTGGAACTTGGGGCTTCTTTCTAATATCTATCCATTTATCGACCCACGTAATACCCCAGTGTTAGTGAAATACTCGAGCATGTGTTTCTAGAATGTTCTCTCGCCACGCATCTATGGAATCAGCTGTCATCTGCTGGGATATTACAAAATCAACGGTAAAGAAGTTAGTTAAAGGCGCGTTCTCACGAATTAAGTTTAATTGACCGATTATAGTTGATCAACAAAAGTTGAATATGACCTGAATCAGTTTTTGTTCACACATTTCAATAGAAACTGATCAACAGTTTCAGTTAAAAATGGCGTCGAAAGCAGTTGTGCGTGAAATTGTACTGATAGTAACTTATGATAAAGTTCTAAGAATTTTAGCATCACACTTTCAGACCACTTGAGGCTCATTTTTCTAACTAAAAACACAACACAACACAAAAAACATGCACGAGTGGCGTGACCAGTTGAAAGCGACCTTGACAATCAACTGAAGTTCACACGTTTCAAGACAGGATTCAACTTGAAATCAAATGGCGGATGACTCATCACTTGAACGATAAAGTTTGACTGGGTCAACTCTATTGAAACAAAGGTTCTCACTACAGATACATTGTTTATGACGATTTTAATATAGATTATCTCCCACAGTTTTTCCACATGCTAGAGCTTGTTTATCTGTTGAAACGTTTAATATAATACCTGCAAGAATCTGGAAAAATTCAAGAACAAAAATTGATAATGTGTTTACAGGTATTAGCAGGCAAATTCTCTCATTTGACTAAATATCTTCCAAGCAAAAATGTTCTACCCTCTCAGCTGCAAGTCAGTCTTCCCGTGAAAATCATTTCGAAGCAGAACGCAAAGAGAAATTCCATCAACTGTTGATATTATGTATCATTGTTTCAGATAAGACAGAATGACAATTCCTGCTGAATCGGAAGGAATGTCACACTTCTTACAAGGTTATTAAACATTCCGGACAACATGTAGATTCGCCGTGAGATATCCTCACTCTGGATGTTCGTGGTTTTCCTCGATCACTCGAGCTGGAACTACACCCTTCTCCTCCCAAAACCTTTCCTACTTACAATTCTTTTATAATCTCCTCATCTCATACTGTCCTGTACATATTTCTGCAACACTGTTAAAGAGAATTAAAACAAATAGCTAAAAGTAAGACGGAATGATGGAGGCAACACGGGCCTCCGAAACGTCGGTGAACTTCTAAGACATTACACGGCGCTACAATCAAGAAGTTAAAACGTCTGTGTTCATAAATAATTACAAATGTGGATACAGTTATAACGCCTAACACCGCTTGAACAGGGTGTGGTCCCAGGGACAACTTACAGACAGCCAGCCAGCTACTTCTATGATGCTATATTCAACCGGTCTGGGGCTGTTTATACTAAGCCAGTCGTCGTGAGACAGTATACAAGATGGCTGCCACGTTGTGATCCATCCGCCGCCCCGATTATCAAAGTCTAGTCCGGCCTTTAATTTAGGTTAGGTTTTGCAGGTGCGATATGTTTCTGAAAGACCCTGAACGAAATGAAACGTTGCACTTACTTTGATGTGGTGGAAATCTGGCCCGATGCTGCCTTGAAGAAGGTGTATTAGACGCCGCACTTCTGTTATTCACTTCAAACCACGAAACTATTAGTCATTCTTCACAACACACGCGCATGACAACTGCGACTTGAAACCATGACGCGTTCCGGGTTTGTTGTTGCACGTGATCAAAGTTCCCACGCTCTTCACAACCGCACATTATATATTTCTGTTACTCCAAGCACAATCCATTCTTTGAAGCTGCGACTGCAGTCCATAGCGGAACGACACACGACTGAAACTTGCAGAGTTCTCGAGTTGTGTAGTATCGATACCAAACTCTGCCCTCTTCGATTTGTGTAGTATCGATACCAAACTCTGCCCTCTTCGATTTGTGTAGTATCGATACCAAACTCTGCCCTCTAACGGTGATTTGTTACGTGATGTTTCAATGACAATTTTATTTACGTCCGGCACCGACGGCCCTCCGAGGTACACGTGCTGTATTACGTCATCTCTCTAGCTCCCTTATTCCGCGTTCGGACATTGGCCCCTACTGAAGGACAGGTGGTGGGTAAATATTTTATTTTGAAGTGACCGCGAGACAGAGAATGAGATTGTGAAGGCATGCGCAGTGGATTACACTATAACTCCAGATGTGTTCTTGACGGCAGAAATCTAGGTTTTTCAGTCCAGCGAAGGCTAGACCAAGGACAGGAAAGGTGACGAGAGCCGTGCCGACGTACTTTCGCACTGCGTAACAAAACGCATACTTGTAAAGTATAATTAATAGCAAAGCTGGAAAAGTATTCGTTTTGCCCACAATTAAAAGCTTAACACCAGAGCACGCAATGTACGTTCGTTCCCTTATGGCTCAACTGATGGCAAAGATTTCCCTGCGTCTTTGAAGTTGGTGTAGGAACTCGATCAAAAGAAACAGAGTCGCTCATGAAAGGAAAAGCCCCCCCCCCCTTTCCTAGAATGAAAATAATGACCTCAAAAAACTGTTGTTTCCGTTTAACTCACAAATGACAACATTTGTTTTGGGATATCACACCACAAGAGAGTTTGGCGGGGATTGGCAAAGCTGGCAGCCTTCGAAGGATGGTTATGTTAGTCGAACAAGCGTTTGAAGATGCCTGTGCCTGTAACTACTTACTGACCGAGATTAATTTGTCCAAATAAATTCTGCTGCTCTCGCAGAAGACACAGGAAGTCGCTATCATCCAATTTATTAATTATAAACGTTGGATAAATGTCGGAGAAGAGAGGAAATGCTGAAAAATCCTCATCAAAATGCGAGTTGCACTTCTCGAAAGTTTTAGCGACGCCCGGAATTCGGCTGATTCTTTCCAACGGCGCCTGAGGGCCACTGGATCGGAGGATTAGTGGACGGTCGTTGGGGAGGCAAATGACGGCTTTGCTACGGAAATAGAACCGGAATCACAAGTTTAAAACTGGATGCAACGTGAAAGTTGCTTTTCAACTCTCCCTGCTCTGAGTCTCCAGGCATTCATATTGTTTGCAGCAGATGGACATATGAGGTGCGATCGGAAAGTTTCAAGACTGTGTCAATAGCGGGCGAACCGGATGTAGTACGAGCTTCTGCCGCTAGGGGGTGCGGCCTACATTCATAGTGAATCGGTGTGCCAGCCGGCATCATTTGTTTCTTAGTTACGGGCGTTTTGGTAGTGCATTACACCGACCCTCCTGCGATTTCGGAATGGCGTGTGCATCAAATTTTGCCAAAGACTCGCCAAAACGGCTACGGAAACCTATGAAATGCTAAAGCAAGCATTTGGGGAGTCCGCAAACTTTTGTGTGGCATTCACGTTTTAAAAATGGCCGAACCTCTGTCGATGATGACGAGCGTTCTGGACGACCATCTTCGAGCACAACGCCCGAAAATGTTACGAAGATCGACGTCGTACCATCAACGACTTGTGCGACATTGTTGGGATAGGCTATGGGACCTGTCAGCTGATTCTAAAGGAAGAACTCCACATGCGACGCATCCTGTCTGAGGACCAGAAGCAGAATCGACTTCTCGTTTGTCAGGAGCTCAAAGATCTTGCAAGAACCGACCCCAACTTCCTTTCTAAGCTCCGTGTGACTTCTTCCTCTTCCCAAAGATGAAAATTCAGCTAAAGGGAAGGAGATTTGAGACGATAGAAGAGATTCAGGCAGAATCGCAGATGGTGCTTGACAGGCTGACAAAGAAAGATTTCCAGGGATGCTTCCAGGCTTGGCAGCGGCGCTGGGATCGTTGTGTTCACTCCCAGGGGAACTACTTCGAGGGTGATGGATGAAATTAATACCTGAGATAAGTGTACGGATTTTTATAGGCGCAGTCTTGAAACTTTCCGATCGCACCTCATAAATCCCGTATTAAAGATGTATCACAAGTATGAATTTATATTTTTATTGCCTGCAGATTTCCTGTCCAAGTCTCTGCTAATTTAGTGCGATTTCATACATAACATTGCTACATACATGTCATTAACCTCAACAGTAATTACAATAGTTGTAATTTAAGACTGTCACAACACATTATTTTAATAGGCATTTTACACTTTACAGAGTTGAATTACACAACATCCCTGCGGATATGTAGTTAATGGAATTAATATATAATGCAACATACAAACAGGTGATTAATGAAAACACTAACAAAATAATACTGGAGATGCAAACGACGAGAACTTTCTGCCATAAACAGCAATTAAGCCTCGACAGAGTTAACAGGAGGAATTACCAGCGATGTCACTGCTGACGGCGACTCTGGGAGAAACTGTAAAGATACATCGACACTGTATCATTGTGCGGTTTAAGTCTATGGCCGCCGTGGTCTAATTTGCAGTGAATTAATCGCAATGTGTTCCGGAAAACCACGGAGCAGATTCCTTCTAGGTAAGGACACCTAGACAAAATATTCCCTGCTTTCAATGCGATCGTAACATTGACCACCATATTTAAAAAGTTCTGACCTCTTGTGCTATCTGTGGCCTACATGAATCCCGTCAAAATCCGCCCTCTCTAACATTTATTTTAATATTATCTTCCCTTTTCCGATGAAAATATTTTGTGAACTTCTCACCTTCCTCATGTGTGCTATATTCCCCACCCATCTCACACTCATTTCATAAAATAACACTGGGAAGTATAAACCGCCCCGCGAGACACAGAGTTCACGCACGACCATAAAATATGCGTTCAGCGATAATAAAAAGTAATAATAGGTGAGCATAACTAATTCTTATTAATATAATATACTGGGATACTGGGATCGACCCGTTCTTCAAGTGCCTGAGCACTGCGGGTCCCATCTGTTAAGTTGGCTTGATCTATCGACATTCGGTAGGTCTCCTTGGATGAGGGATCGGCCCGTCGCAAGGCCTCTACCTGTACACAGGACAACGCGGACAAACATCCATGGCTTGAGTGGGATTCGAACCCACGGTTCCAGTGACCAAGCGACACAAGGCCCACGCCTCAGACACTGCAGACCCCAATATAATATTGTATCTTGAAATAATCTGCTGTCCTCGCTCCATCGCAGCCCCTGAGAATTCACCTTGAATAATTACCCTCCAGTACTACAGTGTATAATTTTACAATTGATATAACGTCATTAAATGACGTATGAAATAAAATCTCTTGGGGCTCTAATCTTAGCGAAACTAAGGAGACAAGGACAGACTGACGGAAGTTGATTATGAAGATCTGGCCGCTCCAGAAACCGTCTCCTTCTGGATACGCTAGTTTTGCCGATTTCCAGCAATTGCAGACAAGGTAACGAAGCTCAGGAGATCCATACAAAGCGGGATATATTGTGTTCGTTTGCCAAATCAAGGAGCTATGAGGTGCAGAATCTTGTGACATTTTAAAAGAATTTCTGGTTCGACGAAACCAAACCTAGCCATCAAGTTCACAACAAGCTGGTCAGCACAGATTTTTACACTCTGCTGCTGAAAGATCTGTTCAAATTTTCATCCACAGACGTGCAAATTGGCCAATTGTCTGTTGTAAGACTTTCGCTCCCTTCATGCGTGCTAAATGTCTCGCTCACTTTCTGATTCTTGATTTAGGTCACCGTATGGAAAAAATTATTATACTACGTAATTTCCTTAGTAGTTCATAAATTTTACCAGTGGATTTTCGTTACAATAAGTAACTGATTCACTCTTAGACCGAGGACTTAATAAATAAGATCTAGTCTTAAGTACCGTCCAGCGGACATTTTGCAGCGAATGAATTTCTTCTTACCTTCGATCTCTCTTCCCCATCGTGGCAATGAAGGCTGTGGGTCCACCAGCTGAAGGATGTCTGGTTTTTCGGAACAGTGAGAAGAAACAACTGTGTACAATACACGCCATGTCAGTTTACAAGAGGAACAGCAAAGCAAATCAGCATTACGACACACACAATGACTGCCTATTAACCTGGATTTTCGTTTCTTAATGTTGTCGTTCTTTTCAATCTAAATTCAAGAACGTATCAAAAAAATCCACTTTAAATGACAGTGATTTTTAAAATGCGTCCCTTGGGGTCCGCGGATTAATTAATCCAATTCTGAATTTCTGAATTCATTATCAAAATTACGCATTCAGAACCTACACATGCTTAAATTCTGTATAAAGTTCCCAAACACAAAAAATGCAGAGTTCTTCCTGACTGCGAAATATTTTCTTTGGATTCCTGAAAATGAAAACTGTCGCGTTATGTCCGTATATTGTCCAAAAGTTATATTTAACTTCATTTGTATTTTATTTTCCTCTAGGGCAGCGTTTCTCAACCTATGGTACGCGTGCCAATGTTGAGTGGTAGGAGAACTAAGTAAGAAAATGAAAAGATGATATTAACATAAATACGTTTTCCCTCAACAAATTTGGTTAGTGTTAACATTTAGTGTGTTAAATTAGAATTAATGTTACGCCGGCGAAAAAGGGTGAGGACCCGTGGTCTAGGGCAAACCTGCAAAAGCATTCTTGTCTTCGTGGAACAAATTTTTCACATTTTCTATCTGCTGCTCTGTGAACAGGAGAGAAACGTCGGAGGCGACTTATTTGCAAAACCCGAAGTTACACACCGAGTCCTAGGGAACTCACCTTGATCGCCATGAACATCCAAGCCGAAAGCGTGAGAGAGAGAGAGAGAACACAGTTCTGTTAGCTTCGTGTAACCTGCCTTCACGTGTCTCAAATACAAGGTGCGATCGGAAAGTTTCAAGACTGTGTCAATAGCGGGCGAACCGGATGTAGTACGAGCTTCTGCCGCTAGGGGGTGCGGCCTACATTCTTAGTGAATCAGTGTGCCAGCCGGCATCATCGAATTAGCATTTGTTTCTTAGTTACGGGCGTTTTGGTAGTGCATTACACCGACCCTCCTGCGATTTCGGAATGGCGTGTGCATCAAATTTTGCCAAAGACTCGCCAAAACGGCTACGGAAACCTATGAAATGCTAAAGCAAGCATTTGGGGAGTCCGCAAACTTTTGTGTGGCATTCACGTTTTAAAAATGGCCGAACCTCTGTCGATGATGACGAGCGTTCTGGACGACCATCTTCGAGCACAACGCCCGAAAATGTTACGAAGATTCGGCAGGCCATTCACGAAGATCGACGTCGTACCATCAACGACTTGTGCGACATTGTTGGGATAGGCTATGGGACCTGTCAGCTGATTCTAAAGGAAGAACTCTACATGCGACGCATCATGACAACGCGCCAGCGCACACCGCCCTCAAAGTTCGGCAGTTTTTGGCCTCAAACACCATGGCCGTCATCCCGCACCCTCCTTATTCGCCGTGTGACTTCTTCCTCTTCCCAAAGATGAAAATTCAGCTAAAGGGAAGGAGATTTGAGACGATAGAAGAGATTCAGGCAGAATCGCAGATGGTGCTTGACAGGCTGACAAAGAAAGATTTCCAGGGATGCTTCCAGGCTTGGCAGCGGCGCTGGGATCGTTGTGTTCACTCCCAGGGGAACTACTTCGAGGGTGATGGATGAAATTAATACCTGAGATAAGTGTACGGATTTTTATAGGCGCAGTCTTGAAACTTTCCGATCGCACCTCATAAATCCCGTATTAAAGATGTATCACAAGTATGAATTTATATTTTTATTGCCTGCAGATTTCCTGTCCAAGTCTCTGCTAATTTAGTGCGATTTCATACATAACATTGCTACATACATGTCATTAACCTCAACAGTAATTACAATAGTTGTAATTTAAGACTGTCACAACACATTATTTTAATAGGCATTTTACACTTTACAGAGTTGAATTACACAACATCCCTGCGGATATGTAGTTAATGGAATTAATATATAATGCAACATACAAACAGGTGATTAATGAAAACACTAACAAAATAATACTGGAGATGCAAACGACGAGAACTTTCTGCCATAAACAGCAATTAAGCCTCGACAGAGTTAACAGGAGGAATTACCAGCGATGTCACTGCTGACGGCGACTCTGGGAGAAACTGTAAAGATACATCGACACTGTATCATTGTGCGGTTTAAGTCTATGGCCGCCGTGGTCTAATTTGCAGTGAATTAATCGCAATGTGTTCCGGAAAACCACGGAGCAGATTCCTTCTAGGTAAGGACACCTAGACAAAATATTCCCTGCTTTCAATGCGATCGTAACATTGACCACCATATTTAAAAAGTTCTGACCTCTTGTGCTATCTGTGGCCTACATGAATCCCGTCAAAATCCGCCCTCTCTAACATTTATTTTAATATTATCTTCCCTTTTCCGATGAAAATATTTTGTGAACTTCTCACCTTCCTCATGTGTGCTATATTCCCCACCCATCTCACACTCATTTCATAAAATAACACTGGGAAGTATAAACCGCCCCGCGAGACACAGAGTTCACGCACGACCATAAAATATGCGTTCAGCGATAATAAAAAGTAATAATAGGTGAGCATAACTAATTCTTATTAATATAATATACTGGGATACTGGGATCGACCCGTTCTTCAAGTGCCTGAGCACTGCGGGTCCCATCTGTTAAGTTGGCTTGATCTATAGACATTTGGTAGGACTCCTTGGATGAGGGATCGGCCCGTCGCAAGGCCTCTACCTGTACACAGGACAACGCGGACAAACATCCATGGCTTGAGTGGGATTCGAACCCACGGTTCCAGTGACCAAGCGACACAAGGCCCACGCCTCAGACACTGCGGACCCCAATATAATATTGTATCTTGAAATAATCTGCTGTCCTCGCTCCATCGCAGCCCCTGAGAATTCACCTTGAATAATTACCCTCCAGTACTACAGTGTATAATTTTACAATTGATATAACGTCATTAAATGACGTATGAAATAAAATCTCTTGGGGCTCTAATCTTAGCGAAACTAAGGAGACAAGGACAGACTGACGGAAGTTGATTATGAAGATCTGGCCGCTCCAGAAACCGTCTCCTTCTGGATACGCTAGTTTTGCCGATTTCCAGCAATTGCAGACAAGGTAACGAAGCTCAGGAGATCCATACAAAGCGGGATATATTGTGTTCGTTTGCCAAATCAAGGAGCTATGAGGTGCAGAATCTTGTGACATTTTAAAAGAATTTCTGGTTCGACGAAACCAAACCTAGCCATCAAGTTCACAACAAGCTGGTCAGCACAGATTTTTACACTCTGCTGCTGAAAGATCTGTTCAAATTTTCATCCACAGACGTGCAAATTGGCCAATTGTCTGTTGTAAGACTTTCGCTCCCTTCATGCGTGCTAAATGTCTCGCTCACTTTCTGATTCTTGATTTAGGTCACCGTATGGAAAAAATTATTATACTACGTAATTTCCTTAGTAGTTCATAAATTTTACCAGTGGATTTTCGTTACAATAAGTAACTGATTCACTCTTAGACCGAGGACTTAATAAATAAGATCTAGTCTTAAGTACCGTCCAGCGGACATTTTGCAGCGAATGAATTTCTTCTTACCTTCGATCTCTCTTCCCCATCGTGGCAATGAAGGCTGTGGGTCCACCAGCTGAAGGATGTCTGGTTTTTCGGAACAGTGAGAAGAAACAACTGTGTACAATACACGCCATGTCAGTTTACAAGAGGAACAGCAAAGCAAATCAGCATTACGACACACACAATGACTGCCTATTAACCTGGATTTTCGTTTCTTAATGTTGTCGTTCTTTTCAATCTAAATTCAAGAACGTATCAAAAAAAGCCACTTTAAATGACAGTGATTTTTAAAATGCGTCCCTTGGGGTCCGCGGATTAATTAATCCAATTCTGAATTTCTGAATTCATTATCAAAATTACGCATTCAGAACCTACACATGCTTAAATTCTGTATAAAGTTCCCAAACACAAAAAATGCAGAGTTCTTCCTGACTGCGAAATATTTTCTTTGGATTCCTGAAAATGAAAACTGTCGCGTTATGTCCGTATATTGTCCAAAAGTTATATTTAACTTCATTTGTATTTTATTTTCCTCTAGGGCAGCGTTTCTCAACCTATGGTACGCGTGCCAATGTTGAGTGGTAGGAGAACTAAGTAAGAAAATGAAAAGATGATATTAACATAAATACGTTTTCCCTCAACAAATTTGGTTAGTGTTAACATTTAGTGTGTTAAATTAGAATTAATGTTACGCCGGCGAAAAAGGGTGAGGACCCGTGGTCTAGGGCAAACCTGCAAAAGCATTCTTGTCTTCGTGGAACAAATTTTTCACATTTTCTATCTGCTGCTCTGTGAACAGGAGAGAAACGTCGGAGGCGACTTATTTGCAAAACCCGAAGTTACACACCGAGTCCTAGGGAACTCACCTTGATCGCCATGAACATCCAAGCCGAAAGCGTGAGAGAGAGAGAGAGAACACAGTTCTGTTAGCTTCGTGTAACCTGCCTTCACGTGTCTCAAATACAAGGTGCGATCGGAAAGTTTCAAGACTGTGTCAATAGCGGGCGAACCGGATGTAGTACGAGCTTCTGCCGCTAGGGGGTGCGGCCTACATTCTTAGTGAATCAGTGTGCCAGCCGGCATCATCGAATTAGCATTTGTTTCTTAGTTACGGGCGTTTTGGTAGTGCATTACACCGACCCTCCTGCGATTTCGGAATGGCGTGTGCATCAAATTTTGCCAAAGACTCGCCAAAACGGCTACGGAAACCTATGAAATGCTAAAGCAAGCATTTGGGGAGTCCACAATGGGTCGTGCACAAACTTTTGTGTGGCATTCACGTTTTAAAAATGGCCGAACCTCTGTCGATGATGACGAGCGTTCTGGACGACCATCTTCGAGCACAACGCCCGAAAATGTTACGAAGATTCGGCAGGCCATTCACGAAGATCGACGTCGTACCATCAACGACTTGTGCGACATTGTTGGGATAGGCTATGGGACCTGTCAGCTGATTCTAAAGGAAGAACTCTACATGCGACGCATCATGACAACGCGCCAGCGCACACCGCCCTCAAAGTTCGGCAGTTTTTGGCCTCAAACACCATGGCCGTCATCCCGCACCCTCCTTATTCGCCGTGTGACTTCTTCCTCTTCCCAAAGATGAAAATTCAGCTAAAGGGAAGGAGATTTGAGACGATAGAAGAGATTCAGGCAGAATCGCAGATGGTGCTTGACAGGCTGACAAAGAAAGATTTCCAGGGATGCTTCCAGGCTTGGCAGCGGCGCTGGGATCGTTGTGTTCACTCCCAGGGGAACTACTTTGAGGGTGATGGATGAATTTAATACCTGAGATAAGTGTACGGGTTTTTATAGGCGCAGTCTTGAAACTTTCCGATCGCACCTCGTATGCCTAAATTCACTTTTAACAATAATTTGCGTACTTCGTGAAGAAACGATCGTCTAATGGTATTTAAGCCTACTTACAAATGTGGAACCTCCAATCACTTCTGAGCCGTGCCCCAAATTTTAATAATTCAGAAGATTACAATCTACGTAGTTCCGTGTGATTAATCTTAATATTACCCCCATATCTCTTTCTCTGTCTTCCAAGTTGACTTTTGCTAAAATTATCTACATCAAAATTCTGCCCGTATTCCCTGTCAGTTCCAAACCTGGCCACATGGCCGTGGCCTACTTCAATTGGCTATGCTAATGGCGCTATTTCGTGTGTTAAACCCATTGACATTTCCCGTTGAGTACTATCCCAAACTGCTCATTCACGTCACCCAGCGTGAGTTCAAATATTATCACATGGAATTTGCAGTCGTCTCTTAAACAGCCCCACGATACGACTCGATAACTGTTCCAGTCTTTAACACTTTGGTATGTGGACGCAACTGTCCTGATAGGTTACGTTTCGTCTATCAGCTAGGATAATCGCATATAAAAACCAATTGCCTTATATCAGACTGCATCAGAGGCCGCTTGGAAGAGAGTGCCCATGTGAGAATCGAACCTGGGCCCCTCTTACTCAGCGCTTTGGTGTCACCTGAAGTTCCGGAGTTGGGCCCTTTAAAGAGAAAGCAATGAACATTAAACTTCATGAATATTCATATTTATGTGATGCGTTATCTCAACTGACGTTTACGTTCTACGTAGCTCTTGAATAATTTGTAGTTAGGGCATCAGTATTTTTTTGTATTTCTCAGTCACTCCGAGATAAATCCTGCATAATACCTCTAAGTAGACCATGACCGACTCCTCCCCGCCAAACACAACCATCATATCACTTAATTAGTTGCTAGGTGGTCTATACAGTTGATACATCGTCGTTAAACAACCACCGAACCATCAATTACGTGATATGTCCCAATCATCAAATCGCGTGTCTGAACCCACGATCGCAATCAGCAAACCGTACCGGAAGTGAGTCGGATCAGGGCAGCCACTAGGGTTTATACAAAAACCGACTTTTGAAAAAAACCGGTTTCCGATTTTTTTTACAAAAAAAAACCAAAATATAATTAAAACAGTAAAAAAAATATTTATACTTATTTTAAAAATGTTCAGTTTACTTAATATTTATGGAACTACAAAAATATAACAAAATAAAATATTCATGAGATGATAATGTTGCGTCATATTGTAATGATTATAATTGTTTAATTTTAGCCGTCTAATCATTATAAAATGTTTTATTAAATTTTAAAATATTATTACTACAATTAACATTTAATATTTAAAATATTTAAAATATATTAAAATGATGCTCTTTCTATCTAAATGTTCGATATATAATTAGAGCATCATCTTTTCACGACATGTTTCGGTTTTCAATGAACCATCTTCAGGTGTATAATCGATATAAACTCAAATGTAATATTCTAAATGCAATCCTTCGTCAGATGTCCATTAAATATCGGAAAGTTATCCTCTTCTAGATCAATTGTACTTTGTTATCACATTCAATGTTGTTTCGTAAATGTATGTCGCGTATAGCGTGATATTTTAATATTTTAATATTTAATAAAATATTTTATTTTGAATAATTAAACAAAATAAAATATACTCCATACGAAACCAAATAAAAAACTAAAATCCGTACAAAATATAAATTTTTATTTCATTTAGTATTTTTCTTCAGGAAATATGATTTCAAAAAACATAAAATGTCCACTGAACGATTACCTAATCTTTTTCTTATTCTAGATACAAAATTGCCTGAAATAGAAAATACTCTCTCACTGGCTACTGAACTTGGTTTTATCGTTTTCAGGGCATCAAATAATAAATCCAAATTCTTTGTTCTTTTCAAATACTGAAAATTCGGCCTTCAGTGTCTTCATATTTGAAATTATTTCTTCAGGTCCCTCAAAAAACCTATGAACTGATTTTTCCATGGCTCCTTTTAGAGCATTGCCCTGATTAATAGTTTCTCCGTCTCAGATATATTCATCATCGGAATCTGTTTTCATACAAGAATTTGGATATATTCAAGACAATATTTTTCCAGATAACTTAATAATATCGAGTTTCGATTCTAGTGGAAATTCACTAGATTTCTTTGTTGAAATGTTTTGTGGATTTTGCAAATATAGCAAAAGGGTTACCAATCCAACTTGTCTTCTTTCTTGAATTCGTACTCCTAAAGCATTTAATAATTTGTAACTAATTTCAGTCTTTAAATTTTTTAGTTCATATAACAGAAATTTTTACATATTAATTATAGTATCAAAAACCGGTTTTTTAAATTTTAAAAACTGGTTTTCGAATTTTACAAATTTATCCAAAAAATAACGGGTTTTGAACCCGGTTTTTAAAAACTGACTGAGTGATCCCCTTAAATAATCATTCAGCTCGCCACGGCAACGAAGGCACGATACTACGGCCGCTCCGCTTAAGCGACACCACAGGCATTTTGAGCTCTTGCAGGGCTTCGAAGAACGGTCAACTTTTATGAAGGTAATTATCCGCACAATGCAACATAACAGCGATCTGTCGAAATGTGTCTGTTCGACTGTGCTGGCTGATGGTTCGTTCAGTGAAGCTCCCTACAGAGATATCATAAGTAAGAAAAACATATTTACGTTTTAATTAATGCAGTGTTGCATGTTAAAGGTACCAAAGATGGGAAAAGTATGGATTTTTGAGGTTATGTATCGTACCGATGCGATCTGTGAGTACAAGGCAAACTAATGCACGAAACAGATCTACATTTTGTATCCCGTTCATAATTTCTGTTAACAGGCAGTAGAATGTAAGAGAGAACGCGCGCCAGTGCTTCGGAAAACGTCTTGGAGGGTTTAAGTTTCCACTTTTTTACATCTCAGCTCCGGAGTTCCTGTCGTAAAAGTGATCTGACGCGAATTTTACATTTCACTCTTCTAAACTATAAATTGGGGTTCTTACCTCTATATATATATCGTGGTCCTGTATCCCTCTTAACAGCGGTTCGAGGCAGCGGGAATCTGTCCCTGAGGAAGCCTGCAAACCATAAGAACACGATTTAGTTACTTTATACACATTCTTCACAAATGAAAATGACACTCATGAGGAAGTTAGGAGGAGACTAAATTCTGGAAATGCTTGCTACTTCTCAATTCAAAATATTTTGTCTTCCCGTCTGATTTCTAAGAACCTGAAGATTAAAGTATACAAAACAGTAATCTTGCCTGTTGTTTTGTATGGGTGCGAAACATGGTCTCTCACTCTGAGGGAGGAACACAGGTTGCAGATGTTTGAGAATTGGGTGTTGAGGTGGATATTTGGGCCTAGGAGAGAAGACGATGGGGCGTGGAGGAAACTGTATAATGACGAACTTAAAAATCTGTACTCCTCCCCCAATATTGTCAGGGTGATTAAGTCGAGAAGAATGAGATTGGTGGGACATGTAGCACGCATGGATGGGACAAGAGGTGTGCACCGGGTATTGGTCGGGAAGCCTGAGGGAAAGAGACCCTTGGGGAGACCTAGACGTAGATGGGAGGATAATCTCAGGCGGGATCTATGGGAGATAGGAGTTGAAGGAGACTGGATTTTGTTGGCCCAGGACAGGGTCCGGTGGAGGGCTTTGGTTAATTCGGTGATGAACCTTCGGGTTCCGTAAGCCATCTGGTTGGTTGGGTCCACTATTTGGGAAGCCTGAGGGGAAGAGACCTCTGGGGAGACCTAGACGTAGATGGGAGGATAATGTCAGGCGGGATCTATGGGAGATAGGAGTTGAAGGAGACTGGATTTTGTTGGCCCAGGACAGGGTCCGGTGGAGGGCTTTGGTTACTTCGGTGATGAACCTTCGGGTTCGGTAAACTATCTAGTTAGTTAGTTAGTTATACCCATTCTTCTTCGAGTGGCGTTTTGAAACAGTGACGCATGTGCTGATGTTAAGAAGGCTTGGCATGCAGCTCTGATAAGGGAAACAAATGATACAAACTTACAAAATTTAAGTGAGTGGGAAACACCCCAGACAGTGCCCATTGGCCGGCTTTAGTATTAGCGGGAAGTCAGTAAGTTTGTTAATTTGACAGGACACGGAATATGGAACTTCGTTTCATATAACCTTAGAAACGGTTACCAATTCACACGAAGCTTAGCACCGAGTGAAAAGACGTGTGATGTGCTCCAGACTCCAGACTCCAGACATAGATCTAGTGACGTCATAACAAACGTCACATACACGCAGACCTGAGTAGGTCTGAGAGCCCGTAACTTAAGGCGATTGTTCCAATGGAGATTACGAAAAAGTGTTACAGGCAAAGTTAAACACCCAGCACTCACCGCTTTTGGGGCTGTCCTCTGCACCTGCGTCTGTATCGACCGCCAGCAGAGTATCCTGCAAAGCATCTCGGTCCACCACGTAATCTGAAAAAATAACGAAGACTTATGTAACGTAAACTTGCGTCAGCTACATCCGGAGATATGGGCTTGCAGTTCATCTTCCTGATCACATAAGACCACAGTCTCATCTCAGCAACGTCCTCCTCTCGTAAGCGAAAACCATGGCGTAGAGCGCTCAAGAACAACTGGTAAATTAATCAATCAGCCCCCACCTCGTCCTGTTTTAATCAACCACGCAACAACTTTCCGGTAACTCAATTTGCTAAACAATCAAGAAACAAAATATGAATTCCACACTCCTGTAAGTATTTCTGAACATTGTAAGAGAAATTTGCAGAGTCTACAGAACTGGTATAAAATTGACGTAAACTTTAATCAAATGAAAGCCTCGTTTCTCACTCTGCACAAAACAGACAAGACAGGATGTCTTAGGACTCACCACGACCGTCGCTCTGCTGGCCCAGTAACGGAGTGCGGTAAAAGACTGTAACAGAAGAGAAAATAATTACCGTCCAGAAGGGATATTCTTTCAACGAATGCAGTTTCCTGTTCTAATGATGGTCGGACTGTTCTCTCTGAAAGTCTAAATGCACTCGTCATTTCTTGTCACATCTTTATTATTATTATTCCATCTATTCACCACTTTGTAGGGAATTTGCTTCCTTGGGATGGTGGGACACATTTTGAGGCACCCAGGATTGGATAGGAACAGTTGGAGGGAAAAATTGTAAGGGGAGACAAAGATTGAAATATGTGAAGCAGATTTTTGAGAATGTGGGCTGTAGAAATATGTGGAATTGAAGATATTGGGGCCAGATAGGCATCAAACCAGTCGGAAGACTGATGGAAATGAGAGAGAGACTTCCATGTACCTGAGACAAACCTTGCCCCCGAGGTACATAGGGCAGCAGCTATTTCCGAAATACATTTTGTTTTTAACAAGTGCTACATGTATTACATACTTTTAGTGTTACAGATGACTACATATTTTACGACAGCGTCTTTCGAAAGATGTATGAAGATAACAAAATGGCAGTTTTCTTAAATTCCCTGATGTCGTGTTCGCCCCGGATGTTGGCCAGATATTTTCTGAGTGACTTGGAGACAATTCCAGTTGCTCCTATAATTATTGAAATTATTTTTGATTTCTTCAGTCAACGTCCAGCACACAGAGCCCGATAAAGCATAGCCCAAGTGTGGCCGATCACAGAATTTTAATTCGTATTTATTTTTTACTGATGAAATAAAGACGTAGTTTCGGAAACAATTGCTTCTGAAACTACAGAAATTAACAGCAGTAGTTATACAAACGAAGACGCTACAAGACCTAAATCTCAAATGAATAACAGCTGAAACACGATTCGCACTATCAGTGGTCAGAGACACGAGAGATACGAAATACTAGGATATTTAGACGTTTCACAGAGATGCAAAAATTATTACAACCGGCCAGTGAACTGAACATTAACAGGGCGACGTAAAATAATTTATAAAATGCAAGTAATTAATTACGAAGAATAAAAATCTGATAGGCTAAAATTTAAGTACGGTCCGATCATCTCCTAGTGGCACAGATGCATCCAAACATCTGAAGGCGGAAATTAAGCAAACAGCATTTCTAATGAAGAACGAAGTCAATGCATTTATTTCGTAAGAAAGTGAATTCGGTGTTTTACTAAGATTGTCGTGTACACCAGACGAGCTTTTCAATGGGACAGAAGTAATTCTTCTAGAGGTTTCAGAGCCCAAATATAAAGAACGTAGCGTATATTTAAACATATTAACTTCACTTTCTAACGTAAAAAATTATGAAAGTCATATTTTCAAAATCACATTCAATTCTTTCAGTGTGAAATAGAGAAAACATAATTCTCCTTAACGTGCATTTTTCTGGCATCTCGGTGCTTTTGTAACCTTTAGATTCTAGGAACACCAGTTGGTGTCACTGCCAAGAAGATCTTCAACATCGTCATAACGCAGTTTTCAATAAATACTAGAACAAATTTCCTGATCGCAAACTTCAGGCTTTTAAAAAATTGTCCTGTGCACGACGAAGATACCTGCAAGTATAATACTTCTTCTGGGGAAGTTCGAAACTTACAATGGTGTTATTCGGCGCACTTATTTAACATCAGCCAGAGCGCTGCTCTTGCAAGAAGTCTCGAAGTAGTTAAATAATCCGTGGAACATCTGCTAACCTTCTACCTTCCTTTAGATGTTACCATGTGCATGGATAGATACCAAAAACGTACGACCACAAACAATAATAACTTTTGTCCACAGTAATGTATTTCAGAAACTTTTATCGTTTCGAAATAATCTAAACGTCTAACATCATCATTGCATTTTTAAACAAAACAGAATTCGTATAAAGTCTTTACGTAAATTACTTATGTATGTGGTCTGTCAACGTACCAAACTTTTTGTTTGTACTCCTAGAGACTTATCACTTATCGACATCACACCGTAGGGTAAGTGGACGCCACGAGTTCTTACGCCAATGTACACCCAGAAAAATAAATGACCTTATTTGCATTTTCGCTTGGATGTCAGAAATTTTAATTCATTTCCCTTATTAATAGTGGCAGGCCCCTGAAATATATGAAGGTTGCATACCTCAAATAAAATTAAATTCGCCGAAATTTCATGAAAATCGGTCACCTGGTTCCAAAATAATTGCAAAGGCGCGCACAGAAGTCCATTCTGTCCTCGTAAAGAAAATGTTTACGTCAGACCTATTATTACGCGAACTACTATTATGTAAATGCGTACAGATTCATCTCGTTCTATGGAACATTTGTCAGAATTTTCCGTGCAATTACTTCTCGTGGTGTATCCAGGTCAGCACAAGACATGACCACACACATGGGAAAATGCTGTAAAGTTAGTTCTCAGTTTGCTTTCGAATATTACTTTAGAGTACGCGCTGGTTAACGCCTACAAATTGTCCCACTCTTCTGGATCATCCAACCTACTGAGTCCGGAACTGGGGCATCTATGTGATTGTGAAGAATCATTTTGAATCCTATTTCAGACGGGAAGACAACTGCCCGGGCAGGAGAGACATCGGTACATGGGGCGAAGAACGTTACCCAGTGTGAGCATGTTAATAACATGCCCTGAAATCATCTTAGCACATCTGTTTATAATTTCAGATCTCCGGGGTAGAGAGGTTTTACTACGGACTGCAGACCTCCGTGATATTCAGAGACCGAAAAGTCCCACTTTGCTGGTTCGATGGTTCAAATTACGGGGAGTGTACGCCATAGCAGTGATGCAGGACGTACGTAATGGCATTACCACCCGATAACCTCGAACCGGCACCAGACAGCTGATTTAATTTGCTACGAGCAGCGCCATTAAGTTTCACAAAAGGACAACTTTTCTCTACAGGCCCTGAAGCACTCATTATTCTACAGCAGACACTGAAGACCAATCACGCGCGACTTTATATTATTCTGAGTTTTAAATTATATAAAAATGTAATAAATTATCAGACACGTAAAACTGTAAATTACATTGACACGACACGATAAGACGAAACATAAGAGAATCCAGATATGGAAAATGTTCCAGAAATAAAAGATTGGACAGTTCAAAATGGAATTTTTAGGTTAGATTTAAATAAAAAAAACGTGCCTTAAAACCGTGTACCGCGAAACCTCGCCCTTCAGTTCCCAAGGAAACATTTGACCAATGGCTGACTTAATTAACGATGCTAACCGAAATGTTAATGTCCTATGAAAGATACAAATCCAATGGTCGATTGTCACCAACAACTTTTTACACTAATTCTCTTCATCAGAAGTGAATTCAGTCACCTGTTGATTCCTTTTTAATTTCTGCTCCAGCAAGTACCATTTCACATTCTCTAGGGTTATGGTTTCTTAAAAATAAGATTACAATTTTAATTTACATTATCTTTGCCATTATATTTAAATTATATTCCTCATTAATACGACGTACAATTCTACCACATGCATTCATTTTAGGTTTCTGTTGAGATGGGAGTGGAGAAACACGTGTGTCTCAAAAAGATTTTCATTTTCATTTATTACGATTCTGTACTGAAGTGAAAATAATGGGATTTCTCTAATGATTTACAATCGTGGAAATTTACAGGGCGAAAGACTGTCCAAATTCCAATAATAACAATAATAATAATTCAAAAAATATTTGGCCTACATCCCGGGCGAACATTACATTCGGGAACTTTAAAAAACTGCCATTCTAGGAACAACATATATCATTCGAAAGACGCTGATGATAAATCTATTTTATCCATGCAACAAATATTAAAAAAACAAAATGTATTTCGGAAATAGCTGCTGCACTATGTGACTCAGGGGCAATGTCTGTCTCGGGTACATGGAGGTAAATACCCCAGAAAGTGGCTGAAGATGGGACAATAATAAAAATAATAAGGCAATATAAAGTTAGTTGTCTAAGATTCGTTGCTACACAAGCTATTTGTCATAAAACAGGTTGGTGCATTGATTGCAGAATTTTTCATCAGTACCGGGAGGATTTGTGACAATAAAAGCACAGAGACTCTTTCAAATGCAAGAGACAGGCTGGAAAACTGACGCATTTTAACTTCTGGTGTCCTGACCCTTACTAACCTAACCTAACCTAACCTAACCTAACCCAAACCTAACTTAACCTAACCTAACCTAACCCAAACCTAACGTAACCTAACCTAACCTAACCCAAACCTAACGTAACCTAACCTAACCTAACCCAAACCTAACTTAACCTAACCTAACCTAACCCAAACCTAACTTAACCTAACCTAACCTAACCTAACCTTCTTCTGGAGGAATTAGAGAACGAATAACGATCTTCTGGCTCATGCAACGAAGGGATAAAGAAAGGTGACTGGGAAACGTCATCTGAGGACATGGCGTAATGCAGTTAGAGAAACTAATCTCTGGGCTGTGGTCTTTCGGTGTGTGACATACTGCACTCTTGCAGTCGGTTACGAAGGCTTCGTAGAATCAGCAGAATCTACCTTGAGGGGCCGCACGGCGTCACAACCCGAAAGGCCACAATCCAGAGTTTCGCCGTCGTCAGACTATCCGGACTGAGAGTAAATAACCCACTTACATAACTTTGGAATGCTGGAGACGTCTTCCGCCCCCTCGATTTTACCTCGCAGCATATCTGGAACGAGAAAAGGGAGTTACGTCATCACCGATTTCTTATTTGTGTTGTAATTTACTCAAGACGAATTCCGATGCCACCATTACGCATAACTCAAGCGTGAAATTAGTTTTTCAGTAACGCACCTGAGGATGATGCACAATAGCGGCATCGAAACGCGATGTGTCTAACCTAACAGTTCTGTCGTTCTGGTTACATCGATGGAAGGTTTAATGTTTCTTTTGTTCAGCTTAAAAGTTTCGGAGGATGTTTTGGTCTCGAGGGGAAGGCGCGCTGAGAGGCGACGTTATGTTCTTTTGTTGGAGGACGTCGCTTTGAAAGGAAATACTTTTTGGAAAAGGGGTTTCAGAAAATCGTATCTGGCCCATTTCTTGTCTACTGGGTGTCGTGGAATGAAGGCGAAGATCGGCTAGTTCCGCGAAACGGTACACGGATTATCCGCGGCGAAGGACTGAGGAGAGTCTGAACATTTACAATTTGGTGCAATGAAGTACCTGGAGTTTTTCGATGCCTCAGGACCAATTCCCGGAGACTGTGTTGACCACTAGGCAAAAATTTTGGATTCTGAAAGGGTGAAACTTGGGTATCTCGTTTCAAGGACCGCCTTCCTCGTCATTAATTTTGTTGAGTAGGCACCAGCCTCGAAGTGCCCAAGGGTAAATTGGCCAATGAGACCACAATGAGCTGCAATCCGAAATGAGGGTCATTGTCGCCATGAGTTAGCAGCCTCCGATTTGAACAAGGGGTTTAATTTATTTTGTGTCGAGCGTGTGCAAGACCCTCAGGTTCTTCTCGTGGCCCTCCCAGTCACTACTTCACAAACACCCGTAATACACCCTGATTTAATACCACATCTGCGAGCGAAGCAGCAAGCCATCCACCCCTAGAGCAACCGCCCGGAAGCCACGGAACGACCACAACGGACGAGGGAAGAGATTGACGTGAAGAAAGATGGCGTCCAGTGACAAGGGAAGCTTCGTTTATTTCAGATTTGGAGTTGATAAAACCGCCCGGTGAATCACTAGACTCTGCCACTTACAAACCTTTGTAAATGTTGAATCCGTCTCGAGAGCAGTGGACGTCGGAGGGGCCTGAAGCCAGCATCAATAAAGCAGCGGAAAACGTCGACAAACGACGCCACATGCTGATCGTCTGCAGGTGTCTTCCGACGGTCCTGGAAACGAAAGGGAGACAAAGAATTTATTGCAAATGAAGATCGTGTCTGTTAGCACCATCTTGCACTCAAGTCCCCTTGGAGCGAAGACCGTCTGCAGAATTTCTAAGCTCGTCTCGTTTGAATTTGGTGTGAATGGTTTACTGTAAAAGTTGTCGGGAGGTTCTCTATTTTCGACTCACTGACACAGCAACGTCACAGGAACTTCAAATAGTTCAAATGCTGCAAATCTTCCATTTGAAACACATTTCTATGAAATGAATTTAACAAAACACTAGGAGAAACATCTCCATGTAGCACACACACACACTGTTAATAGTAGATTTTTATTTAAAATAATCGAAAGCAAAGTTTTGGGCACAGAAAATATATATAACAGCAAATGAACCCGGTGTAAACAGGATCCTGACTTTCCGGTATCGTCCTTTTGTACTCAAAATAGTCTGTCAAGAAATTTGACCAAAAACAGATCTGCGCTTATACGACATTGTGCTAAGCTGACTCAGTGATACGCGTCTATGTTATAAGCTGTGATGCTTCTCTGCCCCGAAGATATTCCGACTTCCTTTACATTTTCTTAGAATTCGAAAGGAAAAACAAGTTACTGCCCAAACTGTAATAATAAGATACATTGAGCAGTTCACACCTCGCATTAAAACCTAAATATTAACAAATTCAGTTCAGTTCACTCGGTTTAAGCCAATTACAGACAAGCACTGAACTGAAAAACACAATGAATACTGTTTAAAAAGGAGGTTTAAGAAAATATAGCAATTATTTAATTTAAATGGCTGATATTTATTAAAGATGTCGATGCAGATGACAGCAGAAAGACTTGTGGTCTTTAAGCTACGATGTACAGTAAAAACAAAAGTCTCTGACAGACCCAGTAGATAAGCAACTAATTTTGCTTTTAAACCATTCAGGATTCTGCCTTTCAAAATCGAATCTTACAAAATTTAACCTAAATAAAATATATTCATATTTATAGTTACATACGCCATTAAAAATGTTTTGTAGCACAAAGCTGCAAATTTCCTTCAAATTATTTCCAGTCTGAAGGAGTCAGTAACAGTGAAAGAGTTCCAGCCTGCTCAAATCTTAAAAAGCTCGAGAGTTATTTAGAAAACGAAAAGGCTATCAAGATTGGAGAAGGAAGACCGTGATACTAGAGTGTTACATAATTACAATTAAAATGAATTTTGTTTGTCTTGGGAGTAGAAGGAGTTATCGTAGTTTAATCTAAATTGAGTTTCACGCCGTTATCCAAAATTTTACAGTCGTCAACATTCTTAGTGCTGGGATAAATCTTTACGTCGTCAGCAAATACATATATAAAATAAAATAAAATTTAAAAAAAAATATATTCTTGTACACAATGCTGAATGTGGCAATACAAGGTAATTACATATTGGCCTATTGGAATAGAATTTATAGGCTAAGAACATCTATTGTCAGACATGTCAAAATTTCGCCTATTACAAACGTCAATAACAGCTAAGTCACAGTCAAATGGAGGACATTCACTACGTGAAAGTTAAGTAGCCCTGTTGAAAATCTAACATCAACACTTTCGAAAGAAATAGTCAGTTGATACAGGCTAACAATTATAAATATTCTATAAGAATAATATATCAAAATAACGAGATTTCTCCTGTCAATTCTCCAAAACACAGTTGTAATTGTACGCATTATGATTATTAAAGAATGTGTTTCAACACTAACTAACTAACTCCCTGATAGCAGAACCCGCAGGTTCGACACCGACAACACCAGAGCCCGCCACCTGCCACGATCCTGAGCCAACTTAATCCATTTGCCCCTGTCCTAACACGTGGCACCCAATTTCTTCCGAATACTCTGATGTCTGTTTGAGTCGGTTGTGGTAAAATGTTCCAACAACAAAAGCATTTTCAAGTACTTGGCCTTTGTAAAGACTCTCAAGGCTGTCTAAATATAAAAGCAACACATAGTTTATAGCATTCTACACGCTGACGGAAATACATTTTAGAAACAAGGAAGACACAAAGGTCTCTAATAAAATCTGTAGGCCGAATATCAGAGTTCTCGAAGACACTTAATTCAGAGCCGAAGGGTTGATAGATATCAGAAGCAACCATAAGATCATTTTATATCGAAATATAAATATCTGTGAACACATGATCGAGCAGTACGATATCTGAATCACCCCAACGATAATAATAATAATAATAATTAATAATAATAATAATAATAATAAACTGTCTCCAGGTCGCTCAGGAAATATTTGGCCAACATTCCGGGCGAATACGACGTCAGGGAACTTCAGAAAACTGCCATTTTGGGAACTTCATATATAATTCGTAAAATAAAATAATATAATACATGTAATACATATTAAAAATAAAATGTATCCCGGAAACAGCTGCTGCCCTATGTACCTTAGGGACAAGGTCTGTCCCGGGTACATGGAATAATAATAATAATAATAATAATAATAAAGAGCCAACAGAATTTATAAATAAAAGATATTATGAGTCTACCCCACCATACAATACATTATTAATATTGATTTCACATAGATAAGCTGATTTATGAGTCTGTTTGTGACGAACACGTCTGAGTTCCAAATTATGAAGTTCACTATTTCTAATTTTTTAATGAATTTCGAAACCGTTGCAATGCCCACGTAAAATCAAAATTAAAACAGTCCAAAAAACGAAATATCCTTCAGACAGGAATTGTGTACTCAAATACGTACAATAAAACTGTCCCCGCAAACTGCCACAGGCGTCGACTCCTTACCGATTCCACACAACCTTCACGCAAAGCGTCGATCATCTCCGCTACTTATATGCCGAGCCCGTGAACAACTCTGCGGTGAACCATATACGAACTAGAGGCGACCAATGACTGATGAGTACCCAGGCTGAAAGTAACCAATGGGAGGCTTCCAACTGCGTAGTTGACAGGGGGCAACAAAACTTATGTAACAAACTACCCACATTGCACCCGACGCACACAGTAAGCCACCCTGGCGCGGGGGGCGAGGGAGGAAGGCAAAACCCCCGCTACCTCGCCCCAAACGTACCCTAGTAACGTCAGTGCGTCTTCAAAACAGAGCACGGGGAAATTTTTAAAATAATAAATAAATACTTCCATTCTTAACATCGCCTTCAGCAACCCCAGGGCCGATATGAAATGGCGTGGCTGAACGCGTACCAAACAATGTTCTCTCGCAGTTTTACGATAATCGTTCATCAGCGTTTCCAGCCAAAGATTTGTGATCACTTTAATGAAATAGATGTCCAGTGGAGACTTTGGAAGTTAGCCTTAATTAAAGCTAATTGCTTCGAAAAGCGTTCCTTGTGTTTTACATCACGATTTGGAAAAGAAATGCAGCCAACTTTGGGTTAAATAACACACCAAGTCTGTGTGTGAATTCTCCTTTGCCAGTCGCTGTGTTTACTTGCCAGCGTTCAGTTCAGTTCCTTCAGATTTCGTCCTGAAGAAGTTAACGTCGACTGCATTCTGAACTTGATCATTTGAATGTTTTTATTTTCGTATTAATAGGAAGGTGTTGATTTTGTTATTCAGTGTTGCATTTAACGCGCATGGGTTAAATGAAAAATGCAAACCAGTGTATTTTTGTCACACCACTTGGGAAACCTGGACGTAAAAGGGAGGGAACATTCATCCTTTAAAGCCCAGTGACACTTTGCTCAGATTTTTTCATTTTTTTTTTGGGGGGGGGGGGGTTTGGCTGGCATGATTCTTAGAGTAACCAACGATTATTTCACTAAACATCATTAACGAACTGACCTTTGTGATAGCGAAGTGTTAAGTTTTCTTTGCGGTACGGACTGAATGTTTAAATATTATTTAGAGGCCTGAATGGGGTTAAAATTACGAAGGCGTGATATCCATTCATCTTCTTCCTTGAATTCTTTTGGCGAGAGTATCTACAGGTATTATATTAACCATTTATATCAGGCTTTATTCATCGTGCGATAAAATTTTTTAAACTCCTTAATACTCGCAGATTTCCAAAGGATGAGTTTTCTTCGACATCAAGTATTCGGACAGAGGCATTTCTCATGCTGAATCCTGCAGACCGACAGTGATTTCTAGATATTGTGGCTTACGGTGGTCTAGCGGTTAGAACGCTGGCCTTGTAATCCTGGGGTCTCGGGTTCGATTCCCGGCAGTGCCCGAATTTATAACTTGTGTTGGGCAAGGCCGTGGTCTAGGAAACACGGAGTTTTCCTCCGTGGCATCCCAACAATTACTCCATTCACACACAGAAGAAGGCAATGGCAAACCACTTCTGGATCATCTGCCAAGAACGTATATGAACAGGTCCCAGTCCGAGAAAAGGATGGAAGGATCCTGTTCATATGGACCTGTCCTCAGACAGAACACTAAATAAATAAATAAATAGAACAAGTCTACACATAATTTAGTAGTATATATAGGCTATCTGCGAGAGGTAATGTGCATTAGCGTAAATAAAACTCAACCTATGACGTCAGATATCCTGCAAGGAGCAGTTCTGTTGCCAGGTTTTGATCCTGACCACAAGATGATTATGGTAATAAAATATATCAACGTGTCACGTCGAAGCAAAGTTGCTCTTATGAATTCTTACAGAACTACACATAACCACAAATATTACATAGGCACAATTTTGGCGGTTTCTGCTATGAACTTTAAGTATACTCATAAACAAAATTAAAGATGCAAATAACGAGAAAGATTCTCTTCCGAAAATTAAGCAGCGTCTTTTGTTGAGTATACTGGTAAAGACATCTTTAGGTAAGAGAGGGACGACGTTCCATGACGAGTAGAAACCGACTGGACTCTGCTGATGTGGAAAAAGCTTGTAGTGTTTCAGGGAGCACGAGGCCTACTTTGCACTCAGTATTATTACGCCAAGTTCACAACACACCTGCGTGTTATTACCTCGTCACACTTCAAACAAGATACGAGCAACATCTCACTTATCTTAAGAAACAGGCCATTTCAAGACATCTGCCGTTACAAGTATCCTAACTCTTTGATATTAAAAACGTTTCTCCTTTCATTTTTCGAGATACATTCAAACGAAATCGATCTCAATCGATTTTCGCTTATTTCCGGAGCATTGCACCAGCGTAGAGTCATTTATTATTTTTAATATAATCTACACCTTCTATCTGAAGACAAATATTTCGAAATACACAAAAAAAATTTACGTTTTTACAGAATTTCTGCTGCGAAATAAGAGAGACGTAATATTTCGGTGGAAGAAATACATATCCAGTCGACTTTGGGAGCCCTGGCACATTTTTTTATTGAATGACAACTCTTGTTATAATATGATAAATATCTTACGATCATATTAATAGTTCTTAACACGGCGCAAAATTATACTACACCATACTAAACAAAACTACACTCCACTACTCTACACTGCACCGTACTATACTACATCATAACATACTACATTAAACTATGCTACCTAAAACTACACATACCGTGCTTTTCTGGACGACACTGTACTCTCTCATACCACCAGAGGTTCAGATGAACTGCAGTTGACACAATCTGCAGAGCGTGGGTGGGGAACTTGTATAAGAGAGGATCCCGTTCTTACCGAGTCGCGTAAGAATATAAAGGGCTGTATTATCAGTCAGATTTGACTCCCTGCACATGATCCGGGTTAGCTTTTATCTCAAGCCTCTGTGAGAATTAACACTACTCCTCCCTGCATGTAGTGGATTTGTCCATATCGAATTCCCACCTCTGTCAGTTCTAATTCACACCTTGGTTTCCTAATTCACACATCACGGCATTTATCAAGATCATTATTCCGCGCAGCTTATAAAAAATTAAATGTTATTTCTGACCTGATCTTTGTTTTGTGGGCATGAGTAAGCAAACGGGTTTCTATTTCATAGTTTTAGTCACTGGTTTGAGGGCAGAGCCCCCTTTTCCCGCTGGCCGCGTGTCCACCGGGACTTCACAATGTGCCCAGCGGGACAACGCACAGATTATAGAACTACAAAAACCAGGATTTACGAAGCCATCAAGACGCAGACCGCAGTTCGAATCTTTTCATTAGCTTTTGACATCGACAGGGACAACAGACGCGCACTGTAACCGAGGGACTCAGACTCAGTCCTGTCAGAACAGGAGCACAGGATGAGATTGTGAATTAAAAACGTTTAGAATTGTTCCATTGTGCCACTGACTGCTTGAGAAAAACATGTCGGTTGCCACACGCGACACTGAAATGTGGAAATGACGCGAATTGTTTCTTATGAAAATGGAAACGACTGGAGCTGACAGCTCAATGTTCATCAGCTCTATACGTAGAAGTAGTCGTATTGTTCGCATGGAAGGGAGAAAAGGCACAGGCGGTCCGTTCTGTCGGGAGGTGAAGATCCATGCATTCCGGCAGTCGGCATCAGACGGGATGATTCTTGGGTTTATGGAAGCTGTTGTTCCACTGTAGAAGACTCACAGCGTCGAATGAGCTGTGGGATACTATCCTGAGGTAAGGAATTGGAAGGAGGCGTCGTGGCATTCTCCCGGAGAGACTTAGGTAAACCACAGGCCGAGAGTCCGACTGTCTCCTCAAGACATGTCGAGATATTTCGAGCCACGTCAGAAATCTCTGTACACTGTGAGTGGTCAGATTCAAGCTCTGGCCGACTTGAAGTGTCAGTTGCTTCCTGAAAAAAGTCACTTGTTCTGAATATTATAGGAATGGGTCCATTTTCACAGACATAATATTCCAAAAATACTGTCAATTCCTCACATAACGCGTTCTTTGTGAATTCAGAATTATTATTAAAATTTTGATTTTATTATAATTTTTCATCCCCATTCTAAATCATAGTGATGAGTGGATATTATTAAAATCTAATGGAGATTTCATTAATGATATAATCAATTTATCTAGAAAATCCAATTATTTTGTAAGACACGATACATATTATTGTTCTAAAAACTATAAATAGATTTTTGATGTATAAGCACGTATGGCAAGGTCGTCAGTTTGCTTTCAAAAACAATTATTACATTGAAAGTACATCGTTCTAGAATTAGTTAGAGCAAGTTTTGTATTTACGTTATAAATTAATTGAATGACTCATCTGTAACTTTTTAGCACATATTGAATGACTACACACTCCTGCTTGTGCATTTAAAAGTCAAATAAGCATACGTAACCTACGTCTATGATTTTGAGTCCAATAATTAGACAGAGTTTCTTAATATGTCCTCATAACTTATTAATCTACGGAAAATCTTTGGCCCCCTAAAGAATGATGGATCGTATAGAATTTAGAAGAATCGATCCATCATGAGATACATTAAACGGTTAAGAGGGCGGGACGTGTGATCAGAATGGGAGAGGATTTGGTATTAAACCAGAAATTGTGGGGAACAAGACCTAAAGTAAGACCAAGGGGAAGGTGGATTGATTCGATAGAGGAAGATGAAAGTGTGCAACTGGAAGAAGGTACCTCAAGATAGGAAGAGGTGTGGACATATCGTTCGGGATGCCAGAGACCACCAAGAGAAGAGATAACTTATTAATTGTAATTGTAAACAGGCAAATCGCACCAGTTCATTACGGGTCTAATGGTGAAACCAGTACAAAATCCTTGGGGACTGCGTCATTGTGGTATAAGAAATACATCTGCTTTATAGTACATTAAACTACAAAATTGTTAAGTTTAGTTTTCAGTCTAACAAATTCTTCTCATGTGTTGTTTAATCTACCGTCTACCCTGAAAAATTACAGCAGTCAAGTCAACTTCAATCAACAAAAGAGAACTGAACACATCCTTGAGATCACAGATATATTGATACGAGGCGCGTCCTCAAAGTAAGTTTCCCTGGGGCCGTTTACAGAAACAAAACACAATTCCATGGAAATATTTATTGCAACAGATACAGCAAGTGTCCAGCTATTTTTCAACATATTCGCCACCGGAATTGAGACATTTGTCATACCGTGGGACCAACTTTTGAATACCTGTGTCGTAGAAGTCTGCCGCCTGGGATTGGAACCACTGTGTGACAACCATCTCCGCCTCTCTGTCATTCTCAAAACGCTGACGCTGACCGGACAGGAATTTCTTGAGGTGTAGGAAAAGATGGAAATCACTGGGAGCGAGGTCCGGGCTGTAGGGTGGATGATTAAACACCTCCCAGCTGAACTCCTGCAGGAGACTTGCTGTCCGTCGAGCCGTGTGCGGCCTAGCGTTATCGTGCAGGAAGACAATACCGGCACTAAGCATCCCGCGCCGCTTGTTCTGAATGGCCCGTCGCAATTTCTGCAGTGACCGCACTTCACAGTCGGCGGGAGCTGGAATAAGAACCTCCATCTTCAACAGCTGCAACGATGCTACTGTGAGAACGCGGGAGGTGCCGTTAGTGCATGCGCCATGCTACGTCATTGCTCTATCACGTACGCACAGTCGCTTCGCTCAATATAAGGTTTGCTAGCTGTGGGACGAGTGGGAAACTTACTTTTGGGACGCGCCTCGTATAAACAGCAAGTGGATCTATATTTCACGTTCCCATTCTCGTAAACTAACCTCGTCCACTTTACCGGAGTTCTATCAGAAAACCGGAGTACAGGGGACACTTAAGTTGTTGGAACCCGGAGTAGGGGATCCCCTTTTCCAAACAAAAAAGGGTACTTACCAGAAAACATGAGGTGCTCAGCTTCACTCACTGATATGAAACTGTGAAAAATTCATTTATCCATTTATTAAGATGTAAATGATTCAGTTTCATGTGCCCCAAAATATTTACTTACTTGAAAATATGCATTTCGAGTGGTATAAAACTCTACATCTACGCAATAATCACTGCAACGTGAATATTACACTGAACTTACCGAGCTCACAGATGAACAGGAAACATTTTTGGCCCACAGTTCCACAGAGCAAGACGTCATTTTCCGATCCCTCAATTTGAAAGACCATTTTAAGGAGACTGCAACGGCGAAATGGCTCTAAAAGATTACGCAGAAATGAATCTCCAGTTTCCATATCGGCACGAGACACTTCGATCAGCTGTTCAAGCAAAACTATGTTTGACGGAACCAATCGGAAAGGCTGTTAAAAATAAAAATGTTTACGCTCGAGAGGGACAATTACACAGTAAGGGGCTTCATAATTTGTACTATTTCCCAGAACAACCACATCAGGAGAAAGTGATGGACAGGGCACGTACCACAAACACATCCTATCTTACTGAACATGATTGTCACATTATCAAATCAAATTAAATTAATCAAATAACATTATTTCTCAGAACCTTACTTTGTTTTGATAAGTGTCCCTTCTCGTACAGAAATTTTACCAACAGATACGAGAAGACTTTTGTACATTTTGTGTCAGGGGATGGCCGATATGAAATTAGTGAGCCCTGATAAATGAAAATAGTAAATGTTTGCAACTAAGATTGAACATAATAGTATCTACGAGGGTCGCTCATTAAGTAATGCCCCACATTTTTTTTCTCAGTCAATAATGAAGATAGAAAAGTGTACTTTTACATGCTTGAGATTTGATGTTTCCCGCGTTCGTGTACGGAGTTTCAAATGATTCCAACCGATAGCGAAGCTGTAGTGAACTGTTAAAATGGCGTCTGTGAACGACTCTCGTTACAAGCAACGAGCTGTAATTGAATTCCTTGTTGCTGAAAAAGAAACGGTGGTGAACATTCATAAACGTTTGTGTGCTGTGTATGGAAGCTGTGCAGTCGATAGGAGCACCGTTGGTCGCTGGGCTAAGAGAGTTAAAGCTTCAGGAAGTGAAGAAACCGAGCTCCGTGATCTGCCGCGCTCTGGGCGTCCTGCCACAGCCACCACTCCAGACATGTTGAACCGCGCGGATGCCATTATTCGTGAGGATCGGCGCATCACAACTCGACAATTGGCCCAACAGCTTTCAGTCAGCAATGGAAGTGTGATTGCAATTATCCAGGCTCTCGCATATTCGAAGGTGTGCGCAAGATGGGTTCCACGAAGTCTCACAGCAGACCACAGGATTCAAAGGAAAACGATTTCTTCTGAATTGTTGGAGCGTTTTGATGCTGAGGGAGAGGTCTTTCTGTCCCGGATCATTACAGGTGACGAAACCTGGATACACCACTTTGAGCCAGAGACAAAAAGGCAGTCAATGGAGTGGCATCATCCTCAATCACCGAGAAAGAAGAAATTCAAGACAACTCCCTCCGCCGGAAAAGTCATGATGACTGTCTTTTGGGACAGTGATGGGGTCATTCTTGTGGATGTGATGCCAAGAGGTGCGACCATCAATTCAGACGCGTACATCAGGACCCTGAAAACCCTCAAGAAGCGTTTTCGACGAGTTCGGCCTCACAAGCATCCAGCAGAAATTTTGCTCCTGCACGACAATGCACGCCCTCACACAAGTCTGAGAACACGGGAAGAAATCACCAAATTGGGTTGGACGGTGCTACCCCATCCACCCTACAGTCCAGATCTGGCACCCTGCGACTTCCATCTCTTTGGGCCACTTAAAGATGCTATCCGCGGAACAAGATTTGAAGATGACGAGAGCGTGATTCAAGCAGTGAGGACATGGCTACGTGCACAGGACAAGAGCTGGTACCGGCAAGGCATGCATGCACTTGTTCCACGCTGGCGTAAAACCGTACAAGTTGATGGGGACTATGTGGAAAAATAGTATGTGTAAAGGAAACATTGATTTATATTGTCACTAAATTTGAGCCATCTTGAATAAATATGTTCTGAGGAAAAAAATGTGGGGCATTACTTAATGAGCGACCCTCGTATACCCCCACTCCACACTTTACAATAACAACCACGTAATTTTAAAGTTTTTTTTCTCTCCTGAATTAATTGTGGTAATAAATCAATTTGGCCACTGAGGAACTTGGAAATTCTTCAACAGGAACACACTGCCAAGAAGTAAAATTATAAAATATAAATTCTCATATCAAATCCACACGCCAAAGTCCACGTAATTTGTGCATCGAACTCGGAGAAAATTTCTAAATGTTGTATTTAATTATATACGAATTAATTTCTCCTGAAAAATCTTATTATTATATTTTTTATTTAGTGTTCTGTCTGACGACAGGTCCATATGAACAGGATCCTTCCATCCTTTTCTCTTCTCGGACTGGGACCTGTTCATATACGTTCTTGGCAGATGATCCAGAAGTGGTTTGCCATTGCCTTCTTCTGTGTGTGAATGGAGTAATTGTTGGGATGCCACGGAGGAAAACTCCGTGTTGCCTAGACCACGGCCTTGCCCAACACAAGTTATAAATTCGAACCCGAGACCCCAGGATTACAAGGCCAGCGTTCTAACCGCTAGACCACCGCGGCTTGCCAACAGCCAATAACGAGACACATTACATTCAGTATCAGAAGAACAACATTTCTGTAGGAAAGTTGAGTTGCACCTCAACTGTTATTTTTATTCAATTGATTAATTATTTCTCGTGCTTAAAGCTCGACAATGGCATGATATTTGGACAGCTTGTATTTTTATATTCCAGGCATTTGATAAGAAAACATAATTTCTTTTAAGTCTCAAATTACGTGTGTTCAGACATTGTACATGTAACACGGTCAGATGCTTGCAAAAATTTTGAATCAGTAAATTGGCGTACTATTTGGCTGCTAAAATGTAAGAATTTTGGCCTTGGCTCAGCTTGCACGGTCACGAGTTTGAATCCTGCTAGGCACATGGACACACATCACTCAGTCACTTCACACATTACCACAAAATCCCAATTTCACGAAGTGAAGATCTTGAGGTTCGTCTTTTTGGTTGTAAAGCCAAAGATGGACGCGGTATGTTCCAAAACACTGCTGTCAACCTACCTACAAGTTAACACAGTGTTACAACCCAGAAGATTAAAATGAATCATTAAAAAATATGTTGACGTCATAAAGTTAATTTTCTAACCCACACCGTGCCAGATTTTCATAACTTCAATGAAGAAACATAATTTGTATCTGTTGAAGACAAACAAATCGCAAATTTTAACTTGCATAAGCAGAGAGGGCGCGGTTCTCAAATATAAAAAAAATCCACACCAGAAGGGACAGAGCCGTATCAGACGTGGCACAGAATAATTGGAAAATAATGCCAAAGTTGTTCCTAAATCACCAAGCCATTAAGACGCAGGCGAGTCGTCACATTCTTGCTCTGTTTGCCCCGGCCTAGGAATGAAGCTCCGCTATGTAAAGTGCTATGCGGGACCCAGAACTGATCTGAATATCTCCTGCTCCTTCAGGAAATTCAACCCTCGTCATCCAGCCCAGTCATTATACGCAAATCCTGTAATGGTGGTAACTGATAAATTATTATAAATTTACATATGTAATTCGTATTAAAACAAATACAAATATTAGTCAAGAAAGTAGGATTAAAAGAAATAAAAACTTATCCTTTTGACCACTAAAATGCACCATAAAATTCATGGGTTTCTACCTGATTAGTCCACTTTTAATTAAATTATCAATTCAAAGCAGATGGAGTCATGCGTCGTATTGTGGCACCACTGCCACCGGGTATAAACCCATTTGCAGTAATAGTTGTAACGTCTGATATCACAATTTGCATATACGCAGGGCTTTTCTGCACTGCTCACCTAGAAAAACCAATTTTCAGCTTTTTTTGGAACCCAGTGGTACGTTCATTATCATGTACACAACAGCCAGTCGCAGGCCCGAATCCCGAGTCGGATAAATCCGATTCACACCCACCATCGCATTTACGATCGAGTTTAATACAATCCAATTCTGTCTCTTCTGTAGCAAATTCATAAACACATATAAATAAACAAATCTCAGCGCACAATACAAGGGGCAATCACCGATAAAACATGAAATGTGGTCCCAGTTTCCAATGAAAATGTTCAGTATACAACGAAGGACCGACAGATGACAATACCTGAATCCTTTGTACAAAATTCCAGAATGCATCACCTTGTTAAAAAATGTCTACTTCTCGTGTTCCGTGCGTTACTAAGTTTTGTAAAAATTAGTCTGATTTATAACCGCAGCCATTCATACACGTCGACAGTACTACGACGATCGACAACTGAACACCGCGTAGTAACGGCATCACACCGTACGTCTGACAAATCACCCTGAAAGTCCCTCAATTTAGAACATAAAAATGAAAATATACCAATTTCAACAGCGTAAATCCGTCACAAAACGAAGGAGTTAACGTGAAGACGGAGCCACGCAAGAGGCGTAGCTTTCCACACAGTCTTAATCATTTACATATTCTACTAGCAGCTTCAACCAGGACGGAGACTTCAGATTAATGTGCATAAGCGGATGACATTTTACTACAAAGTTCTCAATTCTGGAACGCACAATCTGAACTCATTTGATGCATAATTCCCTGTACGTCTATGGCTGCGAGCTGATAACATAATATTAACTTCCAACAAGACCTGGGTTTGGCTGCTAGCGTAATATCAGTGCAAACGTCATTGAAGGGCTGAATGATTCGTATGATTCCGATGTACAATTTACGTCAGGCAACCCTGATCCGGATTCTACGTGAGTTATCAGAAGACAGTATTAAAAATGAAGACAATTCATATCCTGGAGTGAACGTCGTCACACCCCAAACCACGATCATCATCATATAAATGTTTTCCATAAATGATCATTCATCGTTCTGGCAGAGATAAAACGCGACTACCAGCAACACATTCGAGGACAAGAGAACTTGAAAATCAATTAATATTATTATTGATGAAATATTTTTTCCATAACTCCGATGTGCCACAGTGATCAGGATACCATGGATTACTAATGAGATATTATAATCAATTTTACTTAAAAGTCGTTAAATGTAAGTGGTTTATACGCATACCAAGTTTTCTTCACTTCGGAACCAGTCACAATTGGGCACATATAATTAGACAAGAATATGACAGGTTGTGGAAGCTCACTTCACTAATGTAATGTGTACAATATACGATCCTACAGAATACTTGGCAAGTTACAGTTCCAACAGTACATCCCAAAAAAGTGAAAAAGATTTGGAACAAAACTACGTAAGCATTGTAACAGCAAGGAATATACCTATAACGTGACCGTTTATTTAGGTAAACGATGAGAGAACGGAGATGTAGACGTCGCGCACACTCGGGGAGCAGTGGATCCAACGAGCAAGAGAGGTGGTGGATATCAGACACGGAATTTGCACAAATAATAATTTCTCATCACCTTAACTCTCTTTGCATCTGCATAATAGGAAAATAAACAGATTTGGCACAGTTCAGAAAATAAAATGCATGCCAGTAACCTTCGGACAAACTCAGTAAAAGTAAAGAAAGGTGATGCTACAAGAAAACTGAAAGGAGACACCACTGCTGTTTGTTGGGAAGGCAAAACATGCTTCAGGTAATTACGCGGACAAAGAAAGAAATGCACCCAAACCTATCCGCACTGAAATTTACGGAACGAACGCAGGATTTGCTTAGTCAGGTGATATAATGGCATGGCCAATCTGTCATGTGGAGGGACAGTCATTGTAATGACTTACAAGAAATTTCATTCCTGCTGCACAGGACACCAACACAGTCCTTCAGCATCAAGGTGTGAACCAGCACCAGACGGCTCGAATACTGACATTCAAATCATTGGCCTACCAAGGGCCATCCTCGAAGATACCATCTTTGTTCTGATAAACACAAAGTTAGTATCAGTCTTTTGTGTCTTTTCATGTGCAACGCTTAGAGTTCGTCACAGACTAACTCAGTCCGTGTCAAAACGGAATGAGACACTTTGTGCAGGTGCTGCAGAAATACAGGACTGAAGCAAGTGTGACGTCCCGTACAGGTAAAATGAACTTTCATTTTTACAAACCATTTCATGACATCAATCTTAAAACTTTGCATAAAATAAGTAAACAAACAACTATTAACATTATAAAAAATACACCCACGATTCTGGAGTTCACACGTACGGACGACGCAACCACAGCTAGCCGCAGACCAGCTACGGCCACCGGACCATCGGATCAACGGCTAATGCACGGTTCTACTCTGTGAATAACAACATCTAGTGTGGTGTCGCTTGAAATACTTTTCGTCAAATGTCCTATTCATTATTTATTTTCTAAATCCAGTTTGAACCTTTTGATTAAATTAATTAATTTCCCCGATGCCACTGATGATGACCTCTCGAGGTTGAAACGCGTATGGCAATAGTGTCTTTTTATAGTGTTAATAGTTGTTTGTTTACTTATTTTACATTTCGTAACAGCCTAATATAGTTACAATTGAAAATGCTAGACATTCAACATGTTTTTGTTGTAATACAAAATGTTAAAAACTTTTAAAATATAGCCATTTCCTAAAAGATGAAGATGCAGAAATATGTAATTCAATTCAATACAGTTCAGTGCACGTAGTTTAAATATTTCATATGGCCAAGGCAAATACTACTGCGCTATCTGCACATTCAAAGGTTGTCAACCTTACGTGACACTACGCAGTTTACAAGTGCTGGCAAGAAGAAACTATTCATGCCACGACTGATTTAAACTCAGACCCCTTTCCTCGCACACACATTAACACCTGGACTGAATAAAAGTAAAGTAAAGTAGTCCGGTAAAAGTTTGCCGACATTTCAGGGGTCGCCGCTGCTTCCATGACTGCCCTGAGTATGTCTATGGATCTTGGAATCAATTCTGCCATCTGTTTGCACTTTTCAAAATACAAGATTTCCCACTGAAGCCTCGGCGATACGACACTAGCTCCTAAAACAGAATGCTTCAAGTCAAGCAAGAAGTATGACGGGTAGCCATTTTAGAGGCTACAGCAGGAAACGTATCACAAATTAACTTTTACAACAATTTTTTTACAAGGATTGGGTGCAAGAGTTTGTTACATTATAAAAAAACTCATAGTTTGAAACAAGGAAAAGAAACTCCTGTACCATCAATATTTGTGGGTTCTTTTGTGAACATGGTAATGAACAATCAGGTTCCATAAAGGCAGGGAACTTCCAATTTTAAGGCCGCCATTCACGATCGCTCCATTCGTCCAAATGGCGCGGTGTCGCTCCAAAATTGTACCGTGAATGCGGAAACTGAAGTCCATTGGCGTGGCGTGGTGGGCTCGTTTGGATATTCTGTCGAGCCATAATCCATCCGATCGCTCCATCGTATCGTGAATGGGGGAATTGGCGATCGAGCCACTCCAAATCGGTTCATGAGTGGCGGAAACGTGGTCCATTCTCATGCCAGTCTGCCATGAGCCTTCGTCCAGTGAAGTCCAAACTTGTATAATGTCGGGTCGTGAGATTGTTATTGAGGTGATTGAGAAATATGGAGAGTTGCCATGTTTGTGGCAGATAAGTAATGAAGACTATCATGATAAAGCTACAAGAAGCTTAGCAATGGAAGAATTGGTGGTTTTATTTAAAACCAAAGATCCTACCGCCAACAAAGAAAATTCCCTTAGAATTTGCTTCAGAAAGGAGCATAAGGACTTAAATTGCTTCTATTTAAGAGCCATTGCTTTGACCACTTTCGTTTTGGTTTTTTCCTTTTAATATACAGGCATACTGCCGTAGCTAGTACCAATTCTTCGTCCGTCGCAAACACCACGCACTTCACAGAGGGACAACAAACCGCGACTGGCGTGACGCGACCGTGAATGTAGTACCTTTTTGGACGACATCCGTTTGGACGTCATCCATTCGGATGTCATCCATCTGGAGCAATCGTGAATGGCGGCCTTAAGTGACTCTCAGCTTCTCAAGGAGGACCCTACTCTATGGAGTTGGTTTGTCACTGTCATTATGGACAGAACAGGACCAAAGCCCCCCCCCCCTCCAAAAGCAGAAGATTTCAGTACCCAAAATCTCAACTGAAAACATTAAAAAACCAACAAGGACTTTTCAGAATGTAGTTCAAGACTGCTTGTCAAGAGTTGCATTTATTTTCATCCATAAGATCACTAACCCAGAGAAACAACTATACTCTCTATAAACTACATTATGCGAGCCTCCGTCCTGGCATATATAGGTACTGATCGAAATCCCGTGGTTCTTCTCACAGAATGTTGACGCGGAGAAAAATAGTCCAAATGAAAGGGATTTCCATTTGGAAACAAATTACTAATATAGCATAAAATTAAATATGGATATTTATTTAAATATAATAAAAGTATTAAAATGTAAAAATATATTAAAAATACAAAACCTTATCTGAGTGAGTATTTTTAAGACATAAATTAAAATGAGTATCCTATTTCCATGTCAAAACTTTACACTTAATTCAGACACGACATGCAGATGTGGTCTGTTTCCCGCTGTAGAGGAACATCACCATTCAGAACCACCCCACTCTTCCATTATGCTAAGAAATATGTTACTGTAAATCAGGTTAGCATAGCTGCGTTAAACACTCATAAAAGCAAGAATAAGAACTCCACTTCGCACGGTTCATCACAAAAGGAATGTGACGTACGCATGCACGCGCTCTCACACATACACACTGACACTCTCGTTACATCACACCACAGCCCAAATTTTCATGGGTCCACGGTTAATGTCTGCTGGAATATCAGCATACATAATGTGTGTTATATAAAATACTTTTTTTCTAAACAGTCACTGATCATTCTCTCATATTTTATAATCAGAAATTGTTCTCTTGTACGTAGAGACACAAAATGTTCTCGTGCACCGTCACAAAAATCTCTCACAGCTCCTCATACATGAACACATTTTAGATAGTAATGTCTGTTTTTAATACTCTCTTGTATGACTTCAATGTTTATTATTTATTAATGTTAGTGAGATCTTTTATGGGCTCCACACTGCGTAGAAGATGACTCATTACAGCCGTCAGTTACTCATAAAGCACGTAGAGATGCACTGACGAGCGGTATGCCTGGTCATCTTCCATTATAGAGTGACACTAGACTGCAGTGGAAGCCCTCGGCTGTCAATGCCACTTCGACTTTTGGGCAAATATATCTGCTCGTAGATTATGAGCAAAACAGATGCCCAATATCTGGAAAAAAAAATAAACAAACAGAATTAAATAATTAAATTTGCATAACCTTTACAGACAGCCATTCCATCCAAAACTACCAATTAAATCTTTTCACTGTGAGAGGAGCAAAGTGGACAAGAATCATCTATATTTGATCTCTGCACATACAAACAAAAAAACTTGTCAAAAACAAAATTTGGGTCAAATGGAAACTTCCCTAGCTGTGAACTCGCTAGTCCAGAATACCACTGTATGGAGCGAAAGCAATATAAAATGATCTCTAATGGATATGAACTGTTTGACATGGATAAAGAAATAAAAAGATTAGAATTTAACACAATAATGTCTTCTTTAATCTTTATTATTTTTAAAACTTAGAAATCCAGAATGTATTCAAAGTTTGTTTTTAAATTTCTGTGACCAAACCCTGATGTGTCAGAACTCTGTACTTGTAGAGTGAAAGTAACAGTAAACCTTAACCCATGAATACAATGTTTATAAAATGAACATAACCAATGCAAGGATGAGGTCGGACAATGTCTCAAGTCGTTTGAAGCAGACCTCATACCTGCAGTTTATGCTCAAGTCATAATTTTGCATAAACCCTCTTCCTACTTCGCCTGTACGTTCCTTCAGACGGGTAAACTGTCACTTACATCTAAGGCATAGGCAGTGGCGGCTCGTGTGTCTGAGCAGTGGTAGGGGAAAACTCAGAATAGGTTTGCAACACATAACAATATAAATAAATGAAAAGTAAATTTACATCAGGAGAAGACCCATACCTGCTGTAAGACCGGAAGAGTGCGGCCATGATTTTTACACCAATTTTTTCACTCAAAGACAATTTAGAACAAGTAATTTTCTGTAACTATGAAACACTTCCTTTGCTCATTGTAATTAACAGAACAAAAAATTAGTCAGCACACATAATTACTGAACACTCATTAACAACAACCACAAAACAGTTTGTGATACAGAAACCCGTCTAAAACACGTGGTACCGGACAAGTGCGGGGACCGCAGCCCCATACGCGCTGTACCAGTGAACTGCCCCTCACTCCACCACCCCCTGTGCTCTCTACTTTTGACCGGCTAACCGCGCTAAAATCCTTGCAGCCGGATGATAGCACCGTTCTGTTTCGCACTCCTTGCCTGCGGACTTACAGTCAGTACAGCCAATTAGTGGACAATGACAATGTAAGAGGCAATATTAAAATAATTATATAGTGGAAATAAAGTGTTACAAATTATATAAACACAAAAAATAAATTTTTTAAAAATTATAGGGGGGTCTGCAGCTCTTATGGACTGGGTATAGCATGATTCACCACACATTCTGCATGCACAGTTTGAAGTCAGTGTCCAGAGGCTTTATAAATAAATGAAAACACCAGTGGCTCTCAGTACACCAGTTGAGAACCACAGTACAACTGGGCTTCTGATGTGACTTACCTAAGTGAGTACATACTTTAAACATGGTTCTGATCCAAGTTGTGCGGTATATGTTAAAATTTAATGAATCTGTACTTGCAACTGTATCAGATGCTCTTATAATAAATAATTCTTTGTGATTCACAGACATGGGAAGATGAATTACAGGTACAGAGTTACAACAAAATTGTGGGCAATAAATCTGTCAAATTGACAACAAGAAGCATTCTGAGTGTCTATTCAGTAAACTACAGTCTGCCTATGGGATCTGAAGTAAACTATTAGCTAGGCTATTGAGAAGTGAATGTAAGGGAAAATCACTTTAAATACTTGAAGATCACATCACTGATACATGTATACTAAACCACTGGAATTAGCAAGATGTTGTGTGGCTATTACCAGTAACGAGCACATATGTTCAACACGGACAAACGGAAGAAGCGAGAAACAGCACAGCAAACTTTCTTCACGAAAACTCCACCAACATCAGTCAGCAAAATTCACTCAATAAAGAAACACGAAGACATGTCAGCATCTCAGGGCTCTAGTCACTTCTTTCACAAACTGCACAACAAATATTTGGCATTTTAAATTTTAATCGACTTCACTAATTTAAAAAAAGGTTTTTTGTTTTACCATTATTTCTGGGCATCGGGGAGGCAGTCCTTAGTGCAATAACATAGAAGCAAGGAACTGAACCCGAGGATGACCACATTGGTTAAAAAACCAAGAATCTAACAAAACACACCCTTCAAGGAATGGTGACAATCATTTGAACACGTTTCAATACACTCAATAAACATAGAATTTCTGGGATCCCATGGGAATGTGAAGGCAATCAAACTGACCTGAAGGTCCTGAAAGAAAGGATAATACATGATGGGAGAGCATTTTTAAGGAAGTTGGGGGGGGGGGGGGGAGAGAGAGAGAGAGAAGAAAGAAAGGTAGGGGCTCAGTGACTTCAGGAATAAAAAGTAATTTCTTTTAACTGAAATGTGACTGTTCTCGACTCTCAAGGTTTGATTACTGTTCTGTAAATCAGAAAACAATCCATCAGAATTTCATGTTCACATCAAAATTTTGCTTGCATCTATATACAAGCAGTTAAGTGACGACAGCAGATGCTATTTACTTAAGTTGAAGCATAAAAACTACCTGTGAGGAAGGCGTGCCCGGTGTTGGTGAAGGCCTACAAAGTGAAAGTTGAATACATGAAAACAAACACAAAACTTCTGTATTTATCTGACATAAACATCAAAGAGACAGAATGGCAACGTAAATTAGAAGTATAAAGAACCGGCTTTTATGGTCCAATGCATATAAGAGTAATTCTGCGTACACTACCTCCAGCACGCAGAAACTGATGACTTCCTACAATACTCCGGCTTGTCTTCTTGCAATAACATCAGCTAGAAAGTCACATGTTACAACCTCACACTACTTACATCTGTGTAAGAGGGGCCTATCCTGCCATCTCCTGACACTTCAAGCTAACCAATCACAGCATCCCACGCGTCTTTCTGCTGAAAATCTTAAGATCTGTAATTCACATACTCACAACACTTACTGCATATTAAATGAAAGGAGAGGTTTGTACAAACCTGTAAGAATGCAGTGGCCACTGCAATCCCCGCTACGATCAAGAGATTTCGCTCCATCCACTCCTCGCCAGCTTGGACACAGCCCTTGTCATTTATTATCTTGGCCACATCATATTGCTGCGACACAATGACATGTACTTACAACACATGGCGCTGCTTACCTTGCCACCAAGCAAAAGCAGATGCAGCACAAGAACTGGCTGCTACATCCATGAAGCCACAACCTGCTTCTAAAGGCACTACAAAGCACACTACCAGCTTGATTATCTAACGCAGTACATCAGCACACACAGTAAAACCTTCTGTATAACAAAACTAAGGTTTACAAAGTTTTGAACATTCTCAGACAAACATTCTTACCCACATAAATTTTAATCGGTATAAATGTGTTGGCTATAGTTTACCAGAACACAGGACTTTCCATCTGTTATACAGAGACAAATAACATGACGGTTTTACAGTATAATGGTGGTACATAACAAGAAAGTATGGTTATTAATTAGGGCTTAAAGAAGGTTGCCATTGATGATTATAATCTTTTAATTAGGCAAAATAATATACTTTGTTGCATTTAAAAATTAAATCTGTGGCGTAACAGCTCCAGAGAGCCGAAGCCGACTAGCTTGACTGCTGGTCTCACGTTCACATGCCTAAGCAGAGGTGTACGATCATCCAACCAGATCTAGGGTGACGTGTGGTCAGCACGACGAACCCCCAGCCATTGCTAGCTTCCCTGACCGGATTACGCCCAATTTCCTCACGATGCTGGGTTGGCACCGGTCCCATACAATGGTCGAAAGCTCATGAGAAAATTTCTTCTCCTCCGAGACTCGAACCAGCGCACATTCCGTATCGCCGGTCCGAAGCACGATGCCTCAGACCACGCGGCTACGGCGTGGGACACTGTTGCATTTATAATCCTATATTCATTGTTACACATACATTGTCAGGCCAGCCTCCAGACACAGAATCAAACTGAGGACCTCCAAAACACGAAACTGACCATGCAACTATGATAATCAGTATGTCCTTAATGAAGTTTATTGTCTTTAAAAAAAACATTCATAATTTCTTGTGTTTTATTAGATAACCAAGTTTCTAAACACAATGTTAGACAGCAATCCCATTCTGTTACCTGTAAAACTGCCACTGTTATGCCTACTGCTCCCACTGCCACAAAGTTAACTTCAAACCACTCTGCCAGTGCACGCAGACACCCTCGTTCAAAGATGTTGTGCTCCCCAGGCTGAGAGGAGAAGATTAGTCTGTCAACCAACTACAACCAACCACCATCTCAACATGCAGCAACAGAATCGCCATGCAATATATGTTAGTAACAAACAAAGAAATCACCAAAACCAATATTAATTTTAACTCGAAAGACCCAAAGGCAAACACCATACGAGCACATAGTATTTATTTAATGAGATGATAATGTTGCGTCATATTGTGATGATTATAATTGTTTAATTTTAACTGTCTAATCACAATAAAATATTTTAGTAAATATTAAAATATTATTACTACAATTAACATTTCGATAGAAGGAGCATCATTTTAATATATTTTAAATATTAAATGTTAATTGTAGTAATAATATTTTAATATTTTAATATTTAATAAAATATTTTATTGTGATTAGACGGTTAAAATTAAACAATTATTTATTTAATGTTACAAATGTTCTGCATCCAATTCATGTGATACGCCACTTCTTTTAACCCCTCGATGCGGATGCATTTAATCCCTGTCCAGACCCTGATGTGGCATAATTTTCTGCTGGGGATTTAATTTTGTAAAAAAACAGCCACTTGTAAAAAATCTTAAGCCTTTTAAATTATCACAATTTTCATATTTGTTACTGTATTTTAATGAAATTTCACTGTGTGCTGATGAGTATCTACAGAATGCTTATTCTAAACTTGATCATACACAAGAGCATTAAACAACTGAGGCACTAGTGCAATGTTTCACAACGTATACACAAAACACAATTTTTCGGTATTTACTTCTTTTCAGTCAGAGGTATTTTCCTGGGGAAATTATGTCATGTCAGCCTCCTTACTATGTCGTCATCTGCATAGGGACGTGTTACTTGATGCTCCTTTCAGTAAAGTACTAACAAGTCCTGCATTGAACTGAGTCCCCCCATCCCCAGGTGACGTATTAATAATTCATGACCTCTGGCACACATACCCTGTCCAGTTAATACAATGTTTCAGCAATCTGAACATAATTGAACATTCTAGAGGCTGATCTGTTAGCCTCTGGTAAAATTACAAATACTATAAATACACCACATGGAATTCAGTAAAGAGTCTTGAGTTGACTGCATATTATCACTGCATTCAACACACATTTAAGAATCTAAAGAGGTGTTTCACACATAGCTTTTTCATTGTTTTTCTTTCTAAAAGCTACATTTATAAAAGTTGCCCTTCTCGTCATCATCGCCCACACCTTTGTTGCAGCCGATAACAGAAAGAGGTGTTCGTACTTCCTGGCCTCGTATGTGCTGACAGATCTTTATCGCTTCATTTGACTTGGATACAACCTACTAATTCCACTATCTGTACTCATCTTTCTTTGCCTTTGGTTTCAAACCTACAGCTAATGATCTGTGTCAGATCTTACACAGTTTTCAACAAATGCACAGCTATGAAAATCAAACGATCCCTCAACTTCCAGTAAACAAAGCACTGTTACTTTTACTGTACTGAATTAGCAACAGCGGGGCAAGTGTTCCACCTCCTTACACACATAACCATTCCTCCCTTATTCACTTACACAGTAAAACCCCTCAAGTTGGACACCCCTTTATATTGGACACTTTTAATTGGAACCGGCGAATATCCTATAATTTTACATGCCCACAATACCCTTTATCTTGGACACCCCTCTATATTGGACACTTTTAATTGGAACCGGCGAATATCCTATAATTTTACACGTCCACAGAACCCTATATGTTGGACACCCCTTTATCCTGGAACTTGACACCCCTTTTGTTGTAAGTTGGACAGGTTCACGCACTTGACTTCGATGCTTTTTGAGGAAACTTTTTCAGATACAAATTTTGTTATTTTGAATTTCTGACTGATGAAGGCCTCCTCTCCGGAGGATTATCTTATGGACATTGACCCCATCATTGGAATGCATTGCAAGTGTTTAACTAATCTTTTGCTGAACCCTTAACTGGACTAAAGTATTGCAGAAGACACAGTTTTAACTCCGCTTGCATTTGATTTCAGACTGTTTTAACAAAAATGGAATTTTTCTTTTTGCGATGGGGAAGCGAAAATTGGTGGAATTAACTTTAGAAAATGTTATTGAGGCTGGGGTGTAATGCGCAATGAATGGGAGTGGGCTTCAAAAGATTATTATTAATACTACTGTCATTAATTCTTAATTCAAGTAAGAATACAATAGTTAGTGTATGTAAATAGATTATATTGTCATTAGACCACAATCGGGTTTTTCTCTTTCACTCTATCTTGGACACCTCTGTGAGTTGGACACATTTTCGTGGGACCCCAAGTGTCCAACTTAGAGAGGTTTTACTGTAATTACATCTTATAGTTCATACAAGTCTGTACCAACAACAAAATGTTAGCATGTTCCAATATATTTCAGCATTATGATGGGCTGGTGGTCACAGTTAACATTTCTCACTTGCCATGGAATTGTAAATATTTTAACTACAATCAGGCTCTGCTAGGTGTATGAGCATCTTAGAATTAGTGTACTTATTTGTTTAATACTGAAGAAAAATAATTCACATGATATTGCTTATCTAATTGTACAACCGATGTTTGCATGAACTGAGCACACAATTTCTATTTGTTACTGACATTGTAAGTTGGGACTGCAAAAACTTATTGCACATGAAACACAGTAATAATCTTTCACAAATCAGAACACACGTGCTATAACAAAAATATTAGTGGCTAACTGTTCACAGTAATGAAGCGTATTCAATAAAAATACATACGAGGTGCGATCGCAAAGTTTCCAGACTGCGCGTATAAAAACCGGTACACTTATCTCAGGTATTAAATTCATCCATCACCCTCGAAGTAGTTCCCCTGGGAGTGAACACAACGATCCCAGCGCCGCTGCCAAGCCTGGAAGCATCCCTGGAAATCTTTCTTTGTCAGCCTGTCAAGCACCATCTGCGATTCTGCCTGAATCTCTTCTATCGTCTCAAATCTCCTTCCCTTTAGCTGAATTTTCATCTTTGGGAAGAGGAAGAAGTCACACGGAGCTTAGAAAGGAAGTTGGGGTCGGTTCTTGCAAGATCTTTGAGCTCCTGACAAACGAGAAGTCGATTCTGCTTCTGGTCCTCAGACAGGATGCGTCGCATGTGGAGTTCTTCCTTTAGAATCAGCTGACAGGTCCCATAGCCTATCCCAACAATGTCGCACAAGTCGTTGATGGTACGACGTCGATCTTCGTAACATTTTCGGGCGTTGTGCTCGAAGATGGTCGTCCAGAACGCTCGTCATCATCGACAGAGGTTCGGCCATTTTTAAAACGTGAATGCCACACAAAAGTTTGTGCACGACCCAAATGCTTGCTTTAGCATTTCATAGGTTTCCGTAGCCGTTTTGGCGAGTCTTTGGCAAGAGATTCAGGCAGAATCGCAGATGGTGCTTGACAGGCTGACAAAGAAAGATTTCCAGGGATGCTTCCAGGCTTGGCAGCGGCGCTGGGATCATTGTGTTCACTCCCAGGGGAACTACTTCGAGGGTGATGGATGAATTTAATACCTGAGATAAGTGTACGGGTTTTTATACGCGCAGTCTGGAAACTTTGCGATCGCACCTCATAATTCAGTCAGTCAGTCAATGGGCTGGCTATGGACTGGATTCCCAACAGCGAGGAGAACCACGGTTTAAGAGGACAATAGTTACAAATTAACTTTGTTTTTAGAGAACAATTCTTTACAAAACATGATGAAGGAAACACTACTTCAAATAATGAAAGAAAATAATAACCACTTCAAACTGATGGAATTCTGGAATAAAAACCAATGAAATATTGCAATAATAAAGTTTCTAATTCTACATTGTTTGCCAGTGCTGCCAATACCTGGTTATGGATCTATCAGCCCTTAATTACGTGTAGGGAATCCAGCCTGTATCAACTGTTAGAACCTGACCAAGCATGACTCTGAGCAGCACTGTATTGTAGTACTATGCGGAGGGGGTGTTCCACTCACGGCCCCAAACACAATCACGTCTTGGGACACGAAGACATTTTCCTTTCTGTACTATAAATGTTTTAATTAGAAATGAGAGATTTCAGAACGATGGGTCTAATATTTCCAACCGCAACACACCTGATTTATGGGTGTATCTGTAATAAAATATAATTTTGCTAACCAAAATTGAACCTACATGAAATCTCAGACAGCTTGCAATTTTCACTACTCTAAATGCGCATGGTTGTCAGAGAAAACAGTTAAACTGTTCTACATTCATGAGGAAAATTGCAGTTCAGACAGATGTCGCAAACACGCACCGGCTTTATTCATGAATAACACAGCCAAAAAGGCAAACAACGTAGAACATTTGTAAAGGCAGTTATAATCCATCACCATGCAATGTTCAGCCATACTGGTTACAAAATACTAGTGTATAGAAATATTTTTGTAGTATTTTACAAGTTCTGCCACTAAAATGAAGCACAAATATATTCTTTGCTCATATGGTATTTGTGTGTAGTGAACACAAATATTTAAAACAGACGAGCAAAAGAGATATAACCATTATACTTGTTATAAACAAAAATAAATTCTGGGAAATTTAGTGAAAGCATTTCAAAAATAATCTCCAAGGATTTCCTTCTGAGACATTTATGTAACCTGCACATTAGCTTGACTATAAATATCAACATCGCTGATATACACAATACATTTATTCAGTTTTCACATGCCAAAACTGTTTTCAGTTTTTAGATCACAGGACTTTATGAAATCAAAATGTTATCATTATTTTGCAGGTATGAGGTTCTTATCAGTTTTGTCTAGACAAGCTGATTTATAATACAGGATGCGCCAGAAACATCTGACGGTTTTTGAAATGTAATAACCTTTCAAAGCAGAGTGGAAAAATTTATTAACACAGTCAGATGCATTTACATTTTCGTCGAGAATTTGTTTTAAGCATTACTGTTTGAGTATGACATCTTGCAGGTGACGTCCTTGTTGTTCAACACATTTTTGCAGTCGAGACGGCATTAATGCCACAACACGTTGTAGCATTTCATACTGTCACTTTCGCCGTATGTGGAGGGCGTTGGTGAAGTTCATGCGGGTTGTTTGCAGCCCAAAAACGACAATTTTGTTCATACGCATAACCTGAAATGGGAAGTGGGCCTCATCTGACATCAGTAATGAGTTCACAATGTTGCAATTATTATTCACCAAGTTCAAGAATTTATTGCAAAAATGAAGTCGGTTCACCTTGTCCTGTTCACTAAGTTCCTGGGCAATTTGGATTTTGCAGGGATGGTAATGCAAATATTTGTGCAGATTTCGCCAAACGCTACTGTCCTTCACACCAAGCGCATGAGCTTGCCGTCGAGCTGACCTGTGGGGACTTCGCAACATGGCTTCTCTAACTCAGTCCGGATTTTAAGGTGCACCCATCGAACGTGGACGTCCTTTAGGTTTACTGTCCTTCACTGATCTTTTTGAAACCCACAACAGCAGAGTATTTCGGCTAGGTGCATCGCGTGTTTGAAACTGTAGTCAGAAACCACGCTGTCTAGCTGTAATTGACACACTTCTCATAAACGGTTCCATAGCCGCAACGTGGTGTTGCAATTAACTAACGTTCCATCTAAACCAAACTCCAAAGAGTGGGAAAGATGGTAATTACATTTCAAAAACCATCAGGTATTTCTGGTGCACCCTGAATAATTCTAAGCAACTACATGTATTACATTATGCAGATAATACTTACATAACCAGGTTTCCGAACATCATATCCACACTGCTTGTTTTTAATAATCTCCTGTAAAGAAATGAAAAAAGGCTGTAATTATGGATTATACAAACATCTGTACTTTCACCTCACCTCCTTTAAGGGAAATTATTTTTATTATCAAGATACTGGTAATCGCACGAGGACAAATGATCACTGGACTGTTTTACAAGTTTCTGCCGGAAGACAGCTACAATTTAATTGTAGAATTCAACCCCACAAGCAGTGCAGCATCAGATGAGACTCCTGCATGTTAATGGAACTTCCACACACAAACTAAATATTAACAGACTATGTAAACTTGAATAGAAAGAGGAGTTATCAAAGAAATTTGGAAAGGAAACTGCTCTGGCCAGTAATACTGTTCCTTGGACTGAAGTAAGTCAAATCACCTCTTGTTAATACTACAGTCATACAAACTTCAAAACAGCAAATTAACTCTCTTTATTACGTTAACAATTTAACTATAAACAATTACTCCCCTAACTACTTAAGTATAATGTCAACCTCACAAAACATAAAGGTGGCGACTGACTTGTAACATTTGCCTGTAATGTAACGTGTTACAAATCGAGCATTACACAAGTGAAGACAGCGAACGGAGCCGCTCGATGCGAGCCGCTCACGCTCGCGGGTGCTCCATCGTGTTGTCGGTTTTTTCGCGAATCCCTTTGAGTGTTACATTACAAGTCAGTAAGTCAGTCGAGAGGCGTCGTAATGAGCATTCACGAGTTCTTTAGATAAGAGTAGCGTATTAAATGGAACAAAGATAACACAACCTCCACGTCCGACATATTGAATTAAATGAATGGAGCACACATGAGCACAGTCGAGCCGAGCGTTCAAAACGAGCATTCGATACGCCTCACCAGTTGTGGTGTAATGTAACATGCTCGCCGCAAATGTTACATTACGAGTAAATGTTACAAGTCAGTCGCCACCTTAAGAAGTAAAGAATAAATACAAAGACATGAGCATATCACCTGTTATGCCGCTAAAAATATTTAACAGGACGAACATATCAAAGCACACCAATGGTGTTTATTCAAATATAGTTTAAGCATTCATGCGGATAACAGGACTTCAGGCAATTTTAAATATTAAGACAGGATTCACACCAAAGCAACTAGCAGCAAACAACAGGTAATATGTGATATGCAACAGAATGCATTAAAACGTGAAGTTTTCAAATAGGAATGACAAACTATCACTCAGTGACAGACGATATGAGTCAAGAGCGACTTTTCTGCTACATCGCTGAGTGACGCACACTGCTTATTGCTATAGAGAGGGTTTGTTTGTGGTGGCTTATTGCATCATCCAATGAACCATACTGCACGCGGCAGAACATAGCAGATTATCGTAAGGCCACAGAAAAAGAAAGAAACACAAAATATGAAGTTCACATGAACTACAGACTATGTTATGTGGTGTGCAATGATCATTTCATTTACTGACATTTCCACAGATTAAATACTTGACTGCCTCGATGTCAATTTACAGGATGCATGACATCGCATACAACCTACTACCTGCTGCATACTTCTAGGTGCTTTGGTGTAAATCCCACATTAGGGCACTGCCATTACAACATATGTACACACCCAGTGGCCAATTGCGTTACCTGGATTTACAAAATAAACTAGCATGTACTGATTCAACAGTTTTGGTAATAAATAACAATTCAATTGGAAAACTTGTGACACAATTTGTCTATATGGACATCTGTGTTCCTGTTTTCAAGAAAATCTTCCAATTCTCCATACATTACATATCTAGTGTTCATTTGGGTTATCTTGGTTGCAGATTACAGAAGTCTCGGATGGAATTTACAATCAATACTATCAACATTTACAGAATGGAAACAATGCACTCAAACAAAAGACTGCTCAGTCATTCATGGCCTACTACGTACTTTGTTCATGTTAACAAAAAAGGCATCCCAAAAAAGCATAGTTTTGAAGCTTTCATAAATCTGATTGCAAAAATGTTACTTTCACAAACATCAGGGTAATGGTGGTTGCACACTCATGCTCGTAGTCATTCACAATTTCAGTTATGGAATTAAAGCAAATTGTTTTCTGGACATATCCTTCGTCCAAGATTAAATAAAATTGATAAAACCGTGACTTTTCGGAGATGAGAGTTTATCTCCGTCTTCAGGTGAAACCTACTCTGTTGGGCCCAATCGATAGAGCTAATCAGAATAGGTTTCACCCGAAGACGGAGACAGACTCCCATCTCCAAAACGTCATGGTTGTTATTGATCTTATTTAATCTTGGATGATGGATAACGTCCAGAAAACAATTTACTTCAACAAATTCACCATTGTCACAAACTTTCAAACTTGATATATAATTAAGTTCGGAATGAACACAAAAAAGTAACACTTATGATACGTGCACGTGAGTAACTGTTGTGGAGCCATGTTATGAATAAATTCACAGCAAACTGTCAATTGTTGCACTGACAAATGTCCTAAGTTCAGAATATGCAGACTTCATTAGTAATAAAATTAAATCCGTGGCGTAACAGTTCCAGAGAGCCAAAGCCGACTAGCTGGCTGCTGGCCTCACGTTCACATGCTTAAGCAGAGGTGAACGATCATCCAACCAGATACAGAGTGACGTGTGGTCAGCACGATGAACCCCCAGCCATTGCTAGCTTTCCTGACCGGATTACGCTACTTATCGTAGCTCCCCAAATTCCTCACGATGCTGGGTTGGCACCGGTCCCATACACTGGTCGAAAGCTCATGAGAAAATTTCTTCTCCCCCGAGACTCGAACCAGCGCGCATTCCGTATCGCCAGTCCGAAGCATGATGCCTCAGACCACGCGGCTACGGCGCGGGACTTAGTAATATGCAACAACGGACAGTTTGATGTCTTGCACCTGCCACTCATTGATGCCAACATTGCTTGAAAGTTACCAGTTACCATTCACATTAGTGTTGGTAACTATTTTTATTTACATGTGCATTAGTAATAACTGACGCTATAAAAAGCACTTTATCCCACAGGAAACATAATGTTTGCTTCACTAGTGTGTGAAGCTGTTCAAATTTGTACTTACATTTGGTTTCCGCTTACAACAAGAAAATGGCACACCACAAGCCTCTCTACTACCGACGTCTCTTGACGAACAATTGAAGTAATTGTTACGATCCCAGTCCTTGGGACCCTCTATCCCACAACACTGCAGCTGCAACAGACATTTCACAACTTTTATTCTCCTCTCCCCTAACAAAATGTCAGTACATTCACATCTTCTTAATCTTCAAGCAAACACCGAGTACTATTACTGTCTTGACAATTACATTTGTCAAAACGACACCGTGAAGACTCACGCATGTTTATCCATCCATCAGGCTTTACTTAACACAAATTTCCTTCCACATGGCTTTACAGTGCTTGGGGAACCTTGGCTGCCTTATGTGAATAAGGTTTCAAAATCAGTTTCTCAACAACTGGCAGGATTCCATAGATGGAAATCAGCCTGTTGCAAGTCCTTTACTTAACATACCACCTAAAAAATTGATCGGTTCAAATGTTAGCAAGTAATGCTGATAAGCTGTGAGGTGTCGCAATGTTACAGTGACACAATACACGGCCTTCTCTCAGATCACATTACCAGAGCCTGAAGTACTCGTCCTGCAACTCAGGCGTGGAGACATACATTCACACATTATAAACAAAATAGTACACCAAAGCAGACACAGAATGATCTTGATTATGATTAACTACAAACTGGTGAGGTATGTGCATGAAGGAGCAGTAAACATGAATAAAAATGCAAGACAAACCTTTGAATTAATTCATCAGGAAAAAGAAAAGAAGTTTCACTAAGAAATCCAAATTCAGGTACACTAGAATTAAAACATTACATAAACATCATTAGGCACTGTCACAACCCTGCTGAACGTCACTTAAAATAAATGTATCTATCGACATCCGAGAAACAACTTGAGAGTGGATAACCCAGTTTTGGTGAAACTTTATATTGGAAAATTTTAAGGAAAATTATCATTCCATTTCAATTTTCAGTTAGGTCAGAAAATTTTAATGGCCACTTAACACAAAAGCACATACAATTTCCAACCTTATCCATGACAGAAAACAGTTAACTAAGTTGCTAAGGCTAGTTGGGGAGTGGAGCGATGTCATCACGACCCTGAGCACACAAAGGTCACTGACCCCAAAAAACTATGACATCACTGGCACCATTTGCAAAGGTGAGGGTAAAATTCTGATAAAGTCATCAGAACTGTTATTCTGTGCATACAATTTTCAACTTGTTATTTATCTTAAATTTGACTTCCAATATATAATTTTATCACCTTTACAGAACAGAACACTACGCGCTGAATTTCATTTTCCACAGTGACTTACTGATTATAATATTTCAAACACAAAAATGTGCAGGGAAAGTTATCAAGTAAGACTTCTGGGCAACTTCCATTTAAAATAAAAAACTTTGTGATTCATAAACACACACCAAACAAACACAATGGTAAAACATTGCCACATCACCTGAAACAATTCAAAACGTAAAACTTTCACTGTGTGTGCGTGTGCACGCACATGTGTAATTGCCCTGATGATGGAAGCAGCAAGTACTTCCAAAACAATAATAAACTTCTACCAGACTATACAGCACTACAACCAATCAGACAGCCATCTTCAGGATAGGAACCAAAAAGAAGTTATGTTGTATTTCTACCTGAACTCAAATGTAGAGCCAGTCCCTAATATTTGTCTATTGAGACAGGGTAAATTCCCAAATAAAATACTGCATTATATTAGAAAATACAAACCTTTAGAATCACCAATGAATTTTCAGTGTAAATAATGTTCTACTGTGCAGGAGATTCGTAGTCAGGGCAGTGCTTCAAACTGAGAATGAGGGAGGAGGGAAGGAGCAATAATGCGAGGGTCGAGTTCACTTAGGGGCACTGCTTACTGCCACCTGACGGCAGCCATGCAGAGCAGAACCAACCAACTTAACAACTTCTTAATATACAAGATATTATTTACAAAACGTTACTTCTTGAAGAGTTAATTTAATTGGAAATAACGCATAACGTGGTGTGCAGGTCTGACTGATTACTGTCAGTGCAGGAAACAGAGAACGAGAGAACACACATAAAATTACAAGTACTTGAAACATTTCAGTAATTGACTAAGTGATCACTGTCGTTGTCATCATTGGTTTACTTACAGACACATCATCAACTGTCTAGGTCGTGTAGCACCAGACGACAAGGCAATTTGTGAAACGGAGAAGTTATGAAATGACATGTTCATAGCCACATTTTAACGTGCAACTCTGATATGCGCATAGTCACAGTGAGAGGACTAAGTTTGACGTTATACAGAAATCATCAAGATTTTACTAGGAACTACGACACTTGCGTCATAAGAAAATTTGAACGTCGATTACATGTACTACATAAAGCAAGCAAGCAAACACCCTAGAATGTACCCTTTGGGAACTCCATGTTTTATTGTTCCCCAATTTGAAAAACAGATTGTTTTAGGTGATTTTACTACAACCTTTTGTTTTCTATCTGTTAAACAGGATCTGAAACAATTTTCAGCTATTCTGTAAATGCCATAAAAATGCAATTTAGTTAACAAAATTTTATGATTTTCACAGTCAAAAAAATGCTTTGACTAAATCACAGAAAATTCCTCCAACATGCATTTTTTGGTTAACAGATTTCAGTACACTGTTGATTCGAACGTCACATCTTCAGTGGATACAACTTTCCTGAAGCCTAATTGTTCTGGAACAAATATGTTGTTCGTATGAATATGACTTAACCTATTCTATGTAACCTTCTCAAGCACTCCAGGAAAAGTAGTCAATAGTGAAAAAAGCTTGTAGTTTGTCATACGAGTTTCATTGCCTTCATTGCGCAGTGATCTCGAAGTAAAAATCATACTTTCGAATATCCTACAAGTGGTGGTGACAAAAGGATGGAAAATTGTGAGGTGCTGTAATCTGATGCCGTAGTAGGGATTTGTTTGTTTACAACCATTACCATGGTTACCATTGGCATTCTTTGAATGTCTACCGTGGTTACTATGGTAATCGTGGTTTGCACTGAAGAAAGTGGAATCAGTCGAAGTGTTCGTGTATGTTAACATAATTTTTTGTTGGGACAGGTTAGGTTAGAACAGGTTAGAACACATTAGTTCCAGTTAGGTTAAATCAGTACTGTTATGGTAAGTTAGGTTTGTTTACTTAGTTTCAGTTCAAGAATTTTATGTCAAGAGACATGTTTAACATTAATTTTTAATGTCAGAATTCACAATGTGGGAATTATAAATTTCTTAATTCTAGATTTTAAAAATATCAAAATTGTGAATGTTAAACATTTCAAAAATTTGGAAGATTTGGAAACTTTTCAAATTTGTAAATCTGTTTCGTGACAAGACGGATGCATACCTTTAAATTCAGACTACAAAGAACGCATGATAATATGTGTATTCCAGTACAGAATACACTTTCGGAGCTTGTTACATCATAATGCGACAAATTGTTTGACTTGAGGGAGTGTAATTACTAAATTTAGATACCTTGCATCTTTCATCTTAAAATTTATTCCATATTACTTCCCTGATAAGAGGGCATACTGTAGGATAATCCTTCATGCAAAAGTTCATCGCCGTAACAAGAAAAGAATTTAAGAGATAAGGAAAAACGAGCATTCCTTGTCAAAACTTACCCAATCTTCCTGTATCCAGTCTATAAGATTCTGTTGGTCAGGATCTTCTCTGTAATGGATAATAAACGCTTGAAAGCCCCCGGTAGCTTGGTTCTTAATCTGAAATTATAATAGGGAACTCAATGAAAGAGAGAAATTATGGCTTCTAACGTCTTGTAGCCACAAAGATGTGCCCCCCCCCCCCCCAAAAGAAACACACACACACAAACACAAGACAAAAAGTAACGAAACACCCTATTTTAATTGAAGATTAAAAATATAAAAATGAATATGCAAACCTATATCTAAGAATGTATTAAACGTAGGTGGACAGTACATTTAAAATATTTCTGTAACATGTCTTCACCTACTTTGTACTTATGAACATTTTAAGTAAAAGCAAGGATAGCCATGGCCAAGGCAGCTTTCGTCAAGAAGAGGATACTTCTCACTAGCAAGTTGGGCTTGGAGATGAAGAAGAAACTAGTGAAGTGTTACGTATGGAGCAGAGACTTGGACACTCAGGAAGAAGGAACAGAAATACCTGGAGAGTTTTGAAATGTGGTGTTGGAGAAGAATAGAGAAGATGAGGTGGACGGATCGAGTGACCAACGAAGAAGTATTGAGGAGAGTCAACGAGCAAAGATTACACGAAGGAAAGCTAACTGGCTGGGACATATTATGAGAAGGAATGGATTACTGAGTGATATCATCGAAGGCCAGGTTGAAGGAAAGAGAGGACTGGGAAGAAGACTGATGCACCTAAACGACGATCTTAAACAAGGAAAGAAGATGACGTTCCAGGAATTAAAACAAGAAGCTGAGAATAGGGAAAACTGGAGAGCTCTTTTTGGGCAGAGCAATGGACCTGTCGTAAGACAGAACACTGAATAATAATAATAACATACATTAACATCTTGAGAAAAATGTAGAGTTAAATTGCAGTGATGCTGTTAAAGGTACGTGAGTTTCACTTTGTATGAAAATGTCTACTGCCTCTGCAATAAATTAAGTTATGTGATACTACAACCATTTCTTCATGTGTCAACAAATGCAGCAACTCAGCCTAAAGCTCAGATAAGAACAGCTTCTACAAAAACGTAATTGTGCACTGGCTGCGAGACCAACTCGTGATTTGTACTGTATCTGCAAATCCCGCAAAGCTGTTTCCATAAGTGATTATTAGTACTTAATGCCAGACACATCACAGAAGTAAGAAACTGTTAAATCAAAACCTTTTAGAAATGGGAAAATGTTAAGGTCACTTTCATTTCCAGAAAAAGTAGGTTTCATCGCTGCAGTCAAAGTGGCAGTGGTGGTGATCGTCGTTCTGATAGGAGAGGTTGTGTCCCTCTTCCTGTTTTGAGAAGGACCACATATCTCCTTCTTGAGGATCTCAATTATAGGGTGAGACACTGATACTACTGCATGAGATACATCCAGTTTATTCAAAGATGCCAATAAACACTTCAGCAGCATGACACATGCAATCAGAGTAAGAAAGTTTTGAGGTTTTCACAGCAGTGAGTATGAAGACGGCTGTCTTCTGGGTTGTAACGCTGTAGTGTAGTCTGGTAGAATGATGATCACTGCCCCGATGATGGAGGCAGCAAGGATCTCCGAAGCGCTGGTAGACTTCTACCAGACTACGCGGCACGACGACCCAGAAGACAGCAATCTTCACACATTAGGCATAAACTTAATAAATGAATGACTGATTGAATTTTAGACATGTTCTCACATTTCACTTCAGTAACAAAGCCAGCCTCAAAACTGTGACTTTATCAGTAAATGTAGAACATAAGTAGCCTGGGGGTGAAGACATTTGGGCTTTCATATGATGAACCACTTTCTGAACATTTTTGCTAAACTACAAATAAAAATGAAGAAATTATTACTAACAAACAAAAAATGACATGCATGTTTTTATTCATTAAACAACTTATAAGAATTGTTGATTGGCAGAAATGAACACTGAATATCATGACATTACCTTTTTCATTATTATCATTTGCCAGTTTGTGTAATTACCGATCTTTTCTGTTTAATATCTCACACAAATATGAATTGATTTTAACTACTTTAAATTTTAGAACACTCTATTCCAGACGACGACATCTCGATGCTTTATTTCTTGTTAATGTATTTAAGGGCAAAATAAATTGCCATTCCATTATGGACGCTGTTGGTTTACGTGTGCCGGCGAGGCAAATAAGAGAATTTTCTACTTTTAGTGTGAGCAGTGCGCTAAGACATAGTCCTTCAGCGAGGTGCGTCATCGCTGCAAATGACGTATGTAAATCTTTCGACGTATTTCGCATAAACATTGTCTCCCTTGAGGGCACGTTCTCAACAACGGAAATGATCTAGATACGTTGTCTTGGTAGATGATCTGTTTTTTTATATTCTTTAACGTTTTACAATTATATTAGTGTTCCCTAGGTGGATTATTTGTTTTTATTTATATTTCTTCATTTATTTTGCTCTGTGTTAATATTGTTTCTATTTTGGGTTTGCCTGCACTTGGCTGTTATATTTAATACTGTACATGTATAAGTTTAGTTAATCTGTTTGTGTATTATTTTTCATTATTATTGTATGTATTATCAGTGTTTGCCTGTTATTAGCTTCTTGCTGTTGGCAAACACGTAAATAAATTAATTGAATTGAATTGAATACTGTAACATAATGAGTACACATACCATAATTCAGAAATCACTGCTTGGGTTTATACAGAATGACTCTTATTTAAATCTACTTACCCAGTCTTTAAAAATGAAACCCAATATAGTTGTTGTCATTTCCAGCAGTAATAAAATTCCCAGGAAGATTGCATACTGGAAATGATAAGAGTTTGGTTATTAGTGAAATATCAGCAATTGATTCAGATTTATCATAAAACAAACACAGGAAAAATATGTTTTATTATTTTATTTGCATAGATAGCATCCCACATGTGTAACCTATAACCAAGTTGGATTAAGATAGCGTCTCCAACGGAATGTCTGCAAAACTTCAGATGGTTATTCATTGGCTTATTTTACATGTAAAATATTTCATCAACATGAGTAAAATGTAATTATGTGATAAATTATTCGCATCGTCCTTCCGTCCATGTCTCCCAAAACAATCCACGTAGAACTTTAGCATTTATGGTGCTGTCTCATCAACAACCAAATGCACTATTCATTTTCTAGGGATGTTTAAACAGCACACCACTACAGAACAAGCTACCACTTCTTTTTGAAGATGTTCCTCTCAAGGCCACATTAACCACGTGGTTGAAACATAATGGCACTATGGCTCGTTTCAGTCTGTAAGTCACGCAGTACTTGAACTGTGTCATGGACATTCTTGGTCTCATATGGAACAACCATGAGAGCATGTGGACAGCAACATCTGCTATTAAAAAATTACCTCATTTGTGCATGGCCAATGTACAAGGTAATTTTAAACAGCAAGCCACTGAAATACACATAATAAACACACGTACAATACAATTCTTATACAGACGATTCACATCCCTACGTAAAATAATATATTAATTAATCTGCATGTTTCTTTGAGTTTCCTCCCTTTCCAAAGAATTTTATTACATTAAGATCTTTCCCCATGATCAAACGTTTTTCGCTTACAGTAAATCAATTAATAATCGCACAGTTTCTGCAAATATTTCTGTATAACCATACAAATTCAGATGGTAAATAACACCCAATACATGATTTTTACTGTTTTGCAATCACTATACATTTCAGTTCAGGCCTAATACTTTATGCTTTCACTTTACAGACTTTATACCTGACGACGGTTCACCTGATCTGAAATGTTGCGAAAACAAAATAGTACCATCCAAATATTAAGCATATTTATCACCCTGATTTGTGTGATGGCTTCCACTAAATATTAATTCATCTTATAAAATCTGCACATCAACATAAATACACATACAAAATAAGAATTTACAATTTTTCTGAAATGCAAAGATTCAACACAGTCTATATACATAACACAACCATTTTGTTGAATTAATTTCATGAACATTTTATAAAATTTCAACACCTCAAATGCTTTATACCTCTATTACGTACCTCGAAAAGTAACGAGTAAGTCTACTACTATTTATGATCATTTGCATGAAGCAAAGAACAGTGCAATGCTGCTCTAAAGATGTACTCACAGCTGACAGTAGGCACGTGTTTTCACGCAGTGCTCCTACGCAGCCCGTAAAGCCAATGATAAATGTCACGGTTCCTAGAAAAGAAAGAGAATCAGAAGTATCAGCACAGAAATGTCTTCGGGAAAACCTTTTCTTCCTCGTCACCGATATACGAGGGAATAATTGAAAGCCAAAGATGACACTAGTACTTCTGGACATATCGGAACAATCACTCCTACATCTATGGTATGTTTTATTTTAGATTTACTTTTATTTTATATTATTTTTATTTATATTTTACTGCTACTTTCTAACTATAATTTATATATTTTGCATTTTATTCTCTAAATTCTTTTATAAATTCTTTCAAATTCTTTAGTGTTTCTTTCAATCTTCTACTTACAGACCGATATGTACATCTGATAAAATTTAAGAAAAGACAACACCTCGCCCAAAATTGAAAAACAAATGGCATGAAACATCACTAAATGGAATCATATTTGAGTTTTAAGTTCGTAAATATTTTACACCTGATGATGGTTTTATAAAAACTGAAACATGTTGTGTAAAAGATGTTCCAAAATGTAAATCGATCAATCGATATTGGAACATCAATGATATTTTATTATCTTAATTATAAGATATTTTAAATATTGTGATAAGACGGATTAAAATAAATAATTGTTAGAATATTCACAATATGACACAATTACACTATCTTGTCAAAGAAAATTTTAGGAACATTTTGTGTGCTACATAAGTTACCCTGTTCTTCAAGAGTAAGGATTCTTGCAATTTCTAAAAAATTCCATGAACAGACCATCCATAATATTCCTTCCCTTTTCTAGGATTTGCCCAAACATAATTAAACACCGTCAGCACCTCTCGGTAGCTCCCGCTGTAGACAGGACATACACAAGTCACTGAGATATTCAGTTGTGAGATGGTAAGCGAGTCGAGAGATTACTGTTGACTGAGCTGGTTGAGAAGTTGGCGCTGTAGAAGTGTGCAGTGTGACAAAGACAGAAGAAGTAGATGTGTGAGAAGAGAACATTCAATATCAGTGCAAAATCAAGGCAGAAGGCTGAACGAGCATGATCTGTGATTCATAATTCAAAAGAACTGCCATAAAAAATGATTATTCGTAATTACTGTGACAGTAGTAAATCCACATTTCAAGCAGAAATCCCAAGTTAACACATGATTTCTCTTACTCTATCGAAATTCTCTCGCATTTCCTTCATGGTATCTCAGCTACAAGACTGATGACCTAGACCAGTGGTATTCAACCTTTTTTGTTCGCGTACCCCCAGATATAATTTCTCTTCAACTTTGTACCCCCCAAAGTTGTTGGTGTATAATTCAAGTTATACATAGTATATAATCTACATCTAAAATAAATTAAATAAATTACATTACTGATTATTCAGTGTTTATCACAAAATAATAATTTTTAAAAATTTCACGTACACCCTAAGATGTCTTCGCGTACCCCCAGATATAATTTCTCTTCAACTTTGTACCCCCAAAGTTGTTGGTGTATAATTCAAGTTATGCATAGTATATAATCTACATCTAAAATAAATTAAATAAATTACATGATTATTCAGTGTTTATCAAAAATAATATTTTTTAAAAATTTCACGTACCCCCTAAGATGTCTTCGAGTACCCCCAGATATAATTTCTCTTCAACTTTGTACCCCCCAAAGTTGTTGGTGTATAATTCAAGTTATACATAGTATATAATCTACATCTAAAATAAATTAAACAAATTACATTACTGATTATTCAGTGTTTATCATAAAATAATATTTTTTAAAAATTTCACGTACCCCCAAAGATGTTTTCGCGTACCCCCAGATATAATTTCTCTTCAACTTTGTACCCCCAAAGTTGTTGGTGTATAATTCAAGTTATACATAGTATATAATCTACATCTAAAATAAATTAAATAAATTACATTACTGATTATTCAGTGTTTATCATAAAATAATATTTTTTAAAAATTTCACGTACACCCTAAGATGTCTTCGTGTACCCCCGGGGGTAGGCGTACCCCAGGTTGAATACCACTGATATAGATGGCAGACATTTTTACATCCATGCATGGTTGCACTAAAGCAAAGTAAATTAAATAAGACTTCCCTAAAGAGTAAGAATAAATCAAAACTCTAATCAAAGCATTCCTTAAGTAGCTTGTTACAGATTGGAGCACCATTGGTCCCAGAGCAAATGCTGATTTCGTACTCAAATGCCACACTGCACCGAGTTCCTCTCATGCAGTCCTCCAAAAAAAAAAAATAACATCGAAATTTCAAAATTTTGCCACTCTCCAAATCTTAACATCAAAATTTCCACGAAATTCAACCCTCCGAGCGTTAATACCAAAATTTAAAATTCAGATCGACTGTCCGTTCCTCATCGTTCCAACTTCTCCTCCCAACGCCTTACTCTCTCTTCAAACTACCTTCATCAGAAGAAGTAGTCGGCACTGCCTGGAACCTTCAGAGCCGGAAAATTTCTTTTTCCCCACCCCCCAGCCCGTCAAATGTTTTGTCTCTCACGCTACTCCTCTGCACTTTCTCTACCTTCCTCAAGTTTCAATTTTTTAAGGACAAGCCGGCGAAACCCGGAAACCTGACAAAGTGATGCTCCTCCTATTGTGCTAGAATCATAGGCTTTCTTAAAGTCTATATAAGTACAGTCCACAGACCAGGAGAAAATCCCTGCTAGGAATTCGATATACGCGCATGCGCGAGATTTCGCGGTGAGTGACGACCCATCCTAAAAGCATTCGTTCCACAACCACTGAACGAACAACAGACGACAGGCTTTCACGTGTTCTAATGGGTACAGCTTTAAGATTACCTCACAGTGGCACAGCGATTTAATCTAGAATATTATGACAACACCCACAGAACACATTAGAGGTGCACTCACTACACGCTACTCTTAACTGCTTGATGTTTTCAGTCTGTGTAGTAGCGTAAAACTCTGACGTATCACACTTCCCACCAATAGCAGCCCTCCAGTCCACCTGGCAGTAAACATTCCCCCCGCGCAGGGATTTCCTCGTCATCTGTGGACAGTATCTGATACACAGTTCCACTGTGTTGCGATCACTTCTCGAACGTGTCGAATGCAGAGAATGTGACCGGCAGTTGATCGATAATGTCGAATCACTACGAAATAATACACAGACCAGCATTAATAAGGCCAAATATCTACTACTGTCTACTTTTCGGTGTCGAGGAATGTTTATTGCAACTGACGCACATGAAGACGCAAACATCTCACACAAGTCAGAACGAGCAGAGAGAGAGAGAGAGAGAGAGAGAGAGAGAGTGAGAGAGAGAGATGGATTTGTTGCAGTGAAGTTGATCGTAGATAAACGTGACATAGGCCACTTCATGGCGACTGGCAGTCTGTGCAAAATGACATGCAACTGACGAGGGCTGTAATCCACTCGAGGTCGCTTGCTTCAACCACAGACCCTAACCGGCACTTGAAAACCTCTATTGTGCACCCGGGGGGGGGGGGGGGGGGGGGGTTGACCTACGCACACACGCGCTCCAAATCTGCAAGTTTACTCTGCAATCAAGTGCGACCAGAACCTTCTTCACGAGACTGGGAGCTGATGATGAATTGGCGTGTCTCACGGAAGCAACACGCACGCACAATTACGCCAGGAACAAAGAATTCGGCATTAATGAAACACGCTAACGAAAAACTATTTGCAATAGTTAAGTACCTAACTACAACACCTGATATCGCTCTCAGCTATCCTTTGAAAACGCTTAAAAATCTTAAATATAACGTCCAGTAATCAAAATTGGAAACAATAACTTAAAATAAACACACAAACGGATTTTTTTTAAAAAAACTGCCCCGTACAAACAATTTAATCGATTCTTCTTTCCTGCCATAAAATAAAAAGTTGTCAGTGGAACGACGGTTCCGGAGAATTTGACGCAAATACGTCTGTACGCAAAGGAAGTTTATATATTGGCTTTATTCTAAATATTTCCTTTATACATGCTTTACAATTGAGTAAAGTTTGATTAAGACTTTGCTTATTTAACCTGAATTAGTTACGCTTAAAATGTGTCTGGGGTAGCTGAATGTAATGTAAAGTAATGTAATGTAATGTAATGAAATGTATTTTTTTTATTTATTTTTTTGTTCTGTCTGACGACAGGTCCATATGAACTGGATCCTTTCTTTCTTTTCTCGGACTGGGACCTGTTCATATACGTTCTTGGCAGATGATCCAGAAGTGGTTTGCCATTGCCTTCTTCTGTGTGTGAATGGAGTAATTTTTGGGATGCCACGGAGAAACCGGGGAAGCCCCCGGAGAAAAACTCCGTGTTGAATAGACCACGGCCTTGCCCAACACAAGTTATAAATTCGGGCACCGCCGGGAATCGAACCCGAGACCCCAGGATTACAAGGCCAGCGTTCTAACCGCTAGACCACCTCATCTTATTATTATTTAGTGTTCTCTCTGAGGACAGGTCCATATGAACAGGATCCTTCCATCCTTTTCTCGGACTGGGACCTGTTCATATACGTTCTTGGCAGATGATCCAGAAGTGGTTTGCCATTGCCTTCTTCTGTGTGTGAATGGAGTAATTGTTGGGATGCCACGGAGGAAAACTCCGTGTTGCCTAGACCACGGCCTTGCCCAACACAAGTTATAAATTCGGGCACCGACGGGAATCTAACCCGAGACCCCAGGATTACAAGGCCAGGTAATGTAATGAAATGTAACGTTTCCTAGGTAACCAGGTTACACTTTTTCGTTCCACTTTTTCGCCGAATGAGCCTTCCTTATAGACGTATTTACGTCAAAAATAAATATTAATTCTCGAACGAAGGTCGTAATGAACAAACGAGAGAAGAAATCTCAGAAAGGTTCGTGGGTGCGTATGAGAATTTTACATAATCAAAATAAATGACGTTTTCTAAGAAACCTATTATTTCTCGGGTATAACTCCGAGACACAGCGCGCCAGAACAATGATTTCGAGAATATCTTGATGTTCGTCTCCGTTAGTGCCTTTCACGTCCGAAAGTGCTGTGGATATTTCTATCGTATTTTGAATGGCAGGTTTAACCAGAATCTGTCGGACCAATTTCATCTTCATCCGCGTCGGTCCTACTTCAAACGAAAATTCATAATTACTACAAGCAATAAAAGACGGCCGACGAGAATGCACACATATCGCCTCGTTTGACAAGGGACAACCCAATCCGGTGGGCCTCAAACTCCGCGCGAAACCTGAAAATGAGCTGATCCCCTTCCAAGCATCTGTTGTCTGTGGGTGGGTCCAAGATCTCAAGACGAAACAGACAATGCCACTCTCGAAGGAACAGCCGAAGCTGCCGAGTTATTTCAAAAGCAAACAGTTGCAACACGCCTGAATCACTCCTTCGCCCTCGAACGTGAACAAAGGAATAAGGAAACCTAAATAAACAAACAAATCGATGACATTTTGCGGCCTCCGTAGAGGAGCTACGTAGCTCAGTCAGTATAATGACTGCCTACGGACTAGTCGACCGGAGTTCGATCCTCGACCGGGCTCTGATTCCAGACCGGCTCAGAGAGCCAACCAGCGTCCTGTCCAATGGGTACCGGGATCCTTTCTCGGGGGTTAAGCGGGGCCGGGTAGTGACCTAGTGTACCTAGTGCCGAGGTTAAGAATGAATGAGATATGCCTCCTCTTCTCCCAAGCGCGTACATGTAGCGAGACAGCTTTGCTTTTTTTAAAGTCATTACAGATATATCGGCGTGTCTGGGTTCTGCTGTCTTGTCAAACGGGCAGGATGATCGCTCATCTGCATGCATGGAGCCACACCTCCACACCTTCATGGCACAGAGAAGTTGACAGTCACAGATCTTACAGAACTCCAACAAATCACTTCAGCCGGGGTCGGCTACCCACGGAGACCTCAACAGCGGACGTCCTCGGCTTCATGATCACCAGGTACAAGGAGCCTGGCGCCACTTCACTCCCACGGTAGGGAGAATCTCTCCTAACTAGACAGAAGAACAGTTAGTCCTCTCAGCATTCCGTTCGGAAAACCTTCACATGGCCTTCAAGAACTTTGGTGCAAAGCCGTAACAGCTCCCTCCGGGGCGATTAGATCCGGGGGCGGGATCTTTGTACTATCTCGCAACTCGAGTTATAGCACCCATCGATTTGTGCTGAGCTCCCGTTCTAAAGCAACAAATGAATCTCTGAACCGAAAAGGTCAGAACCTGGCGAGACGCCAAATGGTCTGGATTATGTAGGGCTTTAAACTCAGTTCCGCTAGGTCATGGTTCTTCGGTAATTTAACGACGATATTCAACTCCACAAGCTATGTAACGCGGCGTGTGTGTGGGTACATACGGAATACATCGGTCGTGGCCTATTCTAAGACAGGTTACTATCCCAAGACTCGCCCCGAGGGACTATACGAGTCACAACAAATTGCATCGCTCAGCATAGCCTAGCTCCGGTCCCAGGTTCGAAACAGGAAACTGCAGAACACGTAGCAGGGATGTTTCAGCGGATTTTTTTAAGTAACTTCATACAGCGCACTTAGTTCTGTGCCCACGTACTGGAGTCGTGCGCAGATGGCCATGGGATCGACTCCTGGACAAGAAGAAATATTTTACTCCAATGAAGTCTCCACGGCGGCAGTATGACCTCCGAAACGTCGGTTAACATCGACCAGACTACACAGCGCAACAACCCAGAAGACAGAAATCTTCATACTCATCGCCCTGATGATGGAGGCAGTATGACCACTGAAACGTTGGTTAACATCGACCAGACTACACAGCGCAACAACCCAGAAGACAGAAATCTTCATACTCATCGCCCTGATGATGGAGGCAGTATGACCTCCGAAACGTTGGTTAACATCGACCAGACAACACAGCGCAACAACCCAGAAGACAGAAATCTTCATACTCATCGCCCTGATGATGGAGGCAGTATGACCACTGAAACGTCGGTTAACATCGACCAGACTACACAGCGCAACAACCCAGAAGACGGAAATCTTCATACTCATCGCCCTGATGATGGAGGCAGTATGACCACTGAAACGTTGGTTAACATCGACCAGACTACACAGCGCAACAACCCAGAAGACAGATATCTTCATACTCTGATGACGGAGGCAGTATGACCTCTGAAACGTTGGTTAACATCGACCAGACTACACAGCGCAATAACCCAGAAGACAGAAATCTTCATACTCTGATGATGGAGGCAGTATGACCTCTGAAACGTTGGTAAACATCGACCAGACTGCACAGCGCAACAACCCAGAAGACAGAAATCTTCAGTTTTTTAAACCTCTGTTATTACGCGTAATTTAAGAACCTCGTATTAACTGTTATAAGCGCCGATCATCCTCACTACTAGTGCATCGTCCATGTTAGCATCACCGAACGCAGAAAATTAAAAGCACGATTTAGGGTTAGTTTCCAATCGCGTAACGTCATACCACATTTCATCAGAAGTCATACAAATGTTTTCGAGTCGAAACAAACATGTGGACAGAGGAAAGAACTCACAGTAACACGAAATGAAGACTTGCTACAGCGAGTTCCCATTAGTTTAAAAAGCTCCATAATGGAATAATAGCCAATGACCTTGAATGAAACACTCTCCGACGTGAACCTGGCAAATCGGTGACCAAAAAATCGGTAAACCCTTTCAGGACACATGTTGTATTCGCCAAAAAATAAACTCTCAAACTATCAAGTCTACACATTCTACAAGCCTATCCAGTGACTGTGGCCCATTGTGAGTTTACACAAAGTTATTCATTACCAACTTTTTCCATCGTCCTTATTTAAGAAGAAGAAATCGCGACGTTTCGGAAACTGGCTCTGGTTGCGTCTTTAGACGAGAGGTACCTACTCAGTTGGGTCCTTTAGATAGTGCCAGTCTCCGTGAGTGGAAAATGAACAATCCCGAGAGTAATCCACCATCGTCAGAACCTTTTAGAGTTAAATTCCATTGGGAGTGTTCACCTTTCTGGAATTCTCCCAGCATTTCCAAACCATTTTTAGACACCAAGCTGGGTTACTCGAGCGGGGCGTCGGACCGTCGGAAGGCCTCTTACTACACAGGAAAACACGACACAAAACAGAGAAATGCCTCGGATGGAATTCGAACCCAGGATCGCAGTCTTCGAGCGGCTTCGCTACAAATAGCATTCAAATATAAAAACTTCCCACTGTTAGTATGCATAAGAATAATAAATGAGACGGGTCTGGTTCAATTTCAGGTCCCTACTGACATTCACTCGATAGCCTACACGGCAATACTCTGCTAACCGGAAGTCAGAACAATGCCAGGATCGCCGATGAAAGCGATCGCGCGCCACCTGAATCCAGCTTCAATCCCCATATCAATTTTTAATGCGTTAATAGTTCACATCTTTTTCCTGGATTTTTCCAGCAAAATTTCATAAGATTCTTTTCCTTTTCAAGGTCACGTGTGCAGCACACCGAAGTTCGCTGTATAAGAATATTCTCCTCCATTTGCAAACAGCCTCATCTCTGCAGAGCCTTTATTCAAACTTTTTGATACGTCGATTTTCAACGACCACTACATACGCCTGAAGAACTGACGAGCCGTGACCAGCCTTACTGAGCAGCCAGAGAAGTTGCCGCATGCGCAAGGCGTTGCTGGACTACACTTGCGTACATGACCGGAAACAAAATAAAAATCGGAGGGTCACAGTCGAAACAGGCTGCCATTTTATTTACAATCACAGCCAGCAAAACCCATCATCAACCAAGATTCGACGTTCCTGTGCGTAATGGTTTAACAAACTGATCGGAATCGCAAAATCCAGAATAAAGGTAACTTGTCTATAAATACCCAGCAGACCTATCTTTCTGCAGGGACTAGAAACGTTTACATGCAGCTTACTGAGTTCTAAAGACAGAGCCTATATATGGTGTCCGATAACAAGCTCCCGAGGAACAGGCATGGACACAGGGGAGTAGAAGTGACAAGACGGATAGAGAAGAATTGAGGTTTCCACAGCGGTGAGCCTGAAGATTTCTGTCTTCTGGGTTGTTGCGCTGTGTAGTCTGGTAGACGTTTGCCGACGTTTCGGAAGTCATACTGCCTCCGTAATCAGGGGGATTCATCGGAGACAGTACGACCTCTGAAACGTTGGTTAACATCGACCAGACTACACAGCGCAACAACCCAGAAGTCAGAAATCTTCATACTCATCGCCCTGATGATGGAGGCAGTATGACCTCTGAAACGTTGGTAAACATCGACCAGACTACACAGCGCAACAACCCAGAAGACAGAAATCTTCATACTCACCGCTGTGAGAACCTCAAGTCTTACATAAACAAGTAAAGCAATCCCGCTACACGCCATGTAGGCGCTTGGGTGAGAGGAGGTGTAGCTCCTCTCTTCCTTGACCTCGGCACTAGATGGGGTGAGTGGTCAGCATCACGCCCCGGCCGGCTTTACCCCCCAGGAAAGGACCCCGGTACCCATTGGATAGGAGGCTGGGTGGGCCCCAGAGCCGGTCTGGACGCAGAGGCTAGAGGAAAAATCCTCTGCCCCCGTCGGGGATCGAACCCCGGTCGTCCAGCCCGTGGACAGTCACTATAATGACTGAACTACCTCGACCGTTATAGTACACAAGTTTACTTTTCACAGCTTCAGTAATGTATAAAATTACACGAAAGTTCTGTTTTGAAATGTGGCTCACTCAGATTTAGAGAGTTTGAACAGTCGACATGAAAATGTTTCATTTCACTTGAGCACAATCGAAGTCCTGCTACACGAAATATCTGTCTCCGTCACGCGCCATAATTCTTATAAAAGGAAAGGACGGACACTGGCCTGCGTTTTCACGCATTCATAAAACAAGGTTTGCGGTGGAGGAGTGAAGCACGAAGTCCAATGGAGTGGAAAGACTTTTGTATCTTCTTCGCCTTTCTGTCCACTACACTGGATAAACAGACACCAACATCACAGTGCACCAAGGAACTACTTTCTTGACATTTCGTCAGATATTCACATCAGAAGCCACGGTGGTCTAGCGGTTAGAACGCTGGCCTTGTAATCCTGGGGTCTCGGATTCGATTCCCGGCGGTGCCCGAATTTATAACTTGTGTTGGGCAAGGCCGTTGTCTAGGCAACACGGACACTCCGTGGCATCCCAACAATTACTCCATTCACACACAGAAGAAGGCAATGGCAAACCACTTCTGGATCATCTGCCAAGAACGTATATGAACAGGTCCCAGTCCAAGAAAAGGATGGAAGGATCCTGTTCATATGGACCTGTCGTCAGACAGAACACTAAATAATAATAAGATGAGGTGGTCTAGCGGTTAGAACGCTGGCCTTGTAATCCTGGGGTCTCGGGTTCGATTCCCGGCGGTGCCCGAATTTATAACTTGTGTTGGGCAAGGCCGTGGTCTAGGCAACACGGAGTTTTCCTCCGTGGCATCCCAACAATTACTCCATTCACACACAGAAGAAGGCAATGGCAAACCACTTCTGGATCATCTGCCAAGAACGTATATGAACAGGTCCCAGTCCGAGAAGAGAAAAGGATGGAAGGATCCTGTTCATATGGACCTGTCGTCAGACAGAACACTAAATAATAATAAGATGAGGTGGTCTAGCGGTTAGAACGCTGGCCTTGTAATCCTGGGGTCTCGGGTTCGATTCCCGGCGGTGCCCGAATTTATAACTTGTGTTGGGCAAGGCCGTGGTCTAGGCAACACGGAGTTTTCCTCCGTGGCATCCCAACAATTACTCCATTCACACACAGAAGAAGGCAATGGCAAACCACTTCTGGATCATCTGCCAAGAACGTATATGAACAGGTCCCAGTCCGAGAAAAGGATGGAAGGATCCTGTTCATATAAACCTGTCGTCAGACAGAACACTAAATAATAATAATAATAATTCACACCAGAAAAGTTTCATTTAAAAATTCAAAATCTCAATGAGGCTTATATTTTACCGACTGCCGATATTTCATTGAGAAACTACACGACAGTAAGTTCTACTTGAATGCAGTGTAAATGAGGGGTTGTACTCAGTCTGTCTGACTGAGAGAAAATTAAATTCATCCGCGACAGCTCTCAGTGTAGGCCCCACGAGTCGTAAACTGAATCAAAATCAGACACGAGAGACACGACCGACCTCTCGCGACGCCGTCTGTCACTTCCGAACTCGGAACAAAAGAACGCGCAAGTAATCATTATAATTACACCCAAATGGGCCCATGAATGATGACAATTCGCAAACACCGGTCACGTGACTGTGGACTGCATATGTACGTGATGTGTCTGGGAGATCGTAAATCGGGCGACACCTAGCACCGCCCATGGGCGGGCAGGGACAAACGCGGATGTGACACGACACTCACACGTAACGGTGGAGTGAGTAAGCAGTCATTCTACGTTCCGGAGGTCAAACACACCGAGACTGCAACACAAAACGCAAACACTGATTCTGAACACGTAAATACTAGGCTAAATAATCTCAACCAAAATTTGGCTTCAGTACGACTCTGCGGAGAACTGAGGAAAAAACACGTGGACAACAGGACATCGGGGACTCGAACTCGGGACCAGGAACTTCACACAACATTATCGCCAACATTTCGTCCCACACACACTTTTCACCGGTTCCAAAAACACAGTTAAAAGACTGACTGGACATCTGCGTTCGACGAGAATACGCGGCCTAAAAACACTAGACGGTTTACCTGGCAATACGTATCCAGACCGAAGGCCTAAAAGAATTTAACACATAGTTGGGCATTTGCTGAAGAATGTTCTGAACCTACGTAATCTATTTTAAATTTTTTATTCCTATAATCGTATTTTAAAATTTCTGTATTTCATCACGTTATATTTATCCATATTTTGTAGTTCTATAATATGAAGGAAACACATTAACCAAGACGAATTAATTTATTTAGTGTTCTGTCTGACGACAGGTCCATATGAACAGGATCCTTCCATCCTTTTCTCGGACTGGGACCTGTTCATATACGTTCTTGGCAGATGATCCAGAAGTGGTTTGCCATTGCCTTCTTCTGTGTGTGAATGGAGTAATTGTTGGGATGCCACGGAGGAAAACTCCGTGTTGCCTAGACCACGGCCTTGCCCAACACAAGTTATAAATTCGGGCACCGCCCGGAATCGAACCCGAGACCCGCAGGATTACAAGGCCAGCGTTCTAACCGCTAGACCAGAGAAAAAATATTCATGCACGGTTTGGTTTAAATATACACTGGTATGGTATGGCGTTCCTACAAAGTTTCGTGAAATTCGGTAACGTGGTTCAACGAACACGTGGAAAAACACAAAGGAAGAGGGAAAATACGATATTCTTAAAACTAAATGACAGCACACGATATTTCTGACCGTTTGTTACCAGCGTCAGCTTACGAATACCGAAGACAGCTTCCCTGCGCTAGAGCATTCATGCCAATTACGACAAGCAAACAATACGAGGGGGCTTTGTTTCCGAAGCAGGAGTCCAAATGCCCACACTCACTGACTGCCTCAGTGGACAATCTGGACGCTCGGCGGCGCCTCGAAAAAACAGGCCGAACCCGCGAGGGAGCGAATGGCAAAAACCAATTTGTATTCGCCTGGTGTCGTGTCGTATAACAGTTCCTGTCTACCAGTCAACGCCATCCGCGGTTCTCCAGCACGACAAGAATACTGACACAAACTAGCGGGATGATTAGGGGGTCAGACTCTGTTTGACGAGGTTTCTGAATGTGAAAGCACTCATTCTTTCAATGTCTGACCTCGGCGTAGAGCCAAGCGGTCTGTTTCAAAGATTCTCTCGATATTGTTATACGTAACCACACGAAATCATTCACTGGAGGCATGTTAAATGCGCATTTCGTGATTCATCAATCACAGGGTTATCGAAAGGACAGACGACGACAGTTTACATCGTGTTTTTTTTTTTTTTTTTTTTTTTTTTTTGTAAATGCAGTAAAGTTCATTCAAGTGTTGGATACACGCTACAAATAGCTCTTTTGTCGGCTAACATGCAGAGAGTAAACAGAATCCTATGCGGCACACCATTTCACTCGACTGGGCGTGCGGACCGTCATTTCTTAGACTGACACTCGGCCAACAAGTGACGTACAATGAACAAAAGACAGGGGCCTAAACGCATTTAATCGCACGTAACACTGGGGAACTGCACTAATGAAAACGTAACTAGGTGGGACAGAAATACAACCAGGGCTGCAACAGACAACCGAAGAGCACACTCACTAAGATCAGGGCACTCATCACACGCAGAGGTCTACATTAAAATGGAACGCAGGCCTCTCAATGCTATGTCGGCTGCATTGGAGTGAATAACCCAACACGGAGACTCGTACCTTGCACCACCCACACGTGAAGGCAGTTGGTTCACCACAATGCTGAGCAGGTCCGCTGGTGGAGGCCCCCGTTTTCATTTCAGCTGAACACACAAATGCACTGCCAACGTTACCGAGCGTCAGTGTGTAGTGATTACTATCGCCCAGAGGTCAGCGATCACAACCGCATTTGACAGCAGTTTTTACTCATAACCTCCAGGCAAATGACATACGAGGTGCGATCAGAAAGTTTCCAGACTGCGCCTATAAAAACCCGTACACTTATCTCAGGTATTAAATTCATCCATCACCCTCGAAGTAGTTCCCCTGGGAGTGAACACTACGATCCCAGCGCCGCTGCCAAGCCTGGAAGCATCCCTGGAAATCTTTCTTTGTCAGCCTGTCAAGCACCACCTGCGATTCTGCCTGAATCTCTTCTATCGTCTCAAATCTCCTTCCCTTTAGCTGAATTTTCATCTTTGGGAAGAGGAAGAAGTCACACGGCGAATAAGGAGGGTGCGGGTTGACGGCCATGGTGTTTGAGGCCAAAAACTGCCGAACTTTGAGGGCGGTGTGCGCTGGCGCGTTGTCATGATGCGTCGCATGTGGAGTTCTTCCTTTAGAATCAGCTGACAGGTCCCATAGCCTATCCCAACAATGTCGCACAAGTCGTTGATGGTACGACGTCGATCTTCGTGAATGGCCTGCTCGAAGATGGTCGTCCAGAACGCTCGTCATCATCGACAGAGGTTCGGCCATTTTTAAAACGTGAATGCCACACAAAAGTTTGTGCACGACCCATTGCGGACTCCCCAAATGCTTGCTTTAGCATTTCATAGGTTTCCGTAGCCGTTTTGGCGAGTCTTCGGCAAAATTTGATGCACACGCCATTCCGAAATCGCAGGAGGGTCGGTGTAATGCACTACCAAAACGCCCGTAACTAAGAAACAAATGCTAATTCGATGATGCCGGCTGGCACACTGATTCACTATGAATGTAGGCCGCACCCCCTAGCGGCAGAAGCTCGTACTACATCCGGTTCGCCCTCTATTGACACAGTCTTGAAACTTTCCGATCGCACCTCGTAGTATGCACTTCAGACCACTTCTGCAAAAAAATTATGGCTTGCAATGTGCCTATGTTGGTATGTGTTTGGGGGAAACCCCCAAACGGGGAATATATTCATCTAAAGAAATTACAGAGTTTTACAGAAGGGACATGAAGCGTAAGGATAGCTTCTGAGACCAAAGTACAAATGTGAGGATCGTAAGACATCATCATCATTTCCTAAAGGCCACATCCTTCGGTCCTCTGCGATCCTCTTTATGAAGCGGATTCCATCTCAGTGATCGTAAGACATTAAAGAGCTTAAATGGAGAAAAAAATGACGTGTTGGATTCAGCTACCTCAAGATAAGGTCCAATGGTGGGCCCTTATGAACACAGTACAGACGATGAGAGGCAACGGCGAAACTAGGAGCAGGAGAAAAGTAGAAACAGAGAGGTAGACACCGAGCTTCTACGAGACATTCTGTCGGATCAGAATAACAGAAGCCTGTGGCCTCAGAGACGCGAGTCCACACAGAGCATACCCAAAGCCTGCACTGTACACCGAGTGCCTGCCACTTCCTCGCAGAACAGACGGACAATCGACACTGGCTGCAAGAAGGCAGGCTTCTGGGATGACGCACCGTGTCGCACGACGTTTCAGCAACTATTTCTTGTCACTCATTCAGGCGACTTACATGTCTTAATTATTATTTTTTAATATTAATGACGAAGTTGTTCAGCAACCGATTAGCTGTAGCTTCAGTATCAATAAACATGCATGCTCCTGTAGTGAAAAATACTGTCGAAAGCTGGAAACATGGGCTGAGTCTGTAGGTTAGTGTTTACGGAACGGCTTTCACACACAATAAATTATACATCTGAGGTCCCCGGTGGTCTAATGATATGGGAGTGACTTGCAGGCTTGAGGTCTCTACTTCAGAACAGCTGTTTCAGTACTACATTTATTTTTCTGGTCAGAAACTACGAACGTGGCTAACATCACTCACATCCTACTACTGGGAACAATTTCGCTGAGCTGGAGCTCCCATCAAACATGCGTATCTCCCAGAGACACGGGCACACTCAGAGACGCAAGCTACGTCACATTCTGACGGTAGAAACTCACCTATTAATATGAGTATGAAGGCAGGGTCGAGGGCTATGTTGGTCAGACGAGTCAGGTTCCTGAACGTGTCCTTCTCCGTCCACGCCCAGACCCCGATGGCCAAGACACCCAGCCCCAGGACCTGAAACAGAATGTCCAGTTCATACACCCTGAGGGCAGCAAGACTGTAAAAGAATGTCTCTCGGTAAGACGACTTGAGCCGAAATCTGCTAAGACGCAGCGAAGTCTAGGCTGTTTGACAAGACTCCACACTGATGCATCACACAGGCCGACGTTCATCTCCATATGCTCAATGGGAAGAATTTCTTTACTGGAAACTACACCAACAGCATTTTGCATCCTTTATATTTACAATATTTGTACTCACCTCCTTTCACCTCATCTTCTGCTCAGTTTGCAACATGGAAACATCCCCTCCTCCCCCAGAGTGTGTACGTGTGTGGACATTTCCCTTCTCCAATTTGTGGGGCTTGACGTGTCGTCCCCTTCATCAAAGTAGATGCAACACTCTCCGATAAAGAACACGGCCATGTGATTTTCAGGATTTAGCGACCACGGACATTCGAACAAGGAACACTTTGCACTGCTCTCCTGCCCTCCCCTAAATTAACGTCACCTGTCATTCGCTACGCCCCTGCGCCAAATAAAGTAAAGTACTCGGACTTTTATCAAATCGACGCCCTCGTACCAAAGTAATCGAATTTGGAAGTCTAAACAGTGAACATACGTCTCAGCGCATTAAAATGGTTCATAAGGTAAGACAATCCCACCCTCGCGTCAACCTATGAGCATGAGAAAACATTACACACCGGCCCTTAGAACGCGAAGTCGCTCGGACATAAAATGTAAACACATTTCTACATGTTTATGTGTGACTGTTCGAATCATTTCCAAGAATCGCTTTTACAGAAATTCAAATACGAGGCGCTTCCTCAAAGTAAGTTTCCCACTCGTCCCACAGCTAGCAAACCTTATATTGCGCGAAGCGACTGTGCGTACGTGATAGAGCAATGACGTAGCATGGCGCATGCACTAACGGCACCTCCCGCGTTCTCACAGTAGCATCGTTGCAGCTGTTGAAGATGGAGGTTCTTATTCCAGCTCCCGCCGACTGTGAAGTGCGGTCAGTGATAACGCTAGGCCGCACACGGCTCGACGGACAGCAAGTCTCCTGCAGGAGTTCAGCTGGGAGGTGTTTAATCATTCACCCTACAGCCCGGACCTCGCTCCCAGTGATTTCCATCTTTTCCTACACCTCAAGAAATTCCTGTCCGGTCAGCGTCAGCGTTTTGAGAATGACAGAGAGGCGGAGATGGTTGTCACACAGTGGTTCCAATCCCAGGCGGCAGACTTCTACGACACAGGTATTCAAAAGTTGGTCCCACGGTATGACAAATGTCTCAATTCCGGTGGCGAATATGTTGAAAAATAGCTGGACACTTGCTGTATCTGTTGCAATAAATATTTCCATGAAATTGTGTTTTGTTTCTGTAAACGGCCCCAGGGAAACTTACTTTGAGGACGCGCCTCGTAGCAAATGAATTGGTTTAATAATCACCCTCAACAAGCATTTCATTAATGTATCCTGCAATGTTCAATTCAAGAGGAATACAGGTAGGACTCGGTTTACGCCGCTTCAATTTACGACCGCTTCACTTTTGCGCCTCTCAAAGATCACGATTGGAGGGGGGTGATGAGTCATGACTCTGCCCGAATTCCTAGACACAGATGGTCCCGACATTGTAACAAATCTATAATACTAAATGATAAACTACGGCCTAAAATTTAAATAATTAAACAAAAAACGGAATATAAAATGCGACGAGAAAAAGCAAATTACATTAACCACGGACTTAGAACTGCAAGTGAACTTACAAAAATGCACTGATGTGCAGAGAACAGGACTGAACTGTCCAAAGATGACACAGATGAAAGTGAAACTGACAATGAAATCAACGCAAGAGGCTATTCCTCTTATTAATAAGGGATTTGAGACCTTCTGTAGCAACGACCCCATCTGGGAGCGGAGCTCAACCATTAACAGAGGAATTGATACAATTCTACAGCCATATTATAACTTATTATCAGAAAAGAGGAAAACCAAACAGACATCTATTTCGTCGTTTTTAAATCAGTAAATTTTCATTTCTTTTTCTCAAACATTATACAATTTTCAATACATAAATTTCATAAAATAAAACATGTTTCAAGTATTTTGTGTTGATTACTGAAAATCTTGGAACGGATTTACGTACGTTTCCATTATATTTTTGCATAAATTTAAGCCGGAAATCTTAAGAACCTAACCCCGGCGTAAACCGAGTCCTACCAGTATTTCAAAATTTCTTTTTTTTTATATCTTAATTGCGTCATGTTTGTGTTTTATTGATACAATATTTTTATTTTCCGTCTATACACAAACTTAAAATAATGTTGTTTAAAATTATTTAAATTATAACATTCTCAGTAGACACTGCATCTTGTTACATTTTTTGTATCGACGACATGTTTCAATGTGTATCACATCATCATCAGGTCTATAAATTTTAATATATTTTAAAAACTGTTGTACATATTTTGCGTTGCGTTTATTGATTATTTTAATTTGTCGTCGATACAAAAAATGTAACAAGATGCAGTGTCTACTGAGAATGTTATAATTTTAAATAATTTTAAACAACATTATTTTAAGTTTGTGTATAGACGGAAAATAAAAATATTGTATCAATTTTCAATACATAAATTTCATAAAATAAAACATGTTTCAAGTATTTTGTGTTGATTACTGAAAATCTTAGAACGGAACCTAATGTATTTACGTACGTTTCAATTATATTTTTGCTTAAATTTACGCCGGAAATCTCAGGAACCTAACGCCGGCGTAAACCGGGTCCTACCTGTATTTCAAAATTTCTGTACGACTCTCAGTAGTTTCTTTAATGGCGTCACTCAAAACTACACCACAGACGGAAACCGAGCAAATTCAGTAAATACAAATTTGACATCTGAAACATGTACGACGAACACGTATATAACCAGTTAACCCTCTATACGTTCATACCATGGGTTAACGCCGGGCATTCTCAGTCATAAAACCTACCCATGAAAAACGTCCTGGTAGCACAGGAAATTGGCAACGATACAAACATGGGGGCTGCTGCCTGCCCGCTTTCGACACCCCCCCTCCCCCAAGTACCCAGAGGCGCAATTTTCTTCCCGTTTAATCTCCCCTTCCATTTTAATTGCAGAGGTGACAAGTAAATGAGAGACGATGAACAAGCCAACCAGTTTCAGCTGCAGCCAGTTAGTGAGGCCTGGGTGAGGGGGAGTGACCTCATCGAGTTCCTGTTGCCATGACAACGCCCCTTTTCACAGCCTCAAACTCTGTGCCAACGAAGAGAAACTTTTTAGCTTACTTTGACTTTTTATTAGGAAAACCAGGTGCTTCGCAGATCCCCAAGCAGTTTTAATACGCACCCTTCCTCCCCCCGTCAGCCTACCCGCGTGTTACCTCATACTGACTCCCGTCGGTTCGTACCCTCTCGCCTAAATTCTCGTCCCAGGGCAAATTCCCACAATTTTAAATCTCAACCGGGTTAAACCGCATGTTCTTTACGTGAACCCATCCGACACCCATTTATTTTATTTCGGGTTATACGAGGTGCGATCGGAAAGTTTAAGGACTGCGCGTATAAAAACCCGTACACTTATCTCAGGTATTAAATTCATCCATCACCCTCGAAGTAGTTCCCCTGGGAGTGAACACAACGATCCCAGCGCCGCTGCCAAGCCTGGAAGCATCCCTGGAAATCTTTCTTTGTTAGCCTGTCAAGCACCATCTGCGATTCTGCCTGAATCTCTTCTATCGTCTCAAATCTCCTTCCCTTTACCTGAATTTTCATCTTTGGGAAGAGGAAGAAGTCACACGGAGCTTAGAAAGGAAGTTGGGGTCGGTTCTTGCAAGATCTTTGAGCTCCTGACAAACGAGAAGTCGATTCTGCTTCTGGTCCTCAGACAGGATGCGTCGCATGTGGAGTTCTTCCTTTAGAATCAGCTGACAGGTCCCATAGCCTATCCCAACAATGTCGCACAAGTCGTTGATGGTACGACGTCGATCTTCGTAACATTTTCGGGCGTTGTGCTCGAAGATGGTCGTCCAGAACGCTCGTCATCATCGACAGAGGTTCGGCCATTTTTAAAACGTGAATGCCACACAAAAGTTTGTGCACGACCCATTGCGGACTCCCCAAATGCTTGCTTTAGCATTTCATAGGTTTCCGTAGCCGTTTTGGCAAGTCTTTGGCAAGAGATTCAGGCAGAATCGCAGATGGTGCTTGACAGGCTGACAAAGAAAGATTTCCAGGGATGCTTCCAAGCTTGGCAGCGGCGCTGGGATCGTTGTGTTCACTCCCAGGGGAACTACTTCGAGGGTGATGGATGAATTTAATACCTGAGATAAGTGTACGGGTTTTTATACGCGCAGTCTTGAAACTTTCCGATCGCACCTCGTAAACCAATCAGGATTAAGCAGGAGTAGGAACAGCAGCAATGTTAGTAGTGAAAAAATGTTACGTGTATTTGAAAGGCAATGGAACGAAACGTGGAAGGCCAGACAAAGTTAAAATGTCCGCACTGGCGTGCAAATGTTTAATCCGGATGCTGTAGCACATTTCCAACAGAGCGTGGACGACGTCGTCTCTGCGCTTAATCAGTTAATCAGAGTTCATAACAGGTTTACAGATGTTCCACTGCAGTGGAACGTGACCGACCACCGGAGGCTGACAAACCCCCAGCTCCCCCACTCCGCCCGCAGGAAAAATATTATACGATCCCAATGAAAAAGCATTTTTCCACCCGCACACGAGTCTTTAATCGGACAGCGCGGTAACCGCTTTAATCAAATCAATGTGCATATTTGCGCACTGGAAATGGACGACGCACAACGGTTATCGTTTAGATACCACGGGTCAATAATTTCAATTATGTCCCCATGTGTTACAATACACAAGAGAAGCCTAATTCCCGAACCATGTACTGTGAAGAGCACTTACCAGATACAATTGCACTTTCAAGTAGCAAGAGCATAGCAGAGCAGAGCAGAGCAGAGCACAACATGGTAAAGGCAGAACATATCTGCAGCCCAGAAATGTGCATTGACACGACAGCTACAAAAGTGGTTAGTTAACACACCTCACATCATTCTGCCAGTACACAAACGCTGTGGTACGCTTCTGGAGAACCTCTTATAAGCGAGCTCTTATTGCTGGGTACAGGACGCAAGGCCTCTTCTTATTCTTCTTTTTCCGTTCGTTCTGTCTGACGACAGGTCCATATGAACAGGATCCTTCCATCCTTTTCTCGGACTGGGACCTGTTCATATACGTTCTTGGCAGATGATCCAGAAGTGGTTTGCCATTGCCTTCTTCTGTGTGTGAATGGAGTAATTGTTGGGATGCCACGGAGGAAAACTCCGTGTTGCCTAGACCACGGCCTTGCCCAACACAAGTTATAAATTCGGGCACCGCCGGGAATCGAACCCGAGACCCCAGGATTACAAGGCCAGCGTTCAAACCGCTAGACCACCGTGGCTATGCAAGGCCTCTACACACACAGAAAGTATCAAGCACACACCCATGCCTCTAACGGGATTCGAACCTTGGAGCGGTCGAGACCTACGTCTTACAGCGCACGAACACCGCATGCCTTCCAAAACGTCCACCTCGCTCTGGCAGGCACAAGGTTACCAGGCCGGTTAGAGTTGGCGTCGTTAATTCTCAAGAGTGATTTTGGTTGGTAGCTCGGGCGAGACAAGTCTTTTGATAAATTTACGGTCTGTCTCTCCAATTTAGATTAATTATTTACACGGCGAAATCATTTAGTTAAGAGAAAGAATGTTCACTGGTGTCGGCGTCGAAGTGACTCGTCACTCGGGTGAAGTTGCTTCCAACTCGCTGGCTGGTCATGACGACATGACCTGATTCCTAGTAACCGACTTTCGACATCTGCAAGCAGCAAAACTCAGCGGTCATAAACGACCTTCGTCAACGAATTCCCCACTATGAGAGTCCCTCATCAAGGCAGACGCCTCTCAACCAGAAACATGCCCCGGTTCCACATACTCAGTCGTGATTACAAAAGTTGCTGGGCTATATAAAACCTATTTGAAGCCCCTTCCTTAGCAAACAAACTGCAGTAAGCCCCAAAATCCAGTTTTCGTCAATCTACGGTGCTCCGTCCAGAATCTAACTCAGGACTGACGGGCAGCTAAAGTTGAGGAAAAGAAACTTACGGACTACTGCCTTAAGTCAGGTGCTACTCAGACAGTTGCCAGGTAATTAAGTGACAAGACACAGACACAAACGGCCGAGAATACGAGGTGCGATCGGAAAGTTTCCAGACTGCGCCTATAAAAATCCGTACACTTATCTCAGGTATTAAATTCATCCATCACCCTCGAAGTAGTTCCCCTGGGAGTGAACACAACGATCCCAGCGCCGCTGCCAAGCCTGGAAGCATCCCTGGAAATCTTTCTTTGTCAGCCTGTCAAGCACCATCTGCGATTCTGCCTGAATCTCTTCTATCGTCTCAAATCTCCTTCCCTTTAGCTGAATTTTCATCTTTGGGAAGAGGAAGAAGTCACACGGAGCTTAGAAAGGAAGTTGGGGTCGGTTCTTGCAAGATCTTTGAGCTCCTGACAAACGAGAAGTCGATTCTGCTTCTGGTCCTCAGACAGGATGCGTCGCATGTGGAGTTCTTCCTTTAGAATCAGCTGACAGGTCCCATAGCCTATCCCAACAATGTCGCACAAGTCGTTGATGGTACGACGTCGATCTTCGTAACATTTTCGGGCGTTGTGCTCGAAGATGGTCGTCCAGAACGCTCGTCATCATCGACAGAGGTTCGGACATTTTTAAAACGTGAATGCCACACAAAAGTTTGCGGACTCCCCAAATGCTTGCTTTAGCATTTCATAGGTTTCCGTAGCCGTTTTGGCGAGTCTTTGGCAAAATTTGATTTGTTTATGAAAATCTACCATTCCGAAATCGCAGGAGGGTCGGTGTAATGCACTACCTAAACGCCCGTAACTAAGAAAGAAATGCTAATTCGATGATGCCGGCTGGCACACTGATTCACTATGAATGTAGGCCGCACCCCCCTAGCGGCAGAAGCTCGTACTACATCCGGTTCGCCCTCTATTGACACAGTCTTTAAACTTTCCGATCGCACCTCGTAGGGGCAGGGTTTAACGATCTCATGCAAATAAAGTATAATTTCTTTAACCCTTACGATACCAAGCTTAAATCTTTCCCGAAGGCTTTGTCGGCCGGATTAAATTGATGGCATTTAATTAACCGGAGCACAACTCAGCTCGCAGTAGCAACGTTAGGTTAACATCAGGTCCCCAGCTCATGGAGCGGAAGGATTAATGTTACTTTTCCGTCAACATTTTAACAAAATTATTAACACAACCAAAAGTTACTTTGTATTTGTGTTATTCCCGTCAGGTTTCGGAAACTTACGGTCATCATCAGGGTACTCATCCTGTCTGAGGCGCGTAGAATCACTGAACATGTGTATAATTCTTCATCAAAACTTTTCAGAAACCATCAACACAAATATCAAGATACAGCCGTGTTGACGAGTTCTGCAGAGCGTAAACGACTAATACACGGAAGAGAATAATATATTTTAAGATTATGTATTACGCTTCTTAATCATACGAATTTTGCTATTGAGAAATTAACAAGTTTACTAAAAAATAAAAGTATGTATAATAATTTATAACTTGACATGTGGTATAGTGGGATGAATGTCCTGAAGAAGGACAATAATGAGCGAAACAAGTACGGAGAAATTTTAATAAATTCATTGGATGGTTTTAATAATAAAAAAAAATAATTAGACTGCAGCTATAATCTGTCAGTCACAAGTTTTACTGTCGTGTACAACGGAAATCCATTTCAGACTTAACACGTTTAATAATTTATGAAGAGAATCCGGGCGATTGGATTTTGCTGCCCCAGGACAGGGACCGGTGGAGGGCTTTGGTTGATTCGGTGATAAACCTGAGGGTTCCCTAAGCCATCTAGTTAGTTAGTTAGTTAGTTAGTTTACAAGAGAATCCAGCCCCGTGAAGATCATTATTCAAATTTCTCTGAGAGTAGACTAAATTGCTGCAAGCTACGGAGGATCTCTCTCTCACACACACACAAAGATGAACATTAAATTAGAAATTACGCTGATTTCGTACGAAACATTTCCATTACACAGTATATGCCTCCCTACTGCTGAGAATCTGATGCAACCACTTACGTACTAACATCGTGTTATTTGCGCGTGTAATAACGCTAGTTTTTATACAAAATGCAACACGTTAAATAAACATGCGTTAACATAACCGCAAAGGTTTAACAGCGGGTCAGCTGACTGAAACCCTTCCGGAGTTATAACACGAATCACGAGTTGTGCCTGAAGAACGGCGTTCCGAAATCAAATTCTGCTGTCGACGACAAGGTTACACTAAAGATCGAACGTTCAAACCGCACGGAACATGATTTCGAAACTACCGTACGTCCTAGCGAATTGCCCTCGTGGCATCACCACCCAGCGACAAATACGAGCACAAAATGCTTGTCTCTGCAGTTTTACCTGCCCTCCAAATATTCTCCTCAGCATTTGGTCAGACGTCAAGGTCCACGCCCATCCAGCACTTGTACGAATTGGGTTAAGGAACATTTTACTGCGTTTATGAAGAAACACACGACATTTTACAAAAGGAGATTGCATAAGACGTAAATCAGACATACAATAAGACACGCAAAACAATTCCTCGTGACTGTAGGAACAAGAGAAGAAGAAGAAGAACAACAACAAAGATGAATCTGCATAAATCGATTGCCGTTGCGAAGGCAGGAAGAGAGAACACAAGAAAAGACGGCTATACGAGATTCGACTCGCGTAACAGCATAAATGCAGCTGTAGACTTGAAGGAAGATCTTACAGATGATCTCAGTAGCCTAAACATATTTAGAAAAAAAAAATACATACGAACGATGAGCTCTACTGCGGTTGGGAAAGAAGATGGCTGCAGACACAGTGAAACCGGATGGCCGTTCTTTGCGAGTTCCTCACGTGTGACGTCTCAATGTTATCTTCAAACAGAACACTACTAATCCCTCCACAGATCTCCTCACTTCACCATGCATAAATAACATCCGTAGTCGATAAAGCATCGCTACAAAAGCTGACAAATAACAAACAATCCGAGAACAATACGTCTAAAGACAGTCCCAACCCCCAGGAACGTGCAACACACGATCGCCACATATGTAACTGAGTTCATTACTCTTCGAACGTGAAGCGCCTTCAATTAGAATCAATATAATCAGATTCCACGTATTGCACACTGCAAGCGACCACTGACAGCTAGCGTCCTACCCCCGGGCGCACTGCAACCACCAAGATACCTCCAGTTAACCCAGACGTGTACAAAGATCTTTGCTCCTGAGTTGTCACAAATAGTTCTAGGCATGATGTACAAGGGCTGGACGTGATAAGGCCTTCCGCCACGACTGGAAACCATGTCCACAGTTATTTGTTTATAAGGCGCCCGCTGCGTAGCGCCGTGGCCTATAAGAAGGCGTCTACATGTCCTGGTGTGGACGACGGTGGTTCGGATAGCGCCGCCTCGTTACTACATTGCCCGTCTTTATCAACACATTTACTTCCGGTAACTAACCATTTCCCGAGTCTCTTCACAAATGCCTGTATGATTCGCGGCCCTCTCGAGGTCTGGTTGCTCCCAAACATCGCCTGTCACTCACAGCTTCTGCTTTCCGCGTAAAATGACCGTCATAGAGGCGGCTGGTTCATCTGCAGAACCGAGAGTCGTCAAGACCGACCAGGCTCGCGGCTCCTTCCTTCTTAACCTGGCCCGTCTCAACTCGCTCCTTCTACGTCGTCATCCAGTTCGTGCCATAGTTTCCGGGTACTCTTATTGCCTGGTTCTGCTGAATTCTGCCTCTCCTGGATTTTGCAGAAGCCTTCTGTGATGACGAGTCGCACCAGCTATCCTACACTATCATTTACTGAGATGTCACTGGTTCGCTTCCCGGCTGATACAAACCAACACAGCTTACCATCTCCAACAGCGCGTTTCGTGCGCAGGAATGGCGTAACCTGACAAGGGGCGATGTCTTGAGCTTGCCACAGCCGTGTCCGGAAGCCGGTGAGTGCTATCCCGGGAGGAAGTTGTCAGAAAAGCTGCAGCGATGCACCTGACCACAGTGGGAAGCGCGTGGAATGTGCTGAAGTGTGACTGTAGCTACACCTGTCATCATCATCTTCACCTCTTCTCAGGCTGCATTCCAGACGATTCATCGGACGATGAGTATAAATGTGTACGCGCTCGCGTGTATGAATAAAAATTTGTTTGTAAACGCACTTCTCTCGATGAAAACTGGCGTTATGTACACGTCTGTACGTTAATAATGGAAACTACAAAAATCTAACATGATCATACAGACAAACATATGAACAATTTTACCACCCGAAAGTTCAAACTATAAATACCATCATCGTGCGACGCTCTTAATAAAGACAAACACAGCCTGTCAGAACTCGTTTTGCGACTTCTGTACGGAGGAATAGCAGAGCGGCGACGTCACAGGACCCTCATTCACGAAACTTCTGCGAAGTCCATTATGACAAGCGTTTGTGGTGGCTACACGGAGAATGCCATCGCAACAAATAATAACATGCCAGGCACGCTTGGGGACAAGTTAACGATGGCAGCGAGGCGGAAGGAGGAGACGGATGAGGCTCTCGATCGGCGACCTGAGGGAGCCAGCCAGCTGAGTTTAAGGTCGCGCCTCACTTCACAATTGGGTCACAACTCAGTCGCTCCCTCCCAGGCAATGCGCTCAGATTTTCACTTTGATCAAGTCATCTCTGACTTCACCGTGAGCAGGGCTAGAGGCTTACAACTCACAGGACCCAGAAGGACCCTGTGCCGAGAACCTGGCGGAAGGGGAAAGGGGTGTCTTCCTAGATGTTGCTACATGCTGACAGACGTTTCAGAGGTGCTTACTGCTTCCATCATCAGGGATGGTAATATCAGGTGGAGTCTGCGTCTGGCTGTGTTGGTGCGTTTGACAGGAAGTACCTCAAATGCGTTTAAGATTTTGGGTAGACTTGCACACAACGACGCAGGCAAGAGATCTGAACCGCGCTGTCAGTTACCCTGACTAGGGTTTCCCGTGTTCATCCTCAGTTGCTCCTAGCCATTGCAGATTCATCGTTCGCAATGACTTTCCCGTCTAATTCAGCGACGTATATCACGTCTGCAGTTGAAAAATCGCTGTAAAACAGCGCACGAATCAATTACAAACAAAAAGTGGAAATCATCTATACCATAAACGGGATTCAAACCCGCGAACAGTGGCGAATAGCGTGTGGCCACGGGTTCGCCAAGTAACAGCATTGAGAAGCGATGGTACAAGAGCCACTGTGTGAGGACCATGGGAGAGAACCCCTCCAACAGATTCACCAGGGCTCGGGACTATTCCTTCACCCTCCGGTAGGGAATACTGGAATGTCAACTGGAAGACGGAATGCAATTCGCAGGCTTTTTAATCAAATATGACGTCATACACAGAATTCTTTCCAGGCAGACAGCGTCGAGCGTATAAATTGTTTTGGCAAGGAGAATTCTCACACGCGAGGAGAAATACGAACAATTTTTAAACTGAGAAGTGTGTGTAACAGATCAGTACGTTACACGCATTGCGTAAGGTAAAATAAAAGTTGTCAGTGGAACCACGGTTCCGGAGAATTTGACGTAAATACGTCATACCTGCTTTACAATTGAGTAAAGTTTGATTAAGATTTTGCTTATTTAACTTGAATTAGTTACGCTTAAGATGGGTCTGTGGTAGCAGACGTACGACCGGAGGCCAACTACTGCGTTTACAGGCTCTCCGACTGGACCCTACCTTGACCTGATGCTTCGGCTATCTGTTATAATTTATCTAACAATTTCCGCTACCGGGGCGAGAAATTACCAGTCTCTTCCGTCCGTCAAGACACAGTTAAGTGGAGCGTTGCCTCCATTCCACTATCCAACTTCACCACGACGAACTTACGCAGTCAACCAGTTACTTTTGTACACAGTATGCAGTAACAAATGAACGCATGACTAACACGATTAACGATCATTAAACACAATTATTTCAACTGAATAAGACGATGTGTGAAAAATAAACAGTAATCTTACGCGAAGCCTGCAATATGAAATACATGGCACGGTCTCAAGTCCTTGTTACGCTAATTCCACAGAACCAAGATTTACTTACAAACTTACTGCAGCTCACCACTCGACCCTGACCTGGTCCTAGATCTCCCTAGAATCATTTTATCTCTACGATGGTTTTGCCAAATTTGTGTCAGTTTCTAAACGTATGCTAAAATCTTTTCCGCCTCACACTTCTTCATTTAATCACTCCAGCAACACAAGATACGTAAAAATACAAAGAATAATATGTGACGTTCTCCATCTTACCGTAGCCCACACTCCAGCCAGCTGGCACTCGTAAAAAAAAACGCCTTTTCGAAGCATCACACACAACACAATTCGCTGAATTACTTTCACTGTCGGCATTACATCGCTTGTTTATAAAATGTTGTAACAGTCAGCAGGGATTACGACGTCATCAGGCGAACCTAACGAATCCTTATCTCTCGTACGCGCAGCTGGAAACACATCGTGGACAGATGAGTTGGACGCAGGTCGTTGGCGAAGTCCTTGCCATCTGCCTCTCGAACCGACAGCTTCGTTTTGCCGGAGGGTAACCGGAGCTTGTGCACTGCAACTCAGCCCCGGACAACGCTTTGTGACACAGTCACTGCCGTACCATCCGCGGACACGAGCCGATACTTATAAAACAACACAAATAACAACATTCAGGGCACGAGGTCTCCACCGACACCCTGAACGCGTTCCTCACAAGAGACGACTGCCGATCAATTCTACAGAAGCAAGAACCTAACGCTCATTTCTTTTGCGCTCAGTTTCCGGTTGCCGATCAAACAGTCGCAAGACTTCGAAGTTTTCACAGTGGCGAGGGTTCAGTTTGTGCAATTCGTGCTGGGATTCCGTGTAGTATTTCAGGTGCTACAACGTTCCGGAAGACCACAAACGTCAAACGTTAGGACTGACAAACCACCCCCGCTCCTTTCTCCTGCACTTAATCGTATGATTGGCCGATTACCCAGCCTTCCGGGTCTCGCCTCAAACACTTTCTTCAGAAGCTAAAGGCTGTTCAAATCATCAACAACGTCCTCCGTCTCTTCTGGAAATCGAAGCTTCATTGTCGTGCACACAACGGCTCGTCCCCAGTCTGCATCCTGAGCCAGACATCCTCCAGATAACATCCGAAGTTGTCCCTCCACCAACAAGACTCGGCTGGCGTGACACGCACGCACAGACTACGAGGCTCGCGTCAGCTGTGACGGAAGACGAAAGAGACTCTTGCAGCAGAGTAAACAGAGGACGTAAGAAGGCCCTGACAAGTAACGGAAGGCTGTGAAATGTGGTTTAATTCCTTGTGGGAATTTCATCAAGACCGCAGGCACCACTAACCCAGACCCTGACGCTCCTACTGTAAAGAGGAACAACACACACAGACCGTCCAAAACTTCCTGTCAGCTGTGCAGACATGTGGTTATGCAACCCGCCTGTTCTATTTTGCTCTATGTGGCAATCTTTTGTCTTCAAAGCGATAAAGGCCTCCTTGCATGTACGCGAAGGATTCGTGACGCGAAAATGCTACGAAAATGCCCTTCGACTGTACGAACAATAAGAAAACGTGTCCCAAGTGTCACTTTTTCAACCTGATCTTTATCTTTCTTAAGACAAATTTACTTCTGACCCGAGACCATGAAAGGGTTGGACGGGGGATCAGGGGATAACACTCCCTGGAGTAGGGACTGGACCTGCAGCGTCACAGCGGTACACGAGAAGGACAAAAGACGAAGCTCCTGTGTCATATCTGAGTCGCCAAAAACGAGACAGGGGTGACGAATCCCCTGACTCGAACGTTGTACGTAAAAGCCCCCGTGCATTCGATACTTCCCGCCTGAATTCAAATTGTCAGACTTCTTGCCAAGGATAAATGAAGACAAAGTAACATGGGACATAAGTAACTTGTCGCTCGATGGAGGTTCCCATGACACACCAAATCAGATCGAGCCGTCAAGTCTCGACGTGGCACTTATGTCTCACAAATGGAGTTTAGATTACGAGTGTCGTATGAACAATGCCCGATTCAAGGAAGATACTTCAGACCATTCGGAAGACCCAGGCGTAGATGGCAGTATAATATTAAAATGGTTGTTAAGAAAATTCGATCGCAGGATGTCGGCTGGATTGGCCTGGCTCAAGACAAGGACTCAGGACGGTTTCCATGAAATTGGCTGCGAGACGAGGGTAAAGGCCTCCTTCAAAGTGCCGAAGGACAGTTGACAGTTCCATCGACAAACAAACAAAAAAAACGGACATCAAGCAGCCCGAAGACAGTTGCTGACCGCTATCAGAAACTGACTTGCACCTTGCAGTATCGTCATCCAAGAACCAAACATCGTCTTTCATCTATCACGTACCAAACGTTGAAGTGTCGAACGGCCCTGAGTTCGAACCTCGGCTGAACATCGACTAGTCTTACTGTGAGCGTTCCTCTGCCCCCCCACGGATGTACTGAATAACATGTCCAGTGCCTTCTCAGCTGACCATTCGAAGCGTCACTAAGCAAATACAAATAATGTAACAGAGGCTGCCACGTAGAACAGTCACGCATGAGACAACTTCTGCGCTCCCCCCCCCCCCCTTAACAAACTACCTTCACGAACCGATCTGTGTAGTAATGCCGTTCTGGAAGAACCCGGTTCGCATCCCGGCAGTGTTCTCACTATCAAAAATAAGGTTTTACCTCTTCAAACAGGCCGCGAGTTTCGTTCAAAATCCCATCCGATGTGTAGTTCAAATCACCGTCGGTCGGTCGGTAACACAGCTATCTGTCTCCCAGCAGAAACGTCTCAAAATATCAGGCTCGATGACCTCACTTTTATTAATCGTCGCACATTTGCGTCATTCGCGGAGTGTATATCGGTGAAGGACGGTTCTAAGTAACCAAACTTAAAGAAAAGAAGTCATCAGGTCCGGGTAGGAACAACCACCCAAGCGCGATACACACTGGTACACCAACAGGTTCAGTAGAAGTCGTCACAGACGAGAGCGTTCGTCACTGTCAAATGCACCCAATTTATCAAGACGTCTTATAACATGGAAACCCAAAGACTGACCACAAAAAACGCGTTACTACTGCCTGTTTCATATTTTTACACAAAAAAAATATGTACCTTAAGTTTTCGTCAACAAAATTACGTACAACAAATTCCTTCCTCGGTTTTTCTCAGTTCCTACGGACAAATTCTGGTACGGTACCTTAAGAAACGCCCGAGGCCAATTCCTTGCACATCTCTAGGTATCATTCATTCACTGGCGTTCTACGAGTCGACTCTATAAATCAATTCTACTTAAAACGCGTCGTTCATAGCTCCAGAACACAATCACTGGCCTCGGGGTACATTCACTGTTAATATGGAACAATGAAACGTATTTCTTCCAACCAATGCCTGAGGCGACCGTCGGGGCTGGTCGTCACTTCACACTCCGATCGATATATCGCCATCTAATTCAACTACGTGGCATCAGCCGGCATTCCTGGACGTATGCAGATATCGAGGTTTTAGTTCTGTATTTCAAGTTACACTTCAAGACAGTCTATTCCACTTAAACTTACAGCCATCTGCCCACTGTCAGCGCAAATTTATTCGAGTAGTAGATTCGCGGACGGACAGACACGGCCACATTATTCACGTTGTGCAGACAGACGTGGCCAGGCTCAATTCCGCAACCCACGTTCCATTAGGCCACAACATATCTAACCCAACCGATAACTACTAAAGTCACGAGTTAGTGCGTTGTACTGGATCACCAATGCACGTCTTTACAAAGCCTATATGTAAATCACGGTTCCTCGTTTCAAACAGATCATCTTGCAGGACGCTGCAACCAACTACAAGTAGCAACGTCCCTCTCAAGGAGCTAACAGTCGCCAAGTTAGCCAATGCCCTGCCTCCTACTCAGTCCGATTGCTCGTTGCTGTAATCACAAGACCAAGTCACTGGTCCCTATACACATAGTCACTTTAATATTATCTTCCATTCTATGTTTAGATCTCACAAACATCTTCTTCCTTTCAGGTCTTCTGACTAACATGTATTTCGCATTACACATCTGTACCTTGCATATTGCATTCTCATTCAACGACATGATTAATCTAAACTGACATTAATATCAAGTACAGCGCGTGACTGTTATGAGGATCGCTGAATTTGCATAACAGTATTTGCATGTATCACCGAGAGCCAGTGATGTATCGGAGAACAATTGGCCAGAGCGAGCGGTTTAGGTTAGAAGGCCCAGGGGGTGTCAGGGCTCTATTAAGCTCACGTCAGATGACAGACGGACAGCTCACTCCAGCTGTCTCGAACACCAGAGAATTTCTACAACAACTTAAACACCGCATAATCGTTTCGAGAGCATTTTGCTGCAACCCAAAACTGTGGAAAACCACCCACTTTACGTCAGTAGCAATCTTATTTTGTTCCGAAGGATTCTTTGTTCAGGACCTGAACGTCCGTTCGTACGCCTTCCGTCTCACAGAGACATCTTTGTGACAGCGAGCGTGTGGCCAAGGTCTGTGAACCTCGGCGAGTAGAATGCTGATTACGGCCAATGAATCTTAGAGGCTTGTGGCTTGTCACAAACACTACCAACATGGCTGTCAGGCGAACTTTTCACTTGGATAAACATAGCTCTACAGATATTAATGTGGGAGATAAATACGTATATTATAAGCAAATTATGATAAATATTTTTAAAAATGTAACTGATTACGATAACTTCATTTCGGGGGAATGGAAAATTGAACAGTTTCCGTTTCATTACAACAGATTGTTACTGCTAATATAATAATTCAGTATACAAAACATAATCCTTCGGAATCCTAAGCTGCAAATAAATATATAAATCGTACAGACTGCATCTGACTTCGACTGTGTCAGAGTTAAGGATGCAACGCATACGAAGCAAACAGCAGCTGAATCCACTTCTGTACTTTGACGGCTGTTATATTTGGATGTGTGAAGTGCATTTAGCATTTATGATCAGTGCAAATCAGTTTACAAGGCACTGGAATAATTCTTCAGGACAGAACCGACCGACAACCATAGGCAATTTGAGTAGAATCGTGTCCAAATCTGAAGGCCGATCATCAGAGCCGCCACACAACCCAGACCAAGAGATCTTAAGACTTCGCACGACCCAGGGAACGCGGCTGGTCGCAGGACACCTATTACAACGGAGCCGCCATTAATATTTAAGATCACTTGACCTCGCAACATCTCCATGAATATCATGAGCGAAATCTGTGTAAACTGAACCCATGTTCTCATCCTCTTCATTTTAAGCGTTTTCAGCGAAAACAAAAGATGTTAGCCTGTGTGTACGCTGTGAAATGGCTCTCTCTGTTCCTCACGTTTAACGTCGTGTATGAACTTTTAACCTCTCCCCTCAGAGTCAGAACTTCGTCACTGGTAAGTTTAGCATAAATTTGCTTTGCGTAGAAAGAATTTCTAAACAGGCTGTCCATTTTCTTTTAACCGGAGATGCAGCGTTTACAAATACAAGTTCTGGAACAGACGTTGTGCTACTGCGTCGATATTCATAAGCTGAACAGTCATTTATTATAATGAATTCTAAACTTTTCTCGATCAAGACGGCTGAATCTCGGGGATCTTCAGAGCCACACTAATCCTTTCGTACAGCAATGTTACGAGGATAATTGATTGAAACTTCGTGGATATTTCTTACAAGTTACGACATCTAGCTTATGCATAATGCAACAGTTCTGGAGCGTTCACTCTGTCATCGTCTCTAGATTTCCATTTCGTGAATGATAACTTTCGACACGCTCGTGAAGCTCGCCGTTCAAATAAATTTTACGCCGAAGCTAAGAATCCTTGCCTTGACACAAAAAGAACCTAAACTTATCTCTCGACATTGTTCCCTCAACGTGAAATCCCAAGTACGAACTCTGCAGATACAACACTCACTGCCTTTAAGTTAATTACGACAAAGATGAAACACTTTTAGAAGATGGCAGTGTTTCTAGTGTCACCGAAGTGTCTGGTCTTAAAAGACTTCCAAGTTTCAAAACATCTATCCCCCCAATGGGGCTACAGCCCAAGTTTGGGCCTTGGCCTCCTCCCATGTGGGAGGTTTCCTTGTCTTTGAAGAGTGAATTTCTGAGTAGTGAGTGACCTCTGCACAATTTCTACTCAATCGTGATTTGTCTGCTACAGCCATCTTGAGTGAGAAATAACCGATGAATTTTGCTTACGAAACATCTCGTTCATGCTCGTAAATTTCTTTTACATCCCGTAAATCTACGACAAGCCAGCCTTACTTCCCTTCCGAATGAAGTTGTGCTACAGATTTTTATCATCGACCTCGGCCGGGTTTGAACCCACGAACCTTGGGTCCAGTGGCGAGCACGCTGACCACTAGTCCACCGAGGAGGACGACTTCAAAATATCTAGGGAAAACACATTTTGTAGTGGCTTAACGTTCTCGTAAATCGTACGTAAAATTTGTTGAAAAGATCAGTTAAACATACTAAACAATGCGGTTAACTGGTTCCACTCTCCACCACAACTCTTCTAACAGTCCGCAAAAGACGCGATGGAACGTGGAGAGACCGAAGCTTACACGCAGTTGGCATAAAAGAGCTAATCCGTTGCTTCCGAACCCAAAACAAGGCTCGTCTACGGGGCGATCGATCAAATGCGCCTCGTCCTCCTCCGCCCAGATGAGTGCATTGTGTTTCCGATACACTGGACAGCATGTGGAAACCACTGACCCAAAGGACCTAAATTATCCAACGATGAATAACACGAGTAAACACAGGAACTCTTGAGTTCTAAACAACCGCCCCACTGCGCTAACTGGCACAGAATGGCAACTCCTTGGCAAAAACTGTAGGCGGCCAATGTAAGGTCGTAGGTTACCCAGTGGGCGACTGGCAACACCCTGAACACTGCGCCCAGGCCAAATACTACTGAGAAGCATTGTTTGACGGAAGGCAGGCCCACGGCAGACGTGGAAATGTACGTCTCTGTTACGCAAAGGAGAAAGGTCGTGTCCCAACACCGCACAAATCAAGACGGAGCTGTGGAAGTCTGATTTCAAGTCGTTATTACATATACGAGGTGCGATCGGAAAGTTTCAAGACTGCGCCTATAAAAACCCGTACACTTATCTCAGGTATTAAATTCATCCATCACCCTCGAAGTAGTTCCCCTGGGAGTGAACACAACGATCCCAGCGCCGCTGCCAAGCCTGGAAGCATCCCTGGAAATCTTTCTTTGTCAGCCTGTCAAGCATCATCTGCGATTCTGCCTGAATCTCTTCTGTCGTCTCAAATCTCCTTCCCTTTAGCTGAATTTTCATCTTTGGGAAGAGGAAGAAGTCACACGGAGCTTAGAAAGGAAGTTGGGGTCGGTTCTTGCAAGATCTTTGAGCTCCTGACAAACGAGAAGTCGATTCTGCTTCTGGTCCTCAGACAGGAGCCTTGGCACAAATTTGGCCGCGATGCGTCGCATGTGGAGTTCTTCCTTTAGAATCAGCTGACAGGTCCCATAGCCTATCCCAACAATGTCGCACAAGTCGTTGATGGTACGACGTCGATCTTCGTGAATGGCCTGCCGAATCTTCGTAACATTTTCGGGCGTTGTGCTCGAAGATGGTCGTCCAGAACGCTCGTCATCATCGACAGAGGTTCGGCCATTTTTAAAACGTGAATGCCACACAAATTTTTGCGGACTCCCCAAATGCTTGCTTTAGCATTTCATAGGTTTCCGTAGCCGTTTTGGCGAGTCTTTGATGCACAAGCCATTCCGAAATCGCAGAAGGGTCGGTGTAATGCACTACCAAAACGCCCGTAACTAAGAAACAAATGCTAATTCGATGATGCCGGCTGGCACACTGATTCACTATGAATGTAGGCCGCACCCCCTAGCGGCAGAAGCTCGTACTACATCCGGTTCGCCCTCTACTGACACAGTCTTGAAACTTTCCGATCGCACCTCGTAAATGTCAAGTCGTCAGAGATTGCCTAACGACACGCGATGTAAGTTATAGCAAAACCGACTGCTAACATCCGCGTATCGTAACAGTTTCGGTCCAGACCTACTTAAGTTGCACGAAACATAATCCAGAAGGCACACAGCGGCTGAAGTGTGGAACACGTAAGATCCACTTTCTTCCTCTTCTTCTTCTGCGTTCTTTGCAAAAACTGCACGGAGACAATGGACACGTCACATCCGCCCTTCACTCGCCACGATTTCTCTCCCAAGTAACGTAAAGGATTATTTTTATATGAAATATGGTACTGGATGTTTAAACAACAAGCCGCTTGAAGAATTTAATTTCAATAATCACAACGTTGAAATCGAATTTTATAAAATTTCTGAAGGCCAACCATAAGACATATTTAGGCAACGAGATCTTGGCTTTGTCGACCGTTCGTTATTCAATCCTTCAGAGCAATCGAACTTCCGAGTGCCACAAGTTGGCCTTCAGCTTTATGTAATACCGAAAACACTGCGTTTGTAAACTCAGACATTACGATGGCGGTTTTGGACATGGCTCCTCCGATGCGGAAGAAGACTAACTAACTAACTAACTAACTAACAAGATGGCTTACGGAACCCGAAGGTTCATCACCGAATTAACCAAAGCCCTCCACCGGACCCTGTCCTGGGCCATCAATATCCAGTCTCCTTCAACTCCTATCTCCCGTAGATCCCGCCTGAGATTATCCTCCCGTCTACGTCTAGGTCTCCCCAGAGGTCTCTTCCCCTCAGGCTTCCCAAATAGTGGACCCAACCAACCAGATGGCTTACCGAACCCGATGGTTCATCACCGAATTAACCAAAGCCCTCCACCGGACCCTGTCCTGGGCCAACAAAATCCAGTCTCCTTCAACTCCTATCTCCCATAGATCCCGCCTGATATTATCCTCCCATCTACGTCTAGGTCTCCCCAGCGGTCTCTTCCCCTCAGGCTTCCCAACCAATAGCCGGTGCACACCTCTTGTCCCATCTATGCGCGCTACATGCCCAGCCAATCTCATTCTTCTGGAAACAAAATTTTGGCCCCAGAATCTCTCAAAAGAAAGTCACTTTTATCACAGCAAAGGAGATGGAGGTGCTGGATTAGAGTGGGCTTGAGGTTCTCCTGGTTCAACCTTCACACTGCTACTTACTACAAGTTCAGTTCTGCATCTGGAATGCGTCTAGTACCGCATTGTGAGCAAAGTTACCTTCTTCAGGAAAACCAGACAACATCGGTTTAACGACGTCTCGCCAGCAGGAATACTACTTACCTGCAACAAAAGAAACACTAATTTTAATACACATAGCCTTCCTCCTTAAACTACGCGAACAACCAAAATAATGTACAAGACCGTGTTGGTTGTTCTAAGGCGATGTATAACGAAACACCGAGTCTCCATGTTTACGTCGAGAAAATAATGTAGATTAGAAAAAAATAACAAGACCTCTGGACCTCATACGAGCAACAAATGCCACGTGAAGTGGGACAGGCGATGTAGCATTTATGCGTGCGAACGACAGACCACGGCAAGAAGCGGGCTTGCTCCGAGCCAATCAGAGCTCGGCAGTCATCAGCTTCCTGGACAACAAGCGGGCTTGCTCCGAGCCAATCAGAGCTCGGCAGTCTGTCCCGTTAGGCCCTTAATGAGGACAGAATCAAAAAATAATAATTTACAACTCAGATAGTATTGATTCCCACTCAAGGAAACATTTAAGACGGAAAAAAGCTATTTGACGGTCGCTTTTTTATCTACGTTATATTTAATAAGACCGCTGATAGTTGAGGTGAACTGGAAACAGAATTGTCTTGACCCCGTCTGCGATTCCATCGGGGTATTAACCTCGAGGGACTGAGGAAAACTACGCACAGTAGTCAAAACGGCCAGTTTCCGGGCCGAGAACTGATGCAAGAATACGATCCGTTGGACCGCAGCGTTCGCTGCCCCACGTTCGTACAACATATCATAAAATCCGGTGGCTTCCGTTACAATGTAACGGGAAATACAAAATACGTGTTTTCTACACCTCACGGTTAAAATATTTGGATGTATGAAGTGAAGCTGTTCGTAACGTAGGAAACTACCTCTTCAATAGGAACATTTTTAAATTCATATATTTTCTACAATGTGACGTTTATAAGTGTCTTGGACATCCCTGTGCACAATTTCCTAAACACAGGTCCAAAATGTTCCAGGGGTGTTGGCCAAAAAAACACATTTTTGTCTTTAAGACACGAACAGAGTGGAACGGACGGACGTTCTGTACATGGATTCAGTCTAGTGGCTTAAACGTTGTTACGTATAGCACGGAAAAGAAAAGAAAACAGAGGGACGAGGGGGGCACAAAACGATACAACAAACCCATTTCGCTTGTGAATCAGGAACAAAAACTAAAGGCCTACACTGAGAACAAGGACAGGCGAAAACTTGAATTTCTCTCTTAATTCTGCGATGAAAAACATTTCTCAAGCGAACTAATGGAAGGCAAAGTTCTTCAATGAGGATATCCGTCTTCTGGGTTGTTGCCCTGTGCAGTCTGGTCGATGTTAACCAACGTTTCAGAGGTCATACTGCCTCCATCATCAGGGCGATGAGTATGAAGATTTCTGTCTTCTGGGTTGTTGCGCTGTGTAGTCTGGTCGATGTTAACCAACGTTTCGGAGGTCATACTGCCTCCATCATCAGGGCGATGAGTATGAAGATTTCTGTCTTCTGGGTTGTTGCGCTGTGCAGTCTGGTCGATGTTAACCAACGTTTCAGAGGTCATACTGCCTCCATCATCAGGGCGATGAGTATGAAGATTTCTGTCTTCTGGGTTGTTGCGCTGTGCAGTCTGGTCGATGTTAACCAACGTTTCAGAGGTCATACTGCCTCCATCATCAGGGCGATGAGTATGAAGATTTCTGTCTTCTGGGTTGTTGCGCTGTGCAGTCTGGTCGATGTTAACCAACGTTTCAGAGGTCATACTGCCTCCATCATCAGGGCGATGAGTATGAAGATTTCTGTCTTCTGGGTTATTGCGCTGTGTAGTCTGGTCGATGTTAACCAACGTTTCAGAGGTCATACTGCCTCCATCATCAGGGCGATGAGTATGAAGATTTCTGTCTTCTGGGTTGTTGCGCTGTGCAGTCTGGTCGATGTTAACCAACGTTTCAGAGGTCATACTGCCTCCATCATCAGGGCGATGAGTATGAAGATTTCTGTCTTCTGGGTTGTTGCGCTGTGCAGTCTGGTCGATGTTAACCAACGTTTCAGAGATCATACTGCCTCCATCATCAGGGCGATGAGTATGAAGATTTCTGTCTTCTGGGTTGTTGCGCTGTGCAGTCTGGTCGATGTTAACCAACGTTTCAGAGGTCATACTGCCTCCATCATCAGGGCGATGAGTATGAAGATTTCTGTCTTCTGGGTTGTTGCGCTGTGCAGTCTGGTCGATGTTAACCAACGTTTCAGAGGTCATACTGCCTCCATCATCAGGGCGATGAGTATGAAGATTTCTGTCTTCTGGGTTGTTGCGCTGTGCAGTCTGGTCGATGTTAACCAACGTTTCAGAGGTCATACTGCCTCCATCATCAGGGCGATGAGTATGAAGATTTCTGTCTTCTGGGTTGTTGCGCTGTGTAGTCTGGTCGATGTTAACCAACGTTTCAGAGGTCATACTGCCTCCATAATCAGGGCGATGAGTATGAAGATTTCTGTCTTCTGGGTTGTTGCGCTGTGTAGTCTGGTCGATGTTAACCAACGTTTCAGAGGTCATACTGCCTCCATCATCAGGGCGATGAGTATGAAGATTTCTGTCTTCTGGGTTGTTGCGCTGTGCAGTCTGGTCGATGTTAACCAACGTTTCAGAAGTCATACTGCCTCCATCATCAGGGCGATGAGTATGAAGATTTCTGTCTTCTGGGTTGTTGCGCTGTGTAGTCTGGTCGATGTTAACCAACGTTTCAGAGGTCATACTGCCTCCATCATCAGGGCGATGAGTATGAAGATTTCTGTCTTCTGGGTTGTTGCGCTGTGTAGTCTGGTCGATGTTAACCAACGTTTCAGAGGTCATACTGCCTCCGTCATCAGGGCGATGAGTATGAAGATTTCTGTCTTCTGGGTTGTTGCGCTGTGCAGTCTGGTCGATGTTAACCAACGTTTCAGAGGTCATACTGCCTCCATCATCAGGGCGATGAGTATGAAGATTTCTGTCTTCTGGGTTGTTGCGCTGTGCAGTCTGGTCGATGTTAACCAACGTTTCAGAGGTCATACTGCCTCCATCATCAGGGCGATGAGTATGAAGATTTCTGTCTTCTGGGTTGTTGCGCTGTGTAGTCTGGTCGATGTTAACCAACGTTTCAGAGGTCATACTGCCTCCATCATCAGGGCGATGAGTATGAAGATTTCTGTATTCTGGGTTGTTGCGCTGTGTAGTCTGGTCGATGTTAACCAACGTTTCAGAGGTCATACTGCCTCCGTCATCAGGGCGATGAGTATGAAGATTTCTGTCTTCTGGGTTGTTGCGCTGTGCAGTCTGGTCGATGTTAACCAACGTTTCAGAGGTCATACTGCCTCCATCATCAGGGCGATGAGTATGAAGATTTCTGTCTTCTGGGTTGTTGCGCTGTGTAGTCTGGTCGATGTTAACCAACGTTTCAGAGGTCATACTGCCTCCGTCATCAGGGCGATGAGTATGAAGATTTCTGTCTTCTGGGTTGTTGCGCTGTGCAGTCTGGTCGATGTTAACCAACGTTTCAGAGGTCATACTGCCTCCATCATCAGGGCGATGAGTATGAAGATTTCTGTCTTCTGGGTTGTTGCGCTGTGCAGTCTGGTCGATGTTAACCAACGTTTCGGAGGTCATACTGCCTCCATCATCAGGGCGATGAGTATGAAGATTTCTGTCTTCTGGGTTGTTGCGCTGTGTAGTCTGGTCGATGTTAACCAACGTTTCGGAGGTCATACTGCCTCCATCATCAGGGCTTCAATGAGCTTTCCTGTATCTACTATTTACAGAAGTGTCCTTAAATGATACACGACATTACTCGTTCCTTCGAAATAAAATTAAGTTGGGGAAAAATCATTAGTTCTATTGAACATCGTGCAGACAGTTCATCCGTAACCCGGATCGAAAGACGATAAACCACTAGCGGGGTAGAATAGCAACGGTTGGGCCGGTAGCGTTCAAGGCACGTGTCGAAGAAAGGTGTTCCGACGTTTCAGACATCCTACCTCATTCCCCTCCCTGTCCATTCGCTGCAGATGCTAAACACGTCGATATAAAGCCAATCACGAAGCTGATAAATCATTTTGCTGGTATCCGCCATTACGTCTAATGCTGTCCACAGCGGAAATCTTCAAAATGCAAAGTTGATGTCGCCCCATGACAAACAACAAAACGATATGTGCAGTCATCCAGAGTTAAAAGCACAATAAATGTTGTCGGGCGTACATTTTTCCGTCGCGTTATTTAAACATTTAGTTAACGACGATCAAGACAATCCTAGTAAGTAAATAAATCACACGCACAACAGCGATGGACCAGGATGAAGTACTCAGATGACAGCATCCACGGTCCATGCTCCAAGCGGGATTAGAACACGCCACTATAAGAAATGAAACCGCAAAGCCAAGGCTTAGTGCGACGCCAACACCGACCGTCCCAATCCGATTACTGGTTTTCGTTCCGGACTGCAAATAAATAAAGTGACAGTAATCTAATGAAAATAGAAACGAACGAGGCGTGGTGGGATGAACCTCGATGAGGTGAGAAACCGCAGACGAAGGGCATTCGCTGCTTAACGAAATGCCCCAAATAAATACTTGGTACGTAAACACACCGCGGTGGTCTAGCGGTTAGAACGCTGGCCTTGTAATCCTGGGGTCTCGGGTTCGAATCCCGGCGGTGCCCGAATTTATAACTTGTGTTGGGCAAGGCCGTGGTCTATACAACACGGAGTTTTCCTCCGTGGCATCCCAACAATTACTCCATTCACACACAGAAGAAGGCAATGGCAAACCACTTCTGGATCATCTGCCAAGAACGTATATGAACAGGTCCCAGTCCGAGAAGAGAAAAGGATGGAAGGATCCTGTTCATATGGACCTGTCGTCAGACAGAACACTAAATAATAATAAGATGAGGTGGTCTAGCGGTTAGAACACTGGCCTTGTAATCCTGGGGTCTCGGGTTCGATTCCCGGCGGTGCCCGAATTTATAACTTGTGTTGGGTAAGGCCGTGGTCTAGGCAACACGGAGCTTTCCTCCGTGGCATCCCAACAATTATTCCATTCACACACAGAAGAAGGCAATGGCAAACCACTTCTGGATCATCCGCCAAGAACGTATATGAACAGGTCCCAGTCCGAGAAAAGGATGGAAGGATCCTGTTCATATGGACCTGTCGTCAGACAGAACACTAAATAAAACATAAACACCCGACGAAAGGTGGCTGACGATTCCAGGCGCCCACTTCAAACCAAAGACCACTCAGAATACAGCTTCGTCATTTGGTTCTAATAAGAGTAGATGTATCAGATCGCTTTTTCCAACCAGATCATCAGCGAGTTTCAATTCGTGCAGATTTCCTTTTGTAATTTCGTCCGCAAGCCTGCACCGCACACATCGATGGTGGTTATTTCGAATGAAACTGTTTACTGAATGAGATAAGACCGGATAACAAATAAAAGAGACTCTTTTGTTCTGCGCGTATTATTTCGATGGCAGCTCCGTCCATCTGCAGCTAGACATCACCAATCCAACCTGGAGCTCACTCGACTGTGTTACACTGCTGGTTCCTTGAATTCTACTATAAATAATTAATTACGTCCTTCATTAACGCTCGTACCACCCGGTCTCACAGCACCGCCACAGTTCGCTGACCCTTAATGGGATCAACATTCACATAAGAGATCGGTTCTTACACAGTTCTGTGCCTACCAGCTCCACGCATACCACAGTAAGTTTTGAGATGTTCACTGAGCTGACACAAACTTCGGAGTGCGACAGTCACCTAGAAAGTTTTGTCAGAACATTCGGCCTTGTTCCGAATCATCACGTGATGACGCACCCCCCAGCAGCGGGCTCAACGTATGCAGGAGCTCGCAGACCTCGCTCTGGCCCAGAGGAAAATGATCTTTGAAGGGGATTCCGGGGCTGTCTGGCGTAGAGACGTGCGTATTTCTGAGTGCGCTGCTGAAGAATCCTTGACTGCGATGTAGCACGATAATAAAGTTAATGGTCAATCCCAGACCAAGACCGCATGTACTACGGCAAGCGACGATCGATGGGCGTTGTCAGAAACGATTCAAACAAGCAATTTTAAAAGAAAGTGTGTACATTGAACTTGAGCGTCGGGGGCAGAGATGCAAGTCAATTTGAATTGGGAACGATAGCGCGTACTGGATGTGCCAAGACAGTAAAATTTGTTTAATGACGTATCATTTTATCTTTGTTAAGTAGAATTCCAGATATTGTACCACATTCAGAATCCTACCCTTCTGTAAGTGGCAATATATAGGGAAATATTTCCGTGTTCTCCTGTCCTTGACACATTGTGACCTCGATACACGAAACTTGCAGAAAGAATACCTTGAGCTTGGACATTTTTCAAGAAATTAATTTCATAAGCTTATAATTCTGAAAATAAATTACATATTGAACTCAATGTCTGAGGAATCAACTATCACTACGATAGTCGAAACACAACAAAAACTGCTTCCCAGTGTGGATGTGTCGACACAAACTGAAGAATTGCACGACGCCACATTTGAAGTGCCTACAAACGACAGATGGAACTGAATCACACAAAACTTTCTTTCGACATAAAGGAGTTACTAGTGCCACTTGGTAATGCATTAACGCAATCCTGTTGCTGAAGCACTCAACTTAGTCTCAAGTCTGCGCCTCGCCTAGCCGACTACCGCGAAATTCAACTTTGGTCAACTACAAACAACACTCCTCCGTCCTCTGTGTCATTCCATTGCACTCCTTGCTCTCCAAATTGCAGTGATCTAGAACGAGGACGTAATATATACAGGAGCGTCATGTTCTAAAATCCATCTAAAATATTGTTATTACTATCCCATCTATTCACCACTTTATATGTACCCGAGACAAACCTTGCCCCCGAGGTACATAGGGCAGCAGCTATTTCCGAAATACATTTTGTTTTAATACGTGTTACATGTATTACATACTTTTAGTCTTAGAGATGACTATATATTTTACGACAGCGTCTTTCGAAAGATGTATGAAGATCCTAAAATGGCAGTTCACTGAAATTCCCTGATGTCGTGTTCGCCCCGGATGTTGGCCAGATATTTTCTGAGTGACTTGGAGACAATTCCAGTTGCTCCTATAATTATTGGAATTATTTTTGATTTCACTTTCCACATTCGCTGTATTTCAAGATGATCTCCGCTTCCTTCTTAATCGCATTCCTATCAGTCGGTATTGTTATTTCAATTAAGAGGCAAGTTCCGTTTTTGTTTCGGATTATAATATCTGGTCTGTTATTTGGAGTGGTTCTATCTGTATTGACTTGTTGGTTCCACAAAATAGTTATTTCTTTATCCCGACTTGTCTTTATTATTTATTATTTAGTGTTCTGTCTGACGACAGGTCCATATGAACAGGATCCTTCCATCCTTTTCTCTTCTCGGACTGGGACCTGTTCATATACGTTCTTGGCAGATGATCCAGAAGTGGTTTGCCATTGCCTTCTTCTGTGTGTGAATGGAGTAATTGTTGGGATGCCACGGAGGAAAACTCCGTGTTGCCTAGACCACGGCCTTGCCCAACACAAGTTATAAATTCGAACCCGAGACCCCAGGATTACAAGGCCAGCGTTCTAACCGCTAGACCACCGTGGCTGTTTGTCTTCATTATTGTTATTATTATTATTATTATCATCCGTGCATCGAACATGAAACACAAATTGTTGTATGAAGACGGATAATCAATTAGCTACTTTCAAGTGTTTTAAGTTGCCAAGATGTTAAAATTCCGCTATTTTAGGAAGGCAGTAACTAAACTGTTGAACAGCAAAAGGGTTAAAGATACCTCAGTACTTGAAAAGCCACTGAAACTTGATACAAAAAAGTTACCGAATTCTTTTATTTCCTTACAAGTGACGTCATAAAGCAGTCCTTGAGAAACTGAGACTTTCTCAGCTGGAAAAAAATGTTTCACGGTGGTTCCTAAGGTCATTATTGAGTTCGCAGAAACTCATCAGTGGATGCTATCCTGAGCAATATAAATGCAGTCTGTACCATGCAGAAATAATTAACTCATTTTTTATTTTTACATTTACTGAGAAAAATATAAAAGTGCTGGATCAAACATCTGATTCCTGGGGCAGATTTCATGAAAACTAACGTACAAACACAATTCCCATGATATAAAAAGGAGGTAGGACACGCGCGTAGCAACTTCGATGCTTAAATAAAATTCCCATCGGCGGATAAGCAGGAAAACGGGATATCCCTACCTGCGAGGTCTTCCGCTATGAATATTATGATGAGCAAGGGCCTTAGAATTGACCCTTGGGGAATTCCATGATATTTTATTGTTCCCGAGTTTGAGAAAAAAATCTACGGAGCCAAGTACTTCGTCATTCTGGTGCAGACATATTTTGTGCAAGAAAGTCCAGGTCAACCTTCGACCACCCTCGTACCCTAGCTCAGTCCCAGTTCCTTCAAGCAATGTCGGGACGGACCTCGTGGCTTAATTTAATCACACACTAGTTCGAGAAATAATCCGACATTGTTCCAAACTACAACTGGGAACAACGATAACAAAACTGTGGATTTGTAGTTTATTTAACGACGTCTTTTCAGTAGCTCATACTACGAGGCGCGTCCCAAAAGTAAGTTTCCCACTCGTCCCACAGCTAGAAAACCTTATATTGCGCGAAGCGACTGTGCGTACGTGATAGAGCAATGACGTAGCATGGCGCATGCACTAACGGCACCTCCCGCGTTCTCACAGTAGCATCGTTGCAGCTGTTGAAGATGGAGGTTCTTATTCCAGCTCCCGCCGACTGTGAAGTGCGGTCAGTGATAACGCTAGGCCGCACACGGCTCGACGGACAGCAAGTCTCCTGCAGGAGTTCAGCTGGGAGGTGTTTAATCATCCACCCTACAGCCCGGACCTCGCTCCCAGTGATTTCCATCTTTTCCTACACCTCAAGAAATTCCTGTCCGGTCAGCGTCAGCGTTTTGAGAATGACAGAGAGGCGGAGATGGTTGTCACACAGTGGTTCCAATCCCAGGCGGCAGACTTCTACGACACAGGTATTCAAAAGTTGGTCCCACGGTATGACAAATGTCTCAATTCCGGTGGCGAATATGTTGAAAAATAGCTGGACACTTGCTGTATCTGTTGCAATAAATATTTCCATGAAATTGTGTTTTGTTTCTGTAAACGGCCCCAGGGAAACTTACTTTGTAGACCAGCCTCGTATATACGGTATGAAAGAGAGAATTATAGTGAATAATGAATTGGAAAGGATGTGGAAGGAAGCGCTCATGGCCTAAATGAAGGTACTATCCCGGCATTTGCATGGAGGGACTGTGAAAAACCACGACCCCCCCCCCCAAAGTCAGGATAGAATTAGGAAATGGATGCATTCTTCAATGGTTGTTCCTTATCAGTCCGAAAAATGTTATTTCATCTGCTTTAGAAAACGCCGATGATCAAATCACAACAGAGGCTCGTTCGCCTTGAACCTAACCAACACTTTCATAAATCCCTTGTCCGCCTCCGACACAGCCAGTGCCCCCGCAGTACCGGGACTTCCGCCCACGATCAGCACGTGGAATGACGAGATACCTTTCCTGGCTCGGAGTAGCCTCCTTCCATGGACGCCCAGATGATGACGAAGGCCTATAGGTATTTGAAGTCAAGGCTTTCCTGAAAGGGTTTCGAGGTATGAGACCACAGCAAGCAATCGATTTAAAACGAGGGACGCCGTGATTACACACATCGCCCAGGGGTGTACCAACCACTCGACAAACACGTAGAAGCGGATAGAATAAATAAGTAGACAGATTTCGTGTGGAAATCTCTAAGGAACGGGGACATGTGACGATAACATTAAGACCGATTTTGGAGGCAAATGACTTGGGACAGTGTCCAGTGGCGGAATTGGCAACACAGATGCCCAACCTTCGATTTCTGATGCCACAGTGACAGCACAGATCAGTGTGTTTTAAAACTGGTCACGGCCACTCCCTTCGACACCCACAAACAACGAGCCGAAGACAGTACTTGAGAGAATTTCACCGTGAGTCAGTACACGGTTCAGAAGCGACTAGTAGGCTTCTCCAAGACGCAGAGCAGACAGACACAGCTTAGCCATCGCCGAAGATGGTCAAATTATTACATAACGTTAGATTCAAGAGCAGGGGAACGCCCCGTTGGAATTAACGGGACAGAAACAATTTTCAATATTCTTCTCATGCACGGTTTTCTCATCTCAGGGTAAGGCACCAAATCGACGTAACACGCCGGGATGCTGCACTGCAGACGTGGGACAAACAAGCTGTTTCGACAGGATATTTCCTAATCCGAAACACGTGCCAGAATTTAGTCCAGGTTATAACGCGGCCGACAGCCAATGGTGTCTGAAAGGACTGTTAGGACGGTATCGCACTAGGATGCCAACGGGAGGCCATGGCGCAGCTGCCAGCATCTCGGCCAAACTCAATGCATTAATTTAGTAGTCACATATCGCACCTGGCATCCGTCTGGCAGCGCTGCCAACCAAGATGCCAAGTTCAAATGCTACTGGCATCGCTGCCAAGGCCAAATCAACATCACATGACAGTCTGGCCAGTCCGTTGACGTCCGTGCGTGAATGTGCTTGTGTGTATTTCTGTTTCTTCCAAACGTGGATAATTTCGACACCGAAAGATTGACAATCGAAATTCAGTCCCGACTATGGGATTCATCTGCTATTGAATACGCAAACCGGGACTTGAAAAAAAGAAACTGGGAAGAACTTGTGGAAATATTTGGAGGAGGAGATTTATTTACAGTAGAAAAGAAAGAATTAGCTAAGAAGTGTTTCTATGGCTTTATTTGTGGGGCCGCTTTCCAATATGGCAACTTGATTTATAAGTTTTTTTGTTTAGCAATCTATATATCTATCGATATATCACAAATAACGTGAATTAAGAAGAAACCTGCTTTTATAATGTTTTATTAAATAAAGTTTGTTCATGTAATATTACATGTGATCTGCAAGAACTGAAATATTTCAAATTCAATAAAGGTAAGGACGTGCAAAGTGTGTGTCTGGAGAATTTTTCTTACTTATTTCTTTGTTACAGAATTGAAATTCACTCCAGGTATGTAGTTTTGATAAAGGTAAATCTCATTTTCTCCTTGCTAATAGCCCTTCATTTCGTGATCTCATAATGTTGATCCATCTGTTCGCTCGACTGGCGTCGAAAGCTGGCAGCTTGTCTGGCGTCTTTTTCTGGCAGCTGGACGCCATGGCATCGCTGCCATGGCATCCTAGTGCGATACCGCCCTTACGGTTTGATAGCGAGCCACGAGGGTGGAAACCGGAGCGACCAATCAGGATACCCGGTTCAAATTAAAAAGTTCGAGCTTTCCCAAAATGTCACTTCCGTACAAAGGCGTCTGAACTTCAACTAGCGCACACTGTACAGCTCCGTACATCAATATTTCGTTTCAAACATTTTAATTCAGTTGAACGCTACAAACAAAAATGTCCTATTTCGCGACTGCGCACATATCAACAAGTGAAGAGTCTATAAGAACGTTCGCCAGTCAAATTGAAACATCTCAAGTGGTAATTAAAGTGCGCGTGTCATTGCTTTGTGTCGCCCCTAGCACAACACCGCGAAGAGTAGCTAAAACTGAAGAGATTGGCCCTGCGACGCCACGTTTCAACAGAGATTCGATTCCGTGGCGTCCACCAAAGGCCTTTTTCCCGCAAATGGTCCCTGGGAAAAGTTTCATGTTCCTTGGGCTACGCTGAGACAAAAATCTTCATTACACCCATCACCCTATCTATCCTCTTTGATATCAACATTTCTATTTCCCGTGTCCACATCCACGTCGGACACTTTACTTAAATTATTTTAAATTAAAATGACAATTACGGGATTACAACGGATAGAATACGCGTGAATGTAAATTGACGCAACGTGATCTTATACTAAAATACGTGATTTGTAACTTATAACATAAAAATGGATGAGACATCTAATACAGGTAGCCCTCGATTTGCGCCGATTTTGAAACCAGCAAGGCAAAAAGTGAAAACAAATATATTTTACTATTATTTATAACCTTTTACAATATATCTCGTACTGATTCTTATACTAAATCGTAATTCTTACATCGCTGATTTTGAATAAAAATTATAAATTACGTAAGTTTCGTTAACGCGAATTTGCTCCGATGAGATCGATGAATTGGTAAAAGCTGTTTATGAAATGCAAACTTTTGCATATGCGAGTTTGCTCTTATGCAATTTCATTCCTGGCGCTTTAAACTTTCAAAGGACTAATTTAATATCTGCGGAGGTACCGGGGTTATTTTTACTACGCGATTTTCTATAGGTCGGCGTCTTACATGAATGCAACTATCGCATTACATCAGAGATGACTGTACACATCAATCACATGAAAGAATCGCGGGGACCAAAGAATTGCCGATTGCAAATTTATAAAATATATTTTATAAATCCCTTTATTTTATTTACGTTATTTCAGAGCTTTAAATGTAATGTCATTATATTACTCGTCAATGTTTGGTTGCTGGGAACGCGTATCCTGTTCATATCGACCTGTCGTCAGACAGAACACTAAATAATAATAAGATGAGGTGGTCTAGCGGTTAGAACGCTGGCCTTGTAATCCTGGGGTCTCGGGTTCGATTCCTGGCGGTACCCGAATTTATAACTTGTGTTGGGCAAGGCCGTGGTCTAGGCAACACGGAGTTTTCCTCCGTGGCATCCCAACAATTACTCCATTCACACACAGAAGAAGGCAATGGCAAACCACTTCTGGATCATCTGCCAAGAACGTATATGAACAGGTCCCAGTCCGAGAAGAGAAAAGGATGGAAGGATCCTGTTCATATGGACCTGTCGTCAGACAAAACACTAAATAAATAATGTTATTACAACACAGCATTCAGGAAAACAAACGGGGGTTCTCTCAAAGAAGACGTAGATAGAAACCAACGACCTCGGAATAAAACATATCCCCACAAATAGCAACACACTAACCCCCCCCCCCCCCGACCCTAATAAAAGAGACAGACGCACATTCTCCATGTAATATTGCACTACTACGCATATAAACATGTCACATTACACCCAGTAAAATAAATTTTCTGTTTACGTAGAAAAAACACCCGAGACTCGCCAGGCTCCGATAAAACTTTTTGGCTTTCTAACGTTTAACCTTTTTAACTAAATTAAAACAGTTTAACGTGTGGTTTTATCATTATTTCTGGGCAATGGTGACGAGACCTTTAGTGCAATGACATGGAAGCAGGCAACTGGCCCGAAACATGTTCAAGTGAACAGAGCGTGTGAGAAGTGACGTGAATTTTGTGCAGAGAGGTGTGGGCCTACGTGGAATTAAGAAGTGACTTGGTAAGAGACGGATGGGAATGGAGATCTTTTTGCAAATTCCTGGCAGTGTTCTGAATTGGTGGAAGAACTGTTTTTTGTCAGCTACTGATTGCAAAAGGGATCAAAGATTCTTCTCTTAAAGCAAACTCCGTATATCATCGTGGATTTCAACGTAACAGATGAACCACCGAGCAAATATTCTGCATTCGTCAGATATTGAAGAAAGAATGAGTGTACACAGAGAGAGCACATCACATATTTAAGACGGAATTGTTTGCAGATTTTAGAGGTGAAAGAATTATATTTAACATGAAATTAAACTGGAGGTTTTAGGCTGGCGTTTGGAAGCTGAGAGGGATGACGACACGATGTGAGGATGGAAGCTGCCCCTACGTAAGGAGAAGGTATGTTACACACTAAGAAGTGAGTAAGCTGGAACGTGGTTTAATATCGAGCATAATGAATATCAAAGTGCAGAAATCTTTCAGATTACAAAATTAGATGAAGATGGGAGACTGGAAAGCAAGAGAGTAGCGTCGATTATCTGCAGTGTCTCCTGGCTTAATTACAACAAATATAAATTGTTATGACAAAGTCATATTAAATTGTAAACAAACAATTGAACAGGAAAAGTATTTCATACATAATAGCATTGTGGCTCATTAATCATATAATTTTGAAATATCTAAATAACATTCTAAGTCGTTTCATAGGTTGCAGGGAGCTCATGTCTGATTAAAGGAGAAATATATGAAATGAGTTCCGGAAAAGATATAAATACTACAACCACAAAGAAATTCCATTAAAAGTGAATTACGAGACCAACGGCAATACAGTATTTAGGCACACCTAATAGACTAAGACTGCTGGGCAATGTAGAACAGCCTATGAAGGGTTTAAGGAAAGTGTAAAGTGGGGTTAGTGAGGCTCGAATAGGGTCCGGTGTCGGGCCGTTTGGAACACGATAATGAACCTTCGAGTTCCTAAACAGACGTGGAATTTATTGACTACTGAGCGACTACTAGCTTGTCAAGGAGGACTCTCCTGCATGCTAGAGGCCACGGGAACGAGAACTTGGCACTTCCGGCAACTGCTCCCGAAACGTCAACAGCAATCCGTTGTATTCAGAACGTAACATTCCAATACTTGATCATACAATCGCTAGCTTTGCTGACCGTTCACTTTATGGTGAGTGAAGTCAGGCCAAATAGTAAGTGAGTCTTTCTTTTGTTTAAAAATTCGCCAAGGTTTCTGACAACTGTCCTGTGTCTGACCTGTATTTGATAATATATTTCGGATGTCGACTCTGCTCCCATCTTCAGGTGACTGCTTGTCATTAGATCGATATTGCCAGTCTTGTTTTAAAAATGAAAAAAATACCAGATATAAAGCAGAACTTAAAACACATTTATACCAGTCCAGAACCCCTGTAACTTTTGACTTTAAGTTTCAACTGGCCGGAAGATCAGGGGTGAAGGCCCCCCCGCTAGCAAGCCATATGTGGAGGTTCCCTCGCCAGCAAGGGATCTGGTCTCCAGGTCAAAACACATGGCAGTACTCAAGTGGACAGAGTCGACAGCGGGCTTTCAGACAGTAACCCAAACTTTAGTACCCAGTCAGGGAAACAGTGTACAAGATTTTCTGTAAATTAAAAAGTAAAATTATTCGGTTTCTTAAATTTGTTGTTCCTGTATTTATTGATATACATCAAAATTACCACGTCAACCCTGAGGTGATCCTTGTTCCCCACTGACTCTAGTTCGGGATATAACTATCTCTTTCTGCAAGAACAAAGAAGATAAAAGTAGTGAGGAAGGATAGTTATAGAAAAGTGGCGCCCAACGACGTGAGGCTACGAGGATCGGCCACAACGCACTGTATCGGCGTCGAGATTGGACAGAAGAACACAGGTACAACACTGCAAGTATCACGGGAGCATCAAACGATCCCCCGCCTTTCCGGAAATCTGCCGACTTCGAAGTGAGCAACGAGATTCAGGGATTCCAGCACCCGTGAGGAGACGTCGCCCGTGGAAACAGCCGCGGACCCTGGCAAGTCAATTTACGGAGGTTTGGAGCGGGGAGGAAAGCCCACATATACGCTACGCGACAACCCTTCGGTCACTTCAAGCACAAACAAACCCCTTCCAGTGTGTGCTCAGTGAAGTCAACCCCAACAGCAGCAACATCATCTTCGGAACACCAGGTTGGCACAGAGTTTAGTTAATTAAAATGTACAACCAGAAGCAGCTGAGAAACCGCTCGGTGGATGTAGGTGGTGAACCAAGTATCTCCCTCAACACAGAGCTTGAGATTGATATAACATCACCTAGCATACATGGTCAACCATCTCCGGTTTATGACACCGAACCACAGACCGAAAAGGAAATCCCGGTAGGTGACAGACACGGGGAAGTTATCGCGATCAGACGGGGAGAGAGTACAGCAGATGAGGGACAAGCCATAAATGCAGGGGTAGCTTTACGGTCAGAAACCAACTTAATAACTAATGATTCCTTACAGAGAATTATGGATTTAATATTAGAAAGCAACGAGTCACTGAAACAAAGCTTGAAAGATGAGAATACTAAACTATCGGAAAGACTAACGAATAAATTTGAGGCAGAGAACAAAAAACTGGCTAAAACTATCGAGAAAGTTAGAGAGGAAACTGCTAAACAAGCCGAATATTTCGAGGCGTCCCTACGAGAACTGTCGACCAAGTTAGATAATAAGTTAGATGCGTCCATAACGGCTTTAAACAACAAGACAGAGGAGTTGGATATTAAGACCAGGGACCTATCAAATGAGGTATTAAACATAGATACGAAGGTAAACAAAGAAATTGAAGCGGTGAGAGAGGAAATCGCCCGTGTTAGGCAGGAAATGTCGAGCGAAATTGTAGAATTGAGCAGGGAAGCTACGAACTCCGCGTCACCAGGACAAATTGCGTGTCAGTCGCATTCCAACCATGAGCAGGCCCGTGGTGGCAGTCCCACCCTACATCTGCAACAGCCTGCCAGTGACCCGCTAGCTGTAAGGCATGCTTTGGTTGAAACTGAACATCTGTTGCATGCGAGTGCTGATGGGCGGTGCATGCAGAATGAAAGTATTCATGTAAGTGAGTCACCTAACTCAAACTTAAATCTCAGGGCAGATATCCAGAAATTAATCTCTGTAGAAATCCCGTTACCCACTTTTGTAGATGCTACGGCGCAAAATGCTTTGTTCCATGTGAAACAACTTGACGAATATTTCGAATTGAAAGCAATTCCTCCACAATTTCGTCTGACTATTGCTGTGAAGTCACTCACAAATGAATCAGCCAAGTCATGGATTCTCGCGACCGCGGGAACGTTCCAAAATTATGAGAAATTTAAGAGTTCATTCATCAGACAATTTTGGAGTAACGAAAGCCAGTCGGAAACTCGCTGCAGAATATACCAAGAGAAATTCAGTCGTCAGAGCGACAAGAGTATGTCCGATCATTTTCTAAAATATGCTGTCTTAGCCAGGCACCTACAACCCCCAATGGAAGACCAGGAGCTCATTTCTGCATTAAAAGCTCATTACCCAATATCCGTGCAGAGAATTTGGTTAGCTAAGCAGCCTAAGGACGTTGAAGAGGTCGTCAGCTTCCTGAGGCAAATGGACGAGATAGGAGAGAGAGAGCAGGGTTACAGGACTGAAAGAGAACCCCCTGGCAACTCGAACCCGCAGAATTATCGGAACAACAGGGCACAATATCGAGGCAATGACAGAAACCAGGAGAGGCAATATCAAGTCAGAGGAATGGAATTTGGTAGGGGAAACAACTATCAAAACCGCCCGACGCGTCGACAGCCGTATTTTGGAAATAGGCGAGACAACATTGCCACAGGTGGGCAGCACAGGGAGGAGGAGAGTCGGAATCACAGGCAGGGGAACCAGTTAAACCCTTACGCCCCCACTTTCAATCAGGAGAGGAAAGAGGAAGACAGCGATCTGCGGATTCCACGACCAAGCTCCAATCAGCATCAGGGGAATTAGATCAGGACGTGTCCGGAGGGCGTGGGTTCGTCCTAGATGAGTGCAATAGAGTAGAAAACGCCCCAAGGAATGAGTTAAAAGCCAAAAGGGTAGGAGTTTGCAATGACGAACTGGGTGTAGGAGACGAAGAAATTTTATTACAAGCGATAGATGGAGACAGATTAAACAATTGCCCCTACGTGAAAATTGTCACGGGAAGTGAAGAGGTGGACGCTTTATTAGATTCTGGATCGCAGATAAGTTTGGTCACTGAAGAAATCTACGAGAAATTAATATTGAAGCAACATCCAATTTTGACGCTGCCCGTCAAAGCCGCTATCCTGATTACAGCCCTCGGTAACAAATCTAAGAGATTGAAGAAACAGGCAATGGTGGAATTTGAAATTGAAGGCGACAAATTCAACCAGGTTTTCCTCGTTGCTCCGCAATTAATGGTTCCTATGATACTAGGTGCGGATTTCTTGAATGAAAACAAAGTGGTACTAAATTTTGCAGAGAGAAGCCTCCAGGCAGAGAGAGACGGAGTTGTTGTTAGGTACAAATCTAACAAGGGCGCAGGACAAGATATCGCGCGATGTAACGGACGGGACCCAAAGGACGATGGTCACTACAACGAAGCATACGTTAACCACACGCTGGTACTAGACTCTGGTAGCCAAAGCCAACTACAGGTGGATCAACCCGCAGCCATTCGTGATTGTAACCATTCGCAGAAAGGGACTGAGATTGGTGAAGAGATAGAAGGAGAACCCCCAGGTGTACATGTAATTTGTAGTTGTTGCAACAGGGATTGCAGTTATGATTGCTCCGAAAGGGAGATTGAGATTAATGAATGCGGGCAATTGGACCCAGCAAAGTTAGAATACGGGAGACGTATCGATATTGATAAGGGGGAGAGACAATGCAATACGAATAATTCAAACACAAGAGCTGCACCGGATGATCGTCGTAACATTTCCAGCGAGGACCTGTCCGGAATCATAGAGGCCCATACTTCATCTCAAAAGCACTATCGCCCGCCATGTTCGAGCTGGAAGATAAGCACGGGAAACCACGAGGCATGTTTAACAAGCGGGAGTTGAAGCCTTTTCGCATGGAAAACGATGTCTTGGCTGAACCCAAATGCAGGATTGACAAAACCGATGTCGTCACCGAATTGTACTAGGTATCCGCAAGGGAATTAGCCGCGATAAAGTAATGAAGATAATCTAAATTTAAACCATTCACGAAAATGTTGTTACCCACAAACTGCCCTGAGGTTTAGAAAAAAAAAAAAAAAAAAAGGGTTACATAACCCAAAATATGAGGGTTTGAGCTAAATAATAGTACATGCATTTCTTTAAAAATCTCTATAATGGAAAGCTATGATAAGAACGCAAGGAATGTTTGAAACAGAATGCAGATTAGAGAAAGCAATTAGGGGTATATAAAGCAGTCAGACTATAAAAAGTTTATCCAGTTGGCATATGTTTGCCTTGTATTTGATTTGTATTTAATATGTTTCTATGTTATAAGATGTCACATTTGAGTATACGTACCAATTGTTCTAGGGAATAATTATCACTACATATAATCTTGAGCGGGATAGAGGTACTTGGTTTATAGTGTAAGTTTAGTCAGATATATATAAAAGTAGTGAGGTAGGAGACAAATTGAGAGGATCTGTGAGTTATAATCTTTTAGAAATACAAGAACAACGCATGTGGAGATAGGGACTCACATAGGTGTGGAGTAAATTGCATGCGAATGATAAACGTAGTATTTACTTATAAAGTAACATAATGACCTTGCTTCACGTTGGGATGTTTAGAGCTTAGATAAGAAGTTCAGACGAATTTGAAATCAAAATTGTCCTCACTTCATTATCGGGGAGTTTATACCAGTCCAGAACCCCTGTAACTTTTGACTTTAAGTTTCAACTGGCCGGAAGATCAGGGGTGAAGGCCCCCCCGCTAGCAAGCCATATGTGGAGGTTCCCTCGCCAGCAAGGGATCTGGTCTCCAGGTCAAAACACATGGCAGTACTCAAGTGGACAGAGTCGACAGCGGGCTTTCAGACAGTAACCCAAACTTTAGTACCCAGTCAGGGAAACAGTGTACAAGATTTTCTGTAAATTAAAAAGTAAAATTATTCGGTTTCTTAAATTTGTTGTTCCTGTATTTATTGATATACATCAAAATTACCACGTCAACCCTGAGGTGATCCTTGTTCCCCACTGACTCTAGTTCGGGATATAACTATCTCTTTCTGCAAGAACAAAGAAGATAAAAGTAGTGAGGAAGGATAGTTATAGAAAAGTGGCGCCCAACGACGTGAGGCTACGAGGATCGGCCACAACGCACTGTATCGGCGTCGAGATTGGACAGAAGAACACAGGTACAACACTGCAAGTATCACGGGAGCATCAAACGATCCCCCGCCTTTCCGGAAATCTGCCGACTTCGAAGTGAGCAACGAGATTCAGGGATTCCAGCACCCGTGAGGAGACGTCGCCCGTGGAAACAGCCGCGGACCCTGGCAAGTCAATTTACGGAGGTTTGGAGCGGGGAGGAAAGCCCACATATACGCTACGCGACAACCCTTCGGTCACTTCAAGCACAAACAAACCCCTTCCAGTGTGTGCTCAGTGAAGTCAACCCCAACAGCAGCAACATCATCTTCGGAACACCAGGTTGGCACAGAGTTTAGTTAATTAAAATGTACAACCAGAAGCAGCTGAGAAACCGCTCAGTGGATGTAGGTGGTGAACCAAGTATCTCCCTCAACACAGAGCTTGAGATTGATATAACATCACCTAGCATACATGGTCAACCATCTCCGGTTTATGACACCGAACCACAGACCGAAAAGGAAATCCCGGTAGGTGACAGACACGGGGAAGTTATCGCGATCAGACGGGGAGAGAGTACAGCAGATGAGGGACAAGCCATAAATGCAGGGGTAGCTTTACGGTCAGAAACCAACTTAATAACTAATGATTCCTTACAGAGAATTATGGATTTAATATTAGAAAGCAACGAGTCACTGAAACAAAGCTTGAAAGATGAGAATACTAAACTATCGGAAAGACTAACGAATAAATTTGAGGCAGAGAACAAAAAACTGGCTAAAACTATCGAGAAAGTTAGAGAGGAAACTGCTAAACAAGCCGAATATTTCGAGGCGTCCCTACGAGAACTGTCGACCAAGTTAGATAATAAGTTAGATGCGTCCATAACGGCTTTAAACAACAAGACAGAGGAGTTGGATATTAAGACCAGGGACCTATCAAATGAGGTATTAAACATAGATACGAAGGTAAACAAAGAAATTGAAGCGGTGAGAGAGGAAATCGCCCGTGTTAGGCAGGAAATGTCGAGCGAAATTGTAGAATTGAGCAGGGAAGCTACGAACTCCGCGTCACCAGGACAAATTGCGTGTCAGTCGCATTCCAACCATGAGCAGGCCCGTGGTGGCAGTCCCACCCTACATCTGCAACAGCCTGCCAGTGACCCGCTAGCTGTAAGGCATGCTTTGGTTGAAACTGAACATCTGTTGCATGCGAGTGCTGATGGGCGGTGCATGCAGAATGAAAGTATTCATGTAAGTGAGTCACCTAACTCAAACTTAAATCTCAGGGCAGATATCCAGAAATTAATCTCTGTAGAAATCCCGTTACCCACTTTTGTAGATGCTACGGCGCAAAATGCTTTGTTCCATGTGAAACAACTTGACGAATATTTCGAATTGAAAGCAATTCCTCCACAATTTCGTCTGACTATTGCTGTGAAGTCACTCACAAATGAATCAGCCAAGTCATGGATTCTCGCGACCGCGGGAACGTTCCAAAATTATGAGAAATTTAAGAGTTCATTCATCAGACAATTTTGGAGTAACGAAAGCCAGTCGGAAACTCGCTGCAGAATATACCAAGAGAAATTCAGTCGTCAGAGCGACAAGAGTATGTCCGATCATTTTCTAAAATATGCTGTCTTAGCCAGGCACCTGCAACCCCCAATGGAAGACCAGGAGCTCATTTCTGCATTAAAAGCTCATTACCCAATATCCGTGCAGAGAATTTGGTTAGCTAGCCTAAGGATGTTGAAGAGGTCGTCAGCTTCCTGAGGCAAATGGACGAGATAGAAGCGAAAGAGCAGGGTTACAGGACTGAAAGAGAACCCCCTGGCAACTCGAACCCGCAGAATTATCGGAACAACAGGGCACAATATCGAGGCAATGACAGAAACCAGGAGAGGCAATATCAAGTCAGAGGAATGGAATTTGGTAGGGGAAACAACTATCAAAACCGCCCGACGCGTCGACAGCCGTATTTTGGAAATAGGCGAGACAACATTGCCACAGGTGGGCAGCACAGGGAGGAGGAGAGTCGGAATCACAGGCAGGGGAACCAGTTAAACCCTTACGCCCCCACTTTCAATCAGGAGAGGAAAGAGGAAGACAGCGATCTGCGGATTCCACGACCAAGCTCCAATCAGCATCAGGGGAATTAGATCAGGACGTGTCCGGAGGGCGTGGGTTCGTCCTAGATGAGTGCAATAGAGTAGAAAACGCCCCAAGGAATGAGTTAAAAGCCAAAAGGGTAGGAGTTTGCAATGACGAACTGGGTGTAGGAGACGAAGAAATTTTATTACAAGCGATAGATGGAGACAGATTAAACAATTGCCCCTACGTGAAAATTGTCACGGGAAGTGAAGAGGTGGACGCTTTATTAGATTCTGGATCGCAGATAAGTTTGGTCACTGAAGAAATCTACGAGAAATTAATATTGAAGCAACATCCAATTTTGACGCTGCCCGTCAAAGCCGCTATCCTGATTACAGCCCTCGGTAACAAATCTAAGAGATTGAAGAAACAGGCAATGGTGGAATTTGAAATTGAAGGCGACAAATTCAACCAGGTTTTCCTCGTTGCTCCGCAATTAATGGTTCCTATGATACTAGGTGCGGATTTCTTGAATGAAAACAAAGTGGTACTAAATTTTGCAGAGAGAAGCCTCCAGGCAGAGAGAGACGGAGTTGTTGTTAGGTACAAATCTAACAAGGGCGCAGGACAAGATATCGCGCGATGTAACGGACGGGACCCAAAGGACGATGGTCACTACAACGAAGCATACGTTAACCACACGCTGGTACTAGACTCTGGTAGCCAAAGCCAACTACAGGTGGATCAACCCGCAGCCATTCGTGATTGTAACCATTCGCAGAAAGGGACTGAGATTGGTGAAGAGATAGAAGGAGAACCCCCAGGTGTACATGTAATTTGTAGTTGTTGCAACAGGGATTGCAGTTATGATTGCTCCGAAAGGGAGATTGAGATTAATGAATGCGGGCAATTGGACCCAGCAAAGTTAGAATACGGGAGACGTATCGATATTGATAAGGGGGAGAGACAATGCAATACGAATAATTCAAACACAAGAGCTGCACCGGATGATCGTCGTAACATTTCCAGCGAGGACCTGTCCGGAATCATAGAGGCCCATACTTCATCTCAAAAGCACTATCGCCCGCCATGTTCGAGCTGGAAGATAAGCACGGGAAACCACGAGGCATGTTTAACAAGCGGGAGTTGAAGCCTTTTCGCATGGAAAACGATGTCTTGGCTGAACCCAAATGCAGGATTGACAAAACCGATGTCGTCACCGAATTGTACTAGGTATCCGCAAGGGAATTAGCCGCGATAAAGTAATGAAGATAATCTAAATTTAAACCATTCACGAAAATGTTGTTACCCACAAACTGCCCTGAGGTTTAGAAAAAAAAAAAAAAAAAAGGGTTACATAACCCAAAATATGAGGGTTTGAGCTAAATAATAGTACATGCATTTCTTTAAAAATCTCTATAATGGAAAGCTATGATAAGAACGCAAGGAATGTTTGAAACAGAATGCAAATTAGAGAAAGCAATTAGGGGCATATAAAGCAGTCAGACTATAAAAAGTTTATCCAGTTGGCATATGTTTGCCTTGTATTTGATTTGTATTTAATATGTTTCTATGTTATAAGATGTCACATTTGAGTATACGTACCAATTGTTCTAGGGAATAATTATCACTACATATAATCTTGAGCGGGATAGAGGTACTTGGTTTATAGTGTAAGTTTAGTCAGATATATATAAAAGTAGTGAGGTAGGAGACAAATTGAGAGGATCTGTGAGTTATAATCTTTTAGAAATACAAGAACAACGCATGTGGAGATAGGGACTCACATAGGTGTGGAGTAAATTGCATGCGAATGATAAACGTAGTATTTACTTATAAAGTAACATAATGACCTTGCTTCACGTTGGGATGTTTAGAGCTTAGATAAGAAGTTCAGACGAATTTGAAATCAAAATTGTCCTCACTTCATTATCGGGGAGTTTATACCAGTCCAGAACCCCTGTAACTTTTGACTTTAAGTTTCAACTGGCCTGAAGATCAGGGGTGAAGGCCCCCCCGCTAGCAAGCCATATGTGGAGGTTCCCTCGCCAGCAAGGGATCTGGTCTCCAGGTCAAAACACATGGCAGTACTCAAGTGGACAGAGTCGACAGCGGGCTTTCAGACAGTAACCCAAACTTTAGTACCCAGTCAGGGAAACAGTGTACAAGATTTTCTGTAAATTAAAAAGTAAAATTATTCGGTTTCTTAAATTTGTTGTTCCTGTATTTATTGATATACATCAAAATTACCACGTCAACCCTGAGGTGATCCTTGTTCCCCACTGACTCTAGTTCGGGATATAACTATCTCTTTCTGCAAGAACAAAGAAGATAAAAGTAGTGAGGAAGGATAGTTATACATTCTTATTGAGAAGGCTGTAATACAATGCCAAAGGCCTCTGAATCTGTGCTGTTCCGTGAACAATCAGTTTCCGATAAACAGCTGAAGATACATACATGCTTCTGATTCACGTTACCTTTAAATGGTCGCGAACTCACCAACCAACGCTTGGCTAATTTTAGACGGACAGTGGCAAAGGCTGAGAGACCTAAGTCAGGGTGGCGCCTGGGCTCAAAAGACCCCGGACCGGATCCCACTCTCACCACTATCATTAAAGTTCAAAGTAAGTAGCTGATTGTCAGTCGCTCAAAGCAAGAACAGAGGCATTTCCCGAAACGTCGTGTAAATCAAATACAAGATACGCACAGAATTAACGCATAAGTCTATAGGGCCGCGTTTGTCTCCGTCTGCCCGCACGCCTCAACTCGAGGTCAGTAAACATCTACCAGACTACACAGCGCAACAACCCAGAAGACAGCCATCTTGGGAGTCACCGCCGTGAAAACCTCGAATCCTACACTGGGTACATTAGTTCTGGGTCTCCGTATACCTACCAGAGGATTCAGTGTAATGGTCTGAAACTCGCTCTGACGACAGAGCAAGTGGATGTAAACACTGATTGAGTTTAGGAAGACGCGCGGGTGCAGTCGGCCCCTCTGATGTACTTCTCAAGCAAACTGCCTTCCTTCTTCATCGAGTTACCTCAGCCTTCTACTCCCCCGCACACTCAACAACCCAAGCGCACGCGGGGTGAGCCTTGCCGCCATGTCGCCATACTCCGTCCACAAAACAGCCCAGCACCAGACAGGATGAAAATGCGACTTCACTAAAGCTGTAGCTGTCATTACGTACAAGGCATCAATGCCTCCGATAAATGACAGGCCTACTTCGCAAACGTATCAGATCGAAGTTCACAGGAGTTTACTGCGTCGAAACGTCCATCTGTATCTACCAAAATACACGGTGCCACATCCTCAGGCATACGATCAGTTCATCTTCTGCAAAACAGGATTAATCTTTGTACCCGAATCAGGTAAAACTGAGGACGTAATACAACAAAAACCAAATTAAATGAACTAAAAATTCTTTTTTATCTGTGAACCTCCACGGGTTGGCACAGCAACGACAAAATTTATGTTGGGATGAGGAACATGTACATACAAGGCTTAAAAATATCCGATTCGTTTGCTCATTACCAACTAATGGGATGGCCGACTGACGTGCAAATATTTAAACGACGCTGTGCACATAACACAGTATAGTTACAATCAGGGATGCATTTTTAAGCACCAGATACGAGGTGCGATCGGAAAGTTTCCAGACTGCGCGTATAAAAACCCGTACACTTATCTCAGGTATTAAATTCATCCATCACCCTCCAAGTAGTTCCCCTGAAGTAGTAGACCCATGTCTGTGACAGATTAACATCAAGGCTAATGATGTAACGAATAGTTTGTGGAACGAAGGCCTTCAGGAGAAGCTAATAGTCGTTCAGCTAGTCAAATTTCCTTTCTACATTTGAACCTGAAGCTCAGTACCGTGTTCACAAAAGCCCTCCAGCGCCAGCTGCCCTGAGCCAGATAAATCCAATCCTGTTTCATTAAGATCCATTTTAATATTACCCTCGATCTGCGCCTTGGTCATCAGGCTTCTCAACCATTGACCCCATCCTCGGGTTATTAATCATCGTAATAACATCTGGTGAAGAATCCTCATGCAACGTCCGTCTTAGGCTCAGATGTTGTCGAAAGCGCCCTCTTCTCATTCATCCCTAGATGATTTCTTTCCATATCTCGCGAGTCCAGCTTTTACACCCATACAAAACAACGGGAAAATTTTAATATTTGAGATGGATGAGGGGACGAAATATTCTAGATTGCATAGCAGCACACATTTTCCGAATTTAATCTGCTCTTAGTTTCTTCGTGAATGATTTTTTTTTACAATGATTCCCAATTGTCTAAACTTTTCTACATTACAGAGGCTTGTCCTGCGGTCTGGTGGTGAGACATTTTGTACCAGAGCCGGGATAACTCAGTCAGTGACTGACTACAGATCTGCGGACCTTACTGTAGATTTATTTCGAGAAGATTTTAATTGGTCTGTCCCGTCATTCTGTTATTTTTCTGTTAGCTTGAACCTGGTATCCTGACAAGTTTATCGGAGTTGTATAACCTTAAATTAATTTAAACTTTCTAATTTTCTAGCGTCAGAATATACGGGGTTGATACTTGTTTACGGTGTAAGTAATCGGATAATTTGCAGGTTAGGTTTTGATGGAACACTTTTATTAACATGGCTGCCGCGCGTTGTGATTTCTTGTGCGTCTGATGGTCGCTGTTGGACCTAGTGGGCTGTGTAATTCGGAACGGGAGACCGTAAATATTCGTTTAAGTTTCCTTTGTTCTGTGTTAACAGACGTGGCGTGGGCGTGAATCTCGGGCGAATCTGAATTAGCAGACATTAAGCGAAGATGTGCATTAGTAAATCGGACCCTGCAATTTTCACGATATAAATCGATACATTTAATGGAAACTTTGTTTTTCCAATGTTCTTTTTTTTAAACAATATATATTGTCGCAGTCCCGAACTGCCCGATGATGTCAGGCGATAAAAATTGTAGGTCGTGCGTGGTTCCTAAAAGTGACCTACAAGTTGAATTCCTTTGCGACTATTATCGAACTGACAGATCTGTCGGCATTTAGTTATTTGAGTTTAAAGTGTGGGGTGGGTAAGAGGAAAGTAAAGCTGTCCCGCGGGGGGAGGAGGTGTAGGGCTGTCACACACGTATTTAAGTGAATTTTACGTACGAGGTGCGATCAGAAAGTTTCAAGACTGTGTCAATAGAGGGCGAACCGGATGTAGTACGAGCTTCTGCCGCTAGGGGGTGCGGCCTACATTCATAGTGAATCAGTGTGCCAGCCGGCATCATCGAATTAGCATTTGTTTCTTAGTTACGGGCGTTTTGGTAGTGCATTACACCGACCCTCCTGCGATTTCGGAATGGCGTGTGCATCAAATTTTGCCAAAGACTCGCCAAAACGGCTACGGAAACCTATGAAATGCTAAAGCAAGCATTTGGGGAGTCAGCAATGGGTCGTGCACAAACCTTTGTGTGGCATTCACGTTTTAAAAATGGCCGAACCTCTGTCGATGATGACGAGCGTTCTGGACGACCATCTTCGAGCACAACGCCCGAAAATGTTACAAAGATTCGGCAGGCCATTCACGAAGATCGACGTCGTACCATCAACGACTTGTGCGACATTGTTGGGATAGGCTATGGGACCTGTCAGCTGATTCTAAAGGAAGAACTCCACATGCGACGCATCATGACAACGCGCCAGCGCACACCGTCCTCAAAGTTCGGCAGTTTTTGGCCTCAAACACCATGGCCGTCATCCCGCACCCTCCTTATTCGCCGTGTGACTTCTTCCTCTTCCCAAAGATGAAAATTCAGCTAAAGGGAAGGAGATTTGAGACGATAGAAGAGATTCAGGCAGAATCGCAGATGGTGCTTGACAGGCTGACAAAGAAAGATTTCCAGGGATGCTTCCAGGCTTGGCAGCGGCGCTGGGATCGTTGTGTTCACTCCCAGGGGAACTACTTCGAGGGTGATGGATGAATTTAATACCTGAGATAAGTGTACGGGTTTTTATACGCGCAGTCTTGAAACTTTCCGATCGCACCTCGTATTGCAGATTTAATTCGACAGTATTGTCATAATACTAGTTTTACTTATTTATCATCACAGATTCATTACCCCGAATGATGTTTTCAGCAGACGTTGTACAACGAAATAAGATCGATGTTTTTACCGTCATGTACCAATATAATGAAATGAAGGATCTATTGTATCGAAACAAACCAAAATTAAATCCGCTCGGAACTTTCAGACACCAAAACCAAATTTATCTGAAATCCGTTCAGTACACGATCCTCTCACAAGCGCACTTTCTTCACTGAACGTGTGCTCTGAGGACTTTTCAACAATAACTTCTACTAATTATGCCCTGTATTGTTTAACGTCTGCAATAAAGTCTACGTACACCACGCAGGTGCGTCCTGTTAAGTTAACATTTATAGCCACGTCGCATAAAACAACTTCCCCAACGCTTAAGGTCTTCCACGCGTCGGACATGTGTAACAGATGACGGTCATCAATTATGGCTTCCGGGTAGACCACCACCCACGCCCCGTGTTACACGTCTTGTCAACAGCGGCAGAAATGTGCAGACACGCGAATGGCTAGGACTCCGGAGACTGTGGTGAGATGAACCGGTTACAAACTGAGCTTACTGCAGGCAATGAGAGAAAAATCCCCCCGACACATCACTCCCACAACATGGCATGACCTGCATTCCAACCGAACGGGACTTCAACTCGTAGGACATCCCCTAGGATCTTTAATGGTAAAAAAGGATCTGAAATCCTTAGAATAATTTCCGCATAAAATTTCTATATTCGGATGATGGTTCATAAACACGTAGTGTATATTTATTTTGTACAGTCTATACACAAACGTTTGAAGTTTATTGGTGTTGTAAAAATTATATAATATTAAAACATTTTGTTGTGTAAAATATTATATTAGCGCTCTTAATCGTAAATACGATTTTACATTATATTTTTTTAGCGCTTTTATTAAAACGACATGTTTCGACGGGTAATACCGTCGTCTTCAGGTTTTTATCAATTTAAAATATTTTAAAAACTATTAGATATTTGATGCAATATATTATAATGATCCGTAGTTCTGTTTGTAGCTTTCCATTTTCATGGTAAGTTGCTTATTGTAGTCAGACGTTATATTTATCTGTGGAATTAATGTTTAAATATATTTAATCAAACACAAACATGACGCATATAAGATACAAAACGTAAAGTATGTTTCTATCACATGCAATTTGCCTCCAACAGATAGAAGCTCTCAATTACAGAAGGCTTGCACGGTCTGCACATATTAACTGCTGTGTTCGACAGTCCTGGCAGTCTAACATTTCGGATGTAGAGCACGTGTTTATGTTGGAGAGATGAGCAACGTCTCCGTACCTGGTGTTCTAAAAGGGGTGTTAATTGTGCGAAGTCTCGTCTAATTTGGTGGAATCCTGTACATAACTACTCATGCTTTAAAAAGTAGGAATTTTATGACACTTTTAAGTTGAGGATTTTAACTTGAAATTCAAACTGCACGTAAATCAGCTTGAAGTAAAATCCTAACGAGCAATTATTTCACTAATTCCAAATTGGGGAACTTCACAAGACATCGAAAGTCTGAAAGTGAGTACGTAAGTCAGTCACCTTGCCGTATAACAACCTCTGTGCACATTATTTTCTCTTTACAGCGCCCATTACCAAGCACCAATTCGTCCTCCTGCGCGTCTGCCGGCCGGGTGACCCCGGATCGCAACCGGAACAAGTGACAGACAGCATGTGACTGCAGACTCCTGCACAATCAATAGTGCGTCGAGGTTGGACGGCGTGCATCTCCACCACCCACCCGCTCGGCAATGCAGTTATTCGATTTACATTTCCACATTTTATGCGTAATATCAGAGCGTTCCATTTCTCTTTCGCACTGGCAGCTAATGCCCTGAACCAAAAACGAGACGTGATAACGCACGAATTACAAATAATGAGTCAAACAGAGCTTTGCTGATTATTTTACATACCCGACGAGCGACCTGGAACTACAGAAGGGAACAATTTTGACTCTGCTACAAAGATTCGTGGTCCTTGAACTCGCACGGTCATCCAGCATCATCGCTAACCACCGACATGTCAGTTCCTCTACAGATGACACTTACGCTTAACATTTCCTTCGCAATTTCTACGCCTCAACGTTTTCATTTGTTCCTTGGAGAAACTGAAGACCAATTCGAGCACACAGAATTTTCGGATTAACGAAATAGCACGAGACAATCGATTCTCTAAGTAACGGCCCTGAAGACCACGGTCATATTGTCAGCGAGTCTCATTTTCCATCTCAGACGCTGCCACTAGGAATAAAAATAAATAAAATAAAGAAAAGTCAGTATAATAACTGCAGATCGGAGTAAATTCAACATCCAAAAATTTGTTACACCTCACGCAGTGTACAACACCCTACATAATCTCACGCGAATTTAACCCAGATTCACACTTCTCCTCCAAGCATGTGGACTCGACAGGAACTGAACGTTTATAGCGTGTGACGGTCGAATTAAGAACAACGCCGTCAGGTCCATATGAACAGGATCCTTCCATCCTTTTCTCGGACTGGGACCTGTTCATATACGTTCTTGGCAGATGATCCACAAGTGGTTTGCCATTGCCTTCTTCTGTGTGTGAATGGAGTAATTGTTGGGATGCCACGGAGGAAAACTCCGTGTTGCCTAGACCACGGCCTTGCCCAACACAAGTTATAAATTCGGGCACCGCCGGGAATCGAACCAGAGACCCCAGGATTACAACGCCAGCGTTCTAACCGCTAGACCACCATGGCTATTAAGTGTTCTGTCTGACGACAGGTCCATATGAAGAGGATCCTTCCTTCCTTCCTTTTCTCGGACTGGGACCTGTTCATATACGTTCTTGGCAGATGATCCAGAAGTGGTTTGCCATTGCCTTCTTCTGTGTGTGAATGGATTAATTGTTGGGATGCCACGGAGAAACCGGGGAAGCCCCCGGAGGAAAACTCCGTGTTGCCTACACCACGGCCTTGCTCAACACAAGTTATAAATTCGGGCACCGCCGGGAATCGAACCCGAGACCCCAGGATTACAAGGCCAGCGTTCTAACCGCTAGACCACCGGATACGATACATTAAATTACTAAAATAAATAATAAATAGCTTTAATTAACGTCACGGAGAAAGAAGCTTATTCAAATCAAAGATCTGCTCTAAAAGTCATCATCTCAGATATTATAAACTCCATGGCCTCCTCATACAAAGTAGCAACGCGCTGTAATTAATCAGCGCAGAAGAGTAAAGAGTATAGAAAATTAAATTCATAAAATATCCGTTGATATAATCAGCTCACGGAGACTAAATGAACTAATGGAGTCTGCTGCCAAGAAATCCCACTCAAAGAGCAGTTGGTGTCAGACGGCGTTCAAAGGCAAGCCTGATCAAGTTATTCTCAAATAAATTTCACGTCAAGAGAAGACTTGGGTACGCGTCTGAAACACGGCAAATGGAATTAGCGCATTTCTCGTCCTTCTAGAAAAGGCGTGTAGCACTTCGGCATGGCGAGTCCAAGGCATAGTGACTGAAGAAACACGAGAATTTCTTTTAGAGTCTGAGGTTCCACCGCTGTCGTAAATTTCACATCTTCAAATGATTGTCCAGCGGTCAGAGAGCGTGGAGCTGCGGAAAGTCTTTGGCAAGCGACGTCAGAATTTCTCTCTTTCTACAACAAAAGCATCCACACGTTGAAACGCCCATGACAAAGAAACGTGGGTGGTCTCCTGGTTAACCAACGCCCTTTCCAATTCCTTCGACGAATTCTCATGACCAAAAAAGTAGGCTCTGTGCCGTTACATGAAACATTTTCCGCGGTGTTTGTTGGTTTGTGAGAGGGCTACGAAATTTTGTACAAATAATAATTTTGTAATCCTGGGGTCTCGGGTTCGATTCCCGGCGGTGCCCGAATTTATAACTTGTGTTGGGCAAGGCCGTGGTCTAGGCAACACGGAGTTTTCCTCCGTGGCATCCCAACAATTACTCCATTCACACACAGAAGAAGGCAATGGCAAACCACTTCTGGATCATCTGCCAAGAACGTATATGAACAGGTCCCAGTCCGAGAAAAGGATGGAAAGATCCTGTTCATATGGACCTGTCGTCAGACAGAACACTAAATAAATAATAAATAATAGCGACCTCTAACGCGAACGCAAACATAATGCTGCCTGAAAGACAGTTTATGTTGCAAGATTCCCTACAGAGGCCGGCCAATTGCTTGATCCTCGACGACAAAGAACACGCAACACGGGGAAACGCAAATAGACGCTTGTGCCGACAGCAGAATTCGATCCCGTGACGTCAAACATCCGGGCGACCCAACACCATCAACGCCCACTGTCAGCGTACTGGTGGCCTGACATTCACATCTCCTCGTACTACTCTCCCGTGCATTCTGAAACGAGGTGTTAAAAGATACCGCGCACAAGGAACAGGCACTGAGGAATTAAAGTGTTTATTAGCTCAGGAGCATGGTGTCCTCATGCGAACAGCACCCGAAGAACGGGGGACCGACGTAGGGGAACCTCTCACTCCCCGACATTGACCTCCCCTTCCGGAGTCAAGACTCCTGACGACAGTCGCCATGCTACGAGGTGCGATCGGAAAGTTTCCAAACTGTGTCAATAGAGGGCGAACCGGATGTAGTACGAGCTTCTGCCGCTAGGGGGTGCTGCCTACATTCATAGTGAATCAGTGTGCCAGCCGGCATCATCGAATTAGCATTTGTTTCTTAGTTACGGGCGTTTTGGTAGTGCATTACACCGACCCTCCTGCGATTTCGGAATGGCGTGTGCATCAAATTTTGCCAAAGACTCACCAAAACGGCTACGGAAACCTATGAAATGCTAAAGCTTGACAGGCTGACAAAGAAAGATTTCCAGGGATGCTTCCAGGCTTGGCAGCGGCGCTGGGATCGTTGTGTTCACTCCCAGGGGAACTACTTCGAGGGTGATGGATGAATTTAATACCTGAGATAAGTGTACGGGTTTTTATAGGCGCAGTCTGGAAACTTTCTGATCGCACCTCGTACAACCGATGCCCGGATTCACCTCATCACATTTAAAGAAATCCTCTTCACCCAAGATGCTGACCTTCGAAAGGTCAAATACCTTTGCTGCAGCAGATAGTAAACGTGCATCATAAAACAGCACGTCCAGATTTTCTTAGCTCCGTATTACTGTATGTATCCTCAACGGCGAAATTCGTTTGAGGTCACTTTAGGTCAGAAAAGAAATTAATTCACGTGAGGGTAATCGCTCCAAGAACTACAAGCAACGGAGATACGACACGCATTTGTTTAACTGACAACCCTTAATGCTATGATTCCATGACGAGACAGATGCCAATTCCAGGGTATTTTTGATGGCGTGGGAACTGAAGCTGGTTACAATGCCACCAGGCGGTACAGCCAAGATGTCCTGAGCGCGCAGTTTTAATCAGGAAGAAGTTGTGCGCTTCTCAAAATAATTTCTCGCCACTTTTCTGCCCAGCGAAATGGCGTTCGTTCTGTTCCGTGTGGAACAAATGACAATAACACGTGACAGAGAAAATCGCGTAACTAATAACGACTTCCACGTCCACACAAGAATTCAGAACATCATTACGTAAGAATGCATGTGGTGCCTGAAACCACTGACCTCCTCAAACAACCGGAATTACACTACGCACATTGTTTATGAGTTGAGTTTGGCAACATTTTCGCAGGTGGTCTAGCGGAAGCTTCATAAAAGTCTACGAAAGCGAACAGATTTTGAGCATTCCTCTCTTTGTCATGTACTGTCCACAGAAGACGAGAGAATCCCTGAGCGGGGGGAATGTTTACTGCCAGGTGGACTAGAGGGCTGCTATTGGTGGGAAGTGTGATACGTCAGAGTTTTACGTTACTACACAGACTGAAAACATCAAGCAGTTAAGAGTGAGTCCAACTCTAATGTGTTCTGCGGGTGTTGCGATAATATTCTAGATTAAATCGCTGTGCCACTGTGAGGTAATCTTAAAGCTGTACCCATTAGAACACGTGAAAGCCTGTCGTCTGTTGTTCGTTCAGTGGTTGTGGAACGAATGCTTTTAGGATGGGTCGTCACTCACCGCGAAATCTCGCGCATGCGCGTATATCGAATTCCTTCCGGGGCTTTTCTCCTGGTCTGTGGACTGTGGGTGTTGCGATAATATTCTAGATTAAATCGCTGTGCCACTGTGAGGTAATCTTAAAGCTGTACCCATTAGAACACGTGAAAGCCTGTCGTCTGTTGTTCGTTCAGTGGTTGTGGAACGAATGTTTTTAGGATGGGTCGTCACTCACCGCGAAATCTCGCGCATGCGCGTATATCGAATTCCTAGCAGGGATTGTCTCCTGATCTGTGGACTGTACATACCAGGCGAGGCCTTCCAAATATGGGTTAGGGATGACACAACAATGCACGTTGTAGCATTTCTGCGGAAAATATCTGCAGTCTCGTAATAAAATTCCAGAAAGAAGGCTAAGGTGGCGAAGCTGCTGGTTGTAGTCAGCATCAAATTCTGTCACGAAAGATCATAAAACCAGCATAAATGCGAGGGTTTGCGGGTGGAGGGTAATGCACACAGTTCTGTTACATTCTGATGTAGACTATTCCGACACGGAACAAAAAAAAAGAGCCGTTATTCAGAGAAGAAAGAAGGCGCGAGGAAAATCATCAAGGTGAACACGGTTGACTGCTGACTTCTTATTTCAGATCGTAAGTGACAAGGAATTAATAGTTTCGCTGACACAGAAAATCCATTCCTGATTCCTAAGGACTGAATTACAGAAGCTTCATCCTGTAAACAGTTTTCATTAACATGCCGTGGCTTGAGTAACGGAGGTGTTTTCAAGGACAAGCTAACTGAAGGCACTGCCAATCGACGACACAACAGAAGATCTGCACACGAACACCGACGAAGGAAAGAATATACGAGAACCACACAAATCAGGCAGCATGAGTAATCCATCCATCCATGATTTACAGTCAGGTTAACTGCACAGTTCGTTGGAGAAACACTTCAAGCTCTGAAGAATGAATTCCCATCTTAAGCCAATTTTAAGTAAATGAAGACGATGTAGGATAGAAGCAAAGTGGTTGCGAGACCTCAGACTTTCTCAACCGGGTGTCCATTACGTCATCGGACCGGACTTTCGTGTTTCTGAGTTCACATAGCATTGGCCTGTAAACTGCATAGGTTGTACAGCACCGGACAGGGAAAATCCTTCGTATTATAACAAACAGATATTAGAATATGACAATACAGAAAAAACGATTTGGAAAACTGTACAAGATGCAACAAGTAAACATTTCATAGCAGAAGAAAACACATCAATAAAAACAACAAATAAGCAGTCTTAAACTTTCAGCAAACTCATACAATACTTCCTAATGATTGCAGAAAAACTGAACAATGCAGTACGTGGCTAAATCAATCCCGAGAACCTCCCCAGATTTAAACCTTTCATTTACAAAATAAAATTAAACATAAAATATTATTCATTCCCTAGTGCCTAAAAAAAACTAGTGGTTAGGAAAGAAAACTGACAAAATTACTCAAAACGTGCTACGACTATCTTACAAATCAACAGCTGAACGGTTTTCCCAAAATGACTAAGAATTTAAAAAAAAAAAAAATTAAGAATTTTGCAACTACACACCAATTTCATTACTGACAGAATTTTCCAAAATGTATGAAGCAGTTAATACAAGACAGTAGCAACATTCTAACAAATGAAAAATTTTGATTTTGAAGAGTTCGCAGCTGATAAGATCTTGTATAAATTCAGATGAAGTCTTATGTGCCCTTAAAGATATATAGCATGACCTCGCTAGAGCATCTGATTCAATGAGGCAAGATTAGAACTAGATTTTTATGGAATTCAAGGTAAAGCTGTGCAATGGTTTAAATCAAACAATTACACTAAAAAATAGCAGAAATTAAATCTCCTAATTCAGTGGTTTGTTGCAAAACACGGAGTTCAATACTCGATCCTCTGCCTTTCCCAATTATCTACCTTAAACCATCCAGGCCTAAAGACTCTTCACCAACAGAGTCATCCCAAGTCAAATCAACACACTTCAGGGGCAACATCGTCATGACAACTCCTGATTCTAATACAGTTTTGCGAGCTCGCTGGGTCTTCCTAGAAGTAACACACGTGAAACGTTTCCTTCCTGCGGCCAGTAATTGCAGTGACACAAAACTTTCATGTTTAAACTTTCCTCAAATTTTATTCCCTAAAATCCTTATGCCCTAATTATGACATGAAACTAATTCTTCAACCAACTGAAAGCTATTAAGTGGAACTTTAATTTATAATTTCACTCATAATATTGTTGGGGCACATTAACGTGACTTTGACCTCTAACCTACATTTATAAAAAAAAAAACATATTACCAGATTTATGCAATGAACTCCCACAATCCTTGGTGATCATTTCAATACACATGTACAAATTATCATGCTGTGACATGAAAATGATGAGAAGACATGATTTTCTTTTTCTGTCAGAGATCTAACGCTACACCGAATAGTTGTTTATCCTTATCATAGAAATGTGTAGCATCACTCTGATGATGGAGGCAACAAGATCCTCCGAAACGTTAGTAAGCTTCTACGGGACTGCATGGCGCTACAATCCAGAAGACAGCCATTTTGTGTTGCATTGTCTCACAAGTTCTGTGGTGGTCTTGTCAAGTGCAAAATTCATTTTTATTTCTGACAACTTTAAAACTCCAAGTGCTCTCCAAGTGTCAAAGAATTAAATAAATGTTTTAAAACAGTGTCGCGATGCTCAGAATGCCAGTCACGTTGCATGTTCCAGGCAAGACCCGAGACCTGTGCTGGACTGGATGATAAAAAAGGTTCCTTACTATTCAGAAAAGACAAAGAATCTTTGAAAAAAAGCAGGAATATTACTGCAAATTTGCCTAAAGCTTTAGAACTGAAGCACTTGTCTCTTTAAGCTCAGGATATAAATAATCAAGATGGAAGACTTGTTGAGTTTTGACAATGAAGCACTTCCTTAAAACAACTTTGCAATCATTACAAGAGTCGCCACTTTCAACTTAAAAGTTGTCACAGGTAAGTCCAAGATGCCATGAAGAGAAGAACGTTCAATTTAAGAGACTCCGGTTGTAGTGACATTTAAGGTTAAGGTGAAAATATAGCAAAGTTATAGAAAAAATTTAATATAACAGGAAACAATAATGAAAAGTTCAGAACGTTGATGGTTATTCCTAAGAGCTGGTCAATTAGGAAAACACAACAAAAGTGCAAAGCTTCAAATTACATGGTTCAGATTTCCAAGAAATGAGTGGCTGAGAAAGGCAAAAATGTAAAACCAGGCAAAGTGATACGTTCTGTAACAGCTGGCATCGTGAAACAATTCTGTGTCCAATGAAATCAAAAGGATCGTGCCAGGAAACAAGTGATTTTGTTTCTGGAAACTCAAAAGACAAGAAGGCCCATCAGAAATGGCTGATAAATAAATAACCTAAACGAAGCCTACTTAGATTTCAAGAAAATGGAACATGAGAAGCTGCTGGCCTTTCAAAGTTTACCGAGTTATGGCCACACTGCATGCTGATTGGAGCAAGTGGTATGCATGGAGTTTAAGGCCTCCAGAACTTGCACCACTACATATCCACCTTAAAAGTGGCAACTGTGATATTTGTCAAAATGCTCGTTAACACCAAACAATCAACGCAGCGCACACCTGATAGCTGAAGTTATACATTCAGACAAAAATTTCTTCAGAAACAAAGTGTTCACAACCACATATATAGTACACGTGCAGTGAAATTTAACTAAACTAGCTCTACTAAATTTTTTCATGAATCTTTCACCACAAGACATTTTGTGGGTTCCTGCTTCAAAGGGATTACAAAAGTGGACCCACAAAAAACAACATAACACACACACGCGCGCGCTATCAGTGGAAAGAATCCTGTTGCGCCACTGAAAAACTAGAAACCAGGCGTCACAGACTGTAAATATCTACACTTACAGGTAATATTTCCCACTTTTGTGAAAAATTAAATTTTAATTTTTTAATGAATAAGTCTGCCAGCTTTCCTTTTTGCCTTTCTCATCAAGAGTGTACTACCTACGTAGCCTACTGCAATCTTTAACCCAAGTGACCAACAACAATTTACGTGTAACCTGTATTTATAAAAAAAAAATCTCTCATCAACCTATTCATTTTCCAAATTTTTACTTAAAGAATCAAAAAATGTTCTGGGAAAAATTATAAAATCTGGCCATATATTTTTTTATAAATTAAGATGAAAGATCAAGGTCAAAATGTTGATGGGCATTAAAATATTACGAGTAGTATACCCAAAGGAAGCACACTTAAGAGCTTTCAATTGGTGCAAGAATAAGCTCTCTACCTTAATAAGGACCAGAGTTATAAGTATTGTAATGAATCAAATATGGGAAAATTTAAGGAAAACTGAAAAACCCAATAACTATGAAAATGACACTGAAAAGAAAAACGTTATATTTATCACTTACTCATCAGACTAGGCATATGAATCACAACCTTCAATATACCTGATGTTCTAAAATTTATGTTCCTTATTTTCTGGCTTCCATTACTGATATTATGAAAGTTATATTCAAGGTATTAAATTTCAATCACTTTATCATATTTACTTCATCAGTTTTGTTCTGCATGAGATGTGTGTTCATCCTATGCATTCAGTAAAAAATGGTGAACACCTATGTGTTCTGTTAGGTGGTAAGAGCCATTGTGGGTTTTCTAAATATGTTATACAGTGCATTATTGGGTTTTCTAATAATTGTGAAATCTAAAATGTTACTTTCTTTTTCAATGGCAAGCTGTTGTTTCGGATTTATTACATTGATTCACTGAATCGTTTAAAGGTATAAATGGTGTCAGTAATTTGGTTATTATAAACTAATAGTATATCATAGGTCGAAGTAACCTACATCTCACATGACTACAAAAAACTATGTAATGGATGGTCCTATATGACACAATAGTCCTATTCAACTTTATTTTATTACATTAGGCACACAGTTTCCGCTATTTTCATATAGCAACTTGGATAATTAGGGCACCATCTATCACACGAATTATGCAAAAGTACGAAAAAAATGTTAACAAATAATTGCACCATTCATTCAAAAGCATATGCCATTAATCGAATGTACTGATTTGTACAAATGTCTGTCAACTTAATTTACATTTAAACAGCATATCGGGAAGGTAAATTACGCAACGATAGTCGCCAGCAGTACTGCCTGATCAATGACATTTCTTTCGGAATTGTATACTCACCCAAAATATCACGTTAAATGCAAATATAACATACTTCATACAACAGCTAACTTCACTAGTGTCTCTTCTATATTTCCGAACAGGCATTTTAGCCACATTTAGATCACAATTCATATACAAAAGAACAAAATAATAATCAGCTGTCCACTTTCCCATACAACGATGCTGCCATTGTCACTCCACACCACGGATTACACACTTCAGTAGTGAACGAACTCCCAACCACACTAGCCCACTCTTCTGATTAGTTCTCCATCCCTACGTTGGGGACGTTAGCTCTCATTGTTTCTTCTAAGAGTGCATATAAACATACACCCATGATAGCAAATAACGATTAAGTCTATTCAGAACTTGTCACTATAAAATATTTTGGAAATTTGAGAAGCATACATGACAACAACAACATGGGTATTAAATGTAATCGTCAAGCATCACAAAATGGAGTATTTGAAAGGAAAGTGAAGCTGTTGGCAACACTGTAACAAGTAACGGGAAACACTGAAACAATTTTGGTTGTATCTGTGGTAACAGAATATTAAAATATTACATTACTCAAAGCAAAATAACATCAATTTCTGGACAGTTTTCTGCCCCTGACTCTAGCTCCTTGTTGTTTTCAAAATAACAGTGACAAAGTGTTACATCAAATCCGTGCCGCTATTATCCGTGACTCTTAACATTCCCACAATTAACTTAGCACCAATTATATTACCTCTGATTTTTGCAAGGATTTCTCTATGTCCATTGACACAGTCATTTAGTTCTAGTGATTGGTAGTGAGGATGAATCAGACAGTGTTTCGACATCAATTGTAACAATTTTGTTGTTCAACTGCAACTGCTGTACAAGTTCACTGTTTTGTAAAATCAAGAGCTGAGTGCAGCAGTAATGGATTCTGCGGCGGCAGCAAATGTTCCAACCTCACCATGGGGAAAGCTGAAGCAACCAACAGAACCAGTTTGTCTGGCAGATATTATGTCCGAAGAAATGGCGAAAGACTTGCATAACAAAGAAGAAGAACGTTGTGTTAAACACTTGCTTGCAGAATCTGAGCCATTGCCGATCATAGACTGTCCTCTAGGTTGTGACAGTGACCACATGATTGCACAAATGTTGCAGGTTCAGTTTGATAAAGAATACGACAGCATGCTTAAGAGGACAGAAGATAAGTTTAATGGTTCCTCAAAAGTATGTATATCATATTCAAATTATCGTGTCATTCCAGAAAACCTCATATATGACAGTTCCTCTGAGGATGATGATGATGACAAAGGTCAAGAATGGGACAGTTTTGTATGTACAGAGAAGGCTTTCAGAGCCATGCCTAAATGTGGGTACAAGAAAGAAGGTGATGAAATGGTAACTAAACATGATATGGCAATGTCTGGTCGCCGAAATGCATGTCGTGTAATGGAATTTCCTCCAGAGTTCCAAACAGGAGATGGTGGTGGCTTTGATATGCAGCTGTCTAATAAAGTATTCAACAGCCTGAAAGTCCACTCACGCAGTGAACAGTCTCGCAGGCATCGTTTACATGATAAGACTGAACAAGCAACAGCAGAAATGTGTGTTGATGCCCGTACCCGTTTGCTACTCTATCGTCTTGTGAATCAAGAGGTATTGGACAGAATCAATGGTATCATTAGTACTGGTAAGGAGGCTGTTGTTCTTCATGCTGATGGTGGAACTGGACAAGACTGCGTTATACCCAAGGAGTGCGCTATCAAGATTTTTAAAACAACTTTGAGTGAATTCAAGACTCGAGATAAATACATACAGGATGATTACAGATTCAAAGACAGATTCTCAAAACAAAATCCCAGGAAAATTATACATATGTGGGCAGAAAAGGAGATGCACAATCTAATGCGAATGCGTAAATATGGCATTCTTTGTCCAGAGGTTGTACTTTTAAAGAAACATGTCCTGTTGATGTCCTTTATTGGAGAAAGTCATAAACCAGCTGAAAAGCTAAAGGAAGCCTTCCTGAAACCTGCTGATTTGGCAGAAGCTTATGTGCAAACTATTGCAGGAATGAAAAAACTGTATAAATATGCTCAACTGGTGCATGCAGATTTGTCAGAGTACAATATTTTATGGCACAATAAGAAGTGCTGGTTCATTGACGTCAGTCAGTCTGTTGACTGCAACCATCCCAAAGCACTTGAATTCCTATATAGGGATTGTGTTAATGTTTCAAGATTTTTTAAAAAGAAAGGTGCAGAAGAAACCATGTCTGCAGAGGAATTATTTACAGATATCACAGGTCTGTCGGTGTCTGAAGATGGTGTTGAAGTACTTGAACAGGTTCAGAATTTTGAGCGAAGTGAGGTGTTGCTAGCTCATGAACAGACAGAGAAACATTACCCATTTGAGTATTGCTGGGACCAGTCGAGAAATGAGTAGTAGAGTGATTTTTCATGTATACTGTGAACTGGTGTCTTCCGTATACTGCTGTAAATTATCCAGTTATAGGATTACTGAACATTTAAAGAAATTTGATTTGTGTGTATTGGTTTAATGTTATGCAGTCTTGGCTACTAGTAGTGTTTGTGAACAAACCACAAATAAATAAATGTGGTTATTAGTAAAATGTTTGGTGTTATCAGTTGCTCAAAGTTGAACCCTGAACATCTCATGTAATGGAAGTTATTGGCTTGTAATATTGTTTCTTGATTATTCTAGCATTGTAAAACCAACATAACCCGTATGTTTATGAACACTGTGCTTTACAGTACTTGTTGAGCCAGATAATGTCTGTCCCACAAAACTGGATTTTAAAATATTGTGCCTTATAATTATGCAGTGTAACACCTCATGTTTTTTAACTTCTTTTAGAGATAGTAAGTAGGCCTTTATGGTATGCATTGGTGGTAAAGTTGTCTTTGAATGCTAAAGCTTGAATATCCAATCTGTAAATAACTTTGTAGGATTTGAGGTTTTCACAGCGGTGAGTCTGAAGATTGCTGTCTTCTGAATTATTGCGCTGTGTAGTTTGGTAAGATTTCCACCAATGTTTCAGATGTCATACTGCCACCGTCATCAGGGCAAGGCAATGTGACCTCTGAAACGGTGGAAAACTACCAGACTACACGGCGCAATAACCCAGAAGACAACAAACTGTAAATAACTTCATATATTGTATTGTATGAAACAAAAAAGCCAGTTTTCATGAAATATGGGTTGATAGATATAAAAATGGAGGTATGGTCCTCTGTGTAGGGGCTTGGACATGGGGTTGACAACTCCACCCTGTAAAAATCATTTGTTTTGAAAGCTGAAGCAGACCAAGACCTGCCCTGGGTTATGGCACTTATGATGATGATTGATAATGATGGAGGCTCTGCAATGTAAACATTTGTTGTTGATTGTCATGTTTTATTTGCGTATAAATCCTTCCAGCAGGTAGAAATCACTGCTTTAATATTGTATTGTTTTATGGGAAATAATTGGTCATGATGGGATTTTAATAAAATGAAATTTTGAATTGAATGTTTTGTTATAGCCTATTTGTTTCACGTGCAGTGGTTATTTCAGTTGTGGTGTGTCCAAATGCTACGATATTATTGAAATTCTACTGTGGCTCTAATTTTATTTCCTTGATATATAAGTTCTGAAATTCAATACGGCCACTGTAGTGTTGAGTAATGTTTCGCCATGTAAAGTGTACATACATACATCTTTATTACATTCCATGGATCCATAAGTTAGTCAGATGACAATAGGATGTAGAATAAGTCATAATAATACAATAGATGTTATACAAATACAAGTCATATTATTATATAAATGTCACAAAAATACAAACAAAGTGTTCACATAAAGTAGAGATAAGTTACAAATAAACCCACCCATTATATACAATAGATAGATAAATTATGACTTACTTGTAAACATTAGAAATTCATCGACAGAGTAAAAGGAGTGTGTAATTAAGTATCTTTTTAATGCTGGTTTAAATTGTGCCTTTTTATTTACAAGACTTGTGAGATTTGGTGGTAGACTGTTGACAATTTTTGATTCCTGCACTCTTCTGAAATGCCTGTGTATAATGAGTGATTACAAATGTGGGTTAATGGACGACTAATTAAAGTTGAACAAGCTTTCAAAATTTTACTTGTTATTTCATCATAACCTGTTGAGTTTTTTGACTTGAGGGACTGTGTTACACTTTTCACCTCAGTTTCGGTGGTTGGAATGATATTAAGGCCAGAAAATTTTACAGGAAATGCAGCTTTTAAAATGGAAACAGCATCTTCTGTCCCTGTTTGATTTAAATTTAAGCTTTCAGTAATAGTTAGAAAAAACTTATTGAAGGCATTAGCCACTGTTCCAGGATCCTTTACTTTCTCATTGTTTATTAGAAGAGATGACATCTGTTCTGATAAATATATTTTTCCTGTCTCCCTTTTTATTATGTTCCATGTTTTCATTTTATTGTCTGATTTTGCTATAAGTCCACTGTAATGCTGCTTTTTAGTCTATTTTATAACATTATTCAGGATTACACAATACTTAATATAAAATTCTCTTGTGTGTGGGTCTTTACTGTTCCTACTGTAGATAAACAGACTCCTTGCTGTGAATCGCTTGTAGAAAAAGTGCGTCGTAGACTACATAATTTTGTGCTCGTAAAAACGTTTTAGAATTTAACAAGTACTTTTCTTATGTAAGACTTGAGGTTCTCACAGCGGTGAGTATGAAGATATCCGTCTTCTGGGTTGTTGCGCTGTGTAGTCTGGTCGATGTTAACCAACGTTTCAGAGGTCATACTGCCTCCATCATCAGGGCGATGAATATGAAGAATTCTGTCTTCTGGGTTGTTGCACTGTGTAGTCTGGTCGATGTTAACCAACGTTTCAGAGGTCATACTGCCTCCGTCATCAGGGTGATGAGTATGAAGATTTCTGTCTTCTCGGTTGTTGCGCTGTGTAGTCTGGTCGATGTTAACATCGACCAGACTACACAGCGCAATAACCCAGAAGACGGATATCTCCAAGTACTTTTCTTATATAAGAATTATTAAGAAATCTTTTTCTGCGTTATACTATGTAGAGATAACAAGATGGATGACATTTAAGCTAAAAGAGTCCGTAATGCAGAATATATGAGACAGTACAGAAAACGTAAAAAAAATAGAAGTATTAAATAATGAACCTGAAAGTTTATTTCCAAATATACAGCGATGGATTGGGCGTGGTGGCCCAGTAGCAAGGCAACGAGGTCATCGGACCAGACTCCAATGGACTTTCATCTGTGGGGTCACTCGAAGTCCGTCGTTTATGCAACACCCATAAACAATGACGACGACCTATGGGAACGTGTGCAGAAAGCAAGCCAGATGATTCGAGGAAATCCTGGTGTGTACGAATTCGTCAGTATTGTGTACGTCGTGATCGTGCATGTGTGTAGAATGGAGGAGCAACCTTTGAGCATCTGTTATAAAGAAACATCCTTGCCTTTACACTTGGCAATGAAGGCATATATTGAATTAACAGATTTTCTGAAAGAACTGTAATCTGGTTCAGAAATTGCTTGGGAGAAGGAAAACAAACACGAAATGATCATTAGCAGAGAGCACAATCTCAACAGTGCCATCTTTAGGACAGGGCAAGTAGACAGCAATCCTGGTACAAAATAAAGATAATGGAAATGTTTGGTTATGTTCCACAGGTAAAAGGAAAGGACCAATAACTGGATAGGGGTGGCATGAAAAATACAATATTTGTTTTATTTATAACATTACCACAGTCTTAAGCGAGAAACATGTCATATGATACAAGAACAAACAAACAAAAATCACATTCGGCGTTACCTTGACGTCTCTTGGTGCTGGGACAGAACAGACTCGACGTTAGACAGCACGTCCAGTAAATGGCTCACTACGGCCAACGGCGTATCCTCGTCGGTCTGTCTCAGAGTCATACTGTATAGGTCCTTGTACACTTGCGCAGGATTCGATGACCTGCGATTCGGAACAATGGTTTCGTTATATTCGGACACAAGACGCCCAAGATAAGGTCAAAGGGCAGGTAGATGTGGACATGATGACCAACGTACTTACGTCACTTGATTTGTTGTATACTTACTCCTTCTCCTTCTTGCTGCTTCCACTTTTGGAAAGGCAGAGTTTCGTCAGGCTGCGGAGGACAAACTGCAGTCTCTGCCCCAGTAGTTGCACCAGGGACCACATAGGACGAAGCACAAACATTAACGATAAGGACCAGAATGCTTATTGTAAAGTCTGGCACGGTGAAGCGAGAACACCTCAGTTTAAGGCTCCTCAATTGCGGAGAAATTAGAAGCATTTTGAACTGAAGTCTTCTGTATGGTCTGTGCTTTAAGGTTCTTAACAATACTGCATCTGCTGTGAGGAAGGTCTGAGGACGTGAGGTTTTAGAAGTATTTGCTGCGTCCATCATGACTATGTGTTAAAAGTGAACCATGCACACGAGAATAAATTCCATTTATTCATTAAATTCAGGGAGCAGTAAACACTAAGCTAGGATAAAAAACACCATTTGACATAAAGTGTTGCCTGTCTGCACTAAATATGTAGTCACAGAATCAAGGAAGAAGCGCATATATATATATATATATAAACCAAACAAAGAAACAAACGTTTTGCAGTTTGACCAGGAAATCAAAAATATCTTAAATCAGAACTTCTAGGAATTGAGTGTGAAAAGTTATTTAATTTCTGTCTTCCAACTCTCATGATATTTATTCCATTCCTTTAAATTTTCTCCCCCGCAAATATTTCCATTGGTCTCAGAAGCGCCCTGATAAGGGCTATTTCCCATACCCACTCTCACTTTACATGTCCTTTCACCCTCCATATGCTATGGATGTGGTATGCCCCCTCGTGCACCTTTATCACAGGTCCAGCCAATGTTCTGCTTTGATTGACTGTTTCCTCGATCGTAAAACCACTCCTCACGCTTGGCTTACTCGTCATCCTGATTGCAAAGGAAACGATCACCCCTGAAACACTGGTAATCTTCTACCAGACTACATGTTGCTACATCGTAGAAGGCAGTCGTCTTCATACTCACTCCCATGATCTTGACATCTTACTGAATAGCGACCGTCTGCTCAGTTATTCCAATCATGACTCTACCTACGCCCCTACAGCAAAACAAGGATCTACATTGTCTTCCTTCTTTTTGTAGAAAGTCTGTGTGGCTGCACTTCTTCACAAGATTGTGCGCTTTTGTCATCGTATGAATATCTTCTTTTAAGTTGTCTTCCTTCCTTGTCCACCTTCTGTGTTATCTTCAACAGCGTCTTGCTATCTGAAGATCTCGTAGGACAATGCTTCTTAGGTAATACTGTGGACCCTTCTGAATTGATATTATGCTTTCTCTTCTGTGACATTCTGATAGAAGATTCCGTCTTTAATGCACAATCTGATGTAGACGCCGATACAACTGGACTATGTGATGCTGGTTTAACCCCATCTGGAGGAGCAGGACTGTCACGCAATGTCATTCGCTTCTTCTTTGGCACCTGGGGTATCTGGTGATAAAGGAAACAAATGTCACTTCTTGCAATAGTTTTATCAAAACCTTTATCCTTCTTAATGATTATGACTTTCAAAGAAGGAAATGGAAGCAAAACGGACAAACAAACAGAACACGTTCGTCAATTAAACTGTTTTCATTCCCTGATTAAAAGTATTTCATGAGGCTCTTCTACCCTGCTTAAGAGGTCTAGTTGATTATGAAACAGGCTGCACACATCATGGGCATTCAAATACTTCATAGTTTAGATGCGTCATGTTTGTGTTTACAATTCATATGTATATTTATTCTTCAAATCTATACACATGTGGGTGTTTTCATATAAATAATATTAATAATGTTAATTATTTTGTTGATAATTTCACAGAATAATGAACAAATAACATAATACGCCACATAATATGCAAAAGAATCAGAAGATCAAAGAACACCCACAACAATAACCTACAATCTACAATTAGTGAAAAGCGTGCATTAAAAAATATAGAATAGTTTTAAAAATAAAAACCTGAAGATGATGCTGAGACATCGAAACATGTTTTAATATATAGCGCAAAATTGTAACATCGAGGAAACGATGAATAGCGCAAAATATTTATATCAATTTTAATTTTTAACATCAATATTTAAAATGGTTTGTGTATAGACTTGAAGAATTAATATACATATCAAATACTTTAGTTATGGGTTAAATTCCCATCAATGCATTGATGTACACATTTTCTGTGAAGATTTTTACCCATGTACATAGAAATTTATGGCAGGTTAATGTCCCCTAATAATAGTTTCTATAGTGAGAAAGAATATATGACACATTGCTAATCAGTTCCATCTTTGTTTAGTGGCACAAATTTGAAATATATGAACTATCATATACTCATGAAATCCTGCTAGTGATCCAGAATACTGTTAATTGTATTTGGAAAAACTGCCATAGCAGATAAAAGCCTCTATATGTATCATTACATGTAATGTGTTTCTGGAACTGTAAGATGCATGCATAATTTTCCACGAAAATGTCTTACGCTTTGGAAAATACGTTATGCACTGGATTTAACCGCTACGCAATATTTCTGTTTTAACTTTCGTATTTTAATTACATGTTTCAAATTATTACTGCGACATGCCGTGTTTTTATTGTCGTAAAGATGGCCGACTCCTCACAGAAATGTAGTGGCTAACAGGTCAACTGTCCAATCAAAATCATATACAAGTAAATATAAAGCGGTCGTGCAGTGTTACAGACAGAGAAAAAGAACTTTTGAGAATCTGAGATCAGCCTGTCCCAGCGTCGCTTTGCCCACTAGTCCTACATTAGCTGCCTTGGGTGTAACCATGAGTCGCCAGAGTAAGAAGATGGTGGTACCTAATTTATGGCATGAACCAAAATGCTACACAAATCTGTCAAACATACACAGATCAACACAGCGTTGCATGATATAATAATGTCAATTCTAGGTGCGCAAACATCACACATGTGTCTGCAGTTGTCGACTATTAATTCCCTTTATTGCTGTATAAGACTATGACGAGGGACTTGCGGATGTGTAAAATAAATAATTAGTTCATCTTGTGTATGTTTCAAGTTTCACAATACATCATCCTTTGTTCTGCGAGATATAACTTAAAAGCACTAATTCCAATATTTGTCTTTGACAGACACAACTTCTGAGAAATTAATACAGCTCAAATACCAATAACTTACTGTGCTTGGGCACTCCTCTGACATTCTGCTTGCAGAATTTCCATTACAAACTTTTGCCAGAAACACATATGAACATCACAGCAATACCAATATTACAGAAGTCATAAGTACCATAACTTTCTTACTATGGTGTTATATGATAAAAAAATTATATTTTGTGGAAAGACGGTGGTAGAATTGAGAACTGGAAAATAGCAGTAATGAAATCGGTCTTCAAATATGGGTACAGAAATGAGAATAAAAATGGCAAAGGAACGAGTACCCTGAGTTCAGCCTGTAAGGTCCATGATAAGTTAATGACTAGGCACATGATTACTACATGTTAAGTCTAACTCATTCTCATATTTGTCTCGCATCTTTCAGTTTTACTCTGTAAATGTATAACATTGTCACAAAAAGCAGGCAATTTAATTATTTCAGTACAGATTAAGAGAATTTTCTACTTTTAGTGTGAGCAGTGCGCTAAGACAGTCCTTATTTGCTATTATTTATATTTCTTCATTCATCTTTCTTTGTGTATAATATTGATTCTATTTTGTGTTTGCCTGTATTAGGCTGTTATATTGTACATGTATGTGTTTAGTTAATCTGTTTGTGTAATATTATTCATTATTCTTTCATTATTATTTATGTATTATCAGTGTTTGCCTGTTATTGGCTTCTTGCTGTTGGCAAACACGTAAATAAATGAATTGAATTGAATTATGCATCCTATCTGTGATCAGTGGTAATATATTCTCAAGACCGTCATAACAAATAAACATTTCCAAGACCTCAGGTCAGCTTATTTCAATGAAATCCCAGGCTAGAAGCAAGCTTTTTCCTTAGTCATAAAATACATTTTTCGGGAGTTAACAATCACCGGGTCGTTGTTATTATCGTGGAACACTCACACTACTATAACCATCATATTCGTAATACCTGCCATTCACGCACATAAACCTCCATGAGTATGGCAGTGGGAAAATTTCATCTTACAGCACGCACCACATCAAATACAAGTTAAGGCCTAAAACATACACAAAATCTCAAGGCCGTAGAGTTATCAGCTTCCAACGCCTTTTCCAATGGCAGAACCACAAGAAACAAACCTGTTCTTATATACCACATACTAAACTGAAAGACAAGTAGTAATTGCTCTGACCTTGAAAGTAATGTCATGCTTCTGTGATGGGGTGACTTCTGGCTGAAGGGGAAGAGCCACGCCCGACTGGTCCCCATTGGTGTTTACATCGACCTTCTCAACCGGACGTGGCTGTCTCCGCCAGACCGGCATGTATGGTGGACGTATGGCTTTTTTTGCTATGTCTGTCCAATTTATGTCCTGTCAGATAAAGCACAAAAATTAATGGTATGGCCCAGTAAGTCTGACAAGGCAGAAGCAAGAACAACTCAGTTTAAAAGACGCTTCAATTGTGGAATAAACACAAGGATTTTTAAATTATGTATCGTGCATGGTCTGTTCTTTACGTTATGCAAAAATGCTGCATTTACTGGGAGGGAAGTTTAAGGAGAATTGATCCTACCACAAGTTTTTTAATAAGTTCTTACGAAATTTAAGGCATGACAGGATTTGACAATATATTATGTATATTTTCCTAACACTGTTCTTTTTATGGTACTACTGGTCTAGCGGTCAGAACACTAGCCTTGTAAGCCTGGTGTCCCGGGTTCAATTCCCGGTGGTGCTCAAATTTATAACTTGTGTTGGGCAAGGCCGTGGTCTAGACATCACGGAGTTTTCCTCCGGGGGCTTCCCCGGTTTCTCCGTGGCATCCCAGCAATTACTCCACTCACACACAGAAGAAGGCAATGGCAAACCACTTCTGATCATCTCTGCCAAGAATGTATATATGTATGAGCAGGTCCCTGACAACCTGAAGAGGCTGGAAGGATCCTGTTCACAATATATGGACCTGTTGTCAGACAGAACACTACAAATATCTACATAATTCCTGACAGTGTTATGACATTTCTCAACACACATTGTTGTTCTGTTGAGGATATAAATTACACTTTTCACTTACTGAATTTTTAAGAGGAAAAAATCTAGAACAGCGTCAAAATTCTCAAAACGTGATTTTCTTAGTACATTAAACAGAAAACGCCCAGTTCAGTCCTAAAACATCAACAAATACTCTCGTATGAAAACAGATATGGGGAAGAACTCACATTAAAGAATGGATGGTTCTTGATCTCCAGAGAACCTTCTTTTCCGCAACCCAACCGTTTCTTGGGATCTTTATCTAACAGTCGGGTCATAAGATCTGCCGCTTCTGATGAAAACTGTGGATACATTTTCGGTTCCCGATTGAGAATTCGCCTGTGAAAGAAACGTTCATTCTTGTATTTGGGTCCTTCTATGCAAAGTCAATGAATGATGTGGACAACTGTCACAGAATTAAATTACACCTGTCACGCACGAAATCAGACGTGTGCGTGTGCGCATGCAATTTCATTATGTTGCAGAAAACACCTGTGTCAGAAATAACCCTGTCTCTTAAATATCATCTATAAGCAAATGTGTGTCCTTAACGAAGAATACGTAATTTCAATCCAGGTACATTGATACAATAATTTGCAATAATATTTCACATCTGTGCGTTTGACCTGTTTTATCAATCGATGCATTGTAAGCTTAACGCTGTCATCTTCAATTCAGCAGCAGTCTTCCTTCTGAGGCCAAAACAAGTTTGAATTCTGCACGGACTTTATGTTTCTACGCTGTCTACTATTCCACCTGCTTGTCTGTTCTGATGGTTTGTTGCAAAGAAGTGCCATTCAGAAAAGAGACCAAAATCTTGTACATGACGAAAGTTTAAAAATCTTTTGTTTCTTCTAGAACTGAGATGCATTGCCATCACTCAAATATATACCATCTCTTAGGTTAGAAAGTTCAGTACATAGATATTGAACTAATGTCCTTTGAAATGCATAAAATGATATGACAAAGTCAACCACTGATTACTCATTGTATATATACACAGAAGATGATGGTGTTGATATTTGTATACAAATAACGGAAGGATTTAGAATTGTGTAATTGTTTGCACAATGAGAACATCTTTGTGGCATCTTGAAGTATAAATGTGTAATTCTCCGAGAAGCCTATGTCTTTCCTCTAGCTCCCACTGGGAGACAGATTATGTAGTGGCTGTTTCTGTGCAATGCGCTGTTATCAGGATATAAGTGTACCTTCAAAGCCAAAACACAGACCACACTCAAAACGCTCAAGCTATCTCTATGACGACTACAATTTTGCAGACAAATTAGTAATTTAGTACAGCATCAGGTGACATTGAGTGGCACCCATGTTTGTTGAACTGAGGTGGGATGACTCATTTGCCACTAGAAACATACACATTAAACATTCATTCACAATTAGTTTATAATTCCTTTAAAACTTCTTACAAAATGCACCATCAGTGTCTAATTTTCACATATATATCCAAAGTAAGTTCTACCTTGCTTAAGAGTTGTGGCGATGACAGTGTTCGATTTCATTTCCTAAGGCTAATTCTCCACATGTTACAAATGTATGTATTTAATTCAATTGCATTAAAACAGGGAGTCATGCAATATGTACAAAACTTCATTCAAAGGAACATAAAGCTCGCACGGAAGACTTACTGGTACATCCAATCCTCGGATATTCCTCCATTTCTTTCGAAGGGTGTCAACCCCACTATCATATCATACGCCAATATACCAAAGCTCCACCAGTCAACAGCCTGCAACAATCCAATTCAGTAATTACAGCAACAATCTCTCACTTCAATTTCTTCAATCCCCCCAAAGTTATTCACAAGAGTCTCCGGTAACAGAAAATTTTAGTTACGAACAAACTGTGTTGTTCATTTCTTGTGTACAGGTTTACAGAAGGTCTTTCTAGTGCGTCAGTAGTCTTTGGAGAATGTGCTGCGCCCGGCAAAAATATCACGATGCAGCAGTGAAAAAGATGGCACACACAACAGAGGAGCTTGTTGTTAGCGAAAGGGTTTTACCAGATTGCTAGCCTTATCATGGTTCAGCACGAGTTTCGAGTAAATTCTGAGTGCGGGAAACGGCCAAGTAGGTCCGCAATAAATAGATCGCATAGTACAATTCCCAAACAACTGGGAGAGAGATTCACAATAAGAATTATATTGTCGGTAATGGAAGCTGAGTTTGTCTGACCACCAGAAAATATTCGTCGTGTTCAGCAAATGTTGGTGTAGATTCCCAGAGAAGCTGTAAAATGTCTTTCTCAATAATTGATCTTGGAAGAACGAACAACAAACAGGATAATTCAAGGAGATGTGGAACTGTTCCGGCACAGAATCCAAATACTGAGAGGTACTGCCTCCTGCTAAGATACTGCCGAAAGTACAAACTCCATGCAGTTTTTATTTGTGGCTTCAAATCCCTCGGATTACTACACTGTGATGGCTTACTTGGATGCATACTGTTGGTTCAGTTATGAGAAAAAATTAAAACAATAAATTTGCATTGTTAAAGTATAAGATACTTACCATGTCGTGACCTTCACTTTTGATTATTTCAGGTGCCATGTACTCTAAAGTCTCACGGAATGCGCGATTACGTTCTTTCTGCCGATAGAGATAACATTGTAAATAAGTGACAGAAATTTGAGACACAAAGTAACTAGTAATTCTGCTCTTAGAAACAAAACTTCGAACATGGCTAATACCAAAGACCATCACTGGACACAGTCCTGAGCCAGTTTCGTTCATCCCCTAACCTCAAAACCCACTCTTCTATGATCCCTCTCAATTCTGTATTCGCACCTTCTCAATTATCTTACAAAGCGGCATTTTACAACACGTATTCCCACCAACGTTCTGTGGCGTATCTTCTGTCCTTACATGTGAGCAATCTCATTTTTCACTTCCCTGACAATATTCAATGAGCTGAATGAACCACAACCCCTTAAACACTGGTACAAAACCTAAAACCTATCCACTCTTTACAGTTCCAGGACTGTGACTTTTCTCTCTCTCTCTCTTAAAAAAAAAAAAAAAGAACGAAAGAACTGCCTGAGAGAAAGTGGGCGACACAGCTCCTAAATCTCCAGGCTACATATTCCTCTAGGTAAAAGTAAAGTTTGTCCCGCTATACGCCATGTAGGCGCTTGGGGGGAGTGGAGGTATAGCTCCTCTCTTCCTTGACCTCGGCACTAGATGGGGGTGAGTGGTCAGCATCACGCCCCGGCCGGCTTTACCCCCGGGAGAGGAGGCTGGGTGGGCCCCAGAGCCGGTCTAGACGCAGAGGCTAGAGGAAAAATCCTCTGCCCTCGTCGGGGATCGAACCCCGGCCGTCCAGCCCGTAGCTAGTCATCTAGGTAAAAGTACCAACTTACCTCCTCATGTGGTTGGAATTGCTTACATGATCCAAAGTTTACAAGGCCGATATGACCGACAGAATCAAGCAGGATGTTATGTGGATTTATATTACGATGCACGATTCCCATCTGAAAGAAACAAAATAAATTCCTTGCACTGTGGTCATGAAAGATGAGACATGTTTTTTGTTTTTCCATCTTACTGTGGCAGAGAGATACACATCCACTAATTTGTTTTCTGCTTCATGTGACTATAAGCTGTCCTATGAATGCTATTGATTACATTAATTAGAATTTTAACCATTAAGCAGGCAACTATGACAAAACAAAAAGAAAGAATCAAAAATTGTATTTAAGGAACACAATCATCTAAGTTCACTTCCTGTTAGCTGCCATTTCCAGTGTGATGAGGAAATGGAAGCTACTCTCCCCTATAATTTTAATCTTGCAATATGTTTTTGTTTTGACAATGGACGTCCCGCGCCGTAGCCGCGTGGTCTGAGGCGTCGTGCTTCGGACCGGCGATACGGAATGCGCGCTGGTTCGAGTCTCGGGGGAGAGAAGAAAGTTTCTCGTGAGCTTTCGACCGGTGTATGGGACCGGTGCCAACCCAGCATCGTGAGGAAATTGGGGAGCTACAATGAGTAGCGTAATCCGGTCAGGAAAGCTAGCAATGGCTGGGGGTTCGTCGTGCTGACCACACGTCACCCTAGATCTGGTTGGATGATCGTTCACCTCTGCTTAGGCATGTGAACGTGAGGCCAGCAGTCAAGCTAGTCGGCTTTGGCTCTCTGGTGCTGTTACGCCACGGATTTTAATTTTTATTTGACAATGGACACCCTAACATCCATCCCCAGACGAATACTCACTGGTGGTACTAACATTTTGAATGCCAATGGCATCCGTAGTATGCAGTTAGTTCAAGAGAATTCCTTTCACATTCATTATTAAATATAATAGCTGTATACTGTAAATAATTAGCCAAGTTACAAAAGAAAGTAGAGATAGGAATAGCGAAACAGATTGACAAGATTTCAAATCTGTACACTATGAAATGGCAATGTAGGTCCACATTGTGATGATGATGATGATGATGTAGTTGGCAGAGGGAACGTACGGCTTAAAGTGGGTTCTAAAGCCTGGTATTCCCAAGAGGCACAAAGCCTCAATTCCATTAGTGTTGAGAGAAAGAAGGAGAAAAACGCACATGGATACATTCACAGCATCTGGTTGGTCTCAAACCCAAGGCCCACAAGGGACCCCTAAGTCCAAAAGGAAACATTTAGAAATAATTATACATGTATCCAAGGGGTTCACTCTGACAGTGCTTACCTCATGCAGCGCCTCGATGGCCAGAAGAACTTCTGCAAGGTAAAATCGAGCATGTCTCTCTAAAAGATTCTTTCTCTTTGTTAAGAGATACAACATATCCAAGCCTCCCATGTATTCTGCAACAATAACATGACTTTGTTAATTATATTACAGGACACTGAATACTAGCGTTATGCATTCAATTACACAACAATGCTGTTGCAAAGTGAAGCTCTGCGGAGGACTGCAAACTGACAGATATAGATTAACAACATGCAACAGACTCTTCCCCCAGCCAGGGAGTTCCTTGCATATGGAGTTGAATTGCTACAACAAACGTACGTATTGTGTACTCACCCATCACCAAGTTCACGTGACTTTCCGACCAGAACACGTAATGAAGTCCGACGAAAAATGTGGCACCAAGCACTTTTTGTCCTACTTGAATCTCCGTCATAACACTCTGTTCAATCTTCTTGTAATCGTTATCGGACGTATCAATTCGTTTCATAGCATAATATTTGCGATCATCACATCCACCCCTCTTACGGACAAGGAACACTTCCGCATATCCTGCAACACAAACACAGTTATGTATCATCTTGGTATCTGTTCAACAACAGATTGCAAGAAGCTTTTGAAGAAGGCCAGGGCCCACACAGGGCTGTAGAGCCGATGATGATGATAGGGCTCTTATATTTGTAAACTCTTGCTTCATAAAGGAGTGAACTGTACACATACTTTCTGTGTAAAATATATGAGTAAAGCATTCCCACTATACGCCATGTAGGCGCATGTGGGGGAGAGGAGGTATTAGGTCCTATTCTTTCTTGACCTTGGCACTAGATGGGGGTGAGTGGTCAGCATCATGCCCCAGCCACTGTTTACCCCTGGGAAAGGACCCTGGTACCCATTTCATAGGAGGCTGGGTGGGCCCCAGAAACGGTCTGGAGGCAGAGGTTAGAGGAAAGATCTTCTGCCACCATCGGGGATCGAACCCCGGTCGTCCAGTCCATAGCTATCCCTACTATGTTTCAAAACATAAACATTTCTCATAAGCATAAACCCTTGCTGCAAAATGTCCCTCTTCCCATAAAACAACTTGGTTTAAACTCTGTCGTTTGGAAATTTCTCCACAAATCGGTTTTTTGCAGGGCTTCGATGGGTAGTATTCAACCACAAAAGAATTGTGTTCAGCACAGTGACATCTACACCATTTTTACCTACAATAATTCAGTGGCTGATAAAGTAATCAAGAAAATACACTTTGTACATAACATCTTTGACTCATAGACATCAATGGATATCACTGGATACTTTAGTATACTGTTATCACCAGGGTACTGACTCTGACATCGACATAAAATCTTAAGAACACTTTCTATATCGTGTGAGCCGCCGGTGGCCTAACGCGTAGGGAGATCCACATAGTGTGGGAATAATTCTTTGTAACTTTGGCTCCAGTACCTTAAGAATACAAACTGTCTACAAATCAACCGGTTTCTGCAATATAACCATTAGACATATATTTACATACTGGTATACTGGGAACGACCCATTCTACAAGTGCCTGAGTGGCAAGTGGGTCCCAACTTTTCATTGGCTTGATCTGTAGACATTCAGTAGGACTCCTCGGACGAGGGATCGGCCCGTCTCAAGGCCTCTACCTGTACACTGGACAGCACAACACAGAAAAACGCGGACAAACATCCATGGCTTGAGTGGGATTCGAACCCATGGTCCCAGCGACCAAGCGGCACAATGCCCACGCCTCAGACCGCGTGGCCACTGCAGATCCCGTATATTTAAATATAGGTTATAAGTCTAAAGACTAGCCTGATGATTAACGTGGTGGTGATGAAATATCTTGTGGTACCATTTACCATTTTAGTAGGTTTACCAATATTAATACATATTGAGCTTTTATGAAGCAGCCGGAGTCAGAGTCAGTCTGCTTAAGAACTGTGTTAGTGACTATGTCCTTAAATAAATGCATCCATGACAATAGTAAAAAGCATCAGTGTGGTTCATGCATTTCTTTCATAATGGTTCATAGATTCAGGTCCACGTTTCATTAGCAGAGAAATGCGAAGATAATTAGCTAATTATTAAAAGGAAGAGGTACTTACCAACTTTTCTTATGGATCCTCCCATCTTGAAGTCTTTTAGGGTGACACATTTGGGAATTTCTTCTTCGTCTGTAATAAAATATCATATGTACGGGCATTGCATAAAGCACCAGTATTTTAAACACATTATTAAAATAATGTTACTTTATTTGAAGACCCGAGACAACACCCTGATTAGATTGGGTATATATACAAAGCATGTTCAATCGCAATACAAATTTTGCATGTTGCCTTTACTACTTACTCTGTTTTGACGTAGAAGCCATTCTGTATCTTGAAAATAATGTTTTTCAGCTCGATTCTTACTCACTATTACAATCGTACTTCTCTCTGCTTCTAGAATTTCTCTATCACATGAAAATCGATCAAGAAACACTTCCACAGCAACGGACAGACTACTGTTGCGTTTGCAATATACCAATTGAATGGGTTTTTAGTAATTCAACAATGATCTTCTTCTTCCATTACAACAATGTGTAAATACAGACCGACAACAATGGTAAGCTTTTATATGAACTGTGTGCATTGTTGTTACCTAAGAAACTGATTGTTACGTCATCTGTTTACTCGGCATTGTTGTGTTCCATTACTGTCGTCAACAATCCGCTTTCGTTATTGCGGAAAGCCTAATAATAATAATAATAACAATAATAATTTATTTACATTCCATGGATCCATAAGACAGTCAGATGACAATAGGATGTGGAAAAAGTAATAATAATACAATACATATTATAAAGTACAATTCGTACTATTATATAAATTTCACATAATACAAAACAAAGTATTCACCTAGAGAAATGATAAGCTACAAATAGATCTACCCATTACACACAAGAAAAATTTATCACTTATTTGTAAACAACATAAATTCATTGACAGAGTGAAAGGAGTGTGTAATTAAGTATCTTTTTAATGCTACCTTAAATTGCTCCTTCTTATTTACAAGACTTGTGAGATTTGATGGTAGACTGTTGACAATTGATCCCTGCGTAATATGTACTCTTCTGAAAGCATGAGAGGTTGGCAATTGGTCTATGAAGCTGATTTTTATTCCTTGTGTTGACACTGTGTACAGCAGAATTAGTTTGAAAGAGTTCCTGGTTATTTACAATAAAGTTCATTAACGAGAATATGTATTCACAAGGTAGAGCTAAGATCTCTAATTTCTTAAATAGACTTCTACATGAATTCCTAGGTTTTACACCAGCCAATAATCTAGTAATTTTCTTTTGTAAAGTGAATATTTTTTTACTGTTTGATGAATTTCCCCAAAAAATTATTCCATATTTCATTAAAGAGTGAAAATAGACAAAATATACTGATCTGAGTGTGTCAGTGTAACTGACATGCAACAGAGATCTAACTGCATAACATGCTCCGCTTAACTTAGGTACCAGTTTATCAATATGATTTGTCCAATTTAGGTGATTATCAATTCGCAAACCCAAGAATTTTGTGTTTATTGACTCTTGTATAAACTTCCCATTATAACCAATACTTAAAGCACATTGTGTAGAGTTATTTGTTATAAATTTTATTATATTCGTTTCGTTTAGATTTAGGGCCAGCTTGTTAGCAGTAAACCATCTACTCATATGAGACAGAACTATGTTTGATGTTGAACAGAAATCATCAAAATTTTTATTAGAAATTATGATACTTGTGTCATCAGCAAATATTATGGGTTCTGTTAAAGTATTTATTGTTTTTATTATTGGAGGAAGGTCATTTATGTATATTATAAAAAGCAAGGGCCCTAAAATTGACCCTTGGGGAACTCCAAGTTTTATTGTTCCCCAGTTTGAGAAAAAATTTCGTTTGATTTTAGGTGCATTTACTTCGACCTTTAGCTTTCTATCTGTTAGATAGGATCTGAACCATTGCGCTGCTATTCCTTGAATGCCATAAAAATGCAATTTATCCAACAAAATTTCATGATTTACACAGTCAAAAGCTTTTGCTAAATCACAGAAAATTCCTCCAACATGCATTTTTTGGTTAACAGATTTTAGCACATTGTCTGTTAGTTTGAAAGCTGCATCTTCAGTGGATACACCTTTCCTGAAACCTAATTGTTCCAGGACTAATATGTTGTTAGTATGCATATGATGACTTAATCTATTGTATATAAGGTTGTTAAAAGTGAAATTGGCCTGTAGTTTGTCACACTAGTTTTGTCCCCTTTCTTGTACAGCGGTCGTACTACTGATATTTTAAGGCGGTCCGGGAAAATGCCTGTGTATAATGAGTGATTACAAATGTGGGTTAATGGACGACTAATTAAAGCTGAACAAGCTTTCAAAATTGGCACGTTCGGAGAAACTTCTAGTTAAAATTACCCACTGAATATTAAACAAATAAGATCGTGATTTTTAATGTGCGCAGATTTCTCTGCAACGATCACCACACAAATTCACGTGCAAGCACTGAATACAGGAACTTGAAGTTAATCTTTGGCCAAAAACTGTGGTCAAAGGTAATAGTAAACTATCTGTAAAATCGTGTTTTAGTTCGGTCTACTTATCCGTCTTCGTGATATTGGCAGGTGTGTTAATATTGTTGGTTAGTCTGCGTTAGTGGTGACGTATTTGCCTATATTTGCAGTATTGTTTTTTATAAAACTTGCTGTCTGCGTTCCTCAATAATGTGAGATTATTATTTATGTTCTTGTGTTGACGCGTTATCCAAAACTGCCATTTATAAAGATTACTGGTAAGTTTGATGAATAATATCTTAATCTGACGTCTACAATTATATTATATAATTTATCATAGTAGGTTAAATGCTCAGTTTTGTAGATTATTTGATATCGAACGTTTCAGTGTTATTCTAATATTTCCAGGCAATGGCAGTTGCCTTTATAGTTAAGCGTTTGAAAGCTTTGGTACTTCTATTGCTGGGGGTGGTAAAGCGAGCCTTATGTTGTTTTCGACGTCGGCGAAGACAGTCTGGTGAACCAATACCATTGACAGATGTGGGTGTTGTGCCAAATAATGCCAATTCAGTAGAAGACAGAGCAGTATGTATCACATTTCTTTTAAATTTAATTTTGTATTAAGATGTGAGATTATGTCCTGGAATCTAAATGTTAATGTCTATTTGTGTAGCATAATCAAGACATGAATGACAAAAGCAAACATTACTGTAATGAGCGTTTTAATCTAGATGTATTACATATTTAAAACAAGGGGTCAGTACAATTTAGAAGCGTAAGGGTCTGTAGAGATACTGATGAATATAATTCCTTCTATGATAATTTTAATTTCAGGGATCAGACCTCCAGAGTTGGAACATGTGGGATGAGAGCCCAGTCTCTGTCATTACAGACCGATCTCAGAATGCAGTCCAGCAACAAATTGACTTGTACCGACAGCAAGCTACAAGGCATTTGTCAGAATCAGAGGAGCCACAGCCAGATTTCTTTGAGGTAGATTTGTCTCAGAAAGTTAGTTATGGGGCTTTGTTGAAGTTTAAAAATTTTTTTTCATAAAGGCAGAGTTTATAAATATATTCTCTATTGTATTTGGATATAATTAGTGAGTTCCTTCCAAAGTAACTGACAACCTTTTGAAGCTTAAGGAAGGTCCCTCAGAATTAGTGGTAGTGTTACACTGATGTGTAAAATGTTAACCATAAATCCTTAAATACTACTTGATCTGTGTTAACTGGCATGCACCAAATCCCACAATGATTATTTATAATTGAAACTCATGGAATTAACATAGAGATCATAATGAAACAATGTGTGGTGGAATAACATGACCATACATATCATAACTGCATTGTTGTCGGGATGAACTTGACATCACACATCATTTGCGACAGCTGATGTAGTGTAAACAAACACCAGATCCAGATGACAATCCAGGATGATGAAGACTTTGTAGGATTTGAATAAATGTTAGTTCAAAATCTTATCTGGAAAATACAGCCAAGAATTTTTAATTCAAAGTTCGGGATCGTCTTGAATTGAATACCAGTTTTCAGGTGTGTTCACAACTGGACAGAGAGGCTATTAAAATCGGTCTGACCCTCTGTATACACGTTACAGCATCAGAATTGATTAGTGGGTGGATATTCATGAATTTCTTTTATTTTAGGATATGGCTCCTAAAATTACGAAACAGACAAAAGTTATTTTAACGGATAAAGACGGAGAGACGTGTACTTGGAGTGATCCTGTCTCTTCTCGTCTGACACTCGCAGTGGATCCGGTATCATATACTGTGAGTATTTTGTTTAGGGCCCACCCAGCCTCCTCTACAATGGGTACCGGGGGTCCTTTCCCGGGGGTAAAGCCGGCCGGGGCGTGATGCTGACCACTCACCCCCATCTAGTGCCGGGGTCAAGGAAGAGAGGAGCTATACCTCCTCTCACCCCAAACGCCTACATGGCGTGTAGTGGGACAAACTTTACTTTACTTTACTTAGTAATTATAAACTTGATATTGAGTTGATTTTATGAAGTTTACTTCATCATTCTGTAAACTATGGTTCTGTCTCGGGTACTGTATTGCATATCTGAAGAATTTGTTACTCAGAGATCAGCTAACTTTAACCCTTTAATATCTGTCATTACGTAAGAATGTTTCATTGACTTTGTCCATAGTCTGAATAAGAGATTATTTATATTTACAGAGTTTCGGATGCTGGCTCTGTCACAGGCTACATGTAAAAATTGAAAGCAGGTTTTAAAAACAATATTGATTAAAGCATTTCCTTGTTTCTGACAGTTCTAAACAGGAAATCCATAAGACAAATGTTTAGCTATCTGGAATTAACTATAAGCTCCATTTAAATAATACTTTAATTATCCCAACTAATTTCATATGTTTAACAAGTTACAATGCTGTACAGTACTTCTCTTCTAACTGAATCATATGCATCGTGAAATCTGAAAATAGCTGACGCACTATTCCATTGTACTTAAATCTTTCTTCAGTATCTGATGACAAATGCAGAATACCTTCTCATTGGTTGATGTGGGAGGAAGGATTGCATGCCTCAACAAGTGTAAGAGCTTTGGGCTTCTGGTAGGGTTATTGTTCCTGATATGGTCAAACGGGAAAGGCCATACTAAAGCAGCCTGCGTGGAGGCAAAGGTGACAGTACAACCACCAAACTGAGGGTTGCAGCTTGGTAACCTGCACATCGTGGAACTTGAACGTTCAAGAAATTAAAGCAGAGAGGTGGTTTGTTATGCAAAAATCCACACTGATTGGGCATATTAAGATTAGTACTTAAATCAGAGGAAACTGTAAGTGAAAAGTAATTCTTTATCCTGGGAAAGAGGATGATTATACCTCATTTCTTAATGGTGCTGGATGTAGTCATTTTCAGTATCGTAGACAGCAATCATGTCATAGAGCCAAAATATTAATTTTGCGACATAAAGTAAAGTAAAGCAGTCCTACATGCCATATAGGTAGCTCAAACTCATTCTTGTTCTCGACACTAGATGGGGGTGAGTTGTCAGCATCACGGCCTGCCGCGCTTTACCCCCGGGAAGGGACCGCATTATCCATTGGATAGGAGGTTGGGTGGGCCTCAGAACCGGTCTGAATGCAGAGACTAGAGGAAAATCCTTTGCCTCCGTTGGGGATGAAACCCCAGTCATCCAGCTCGTAGCTAGTCACTTTACTGACCGAGCTATCCCGGCTCATAATTTTGTGACGTTGTTATTCATTATGTTATAGCCGTAATTACATCTCCGTTATACAAGAACATGTTTAATTTTGCCACCATCAGCCCTGTTTCTGGAGAAATCAGCCTCACTAGTCGGAACTTTCAAGGAGTAAACAGACCAATAGCAGAAATTTGTCACTTTATCTGTGTGAATGTTCTAGTCACCAGACCTTGAGACATGGGAAGATACCCCTGGATGGGAGGACCAAGCTCAAGAAGACTGCGACCCTGACACAATTCTGAAGGAAAAACGTCGTTTGGAGAGGCAACGAAGACTACTGGAACAGCAGCAGAAACGCCAAGAACGGGAACAGCTCAAGATGGCTCGACCTATTGCCTTGGGAGCAAGGTTAAGTTGATGATAGTTCCATATATGGAAGTTTCTGCCATATGTTTGGATGGGTTAACTTCCATATGAATATATTTTAAATGCAAATTGACATTTGAGTTTTCTATAGGCCTGTGCTAATTGCTGTTCTGACGAGGTATCATCTGTAGTTTAGTTGAGTTGGGTACAACTCTAGGTTTATTGCTGACAAGTGACAGCTCACTTCCCCATATAATACTTAGCCTCAGGACAGTAATATGTAGTCATAGAGCTATAAGTAAACGCATGGGTGAGTTTGTGATGGTACCTCGTCTGAGATATCCTGCTGTGTCAGTCAGGCTTATAGTCTGCCCATACTGTTTTAAGAATGCATGTTTCACAGGTACAATTTACTGTTATGGAGTACATGTCGTGATTAGGGATCATTAATTTGACGGATTATTATTTTGCCCTCAGTTATCTTGTGTGTTTTTTCACAGCATCTATGCCTTTACTGTTACTGCGGCAAGTTGTCATAAATAATAAGGCACGCTCATTCATGCGCCTGCCTGACAGCTATAAACTGGTCAGTCTTCATGCACGTGTTCAGTGTAAACTTGCAGTATATACGAGGCTCGTCCTTAAAGTAAGTTTCCCTGGGGCCGTTTACAGAAACAAAACACAATTTCATGGAAATATTTATTGCAACAGATACAGCAAGTGTCCAGCTATTTTTCAACATATTCGCCACCGGAATTGAGACATTTGTCATACCGTGGGACCAACTTTTGAATACCTGTGTCGTAGAAGTCTGCCGCCTGGGATTGGAACCACTGTGTGACAACCATCTCCGCCTCTCTGTCATTCTCAAAACGCTGACGCTGACCGGACAGGAATTTCTTGAGGTGTAGGAAAAGATGGAAATCACTGGGAGCGAGGTCCGGGCTGTAGGGTGAATGATTAAACACCTCCCAGCTGAACTCCTGCAGGAGACTTGCTGTCCGTCGAGCCGTGTGCGGCCTAGCGTTATCACTGACCGCACTTCACAGTCGGCGGGAGCTGGAATAAGAACCTCCATCTTCAACAGCTGCAACGATGCTACTGTGAGAACGCGGGAAGTACCGTTAGTGCATGCGCCATGCTACGTCATTGCTCTATCACGTACGCACAGTCGCTTCGCGCAATATAAGGTTTGCTAGCTGTGGGACGAGTGGGAAACTTACTTTTGGGACGCGCCTCGTAGTTTATTCCAATAAGAAATTAAGTAAATTAAGTTGGAATGTGCAGACATTTACGAATCCTGTATGTTTTTAGGATTTAAAATTTTTTATTACATGGTTTCAATACTGCTAAAATAAACTAAGCACAAAATAAAAAATTGTTTTTGTAACATTGAGTAATTCTTCTCTCTCTCTCTCTCTCTACATTCATTATCCATTCACTGGCAATCTACAGACGTTGTGTGTGGTCCTCACTTTAGCATCTGACACCCTGAAACAGAAGTCAGGTGCTTAGAACTTTGTAAGTGCGAAACTGGTGGTGTCATAACTAGTCATTTGTAATTTTCTTGTATTTCTCCTTGTGTGGTTTTTCTCTGTCTTCCGTTACTTAACAATTATGTATGCCGGATATGCGTTAAGCAAAGACACCGACACGTGCCTAATTTTAAAGAAAAAATTAATTAATGACTTCTCTGAGACTCTACTTGGATTGGACATCCATATTTACTGGTAGATGCAGATGAGCGGATGGCAAAGCAAGCTAGTCTCGATGCGAAAGTCAAACATGCAGGTTCATGTCATGGTAGCAGGATATGCATTTTTTCAAGGCTTGTGTTTCATAACATTGAGACAAAGCAACCTTATTCTTAATCTACATTATATTAATTTCATTGTGGTTTCATTTGTTATTTCTGACTCCTTATTTGAGATCAGGAACAGAAATACCTGGAGAGTTTTGAAATGTGGTGTTGGAGAAGAATAGAGAAGATCAGGTGGACGGATCGAGTGACCAACGAAGAAGTATTGAGGAGAGTCAACGAGCAAAGAAACATTCTGCAGGCGATTACACGAAGGAAAGCTAACTGGCTGGGACATATTATGAGAAGGAATGGATTACTGAGTGATGTCATCGAAGGCCAGGTTGAAGGAAAGCGAGGACTGGGAAGAAGACTGATACAGCTAACCGACGATCTTAAACAAGGAAAGAAGATGACGTTCCAGGAATTAAAGCGAGAAGCCGAGAATAGGGACAACTGGAGAGCTCTTTTTGGGCAGAGCAATGGACCTGTCGTAAGACAGAACACTTAATAATAATATATAATATTTGAGATCAACATCAGTACACTTGTATTTATGTAATGGTGACTCTGACAGGGTTTTGTATGCTTTGAGGGTCTCCGTGTGTATTCTTTATGTTTAATTGTGCAGCAGAACGTTATACCCCTTAGTATGGAGGGATGCTGTGTTCAAATATTGCTTTATATTATTAGAGGATCTAGTATAACGTAACTGATTTATGAGTCTTGAACCATACCTTTTTCTTACTTAACACTATGATTCACCATGATCCATTCAGAAACTAGTCATCGCTCTTATTGAAGGGGTGGGTTAAGTGCTAGTGTTGCAGGTGGATGGTATGGTGTCCCAGAATCCGTGGCAAGAGCAAGGCTTCTGAAATACTTGACAGATGGGTAAGTTTATGGCAGATACACAGTCCAGTGCAGGATGTTGCATTAGTAGCTCAGAGGAACTCTTTCACGAGTGCAAAAAAGAGCTTGAAGCTGGTCTCAGAGCATCGCACGCCTGACAGCGAATGTAAATTATACCACCTACAATTTCTGAGTGCAGTATAGGTTGCCAGTGAGACAACGTGTTCTCTGATGAATCTACATTTATGCAGGGTAGCCTGAAGATTGCTGTCTTCTGGGTTGTTGCGCCGTGTAGTCTGGTAGAAGTTTACTGACGTTTCGGAGGTCCTTGCTGCCTCCATCATCAGGGACCTCTGAAACGTCAGTAAACTTCTACCAGACTGCAAGGCCCAACAACCCAGAAGACAGCAATCTTCAGTCTACATTTAACTCGGCAAATGATGGGCTGATTTTAGTTTACGTAGCGTGGAGAGAGCATTACAACTTTTCAATGTGGTCATGTGTCTGTTTATTGTTGCAGTTAGATCTTTCAAGAAGGGGCTGTAATACCGCAGTATAAGCACAAGTTAAATAATGTAATGGTTCCATCTGTAACAGAGCTTTGTCCTGATTGGTTATCCAGTTCCAACAAGATGACTCCTCCATTCATGATTCTCGTGGTGCGGCCAGCTGACGTAAACTCATTGACAGGCCACCATGAGAGCCTGATATGAACACCATTGGGAATATATGGAGTGAGGTGAGGAAAACCATGCAGGAAACCAGGCCTGGCTTCCTTCTGAGAAATAGATATGCCCTCTGGAATCTTGTATCTGCACTTGTGATATGTTGCTTCATCTTAGTATTATGTTTGGTCCCTAATTGAATCCATGCTGATAAGAATGAGCTCAGTGTTTGAAGCTCGGGGATGTTGACATATTATTAAAGCTACCGGATCTTATAAAAGCATTTTCAGGGGCTAACATACTAGTCGTATTTTATATAACTAGCGAGTATCCTGTATGACACAAATTATTTATCTGATTGTGAGAGCAGCAACACAAAAATCACAATCCAGGGAATGTTTTGACAATCTGATATAAAGAACATATAACACTGAACTTGAGTATATGTTTGTGCCTAACTGCATATTCATTGTAAAAATACATAGTATGTATATTTTTTTCTGAGTAGTACTGTACTTGCAGAGACTGGTTGATTGATTGATACGAGATTCATTCCTACATCCATCTGATAGTAAAATGAAGATATTAGGAATAAACTGTTATGAATGGCAACTACAGTCACCTCTCTCTACGTTAACTGAAATGAACCCTTCAAATTCAGCTGTACGTGTTCAGCAAGAATGACCAGGTCGAAGGAGGCAGGTGTCTCAGCATTTGGTTGTGAATGGTTTCAGGCCTGGGGTATGTATCATGTGTTTATTTAAGTTCTGCCATACAAAATAATCACTTATAAGGCCCTGTGGCTTAAGCTGTAAAACCGAGTTGGCGACTTTCTTTGCGTGCTCCAAGTTGTTCGAAAACCGGAACTGAAAAATAATGTGACGTGACCACTCATCCCGTTATTATGACACCATTCGCCATAAGGGCTAGGATAAATGTGAAATACATTTGCTTGATATTCATTGTAGATGTTCCTGTACGGCAGTTGATGTTTAGACTGCCAGACAGTCCTCTGCATTTTGGCACTTAAGGGCAGTTAAATTTGCCTTAGTGGGGTACCATCTCTATCCACCATGGAACAGGCATACAACATGGCTTGGTGGACAATTGGAAAATAGATTTTTGAGATGCCCTCAGGACAATACAGGCAAATTTATGCACCATAAAATCTACTATAGGGAAAGAAGTCACTTTAGACAATCTGCAGAAGTTTGTAGCTTGACTAGTTTGGTTTACGGATGACACTTCAGTGTGTGTCCAATTTGTTCACGCAAATGTTTACAATATGTGTAGTGTATCAAGATGTGACATTCCTTTAGTGAATGCTTTGCTGCAGGATAAAACAGAACTGTCTTATCAGCTGGTTTTAATAAAAATGTATGGTATGAACCAAATGAATATATTTTTCAGTGTATTGGACAATTTTCTGGGTAATTCCTTCGAAGTAAAACACTGACTTATGTGATGTAAACCTGTTTCTAGTTTCTATGTACGTATTGTAACATTTTTAAATATGCTGTAAAATTTTTGTGCATTTATATCAGTTTCACACATGATTAATATACTGCAATTTGTAAGGTATTTCTTTCTGAATACTGCTATGGAGCTTGTTAAGAAAATAAGAATAATACAAAGGGAAATTAAATTAATGTTCACTTTGTAATTTAAATTCCCAGACGTAAAATGTTCTGGAAATTGACCTTATTGTGGCAAAGACGCACTAGGAAGATGTATGGAGGAAATGTTTAGATGTGATGCTTCAACTTAACCAAATGTTAGGTTATTACGTATGTAAATAAAAATCACAGACACTACCAACACGCCAATCAGATAATCAATATTATATTTACAAAACATGTTTTTACAATCTTATATGTGCTTAAGATTCAGACAAGTTGCCACAAGTGACAAAATCATGCTCAAAACATGATAATTTGAACATAGCAGTCATGTGACATTTACATGCAATTTTGAATTCTTCAAACTAGACGGCAGCATTATGCATAGCAACAAAATTATGTTTTCATAGCACTGGGAACAAAGTTGGACGTCACAGCAAATGGAGAAGATTATTTGTTGATGTAGACTAAAGTTGAATTTCACAATATGCAGTTACGCTCGGACATTAGACTACAGACGAATGCTGCAGGAGTAGGGTTAACATGTCTGCCATTCCATCTGTCCTTGCCGTTATCACTTTCAGAGTTACAAATGTAGGCCAGTTTCATGTAATTTGACTTCATCACAGAATACAGTACTGATCTCTCTTATTTATATCAAATCTAAAACTTCTTGACGATGGTGAAGAGTCAATTGAATAAAAATTTACTTGGATATTATCCATCGTCTAGTAATAAAACGTAAAAAACGTAAAACGACGTTTCGGAGATGGGGCTCTATCTCCGTCGTTTTACGTTTTATTACTAGACGATGGATAATATCCAAGTAAATTTTTATTCAATTGTCTCTTATTTATGTTTTATTTTTCCCAACATGAACTTTCTACGCCTCACGCAGATATCATCTATGCATTGACTGTAATTATTCAAAGTTTGGATCTCACTGAGTGCAGGAATATCTTAGGATAGTTTCTTATACTTTTCCTTCTGGAACTAGAGCCCTGAATAATACGTGCCTTGATGCCGACTTATGCTTTTGGCTGTTAACCTGGTAATGTGTTCCTTTTTTACATGAAAGGAATGCGAGTATGATTTCTACTCGCATCTCAACATGTATTCAGTCCCACCAAAGGAAGATATTATGTCATGGTAACAACAAATATTAATTTTCATCCAGACACAGCGTGGCATCGGTATGTTTCAGAATGCCATGTGGGGTCGAGGATTAATAAATTTAGTATGTTTACTTATACTATATGAGGGAAAGAGTTAAGTCACATTCAGTAAATTCTTGACAGTTAATAAATGAGCTGTCAATTAGATTTCAGGAAGTCTGGTGCTTCCTAAATGATGTGAATTATACATATTAATATTTTAAACTTTCTTATCTGCACTGAATGTATTAATGTTTTCTCTGTTATATTCACCATTTTGGCAGTCACTTTTAGCTGGTTATATATACTTTATACCTTTCCAAATCATTTCCAATTAAAATTAAAAAGATAATTTCATCTCCATAAGAAATTATTCTTCTTACCATTAAACATTGCTACGTACCTGGCAGTGTTCTTGAGATATACATTAATTTCCATAAAATATCACATCAATTACTTCACACATAAATCTTTACATTTAGCAACTCATTGTCCCTGTATAAGTCTGTTGGGTAGAAACAAATACATTCATTCTCAATGAATAATATACATTTTTTTAAGTAGAATTATTATTTTGGCATTTACTTTGCAATTTTATGCTGTATTTCATTGACCAACGAAGATAAATTGATGTTTTGCTTGTGAAGGTTACCACGGCGTTGATTTTATTCACTGTTAACGTAACTTCGAACACATACATTTACAGTTTGTTGTACCATTCATTACCGCGTACAGATATTCCACCGAGTTCTTTATACATACATATTTTTCCAATCTACTGCTTGGATAGCATAAATAACTTTGATTTCTATTTTATGAGCATCCATTCATGAGGAATAATATTACCTTACCCCCTTCACTTTATGAGTTCCCAAATTGTTATCACCTTCCGATCTCTTATCTCTTGATACCCACACATTACTACCCACAAGGCTCTGTTACCCTGTAAGCACATAGTTTATATTTTCAGTTCCAAATTTACAAAAGCATTGTAGTTTCCTGTTTCTATACACTGAGTTGTCATAAGTACAGTATGTACACACTTGATTTTAACACGGCTTCAGTTACAGACTATTTGTACACATCGAGGAGGTTACTTCTGGTTCCCGTGTAGCCACTCTTCTTTAATTAGAGACTGAAACAAAAGTTGCTGCATTGAAAACTGGAAGGTTACATGAAATGTCATATATAAGATATTGTAGATGCGTCATATTGTGATTTATATAGTATTAAAAATATATTAAAATTATCCGTCAATCACAATATAATATTAATTAAAAGATTAAAATATCATTTAACGTTCCCTATCGAGTACTCGATTTACAAATGGAACATGTAGTGTATGTTCCATTTGTAAATCGAGTACTCGATAGGGAACGTTAAATGATATTTTAATCTTTTAATTAATATTATATTGTGATTGACGGATGATTTTAATATATTTTTAATACGAAATGTCATATGTTGAAATCTCGTCATCAGAGACCAAAGTGAACAATTAATTGAACCAGTCTTGCATGCGCTTAAACACACACACTCTCAAGTTTGTATTCATTACGCATTAATAGTGTTTTACATAAGGGAAGAAAAAGTAAGCGGTGCTTATCGTTTAATAACATCATATTTTAAATGCTGATTCAAAAGTTGTGTTAACCAGCATGGAAGTATCTTGGAACTTTTCTTTCTTTCAACAGTTGGTACCACCTGTATGTCAATTTGACTACTCCGAGAACAGAATATTGTTTACCAAAGCACAGTGGATCTTCATAAATGAACATTATTTTGCAACTCAGCTCTCATGTGAAACTTGATTGAAAATACCGAGAGTTTATCTCATTTCCATCTTCCCATTGGAAGACTTAGGCTTGAGATAAATTTCAGCGTACATTGTTCAGTTTATTCCTCCAGAGTGAATAGTCACACCTGTTTCTTTCAAATGTTAAAGAAGAGAGTGCAAGTAAAATGCAGAAATAATTAATGGGGGTATTGGTGTTTTGAAGTGTACGTTAGATGACACTTCTAATATTGGGCTAGGTTAGAGTATGTTAAAGGCTTTCTTAAAACTGTTTAGGAGAAATTATTTCCAAGGGCAATGCACATTTAGAAGTAGAAGAAGTGTGCAAGGAATGCATGTGGAAACTGGGTTTTCCAGGAGGGACCACAGATATGTGGTACCACTGAATTTTGTAATAATCTATTTATGTATTTATTACGGTAAAGAATGGAGAACAGTAAATGTTTTAACTGAAAAATTGTACTATTGAGGTGCTGAAATAATATTTCTGACTAGGTAATGAATTAAAATGAAGGATAAGGCATGCCTCTGCTAAAACCATACGGTATACCTCTTGGCAGATATTTCTCTCTCGTATATACGAGGCGCATCCTCAAAGTAAGTTTCCCACTCGTCCCACAGCTAGCAAACCTTATATTGCGCGAAGCGACTGTGCGTACGTGATAGAGCAATGATGTAGCATGGCGCATGCACTAACGGAACCTCCCGCATTCTCTCAGTAGCATCGTTGCAGCTGTTGAAGATGGAGGTTCTTATTCCAGCTCCCGCCGACTGTGAAGTGCAATCAGTGATAACGCTAGGCCGCACACGGCTCGACGGACAGCAAGTCTCCTGCAGGAGTTCAGCTGGGAGGTGTTTAATCATTCACCCTACAGCCCGGACCTCGCTCCCAGTGATTTCCATCTTTTCCTACACCTCAAGAAATTCCTGTCCGGTCAGCGTCAGCGTTTTGAGAATGACAGAGAGGCGGAGATGGTTGTCACACAGTGGTTCCAATCCCAGGCGGCAGACTTCTACGACACAGGTATTCAAAAGTTGGTCCCACGGTATGACAAATGTCTCAATTCCGGTGGCGAATATGTTGAAAAATAGCTAGACACTTGCTGTATCTGTTGCAATAAATATTTCCATTAAATTGTTTTGTTTCTGTAAACGGCCCCAGGGAAACTTACTTTGAGGACGCGCCTCGTACATCTAGTTGTATTTTACTCACTGCTTTTCTCCTTTGGTTCTTTTAGGTGAGGGAAGACAGAACAGTGGCAGAAGGAAAATGTCAGAGACTTTTATCACAGTGTGAATTTTTTCAGTAAGGTTAAGATATCAGCATTCCTTTCCTTCCATCACAATTTATATGTGCTGTTACTGTGGTAAGTGGTTTCCTTCATTGCCAAATTTAATTTATATTTATGCTGGACTTTCTTACCATCTGGCAGGATTGTGAAGTGAGGTTTCCCTCTTTCTTCTGCTTTAAATAAACATAACCACATTGCGAGATGATGTATAGGACAGACAGAATGGGAAGTCAAAACTAGATACACGGAACATACAGCTCCAAACATATTCTACAGGGTCTATTGTGTCCTGTTTGTTTGAGAGGGCTGCAGTCGGGCACATCTCTGCTCAGGTAGCAGTTGGTGATGGTTTGTTTCTGCCACGAATAATCATGTTTTTCTGCGCGTTAATGCATTTCTTAATCAACCATTCAGTGCTGTAGAACATGGCTCAAGTGATGTAAACAAATTAGAATCATAACAAATGAAATTAAGAACTAGAAACAGAGCATATTAGCAAATTTCAAGTCAGATTGTAGGTTTTCATGCTGTAATTCAGTTAAAACAAGGTTGTGTTTCCTTCCCAATTATTGGGCTAAAATAATTATAGGTGATGAAAGAATTAAAGTGATTAACCACTTTATTCAGATAGTCCCAAAGAAATATTTTTTGTTGCATGATTCAGCTGTAAATGGTTTAAAGTTATCATAACTCTTCCTCCTAGCAAGATAAATTCTGACCATGTCAACTTCCATTCAGTATTGGAAATAAGTCTAAAGGTGGCGACTGACTTGTAACATTTGCCTGTAATGTAACGTGTTACAAATCGAGCATTACACAAGTGAAGACAGCGAACGGAGCCGCTCGCGGGCGCTCCATCGTGTTGTCAGTTTTTTCGCGAATCCCTTTGAGTGTTACATTACAAGTCAGTAAGTCAGTCGAGAGGCGTCGTAATGAGCATTCACGAGTTCTTTAAATAACAGTAGCGTAATAAATGGAACAAAGATAACACAACCTCCATGTCCGACATATTGAATGAAATGAATGGAGCACACACGAGCCGAGCATTCGATGCGCCTCACCAGTTGTGGTGTAATGTAACATGCTCGCCGCGAATGTTACATCACGAGTAAATTTTACAAAGTCAGTCGCCACCTTAAGACAATTACCTATGTATTTTTATAATTTTTTCATGCTGATATGACATAATGAGCGACAGGGATGTGCACTTACCTAAAAGCATGACTTGAGCCAGTTAGTGGGTTTGGTTAGTTGTGGTGGGTTTTATTTTTTCCCCGCGGAGCTGGTTGCTTGGAAGTTATTTGGGTCTGTGTACTCATCATACTCCTCCTCCCCTTCATCATAATCAGCCTCTGCTGGGGGTTCAAGGGTTGCAGGTAGGTACTGAGATGGGGTTGACATTGTCGTAAGTGTGGGAGAGTATTCCTGAACAGTCAGAAGGAAGACACAAGCAAAGCATTAAATTAATTTTGTTAATTAAGCAATTTTTATGGTTAAAATAAGCAATGATTTGTGCATTTCAATCACTTGTTATTATAATGGTCCAAAGAATTTGTTAAGGGCTTGTTTTCATTAAGTGGCAAGTAATTACCTCCTTGGGGCAGAGTTTTTCTTGAGAAGCTGATACAGTAAACTCCTGATTGATTATGTCGGCTAATGAAGGGGAGAAGACACATGAACCATTGAAAAACATGGATAATCTAAAATATTTTATTTGGTGCATTCACAGAATATCATAAATTACGTAATATTTCTTTTACACAGCTGACATTTATTTGTGAAGTAATTTATAATGGCCCCTAGTTTTTTGTGAACTGTATATACTCTACCTCACAGCAGTATCAATTTTCTGGGCAGCTGCAATGTCAGTATATTCAAACCCTGTTTGGTCCATGTAGTGTAGTAAAGTCAACTCACCTTGCAGTTGCAAAGCTTCATGAAAGAACTTAGCTCTCTGTGCACACAACATCCACCTCTTCATATAAAAAGTGTTTCATGTGGTTGGAAAGTCCACTGTCACAGCCCTTTACAAATTTCATTGTTCTTAAATTCTTCAATTAGTAATTGTTTTACTGTCAGTGCCATTTTACTTAGAATACAGAAGTGTTAACTGCCGCGTTCACCTAACTTGTAGGTAGGCCGCACACCGGCATGCGTCAAGACACGATGTCTGCGACATGACGAAAAGAAAGGAGCACAGTTGAAACGAGTGAGATTATGAAAACCGCCGCACACCGGTCTGAGTCATGATGCTGACGTCAGTTTCATGCTGCAGACACGTGCAGCGAGACTCGGCATGTTCCTTTTCTGTGCGTCAGGACTGAGACATCAGTACTCAAGGAACAGCACCAGTGTACGTTATCGACATGAATGAAGAGTAAACAAATATTAAGATAGTGAAATTCCCGGTAATATACGATTATTCGACCCCGGGCCACTCGAACAAGGAGGAGGTTGATAAAGCTTGGCATGCAGTTTCAAAAGAAGTAAACATAGATGGTAAGTTAATGTTATAAGTAGCCGTTCATCAGCACTAATAGCTTTCCTATAGTTTGCATCCTGCTTTCCTCAATAGTGGCGAAACTCTCTGAAGAAGTTCCTTATAGGATTCTGGGGACATTCGATAATAAGACTGGAATTTCACTGGACCGTTTAACAAGTCGCGCGCTAAAACGTACGCACCATGTTGAGCACACGACTCATTTAAGTTATGAATCCACTTCCTTTTCCTTCTTTTACGTAATTTAAGCCACATGTACATTAAAATATCTTCCTCATTGGACGACGTCATGTCATCAACTAGAGAATATGTGCTAAGACGCAGACACGTGCTACTTCGGTGTGCGGACTCGAGTCTGAATCACGAATGAAGCAAGACTGCGTCTTTTGTCTCATGTCTTGATGCTTGTCTTGACGCAGTTGGTGTGCGGCCGCCCATACACAGTATAATGTAATGGAAGTGACTTAAGACATTAATATTTGAAAAAGACAAATCATCTGTAGCATCCCCTTCACTCCATCACTGTGTCCACTGGAGGAATCCTACCCACCTCACCATGGATACTGACAAAAACTGACTGTAAAAACACAAGGCACCTTGTGACCATATCTTCTGCAGACCCTCTCAACCCCCGCCCTCCTTAAAAGTGCACAGTGGATTGCAGAAAGAGAAACAGCCTAGTTCACATATGTCCATGTTTATGTAAAAAGAAATACACACTGGTAATCTGCACATGATAATCAAGAGTTTACTGTAGTCGCTTGTCTGGTTAAAAGTTACCAGTATTTTAGAGGTTCATTATAGTGTATGGAAGATCTTCCCCCCACCCTTTGACCCCTATCTTGAGCCAGATGAATCCAGTTAATACCATTACATCCTACTTAATATCCACTTCAATTTTATAATTCCATCTATGCCTAGGTATCCCCAGTGGTTTTGTCCCTTCACGTTTTTTAGCCGGTTTCCTATACATTTCTCATCTTCCGCATGCGGCCTACATGCCCCTTTCATCTCATCTTTGATCTGATCACCCTAATAATATAAAATAATAAAATTAAGAAACTCATTATGTAATTTTCTCTATACTTCTCTTATTTATGTCTTCAGGCCAAATATTCTGTTCAGCCGTGTCTCCTCAAATACCCATAATGTATGTTCTCCTTTTTTGTAAAAGAATGTATTTCACAACAAGATAAAGCATCGTGTAAAATTACTGTTTTACGTTTATTTCAATCTTTAGCTTTTCGTACAGAAAATGGAAGATACAAAATTCTGAAAATGGTAGTGAGCATTCAAAAAATGAATCTGCTCTTTACTTTTGTTGGAGTTAATTTTGATTTGTTATTGTCATCTCCAGATGTCTTAACTTTACCACTTGTAGACATAATCATTAGTGTAAAATGTCTGCAAGTTTATTTGACAAACATTCTGTTTTCACATTAGTGCCTCATTAGATACTTTTGAGCATGGCAATTCCTTCTCAAACATGGGCTGTTACATCCTGAGTAGAACCATGACCAAGAGACATAACTTTCAGGAATATAAGCGTAAGTAGCATAAAATGAGCTCTTGCCCGTCTTCCTTCACTACCTTCATACAAGCAACACTTTTCAGACAAACATAAGTATCCGTGCAGACATTCTTACAGTCATGACCCCTTATGGGTTTACTCTATTGTTTCATTGCTGAAACTTCCCATAACGCTTTCACAGTCTTGACACAGATCTCTTTATCTTGATGTGGTGTGTCTCTTATGTCGTAATGTTATGAGCAATAATTGAAAGACTTCCTACTGCTTTCCTGTTTCTAACTAACTAACTAGATGGCTGACCAAACCCGAAGGTTCATCACCGAATTAACCAAAGCCCTCCACCGGACCCTGTCCTGGTCCAACAAAATCCAGTCTCCTTCAACTCCTCCCATCTACATCTAGGTCTCTCCAGAGGTCTCTTCCCCTCAGGTGCACACCTCTTGCCCCATCCATGCACGCTACATGCCCCGCCCATCTCATTCTTCTCGACTTAATCACCCTGACAATATTGGGGGAGGAGTACAAATTTTTAAGCTCGTCATTGTGCAGTTTTCTCCACGCCCCATCGTCTTCCCTCTTAGGCCCAAATATCCTCCTCAACACCCGATTCTCAAACACCTGCAATCTGTGTTCCTCCCTCTGAATGAGAGACCATGTTTCGCACCCATACAAAACAACAGGCAAGATTATTGTTTTGTATACTTTAATTTTCAGGTTCTTAGAAATCAGACGGAAGACAAAATATTTTGAACTGAGAAGTAGCAAGCATTTTCAGAATTTAATCTCCTCCTAACTTCCTCATGAGTATCATTTTCATTTGTTATTGTTGTTCCCAGATATTTGAACTTTGTGACACTTTCAAAGGATTTATTAGCCACCCTAAGATAATTTTGCCCGCCTGTCTTCTGATGACGAGATACTAACATGTACTTAGTTTTTTCTGAATTTACTTCCAGCCCCACTTGTCTACCAGCCTCTAGTAAAACTTCTGCGTTCCTCTTTATTGTATTCATATCGTCCCCCAATAAATTAACATCATCAGCAAATGCCAATAGCTGATGTGTCCCATTTAATTGCAAACCCTCCTGCCTATCTTGGACTTTCCTGATGGCATATTCTAGTGCAAAGTTAAAGAGCAATGGAGACAAAGCATCTCCTTGTTTTAGACCGTTCTTGATGAGGAATGTCTCAGATACATATTTACCTACTCGAATTTTGCTACAGGTTTCATTTAAGCACATTTTTATTAGACCCACTAGCTTCTTTGGTATACCAAATTCAATAAGAATATTATATAGCACTTCTCTCTTCACAGAGTCATAGGCTTTTTTGAAATCTATAAATAACTGATGTACGGTCCCACCGAACTCCCATTTTTTCTCTAGTATCTGACGAATGCAAAAGATCTGATCAATCGTTGATCTGTTTCGTCTGAACCCACACTGATGATCCCCAATAATTTAATTCGCATATGGGGTTAATCTTGCCAAAAGAATGTTGGATAGAATTTTGTATGAGGTTGATAGCAGCGATATTCCTCGGTAATTACCACACTCAGTCTTGTCCCCCTTCTTATGAATAGGAATAATTATGGATTCCTTCCATTGTTGTGGCATCTCTTCCTTATCCCAAATTAACTGAATAAGCTTATGGATCCTCATATGCAACCCTTGCCACCTGTTTTAATTAATTCTGATGGAATTTGAACAATACCTGGACATTTATAACTTTTCAACTTCCCAATGGCTAGTTCAACTTCATCTAAACTAGGTTCTGGCTCTAACAGTTCAGCTGTACGTATTTTAATCTGTCTAACAACATCAGTCTCATGAACATTTAAGAGCTCGCTAAAGAAATTTTTCCGCCTATTCACAATTTTTATTGGATCTGCAAGCAAATTGCCACTATCGTCCTTTACCAAATTGGTCTGGGGTTGATATCCTTTCTTAAAGTTATTAATGCCTCTGTACAGGTCTCTGATGTTTTTTAACTTATTATTTGTCGCTAGGCCAACAATTTTGCCCTTCAGGTATTCCCTTTTCTTGCTTTCCTGTTTCACACATCATAAATATAATGACTGCCGCACATTCAAACATTTTTAGCTACATTTTAACAAAGTCTTTATCAACAGACGGCACTCATTTAAGGGATCGTTGTGTTCTGCAACAAAAAGTGTTATTATACCCATTGTGTTCAGACAGTTATCCTGACATGTACAGAGAATCTAACGATGAAAGTGGATATGATTCCTTACTACATGCCCCCAAACATGACCTACATAAAATAAAAATTCTACATGTATAAAAAAGAAATTCCTGTCATCACGTTAGTAGTTTACATGATCTGACACAAGCAGAATACTGCATGTGCGCAGTTTCGTAGTTTCAACCAAAACTACTGAAAAACTTAGAATTTATAATTTTCCTTTTAATTAAAGTGTTTTTAGATTGTTTTTGCATAAAATGTCATGGGGCCATGGGTGTGTATGTGCAGTGACCACTTTAGCCAAGTAGATACAGTGAAACCTCTATCCATCGTTCCCGGAACTATCGTTTTCCCGGATGCATCGTCCGTTTTGTTCGGTCCCGAATACATCCCATATAAAATAATGTTACATTTTCCCGCTTCTATCGTTCCTCGAACTATCGTTTTATCGCATCGATCGTTCAAAAATCTTAGTCCCGGCCCACAATTTTCCCGCAATGATCGTTTCTGAGAATTTAAAATGCTGGGTTTTGAGATAAATTATTACCGAAAGACGCACAATGTTTTTGGAATACGCAGTAGCGGTAACCTGTTATATCGCCCAACCAGCACATTCTTTTGGAATGAGGGTCAGCGGTGCAGGGGTGATAGTTGGAGTGAATGGCGGTGCCCATTGTCAGAAATTTTACGATTTTAATTTGGGTGCACTCATATTTCGTTCCAGCGATGCCAGATGGCATGTGCAGTTTGAATTTCTTCACAAATGCTTTTATTATAAGTACAAAGGAAAGGCGAGCGAAACTTTTTCATTCTTCTGGTTCATATCGTGTCTTCTACAGCTACGTTTCGTTGAGTTCGGCAGTAATAGTACTTCCATTTTTCCTGTTATAGTCCGCGAAGGTTGAGGGAGCGGTGAGGAAGAGGGAGAAACGACGAATGCGAGCCCGAACTTTGCCGAGTTTTGCCGAAGCACACGCTGCATTGGCAAAAGTGAAGTCGTTCTTTTATGCGCATAATATTAGTGAACGTGACGAAGAAAACATTTTGAACGTGGAAAGTGCTCTGTTTGGTCTAAAACGTAAAGTTTCGACAAACCAGTTGTCCATTAAAGACTTGTTTGGTAAAAAGAAGTAACTTTGAAAGAGAAACATTGTTTTTTTTTAAATTTTTAATGCTTTCCCGCATCTATCGTTTTCCCGCATTCATCGTTTTTATTTCCCACCCCCGCCGAAAACGATGCATCGAGGTTTCACTGTATTTGTTTTAGAATACCATCCTTTGTCTTAAGAGCTATAGGAACAACTTGTTGCCCATACCTTTGGCGGTCTCCAACCACAGCCTGGTAGTGGTAAGCCATCAGGCCCAAGAGGACATGGTGCATCAAGTCCAGGTACTCCCTGATCCCCTTTGTCTCCCTTGTCACCCTTCCTTCCTCGTCTGCCAGTAGGACCCTAGACAAACATATACACAGTGACTGAAGGTATTGTGTTCTCTGAAAGAACAGAAAAGGGAATTCTGTCAAGTTCAAGTTATTAAACAGTGTTTCTGACTAGAACTTACAGCTTCTCCTTTCGCTCCTTTTTCACCTTTTGGGCCCTATAAGATAATAAACAATAATATTTTAATGTAGAAACACAACATAACAATTCTGAAGTGTTTACTTTGCAGTTTTTAATCAGATATTACTAAAATGCAGTTTAATATAGCCATTGTATGAACATTCAGTAATGTCTTCCATAAACCTCAAGCAATTATTTACTATATTTATATAAATATGATGTTTGAATACATGCAAACATTATATTGTTCAGAAATAAATTATGTGAAAGGTTAGGATAGATTATTTATTACTCAATGCATGCAAACATAACACAATAGTCCATGCGCTTCTTATGTTTGAAATATTTTTAGATTCTTTTTAACAAGAAGAAGAAGCCACGAAAGCAAGCATTCAGTATCTAGAGACTAGATAAGCTCGGAAGAATTAGTAATGAGTATGAAAGCTGGGGTACCTCTGTACCAGGAATTCCATCAGTTCCCTAAAATAATCAGAAAGGAGTATTAATATTGGTTCAGACAAATTAAAGAATCCCTATCTGTACCTTTATTTAATAAATTCTAAATTACATAAAGTTTCCAGGAATTAATATAATTTGAAAGAACTACTCTCTCAGAGATTCTGTTATAATACTGCTCAGTATGGAAGTCATAATCAGAGATAGGTCATTAGACTACACTGAAAGTAATTATTTACAATTCAAAATAAATTAATCTCTGGATACTTTAAAGAAATCATAATATAATAAAACTGACTGATAGACTGATTTACTGACACTAAAGATGCAACTGCATTGATGGGAGAGTGACAAAAACAGTGTAGAAGAAGATGGCTGTCTTCTGGGTTGTTGCGCTGTGTAGTCTGGTCGATGTTTACCAACGTTTCAGAGGTCATACTGCCTCCATCATCAGGGCGATGATGGATGCAGCATGGACATCTGCCAGACTACACGGTTCAACAACCCAGAAGACAGCAATCTTGAGATTAACTGCTGTGAAAACCTCAAATCCTACCATGTAAATACCATTATTATTTGAAATGTTTAAATTATTATTTAAGTCTGGCATAAAATAACATAAATACAAGACATGTGAACAGAGCCGTTTCCTGCGTCACAAATGATGTATGGAGGGACTGAAATATATTATATTATGATAACACACATTTTTAAAGGTCCATGATATCATGTGAGGTACAGTAGTCATGTACAAGCATTCTCCAGTCATTTGTTTGAAATTAGTTGTTTGTAATTATAACAACTGAAACTGTTGCACAGGTGGTTAAAATAATTGTAACTGTAATAAACTTAATACATAAGCTCTTTCATGTGACTGGTAAGATATTTCAAACAAATTTAGTGTTGTAAGTTTATTTAAAATGAAAAGATATGTTGAATCATTTCATCATATTTGTCTATTTTAAAGGTGCCAAAATATCAGTGGTTCTGATGTGATTATATTTTACTTCACTGGTAACATATTGGCCTCCCACAGTTAGTTTGCGCAAAGCTGTACCAAAACAAAGTAATCTGTGGACAAACAAATAGAATGTTAAGAGTGGATGATTACTGATAAGCATTTATCTGGCATACTATCTAAACTGGTATTTAATTTAAATACCGTAGATGAATGAGGATTACAAATCAAAACATAGAACCAAATAAGATACGAGGCGCGTCCTCAAAGTAAGTTTCCCACTCGTCCCACAGCTAGCAAACCTTATATTGCGCGAAGCGACTGTGCGTACGTGATAGAGCAATGACGTAGCATGGCGCATGCACTAACGGCACCTCCTGCGTTCTCACAGTAGCATCGTTGCAGCTGTTGAAGATGGAGGTTCTTATTCCAGCTCCCGCCGACTGTGAAGTGCGGTCAGTGATAACGCTAGGCCGCACACGGCTCGACGGACAGCAAGTCTCCTGCAGGAGTTCAGCTGGGAGGTGTTTAATCATTCACCCTAGAGCCCGGACCTCGCTCCCAGTGATTTCCATCTTTTCCTACACCTCAAGAAATTCCTGTCCAGTCAGCGTCAGCGTCAGCGTTTTGAGAATGACAGAGAGGTGGAGATGGTTGTCACACAGTGGTTCCAATCCCAGGCGGCAGACTTCTACGACACAGGTATTCAAAAGTTGGTCCCACGGTATGACCAATGTCTCAATTCCGGTGGCGAATATGTTGAAAAATAGCTGGACACTTGCTGTATCTGTTGCAATAAATATTTCCATGAAATTGTGTTTTGTTTCTGTAAACGGCCCCAGGGAAACTTACTTTGAGGACGCGCCTCGTACTTACTACCCATAACTGTGCACACATTTGTATATTTACTATTATAATTCTAGTATGCATAATAAAAAATCACAGGTTTCTTTAAATGATTATTAATGAGGTTTCACATAATCCTAATCATTTAATTTAATGTATTGTTGTTGTTCCCTTTTTTTACTAAAACTGATGTGACAGTACATGTTAAAAATAATTTCTTTGCCACACCAATCAGAATAATTGTCCCTTACATACAAATCATTTGCATCATAGACAGTAAAATAACTGCAACCATAACAGACACCAATTATAATGCAATGCGTAGCGCGTGTACATTACACAAATTGCGTATACATACAGGTAGGCCAGGATCCCCACGTTCTCCTTTGCTTCCTGGTTCACCTTGTGCTCCCTGCCAAAGATAAAAAGGAACGTGGTTTATAACGAGGGATATTTCAGATTCTAGCATTAGTGAGTATGAAGATGACAGCCTTCTATGGAACTGTACATTGTTCAGTATCCCAGAAGGTTGTCATCTTCATAGATTATAACATTATCACCTATGAAATTCACAAATATATGTGCCGTCAGCGACTGGAATTTACACAGGTCATGCAAAGGGTCAGATATAAAGAAATCATGTCAGAATTTCTGATATCTGATTGTTAAATTATATAGCATCTCATTCTGCAATCACCGTCTTCTTAAATGTGGTATCAACAAACAGCGCATGCATAATGCTGTAAAGACTGATAATGTAAAACACGAAAGAGTTAACGTTCATGTTAACAGCAGAAAGAAAGACTAATCTCCATTACATGTTATGAATTCCAGTATCATAATATCTCTAAACATGACGGTACAGGGAACTCCATACAAACATGTAATTTTATATTTTATTCTGGTTTTAAATTACTTTCACTGCTTTTAAATGAACATTTTAAATGCTTACTCTCAGTCACGAGACTTTGGTTTAGAATAACTTTTCATGCAAATGTAGTTTTATTCGATGAGTAACTGAAAAGAACGTACCTTCATTCCATCAAGACCAGATGGCCCCTAAAGGAGAAAGAAAATAAAATAAAAAATTACGACTTAAAAATACTGACATTACCATAAAAGATTTCTCACATCAACCAAGTGAACAGAAGTACACAATTGATCATAATAAAAATATAAGAAACAAATACATTTCACATGAGCACAACGGTGGTGGCAGCAGTAATATAAACTATGCACATATACCCATGATGGGAAGTTTCATACCACTTGCTTTGGGAACTGAAATCACCAACATTAGGAGAGTCATCTTCAGCAGCTCCCTCTCCCCCTTCCAGTAATGTTTAATGTAACATATATTGAACTTGGATCCCTAAAACATATCGCCACATACACAATGACTCAAACAACAGGATGCTACAAAATAAACCCTGTCTATGAATGACAAATTCATAAAAAAAATAATTAGTTTTTGTCCAGAATTAAAATGCATTTAGGCACACACTCCCTTGCACGTGTATCAGTTCTTATATTTAGAAGTGCAATATGGTTCCAAAGTATCATGCTGTCTGTAGCGTCAATATATGATAAGATGTCGTCTATCAGGTGGGTACATGCTCCATTCATACCAATCATTTACAGAAATTTACACAGTTTATTCGATCATTTCAGATACAGATTGTGCATATTTACATCTTGATATAGTACCATGATGCAAAATATGAACAGTATTTTCAAATAATTTGGTAGAGCGTAAACATTGTCTTGTAGTTTTCTTCATTTAAAGCAGTCATTCACAGTAGGTTGCTTGGTTCGTACTTTAGATCAGTAGTGTAGTTTCCTATATTATAATTTTGCTTATGTTTGAAACAAGTGGATACCTTTAAAATTGCCTGTACTACTCCATAATTGGAGACATTGAATTTAACCAAGAAATAAAGATTTCTTAGGCACAAAAATACTGGCATTAAAATTGTTCCTGCCATTCTGGAGGTACTGCTGCCTTGGTATTTGCAAGTGAACTTGCATTCAAAACTGTTTTCCCTGAATACAAAGCCACATATAATTCTGATATTTTATAAAGGTTTTCCTATATAACATCAGGTTTCATCCCAACAAGTGTCCTATGTCATGCTGCATTAATTTCAGAATTACAGAATGTTCATAAAACATGATGGACGTCTTCAAGATATTAAGTGACTTCAGTTGGCTTGTGACCTGTAGTGTATGGATCCTACATGAAGTTTGAAATAGGAACGAGTTATCCGCAAATAGGAGATTACATCAAACTGTAAGTCAGATGGGATTAAAAGAAGTAGAGAATATATTTATTTAAATTTCAGGCACTAAGTCATCCATTGTCTTAAGAATATGATACACAAGTGCAAGTTAAATTCCTTCTTTTACAAGGCAAGTGCATTAAGTGTAATGATGTGGATACCTAAATAGTACCTTGAAACTATAGGTAACCACTGTAAGATAATATGTGTTCTGATGTTATTCATCACCGTAATGAGGAATCATACCCATACACGGACTGCAAAATTACAGACAAGAACATCTGGCAGAGTTACTGGCAATCTGCATTCGTAGCATCCTGTTGTGGAGTCTTCTTATTTAAACTGAAAGTAGTGCCACTGTCCTGCTAAAGAAAATACTGTTGAACAGAACATAACTTTTTGAAGCTTGGCAAGCTTGGGAGAAAATGAGGATGTTAATTTCATTCAGGGAAAATAAGGCACAACCAGCAATGGTAAGTGAAAGCAGAATGGGTATAGGCACATGCACACAAGTTTATTTTCTAAGCAACATGATTCTCATTACACTAAGACATTACACATTTTGACACTCTTTTAAAAATTGCTACAATCCTTTTGTAAGGACAGAACCTTATTAGTAGTAATTAAATATTATATTACAGTTATACAACTTTATTTAATTTAACAAACAGATACACTTAGAAATATCAATATTTTAAGTATGCATTTGTGATGAGTCTGTTTAAAGAATGGTAATGCACCATATTCACTTGAATATTACTTGAAATAGTTTTACTTTATACATGTTAGGCCAAGTCTGCATTTTAAATAGTTTTAAAATTTATTTGGCACTACTTTAAGATGAAATCATCTCTTAGCTTGGAGCATGACAGCCATTACAGCCACATGTTACAGGGAACAATAAATCCACTATATTGTCTTTATAATCCCAAGGAGAATTCATGTTAGTTTCTACTTCACTATCACAAAGAAACACAACCTGTTGATGAACCAGTCTTTTACAACTTTCATGGTGGAAAACACCAAAATAGCTCAGGGGAAACTTGTTTAATGAAAAGACTTAACACATTTAATGCCTAAATTAACAGTGTTTTTAATTTGCATATTATGCTGTGTCTTACATAGCTGTGGATCACATCCTGCCAAAAAATTGCATCAGCCACCTCTAAACTTTATTCAGTGATCTAATTTGTTTAGTCGTGTTCCCTTTATCCCACAATGTTTAGTTGTGACAGACTAAATCTGCAAGTAAATTGCTCTGTCTGCCAAATTCGTTAGGAAATACATGATTGGGAGTCATTTCAAAATCATCACATTTTGAGACTAAAGCTGACTGCTAGTGACGGGCATCAAAAACAGCAAACTGCAAGAATTCTACTATGCTATTTTTCTCACAGATAAATAAACAGTAATCCAAAAAGTTTTTAACAAAGTCAGTGATCCAACATGTACGTACATTGGCTGGAGAAGGAACTGACCAACGCAAAGCAAAGCACTTCAATGGCAAAGAGGAACAAACTGGTTAAGTACAGGGTATACACAAAAGAATGGCGCGGTTTCAATAGTTAATAAAAAAAATTATTTCTCACCTTACACGGGAACGGTTTAAAACATAGCCGCTTACGCAACACCTTCCACACAGTCATTTTTGGCATACCCAATTCCCTGCCTACTCTAGCCACTGACTTGCCGGGACTTCGCTGAAACGCCTCACGCACTCTTTCAATGTTGTCATCAGACACACGAGGTCGACCTGGACTCTTGCCTTTACACAAGCATCCAGTTTCTACAAACTGTCGGTACCACCTGCTTATGTTATTTTTGTGTGGTGCGTCTTTTTTAAACCGTACACGAAACTCACGCTGCACTGTAATCACAGATCTGGACACCTCAAAACGGAGCACACAGAAAGCCTTTTCCTGCTGCAACGCCATCTTTGAACTGGCCCCGCAGTAAGCATGAGAAGCGAACTGCTGGTAGCGTATGAGAAACTTGGACAGTTGCCGACGCTGGCGGTGTATGTTGTACACGTGTAAGGTGAGAAATAATTTTTGACGTAAATACGTCTATACGGAAGAGTCATTCCGCAAAAAAGTGACACAGTTACCTAGGAAATATCAACAATTTGTAAATATGGACTGACAACAATGGTCCGCTTTCGTTATTGCGGAAAGAGCTGAGCTGTGAATATCGCTTGTAGAAGAAGTGCGTCGTAGACTATATAATTTTGTGCTGGTAAAAACGTTTTACAATATCACAAGTACTTATCTTATTTAAGAATTATTAAGAAATCTATTGTTGCGTTAGTTGAATAGATATGGTGTTTGCACGATATGTTGATACTCTTAAATGTACAAATTTTATAACATATTTCAGCTACCACAGACCCATCTTAAGCGTAACTAATTCAAGGTAGGCAGTACCGTCTTACTCAAACTTTAATCAATTGTAAAGCGTGTATAAAGAAAATATTTAGAATAAAGCCACTATATAAACTCCTTACGGTATAGACGTATTTACGTCAAATTCTCCGGAACCGTGGTTCCACTATAACTCTTTTATTAACTTTTGAAACCGCACCATTCTTTTGTGTATAACCTGTACAGCTATCTGCTATTATGTAAAACTGTATACATTAAGAGCTGAATATCTGCAGATATTTTGCATTCTAGAGAGACATTTGTTACAGGGTTGTTATGCTCAGTATTGAGGGTGTTAAGATTCTAGGAACAATCGAACAACTTTCAGAGTACTGTTAATATACATGGCTTTACAAAATGAAAAGCTCACTGCTGTGAAAACCTCAAATCCTAAAATGAATTATATTTGTATAGATTTAAATGTCCAAGTTGAGCATTAGTAATACTTCAAATGTACATTAATTTTACATGAACCTTGTCTTGAAGGACAATCTGCGATTTTTGATGTGGAGGGGGCAAAAATGCTTATTGAAAGACCCATAACAACTCTTCACAAAATCTTTCCTTTGGTTTATGTGTTATATATTCATCTTGGTAGTGAATAGATTTAGTTTAATTTGGCATAAAAAATTAGTTTGTTTATACCTTATTGATAACAGAATATTTTGGAAATTCATGCATGCCCAAAAAATAGTATATCATCATTTGTATCATACATTATTATAATTTTATGAATCATTTTAGAGTTAGGTAATCTGATTTTCGTTAAAGTCGCTTTGGACACAGTGGCATAATAATATTTCATCAAAATAATGTAAGATCCACTTCTACCACCTACAAAAGTTTAAAATGTATCATACTTTTATAGAGATGGTCTTTTATAACGAAACAAAGGGCCAGTGAGCACGTATGTTCAGAAGAGTTTCCAAAAATGAACTGAATTTCTGTTTCAGTATACTATCAGAAATATTTTAAATGGATAAAACAGATTTCACTGGTTTAACACAGTCGTAGTAGAAAACAAATTTGTTTGAACTTTGTTATAGATTCTTATTTCGTACGGCTACAGGACATAAATAGCTGTAATGTTTGTTTGATACATCAAGCCTGAGTAATATGTTTATGCCCTCTAGAAGGGGGCATGAGAATGAGAAATAATTAGACAAAGAAGAATTACAATTTCCCATTAAATAATAATACTTCAATAATTTTTTTCAAAATGAACAATGCATGCTTTATAATGAACATAAAATAATGTATACAAGTAGATGCTGATTTTACTACAGATAAGACTGTGAATAATATAATTTTACCCATTTAATAGGATGTAAAATAAGAATTTTGAGAAGCCCTATCTAAACTTATGGATGAACCATTCTTATGACTTGATGTGACTCTAATTGTATGAAATGTTAAAAGTCTACAAAGTACAGGTAAAAATTAGGTAAGAGATTTTTTTCTGGAATAGAATATTAATATAGATTCTTTACTCACTACACCTGCATTTGCATCAGAAAATGGCAGACAGAATTCACATTCTGTGAAAGAGACACCATCGTAATGCATCAGATTTTTGTTCAAGTACGACATTCCCAGTCACAGTTTTCATAGAATTCTATTCAGTTGCCTGAGAAGTTATTTTCTTTGTAGTGAGAATATGAAAAGAGCCTACATCTCTCTTACAAGTAGCAATATTTTAAGGCCACAGTCTGAATATATTGACAGGGGATACCATTAAATTAACCTTCATTGTCCTTGCACCACGGTTTATGTGCAGTCCCGCTTGTCATATGTTGCACTGCTAAACCATTAACCCTTAGTTAGCAACCCTGAAGTACAGCAGTTTAAATCCCTTAGTCCCATATGATATTTCAGAACCAGAATCCCTGCTCCTTTTGCTTTTTAAAAAAATACTTTTAAGGCTTTGTTAAATCTTATGTGGTACCGCCTGATTCGACTTCTAATGGTTAAGTGAAGTGTTTTCTTCGCGGTACGGTCTGGATTCGTAAATATTATGAAGACGAGCTTCGGCTTCAAAGGGTTAACCAGCTGATTTTCGTAATGGTGAGGTGTAGTGTTTTCTTCGCGGTACGGTCTGGATTCGTAAATATTATGAAGACGAGCTTCGGCTTCAAAGGGTTAACCAGCTGATTTTCGTAATGGTGAGGTGTAGTGTTTTCTTCGCGGTACGGACTGAATTCATAAATAATATTCAGACGATCTTCGGCTTCAAAGGGTTAACCAGCTGATTTTCGTAATGGTGAGGTGTAGTGTTTTCTTCGCGGTACGGACTGAATTCATAAATAATATTCAGACGATCTTCGGCTTCAAAGGGTTAATGATCCATTTTTAGATGAAATAAAAAAGTAAAGGAATATGCCGTCTGCATAGCATGTATAAAGTCAGTGACTTATATCAATATAAAAACATGAGCTCAAGAAAAACAAAAATTTTGGTTTGACAGTCATGAATCATTCACATGATCTTATGGAAAATAATCACAATATGGTGGTAAAATGCAGAAAGAATCAATATGAAAATAGCTACTTCATTTCTACAGAACTAACAAACTTGAACTTTTTTTTTTTTTTACAAAGGAACTGAATTGAATCATTATTGTATCCATCATATCAATTCTTCCTGAACTGTTAGTAAAATATCAGACTACCTCAATGCCTGTTTGCATCAATACTCATCACTTTGGTTTACAATCTGACTAAGACAAATATACAAAATACATAAATTAAAACATGTTGTAATGCTATTCTTCCTGCGACTAGCAATTTGATACTTTGTGGTGCAATTCCATCGTTAGTTAATTGTTATTGTCCAGGATAAGGTTACACATGGAATTTGTGTAACTTATTCACATAGTTTACACATATTGCACAAATTTCCACAGTCAGTGCCTTCTCAGTCACACACATATAACTTCTGTCCTTATCTCTCCATTCATACACTAATTTATTTTAAGTACCATAATTACAGTAAACTGCCTTAAAATACTGACCAATAAGATACTGAATATCATTGCAAACAGACAGTAAGTTGTTAATTAGTCTACTGATGAAGCCATCCCAGCGGCATGTTGTTAGTTGCTGAACACTGGTTAGTTTGATGGCTTGATGGACTGAGTAGGTTATACTTTTTTAAGAATGTGTAGGTCTTACCATGGCCCCAGATTTTCCCATCTCCCCAGGTCGACCTGGTTCACCTCGGAGACCCATTGGGCCCTGAAAAAGTACCAAGAAAGGTTTAATGTATCACTATAAAAAATTATATGTTAAAATGAATCGCAGAATAGCGTTTCTCAAACTGGAATCCTCAATCTGTGACACAGATTTCTCTAGAAGAGACCATCATGGAATTAAAGTCCCAGATAAAGAGGAGATGGAGAAGGAAATTTTCATATACTCAGCTGAGTAGATTGGATTGCAACCTCCTACAGAGTCTGTGTTGTATGAAGTTATCGATTTATGAAAAGGATAACAGCAACTCATACTCGTCACTAACAAGATTCATGGCAGTGGATGGACGATGTCTATTAACCAAAACCTAACAATTTCATTTACAATTCATAATGTGCTTTTATGTTATTATACTGGGGATCATTTTTCCTCCTCTGATGTCAAGAAATAATGATAAAATTATATGTTACAATGTTTTAAATTAGTTAAAATGTCAAAAATGTTACAAGTTTTTTTAAAAATGTTTTTGCACGTCTGTGCATGGCAGTAATTGGATACATTATGTTATTTAATTTTTAAGTTGGGGTAACAGAGCATGGCTCTCTTAAGGTGGCGACTGACTTGTAACATTTACTCGTAATGTAACATTCACGGCCAGCATGTTACATTACACCACAACTGGTGAGGCGCATCGAATGCTCGTTTTGAACGCTCGGCTCGACTGTGCTCGTGTGTGCTCCATTCATTTCATTCAATATGTCGGACATGGAGGTTGTGTTGTTATTTAAAGGACTCGTGAATGCTCGTTACGACACCGCTCGACTGACTGACTGACTTGTAATGTAACACTCAAAGGGATTCGCGAAAAAACCGACAACACGATGGAGCGCCCGCGAGCGTCTCACATCGAGCGGCTCCGTTCGCTGTCTTCACTTGTGTAATGCTCGATTTGTAACACATTACATTACAGGCAAATGTTACAAGTCAGTCGCCACCTTTAGAGACAGCCCTCTCTGGGGAGTATTCGCCCCTGCACTTAGTGAGCTCCAAGTCCCACTGGTTAGGGTCCCTTACCCAGGGTTATGTGGTGGAGTAGATGGGACTCTTACTTATGAAGACAACCCATCTAGGAGAAGGAAAACTCCAGCATAAAACCCACCAATAGCCAGGCTAGAAACCTACTGGAGGTGTAATTTTACTTGCTCCAAGATCCACTATGAATAACACATGGAAAGATAGTGGAATGGACAAGTTTTGAACCTTAAAGAAAGGAAGAAGAATATTTTAAGTTACACAGTGTCATTAGAGATTTAATTGAGACTTACGGGTAATCCCATTGGCCCTGGGTCACCTTTTGCTCCCTTTTCTCCCTGAAATGAAAGTTTTGCCACTTACTAGAAAACTGGAATGGCTTCATTAATGTAATGGTGAATTAAGATTGAAAATGCAATATAAATTGCTGCAGTTTCAGCTATCAGGTTTTTGCTTACAGGTTCGCCTTTGGTTCCATCCATGCCTCTGTCACCTTTAATTCCAGGGGGTCCTTGCAGACCAGCCGTGCCTGGTACCCCAGGTGGCCCAGGTGGACCAACTACCTACAACAGTTCAGTTCAGCTCATCTTAACAATAAATAGCTTGTGACCGGACAAGCTAATTAGTGAGTTCAGTAATTATTGTGTTATCTGGCTGGCATGTCTTAATAAAGTTTTTATCCATGGAACTGTGTAAAGGCCGCCATTCACGATCACTCCAGATGGATGACATCCGAATGGATGACGTCCAAACGGATGTCGTCCAAAGAGGTACTACATTCACGGTCGCGTCACGCCAGTCGCGGTTTGTTGTCCCTCTGTGAAGTGCGTGGTGTTTGCGATGGACGAAGAATTGGTACTAGCTACGGCAGTATGCCTGTATATTAAAAGGAAAAAACCAAAACGAAAGTGGTCAAAGCAATGGCTCTTAAATAGAAGCAATTTAAGTCCTTATGCTCCTTTCTGAAGCAAATTCTAAGGGAATTTTCTTTGTTGGCGGTAGGATCTTTGGTTTTAAATAAAACCACCAATTCTTCCATTGCTAAGCTTCTTTTAGCTTTATCATGATAGTCTTCATTACTTATCTGCCACAAACATGGCAACTCTCCATATTTCTCAATCACCTCAATAACAAACTCACGACCCGACATTATACAAGTTTGGACTTCACTGGACGAAGGCTCGTGGCAGACTGGCATGAGAATGGACCACGTTTCCGCCACTCACGAACCGATTTGGAGTGGCTCGATCGCCGATTCCCCCATTCACGATACGATGGCGCGATGGAGTGATGGAGCGATCGGATGGATTATGGCTTGACAGAATATCCAAACGAGCCCACCACGCCACGCCAATGGACTTCAGTTTCCGCATTCACGGTACAATTTTGGAGCGACACCGCGCCATTTGGACGAATGGAGCGATCGTGAATGGCGGCCTTAACACAAAGCTCACTTATTCAGTCCATTTTTCAACAGAGGAGTCACTTTGTAACAGCCAATATGCCTGCATAACTATAGACAACTTACAAGTTCTTAATGATTACTGAAATTTAATGTCCGGTAGACCTATAGTCACTTTAAATGTGAAAGATTTGACTTACAAATTCACTTCCACTTCCTTCAAAGGTTCCATCTCCCTGAAAAAAATAAATACTGATATATTGATGTACATGTACTTGGTCTCAGCAGAGGAGATGCATATCTGCTGTGAAATGTAACAAGGCTACATAAGAATTTGACTGAACGGAGGCTGCAGCATGCTTATTATCCACTGGACCTTCTATCTCCAAATACCAGCTGAAGAAGGTTACTACAGTTAACCCTTTCAGCAATACTGCATGATCTTCAATTGGATTATTGTACACAGCAACAGCTCATTACGAACTCTTAATTTAAGCAATCTTTAGTTTTTGTCCAGAGTCATGAACTTAATGACTTGTAACCGCTCATCTGGAAGTAATTTGGTTTTGTTAGTTTTTTTTCTGTGTGTTTCCAGTATTTCAAAACCTTTCTGTAAGATTTTAGCACCACCTGCAGAGAACAAGGGTTGACTTTGCCCTAAGAGCTAGAAGTCGTGTTTAAGCCATCTGGTTAACATCCGATTTCGACTCCGTCTACAACAGACAAAGAAGTGCCTTTAGGAGCAAGTGTGGAGGATCGTGTTGGGCGGTCCGTGAGAGGTCTCTCTCTGACAGCGGGGGGTGCTTCGCACCAAGCCGAAGAAAATTAGGGTAGAGACTCACTCTTGTTTTAAGTCGCGATAGCGAAGGTTCTAGGACATACTGGAAACTGTATATTGTATACAAATAAATAGTAGTGCCTTCCAACTTCTATCCGAATCATTATTGGCTGGTGTGATCAGGCCGTTAACACGACCTGAGACAAGAGCTACATCCCGACTAGCTAGCCCCTAACAATCCCACACCCTGATAAGGCAGCTGTTACGAGGCCACGAGCAGTGGACAGTTACAGACTTTCAAATTAAAGTAGCATTAACAAGTTCTATAATCTATTTTCTCTAAACAATCCATGCATGCACTCTTACTATCGACATTTCTTTCACATTTTTCTGCATGTTATCAGGGATGTGTTGGTAACGTTTCGGCACACAGGATGCATAGAGAACGTTAAATTATTCATTAAAGAAGTTATATTCAATATTTTATTGTTTTTTCTAAAGACACTGTGACTATCTTTATAGAGACTGAGTAGTTTGTGCTTGGTTTAGAGGCTGTCATATTCTGATGTTATCTGTAATTTATGTTGATTAAATAAAAGGAACCAGATGCTAATTAGTGTAGAACCATGCATTGTGATTTTTGTCTTGTTTTTGTATGGCTCGTATGGTGATGATAGTTTTGTATGTTAAGAATTAGTTTTGTCTTTTTAAAATTGCTACGTCTGGTATCCATAAAATGTTCTGCTGATGTTAATCTCTGGTTTACACGGCTCCAGACTGGCTGGCAGATTCACATTTCTCCAGAAGCGATATTGCCGTCATTCTGGTATGAACTGTCTACACTGAAGTGGATGGATGCTGTTTCTATACATGACATCCATTGCTCGTTGCTCGTTGCTTCAGCACCGTGTTGTCATAATCACTGAATCGTAACACTACAAGAGTTGTCATCAAACTATTTCTGTCTCATAGTTCACTAAACGTGTGTCTAGACTACAATACTTTAGACATGCTTGTGGCATTGAGTGTACATTCAACAAAGTCTGAAGGAAACAGCAGTATTTTCTACTTCTGAAACGCTGTCTGTATTGATGGTGCTAGGTTGTGTATTCTTCCATGACTACATGGTGCTTTGGTAGGGGATGAACAATATTTTTGTTACACTGAAAATGTCATTAATCTGGTGTTTGTTATAAACGAAGATGCAAATTTCCATTCTTCTTTGTGAAATTTCAGGTTCTCACAACAGTGAGTATGGGGAGTATGGCCTTCTGGGATATTGCACCTCGTAGTCTCACAAAAGTTTAATGGCATTTCAGAAGTGAGCACTGCCTCCATCATCAGAGCAATGACTACTCATCAGTTGATTACTTGTCACCCTAATGATCGAGGGAGTACGCACCTCTGAAATGTGAGTCAGCTTCTAAGAGACAACATGACGCAATATCCCACAAAGACAATCATCTTCCATCTTTCTTTGTGTACATTCATGTCATAAAATTCCACATTAAGTCCCTGGAATGCAGTCACCCTCTATTCCGAAAGGCAATGTCTCATGACAGTTTCCTTGTTAAGTGGTGAGTAATGTACTAGAGTATTGTGTCCTGGAGGACTATTTATTAATATTGCAGTTTTTTAAATATCTTTGAGCCTGAATGATTGAACATGGCTTCATATGGAGCTTGACGATTGATGACGTGGTCATGGTATTTGTCTGCTCCATCATCAATACTTATAATAAATCTTTCAATTGTCTTTTATAGTATTATGTAATAAGAATGTTAACATTATAATGTTTAGAGTGTCACATGAGTTAAAAATGTGTTGCATATTTCTTGCTCACAAACTAAACATTTTTAAAATATTCTGGATACTTCTTGCCCTTTTGCTCGTCTTAATTCAGTCCAGATCAGCTGGCATCCATGAGAACCGAGCCAGCCTCACACTGCCTCAGTTTTTACTCAGAAAATTGTGGATTTTACGCCTGTAAGATGCTACAGAAGAAATCTGAAAAAGTGAACTCTGATACAAAATTGAAAATTATTTTAAAATATCAACCCAGAGAAGAGTGATGCATGGAAAGATTGCTAAGAATGAAAAATTCAGTTTTTGATGTTTGTGATATTATTTTCATTTATAACTAAAACTGTTAACAGTTATGTTATCAGAATTCAGAAGGATAAATCATATATCAGGTATACAAGCATCATGTTTAATAATCACGGTTGTTTCAGTAAGCCATCCAGTTAGTTAGTTGGTTTTAGGGTTAATTATATCTGTTACAGACACAGTTTAACAACATATTCTAGTAAGTAATAACATGCATATTCATCTACAGAGTAGAACATACGACACAATAGGAAGGATTTGAGCTCCTTGAAATGCAGAATCTTTTTGGCTTAACTTGAATTGGTATTTTATTGTAGAATTTTATTCCTGTATTCATTACACTTCAATTAAAAGCATTCATTCTGAAAAAAAACAATGTGACGATCCAACTTCTGGCATTTGTTATGATTGTTATTTTTGGTTTTGTTCCAAATTCTCGACATTTATTTTTATGTAGCACGTGGTATCAAACTACAGAAAATATATCAAATCTAAAACTTCTTGATGATGGTAAAGAGTCAATTGAATAAAAATTTTCTTGGATATTATCCATCGTCTAGTAAATATAAAACGTAAAAACGACGTTTCGGAGATGGGACTCTATCTCCGTCTTCAGGTTCCTACACAGTTGGGCCCACTAGATAGAGCTAATCCCTATCTCCGGACAAAGTAAAAAGTGAAAGTCCCGGAATAAAAAGTCATAACCACACCATCCATCCGTGGGACGTAAAAGAATAGAGAGTAGAAATCAAAATTCATAAAACACGATAAAGCCAAAATATATTTAGATCTGTAATGTTGCCTACATGAGGCATATCTCGCTACACCACTGGGCCCACTTTTTGCAAATTAAATATGTTTTTACTTTTAGTATCGCATCTCAAAAGATTAAACTATATATTAAAAAGTACTGTATTAGTTTTTAATTATATAAGTTTGTGTCACATCCTTAGATGTTTATACTGTGGTGTGCAAGGGGTGGAAAATAAATGCAGAAGCCAGGCATGGAGATAAAAATATGAAACAAATAATGGGAGGGAAGAAAGACAGTGACGATTTGAGATACAGAAGAAGTTGACAATAAAAAGTAGCATAGACATTAAATATTACACAATGCTATGCGCTACAGTATATGAATTATATTTACCTGTCGCCTCCTGAGTTTTTTGTATTTCTGAGGACCATAGCGTGTGCCGGGAAAAGAAAAAGAAAAATTGTTTAAAGCAAACTGTTGTCAAACAATTCCGTATTTAGTCTCGGAAAGCAGAACTCTTTCTGTATTTCATTTGATCTACAACATCTTTCTTATATATTATGAGAACAACGATTAAAGGAAACTTTCAGAACGTAAAATTACACGCACACATTATTGTTCTGGAAATTCTTAAGAAATTTGTTAACAAAACTTGTTTATAACGTAATCATTGTCTCTAAAATACTTTTAAATGTTTACGATATATCAATGGAGAACTGTATTATCAGTTTTCATCAATAACAGTAAAGTATTTGATCCTTTTATTTTACAGTTACTGTATATTGTATACTGAGTCAAGATTAAAGTAAGCACAGTAACACACAGATCAAACCTTACAGCGTACTCAACAACTACCAGTTAAATATCTAGAAATCAAAGATTAGGGGAAATTAAAGTATTTAACACAAAATCAGAAATACATTTATTATATATTAATTACTATGAAATTAACTGAAGACTGATTTGTGTTGTAACATCTAAGTGAAACATGTCAGCTAAGGACGTTCAATATTACAGACAATAAGAATGTTAATTCATTCTTTAGCTTACCGATTCTCCCTTTTCCCCCTTCTCACCTTTCTGCCCAGGATAACCCTAGAACAAGAACAGATTTCTTCACAACAGAAGTACAAACAAAAATATTTTAAAGTCCATACTAACATGACTCAAGAGGTTACTCTGGAGAGTTGTACGCCAGGTAACTACTCCTTCCCGTACATTCCAAGTACTCCTGCATGTCGCATTTATATATAGCTCTAAAGTAAATAGGTAATATTAATCAATTCCTGGATACACAAATCAGCTGTTAATCTCTTTCCCCATTAAGGATAGATCAGGATTATTTTACTTTAAAGATAAAAAATACATTCTTTTCAAGTAAAACACTTATATAAAATACAAATAATTAGCGCAGGAATTCAAATCAGCCAACAGAGATATTCCCTGCAAAAGTGAAAAGCTTACAGTGCCAAGAATAATGTTGGCAGTAATTTCTACTCACCATATTAATATGTACAACTTTATTTGGCAATGGTAAATGTTTTAGAACTTTGCTTCTGGAACATAATTTCTGTTCATGGTACCACATAAGAACATGCTCTCTTGAAAATAATAAGTTTTCAGATATAAAAGTGTTTCAGTGTTTGTCTCTTTCTTATAGATAATTTTCCATGTCTGCCAGTTCATCCGACACCATATTTCCTGAATTATACAGCATCAAAACAACTGTTTGCACATTAGTGATGCATCAGCTATTTTGACTGCTGTGTATTTCATCAGATAAAAGTCAAAATAGCTTATTTTGAGGACAGCAGCTGCAGTAGACCTGTTGTTGTTTTTTTGTTTTTTTTGTAGTGTTCTGTCTGACGACAGGTCCATATATCATGAACAGGATCCTTCCAACCTCTTCAGGTTGTCAGGGACCTGCTCATATATATATATATATATACATTCTTGGCAGAGATGATCAGAAGTGGTTTGCCATTGCCTTCTTCTGTGTGTGAGTGGAGTAATTGTTGGGATGCCACGGAGAAACCGGGGAAGCCCCCGGAGGAAAACTCCGTGATGCCTAGACCACGGCCTTGCCCAACACAAGTTATAAATTTGAGCACCACCGGGAATTGAACCCGGGACCCCAGGCTTACAAGGCTAGTGTTCTGACCGCTAGACCACCGTGGCGATAGTAGACCTGTACACAAAATTTATGATAATTTTGAGACAGTTACAAGTACTCTGAAATCTTGTAAGTAACTGTGTTAGTGATGTCATTTAATAAGGAATCCTGTATCAGTATTGATGCCATTTGTCTTAATAACATATTGAATTATTTTATTTGTTAAAGAAATTCATAAATTGCTTAGATCTCCAATTAAGTCCCAAACACTGCAAGTGCATATTGCCTGTTGGACTTCAAATCTTGGGTGAATAGTTTCGCGGTACGCTAGTGTGATACGTGCTCATCCGGATCATGCACTTAGCACAGAATTTACCTTAGTTGGTCTTTGGAGATGTGGACTGTTAGTAGCAATAATTACATCTAGCACTGTACTAATCATGTAATTAACAGAGTGACACACAAATGCCTGTAACAGCCGACAGGATAAGCTGCAATTCAGCTAAAATGGAACACATAAGATGATAATATTAACTTTGTTGTGACTTACAGGAGGACCAGGTAACCCAGGAGGACCCATCAGTCCTGGAGGCCCAATGTCTCCATAGTCCCCTTTCTCTCCTTTAGGTCCAGCTTGGCCCTGGTAGAATAATAACCCCTTTTAGCACATAAATCAGGATATACAAACTATCAGCCAGAATCCTTTAAAATATTTATAGTTCTAGATCTCATTTCAACAGTACAATTTGCAAATGTTCTTCTCTTTAATGTGTTTCCACAATGTGACCCACTACTCACTGGCATTCCAGGGGGGCCCTGTGGGCCTCCTTGCCCATTTTGACCATCTTCTCCAGGTGGTCCTCGTGGTCCAGGATCACCCTTTGTTCCTGCAAATACACAGTTGCTGATTTCACTTTCTTGTGCAATTACTGTAGCCTGTGATGATGTTCAGTTAAGAAGTACGACACATATTCAGGTAATATTTAAATTCCACGTGTCTTCTGCTCTCGAATTCATGATTTACATCTCATTTTAACAAATGCAAGAAAATGCATTTATTTTTAGATTTACGGTTAACTTATTCTTAAAGAGTAGGAACTATGGAAGTGAATTATCATGATTTTTCATGTTGAAGTTGAATTTTAAACTGTGAAAAGATTATTTTAATAATTATTTCTGCCGATGTGATTCACTGTTGCTGATTGTTTAAATAATCTGAAAATCGTACCTGAAACTCCCAAGTCACCCTTCTCTCCCTTTTCACCCTTAGGCCCCGGGTCCCCGATCTCCCCTTTGGGGCCCGGAAGCCCCGGCAAACCTCGCTCTACTGCTTCGCCAGACAGACCTTTTCGACCCTAAGATTTAGATGAAAACAACATTTATTTCAATTAAATCCTGCTTCAAAAGTTGAGTATTCATATGACACAACTAATTTAATCTAAATCGGCCATCCCTCTATTTTTGTTTGGGCATTATTTAATATATAAATAGTAATGAACTGTGATACAATATACAAAATAAATGTTAGTACGTGAATGAAATTTTTAGAATATTTCTGTGTTTTTTTTAACCATTATTGTGAATGAGAACAAACGAGTTCAGTTGGCTATTTTCAATATGAAGGATCTGGAAATTAGAACTTTGAGGGTAACAGGCAACAAAAACAAAATTGCTATATAAAACAAAATATAGTGAAGTTAGAACAAGGAGTTTGCGCATACTTACATGACGAGTTTTCAGCCAGTGGTCAGATGTTGGGATCACATGACACAAATTACAGGTGCACATCACATTTAAAGGATGGTTTGCATTGTGTAGGCCTGGTTAATAGACTAGAACTAGTAACTAAGTGGTTAGTGCAGAAATAATAAATAAACAAATTAATATTAGTAAAAGCACTTTGCAGCTACGTACAAAACAACCAAAGCAAATTGAAATACTTTATACAATTACCAAAATTATAATACTGTGCTATGAACCATTTGCAAAGCTACAGAAACACACAATTTTACTAAGATATTTATATAACACTTAAGTCCAGTGCATATATACAGAATACTAAAAGCAAAACAAATTAGTACTTGCTGCCACCACCATTGTTTTCTGTTTATATTAAAAAAGAAAAAAAAGATTAGATTAATAACAATACTTATTATTCCTTTAAAGTGTTTAGTGACAGAGTAGGCCAACCACATTAGGAACATACATTTTATGGCATTTTGCTTCAAGAAAGAGAATTTGTTAAGGTAAATTCTCTTACTTTCGTACAAAACTTGCCAGTTTCTCGATAAAGTTCCCTCTGTGGGTGACACTTTACTCTCTGAAAACCAACGTGATCACCGTCTATTACCGTGTAAACCAAAACTAACTGTGGGAATCAAAACAGTTATGAATTTATTCTAGGAGCGTACTGGAAGAAATAATTACAATAATAAAAGAAAATTTGTCGTAGACGATCTCTTAACTGTTAACGTTAAATTTAAATGATATTTATTTTCATGACCTACGTAGAGTCGTGCAGAATTTTTGGCCTCGTCCATAACTGAAAAGAACTCGACAGCAACTTAAATGGATGATGATGATGAATTCCAGTACACTTCTGTTCAATATAATACTGTAGTGACTACAGTCAGCTCCAGTTGCCTTTTGCTTCTACAAGTGCAATGGTCTATTGAATTAAGAACTGCTTTCAAGATGATGATGAACATATTTACGTAGAAAAACTACATTTACATTAAATATTGCAGTAAATCAAGGTGCAGTGGTACCCCAAGAAAATGAAAGTGGATTAGTCATAAGTCACTGCAGAAACAGAAGTGTGCATGCTGCTTCGTGCTTGTAATGAGAGAAAGAACATTTCAGAAAGCAGGCCTATAGAAACATGTTCTATTACATTTCATTAACTGTTGCCATAATTATTTATAGATATTTGAGCCTAATTTCACTCGCTAATAGTGTAATTATTCCTTCTTTTTTTTTTTCTTTTTTTATAGCGGCTACGTAACATTTCAACGCAGTTATTGAATTATTTAACTCAAAATGTATAGAAGCTAAATTTCAGTTCATATGAATATTCGATAAATTAAATTAATAATTTTTTAACATAAAAAATGTGAACTACTTTTCACCCATACGGTATCAAAGAATTATCTCAGTCGTAAAGAATATCTGATATCAACATCAGATTGGCACAACAGTCATGTAAGTACAAGGTCAGGTCTTGCTAGCCACCGAACTGTTACCGATACTTTTATTTTGTTACACGTCATGCCTTATTTCAGAATATGAAATAGAACATCACAGCAAAGTGGTCAACAATCCTATTTCCTATTTTAGAGGTCCCAGGTTCATATCTTGGGTTCGAGACTGACTGTACAGACTGAGATTTGTCATAGTTTTCCGCAGTCCCTCCGAGGAAATACCAGTATAGTACCTAGACCAGAGGTTCCCAAACTTTTATACCTTGCGCCCCCCTTAAAACATTTCATAAATTTCACGCCCCCCCTTCCAGAACAAGTGCAAGCAAAACTGGCTCAACCAAGCAAGGTGTTAAAAATGTTTCTCCATATTTTGTTAAAGAAAGTTTTTCATACAAACAACAGCCCCCCCCCCCCCACACACACGCACAGTTTGGGAACCTGTGACCTAGACCATGACTGCTTCCTTCCATATGCTTTATAATTCATTGTGAATGAATTATCCTACCATTTGATGCTATAAAGCCTGAGCTAGTGACAGCAACACTAAGTAATTACAAATAAAAATTGATTCAAGGCTTTAATCTTCTATCAGACGGAAAGAAATAAAATTATTACATTACAGTTTAGGAAATTCTAAGTCTCTTGCATGCAGAGTTAAAAAGAGATTATGGACAGAGGTCAGAAACTGTGTAAAGTGAGGAACGACGGTAGCCTTGGGAAGTAGTAAGGAATATATCGTAAGTACACGTTCAGTTACGGCATGCATACACTAAACACACATCACTCACCAACACTCTGAAGAAAGCTATGTGAAATAATTGCCACAAGGTTGCTGGCAGATGCAGTGAAGTTGTATAATAATAATAATATTATAATAATAATAATACAGTAGTTTTTATAATAATCTAATGGAAGACATGAATGAAATGAAATAAAAAAATGTATGTATGTTCTTGTTTATAACTATATATAGAAGTAATGCATGGAGGTCGAAGTATACGGTCTTCACCATTCGTAATCCAGTACTTATATGTAAAATGTGTTATCATGCGATGTGTCATTCTATTAGAAACTGCAAAGAGTTGCAGATGTTAATAATGCCCATTTATACCATCAGAGAAGTTTCGAAGCAAAATGTGATTTATCATAAACAAATACCATATGCAATATTTTACTTATCAAGTTTGCAACAGATGATAACGTACCATTTATATTTTCATATTAATGTTCCTTTGGAATATTATTCTTATAAGTACTTGGCTTTCTCCTGTTTTATAATGATTTTTGTTGTCTCATTTTAAACTAATTATCTTTTAAGGTTTATTAATTCCTATATATGTAATATATTGTATAAATTTCTTAAATATGCTTGAAGAAGTGTTTTATTAGCATAAATCAGATCAAAGAACAATTGGCCTTTCACTTGGATTCAGTGCCACTTAACATGGAAAATATAAATCATTGAAGCGTCATCTCTACATTTTTATGCACAGTTAAGGCATGCCTCCCCTCCAGGTTAAGTAATATGATGCTAGGTAGGACCCATTCTTTGCTAAGTACAAAGTGTCTGATTTGCAGTTTTTAAAATTTTCTCTGTGTGTGTGTGTGCACATGTGCTCATGCGTGTACCTGTGAGTAATAGCCAGTTATCCATCTGTCTGCCCATCACACTCTGTTTTTCCAAGATGACACATAGTAGAAAAATTTTAAATAATGGTATATTTGTAAGACTTGAGGTTCTCACAGCGGTGAGTATGAAGATATCCGTCTTCTGGGTTATTGCGCTGTGTAGTCTGGTCGATGTTTACCAACGTTTCAGAGGTCATACTGCCTCCGTCATCAGGGCGATGAATATGCCAATAGGGTGTGAGGTGCTGGGTTTATAGGCCGGAAAGTGAAAGCTGTAGCCTGCCCTGAGCCAATGGGAGCAGGAATGGGAGTGGACCAATGGTAGCACGTGGGCGAGAGTGGGAGAGGGAGAGAAAGTAGAGAGAGAAAGGTGAGTTTGGTTGTATGATGATGGAGGCAGTATGACCTCTGAAACGTTGGTTAACATCGACCAGACTACACAGCGCAATAACCCAGAAGATGGAAATCTTCAATGGTATATTTCTTTGAAATGGCATGTCATAGAAAACGTAAATACAATAAATGTTCCTTTTCAAGAGACAGATCCAGAAAATTTATAAACTTTTGTCTATTTAAAGAATTAGACTTATTTCTTCACTCAAACAGACACATTTCAAGGGAACTGCTATTAATTTATTGATAACAAATTTTGTTGTGTAAATGAGAAAATACAAAATGTACATCTGACCACACACCAGTGATAAAGGTACATCAGAGCAAGCATCACAGCATCATCAGGTTGATGATCCTGATGATGGAGACAGCAAGCACCTCTGAAACATTGGTAAACTTCTACCAGGCTATATGGTGTTACAACCCATCTTTAGACTCACCAACATGAAAACCTCAAATCCTACTAAATAATAAACACTTATCAATATTCGTATGGTGTACTTTTAAGTTGTGTAATATAATCAAGAACTTTAACATTTTGTAGTCCATAATGAAAGTACACCAAGAAATACATGTTTTATGCAGAGAATAAAATTTTCTAGCAAAAAGATGTTATTTTTTAAGTACTCTTGAGAAAATAACTATTCATAAGGAAGAAAAGTTACCTTATACACTGCGGGTAGCTTTACAAATTTTAGTGTTTATAAGAGATTTGCTATTAATTGTATTTGTATTAATTGATAGTACCAGTATTCAATTTTGTTTGTTCTTAGTTGTCATACCACATGCCACCACCAATAAGCGTTGCAGTAGTAGAAAGTAAGACGACAATTGTTACTTACGTACAGCAGGCTTAAATGGAAAAAGTTACTCGGAATCTCGGGGGGAGAAACTTTCTGATGAAATACTAGATTATGCAGTCAAGCAAATGCATGAACTCCATCAAGAAGCCCATACCTCCTATTTATAATGTTAATGTTATAATATTTATAATAAGTTACAGTTTTGTAGATAAATAAAAATTATTAAAGTAAAATAGGTTCATAAAAGTGATGTATAAAATTATAGACTGCTATCACTTTTAAGAAGTGACATATTAAGAGAAGCCCTAAATGGATTTAATGAAAACAGATCAACTGCTACAGCAATACATTCTTTTCTTGAAAGTATACAGCATCCCATTGAAAAACGAGCAGACATGATTTGAATGGCTTTTTTTTTTAAATTTATCTCTAGTATATGATTACAGAAATTATGTAAATTGCTTGCCAAATTGAATTCATATGGAATCGGTTATCTGTAGTACTCTTCGTAACTTGAGTTAATTTACAAATTCATCTCTCAATAATACAGAGAGCATCTTTGTTATGTATCAGTGAATACAATCTGTAGATTTAAGCACCGTCAATAACAAACTCCATGGGAACGGTTCAAATGATCATTATTATGTAAGGCTTATTCCATATATGGATTACTGTGCTCCCTGTATAATACATGTCATTTAAATTATGTAGTTATTGTAATACATTAAAATAATCTGTATTAGTGGATATTACGCACGGACATTAACTACATTGTATCATTATTACTTTGTAATTTCTGGTACACTCGGAGGCAGAGAGATATCTAGTTCTCCCCAGAACCTCTCATTTTATGCATCTCATTTTTTCATCCTTACTTGTATATGCACGTCACTATATGTCAGACATTTTGTTCAACAACGTAAAATGAAGGCTCTGTTTATTGATTTTGATTCAAACACGTATCCTCATTTTCGCAATTATTTTCGCTTCTTTTAATGTATTCGTTGATACAATGGAATTTCTCAAGGTACAGCACCCTCACATTTATTTTTCTGTATTAACTCAATTTTGAGCTATTTGAAAATAATATTTCAGTGGCCAACATTACAAATAATAAAACAGTAATAAATTTAGTGTTTTAAATGGACTTTCGCAAATAAGGAAAATCGATTATTGAAAACTGTCCTGAGGCATAACGCTCTCCTCTGCATCTGTAATTTTAGGTCCTTCATAATCATGTCACTAAGATAGTCAAGCACCAGAACTGGGGAGACCAGACCCACACCTAGTGTGACATTAACCATCTATTTTAATTTGTGTAAGGTACCTTCTACTGATTTGATCACCTTGAATGATTTGTATTCCATGTTCAAAGTCACGCCATTTCCTCGTGAATGGAGCCCGACACCTAAAGTGAACTGATGCCCTTTCCTCAAACATATGCTTACCCTCTTGCCCCGTTTGCCTCTTGCCCCCTTCTCTCCAGGCATTCCTGGTGGTCCAGTGGGACCCATCTCTCCCTTCTCACCTCTCTGGCCTTCTGGTCCTTTTAAAACAATACCACATAACGCTTCATCAATGGCACCCACCTTTCCTAATAGTCTCCTTCTTATTCCCTGCCAGTTTTATAAAACAAACTGGATGTGAACCATGTCACACGTTACTTTTATTATGATGTCGCTGTTTAGTATTTATATTCAAGGTCAAGGATCTCATTACCATTTAAAAGGGAGTGGGAATGATTATGTAGCGTAGAAATATGAATATGTCTTTATGAAGGTTCTGAAACCTTTATGTACTTTGATTCAAATTCGGTTTATAGATGTATTTTAAATGTACATAATTAAATTTAAATTGATCTGTGATTCACTTCCATAGTTACACAACCCTAGTTTATTTACGTCAAGAACAAATCATAGTTTATTGAAGGATCTAATAATCTACAGTGTTTCTCAACGTATCGGTAGTTGTGGCCACCCAAAAATGCTGTAAAATTACTTGTGTTACCATAAGGCAATGCTTGAATGGTAAATTTTGACATTTCATTTATTTTACATAAGAAGGGCTTTATCAGACTTTAGAAAAATTAAATTTCAATGGAGATGGTTCTTCATACAAAGCTTAAATAGTATGAATATTTTATACATATTTAAAATAAAACTCTGCAAATCGACACTGCCATTTGCATCACATTCCTTCCAATTTGTTAAGATATTGTAGATGCGTCATATTGTGATTTATTTAAATAGTATTGAAAATATATTAAAATTAGCCGTCAATCACAATATAAGATAATTAAAAGATTAAAATATCATTTTACGTTCCTTATCGAGTACTCGATTTACATGTGATTGACGGCTAATTTTAATATATTTTTAATACTATTCCAATTTGTTGTTGAGAAACGCTGATTCTCACCCCTTCAATGATTACTTATATTCGTTATGAATGAAGTAGTTATTAACCCTTCAAGGAATAGGTATATTCATGCAAAAAAGTTGTAATTTGCATTAATCTAGTATCGTCCAAGTTGTTTTGCATATATAGTGGCACTACTCTCTCGTTACTGAAACTGGTAGTTACTTACCAGGTGGTCCAGGGGGACCTGGAGGTCCTTCAATGATTCCTGTTGGAAACTGATCACCATTTAGTGTTGTTGTGAGGCCTCGTTCTCCCTTATCACCCTTATCACCCTAAAAAGTGTCACAAAGATATTATATAAACCCTTTGGATTAATTTTTTTTTTATTTCTTCAGAAGATGGGAAGTGAACATGTTAATTTATATTTACTCTACTTTAGCTTCCGTAATTCTATAGACATGAATAATTTTCCTCAGTTAACTATGGCCCTTTGTCACAGCAGGCAACTAATGTGACATTTCTAACATCTGTATAATTAGTTTTTATTTTACAAGTAATTGAAAGTTGTCTGACATTCACTGGTATATAAAGTTCCAAATTTAATATGTATATTGGTAGACCAGAGAATTACCAGGTTTCAAAATTGTCTTCTGTAATTCTTGAAACATATGTCTAATTACAAATTTTGATAGTACTCCTCACACAGAACAAGAAATATAGTAAGAAGCAAGAATCAAAGTAGAGAAATTAAGTAATTTCTCATCTCAATTCTGTTGGAAACAGATGAAGAAGAACTTGTTAATACCAAATTATGTATGGGAGTTTCTTTAAAATTTCCAGTACAGTGTTGCACGTATCTTGCATCAGTTAGTGTGAAACTGCATCCCATCACACAAGGTGCTGAAAGTGGCCACACGCAGCACTCGTGCACGACTGGACGCAATCAGTGTTCCGGTCTGATGAACGTGCATTGTAATATGCCCACAGGAATGAATACAGTCTCCTGGAAAATGCTCTCTTTGAGGTCATCTACATTGAAAACCTCATTCATGTAGATCTTTTCCTTCAGCTGTTTCAGCAGGAAGAATTTGGCAGGGTTAAGTATCTGGAGATCTTGCTACTGGCCAGAGATCTTTTGATGTAACCCATTCTCCAAAAAATTTGAAGCATAAGGCAGCTGTTTTTAGCATCTCATGTGACAGAATGAAATTTCACAAGGACTGTGAGGTACATATACCACAACATCTGGTCACCATTAATGCATAAATAGTGGTTTTATTGCTGAAAATGTGTGACCTCTAGTAAGAGAATCAGAGTGTATTTTGCAACTTGATGGTTTCATTAATACTGTAATTAGCAACGTATAAATTTAGCCGTTTTACTGTTAGAACATGCAGTAGCATTAAGGTGCACCATATCCTTGTATCTGCAGACACAGTAGCGTACCCAGGTTTTCAGTTTGTATGGAAACATCTCCGCTGATACATTTCTGGACTCAAGTCTAGTTATTGCATGAAAATGTACTTCAGTATTTTCGCCTGGAAACAGGCTTTCCGATGTGAGTCGGAAATTTCCCCCCGCCCTCCAACCATCATCCCCACCACTCATGTTCTGGAGTCTGTATATAATGAGACTGTTTACATATGTGTGCTGTACTATTTACATAATTAGACCAGAATTTCTCAGAATACCTAACAACAGATGTTTTAATCAACAAGTTTTAATTCTGTGGAGAACAATGAAATATCAATGTAAGACTTGAGGTTCTCACAGCGGTGAGTATGAAGATTTCTGTCTTCTGGGTTGTTGCGCTGTGTAGTCTGGTCGATGTTAACCAACGTTTCAAAGGTCATACTGCCTCCGTCATCGCCCTGATGACGGAGGCAGTATGACCTTTGAAACGTTGGTTAACATCGACCAGACTACACAGCGCAAGAACCCAGAAGACAGAAACCTTCATACTCATCGCCCTGATGACGGAGGCAGTATGACCTCTGAAACGTTGGTAAACATCGACCAGACTACACGGCGCAACAACCCAGAAGACAGAAATCTTCATACTCTGATGACGGAGGCAGTATGACCTCTGAAACGTTGGTTAACATCGACCAGACTACACAGCGCAATAACCCAGAAGACGGAAATCTTCATACTCTGATGACGGAGGCAGTATGACCTCTGAAACGTTGGTTAACATCGACCAGACTACACAGCGCAACAACCCAGAAGACAGAAATCTTCATACTCTGATGACGGAGGCAGTATGACCTCTGAAACGTTGGTTAACATCGACCAGACTACACAGCGCAATAACCCAGAAGACAGAAATCTTCATCGCCCTGATGACGGAGGCAGTATGACCTCTGAAACGTTGGTTAACATCGACCAGACTACACAGCGCAATAACCCAGAAGACAGAAATCTTCATACTCTGATGACGGAGGCAGTATGACCTCTGAAACGTTGGTTAACATCGACCAGACTACACAGCGCAACAACCCAGAAGACAGAAATCTTCATACTCTGATGACGGAGGCAGTATGACCTCTGAAACGTTGGTTAACATCGACCAGACTACACAGCGCAACAACCCAGAAGACAGAAATCTTCATACTCACCGCTGTGAGAACCTCAAGTCTTACAATGAAATATCACTTAATGAAGGTATAAACTGAAAACATCTTGTATTAAAGACAAGGACCTAATTTATAATTACAGCAACATGAGATAACTTGTCCTTAGGTTTCCACAGCTGGAGTTCATTGTGCAACTTCAGCTTTTGAGAATAAGCTGTGTTGAGAATTATCCAGCATTTCAGCACCCTGAAGATGGTAAATAAAATGTTTGCCAAAATGGATAATTCCCAGCACTTGATGGAGATCATCTCCAAAAGCCGCAGTTAGATATAAGACTTCCAGTTATTTATTTCCATTCCAAAATAATAATGGCAGAACATGGGATTTGGTGCAGCCTTAATAACAAGTTTTATGTAGCATTTCAAGCTTGATATAATAACACTTCAACATTGTTAGTAAACATAAAATTTAAACTACAGCAAGTTAGTCTCAGAGATGCAATTAGTGAACTGAAATAAATTAAGAGAAATATCTTTTAACATATTAGTAACAAGGTAGACTACAGAAAAGTCCTCTGCCCCCTTACATGAATCTGAAATTAATTATTAATGAAAATATATTTGCAAGTATTTCCTGAATGTTTTGCATTTTTTAATATGAAAATAATTCCCAATATCAAGGCTATTTGGCTGGTACAGACAGGGTCTGAAGGGCAGCAAAGGCAACAAGTGTCCTGACTCCTTGTTATCTAGAATCTAGATGACGACAGCCATTACAAACCGCATTATTTTCATCTCTTTAGGAGTGTCCCTAGGCACTGTCTTCTTCCACCTTGATGTTTGCTATCTTACGTAATCATAAAACTGTCCTGGGTTTGAGTCTCAGTGACTAAATTATGTTTAGTAAAAGTAAAGTTTGTCCCACTATACGCCATGTAAGCGTTTGGGGTGAGTGGAGGTATAGCTCCTCTCTTCCTTGACCTCGTCACTAGATGGGGGTGAGCGGTCAGCATCACGCCCCGGCCGGCTTTACCCCCTGGAAAGGACCTCGGTACCCATTGTAGAGGAGGCTGGGGGGGCCCCAGTGCCGGTCTGGACGCAGAGGCTAGAGGAAAAATCCTCTGCCCCGTCGGGGATCGAACCCCGGTCGTCCAGCCCGTAGCTAGTCACTATACTGACTGAGCTATCCCGGCCCATATATTATGTTTAGTGATAATAATAATTATAAATAATCTGGCCTGTGATATACTTTTGGGGAAGGACAGAAGATAATAAATGTAGACTAATCATCTGTCAGATTTCCCTGCAGTAACACTGTGGACACTCCGCTAGTCTATCTAGTTAATAAGCAGTGTTTGTTGTAATCGTTCGCTGTGATGAGATTTTGGGCTTTGTGGGATAATATTGAAACTGTTGCCATGGTAATACTGTTATGGAAGGCCTACTATGTGCATGTACTACAATGCAGCACCGTTTTATACCTTGATATTATATCATATTTGAGATTACATTCATGAAACTCATTTCAGCTATGAAATTTGGGGTCCTCACAGTGGGTGGTAGAGATATCATCGTCATTCTTGTACGTTGCGATGTCTTATGGAAGATACCAGTATTTAAGCCACGGAATGTCAAATTACACTGCTGACTGGAGAAAATAATATTCTTTGAATGCCCTGCTCAAGAATCTCATTGCAAATCCTCTGTTACCAGCCAAATGGGCAGTGTTCTTTGGGAGATCCTACAAACAGTGGCACGAAACCATAACAGGTCACTTGGTCTAAGATGTGGTGCACTGTCAATGATGATGACAACATTTTTAGTTGTTAATGACATTTGATATCCATAAATTCTTGAATTTATGTATCTTTTTTATTCCTGCCATCAGTGTTTACCAAAAGAAAACTAATTTCAATTTTGACGCATACACTTAGGAAAATACTGCATGTACATAATCCCTGAAATAAATTATATAAAGAAAGGTCTATTATGAAAGACAATAATCAGTTAATATGTGGTATCTGAATTGGAAACCAACAGCTGGAGAATGTGGAGCATTTCAAGTACTTGGGAAGCATAGTCACGACGGACGCCCTGTGCACCAAGGAAGTAAAAGCAAGGATAGCAATGGCCTTCGTCAAGAAGAGGATACTTCTCACTAGCAAGTTGGGCTTGGAGATGAATAAGAAACTAGTGAAGTGTTACGTATGGAGCAGAGACTTGGACACTCAGGAAGAAGGAACAGAAATACCTGGAGAGTTTTGAAATGTGGTGTTGGAGAAGAATAGAGAAGATCAGGTGGACGGATCGAGTGACCAACGAAGAAGTATTGAGGAGAGTCGACGAGCAAGGCGATTACACGAAGGAAAGCTAACTGCCTGGGACATATTATGAGAAGGAATGGGTTACTGAGTGATATCATCGAAGGCCAGGTTGAAGGAAAGCGAGGACTAGGAAGAAGATTGACACAGCTAACCGACGACCTTAAACAAGGAAAGAAGATGACGTTCCAGGAATTAAAGCGAGAAGCCGAGAATAGGGACAACTGGAGAGCTCTGTTTGGGCAGAGCAATGGACCTGTTGTCAGAGAGAACACTTAATAATAATAATGTGGTATCTCCCTCCCTCTCACACACATTTCATTTTATGAAGAAAATGTTTTGTGTCACAAACATCCAATTTCTGCAAACGGCACTATGTTTCCACTGAAAGAAAATATTAAACAAACATTATTCTCTCAGCATTATGGCTTTGCTCAGTCTGGCTGGCAATGTTGAAACAAAGGGGTTTAAATTCTCTATTCCCATATGACAATGGTTAATTGTTGAGTAAAGGAATGAATACTGTAAGTTACAAACAAGTTATGTGCTTAGGGAACATGTTAAGCTCAGATGAATAATTATTTAGAAGAGTGGCTGAAATATGAAGAAGACAAACTTAAGACTGTGAAATAGAATATTATGACATTAGTTATGAGTAATATATAAACATTAGATTGGTTAGCATGATCATATATGTCAGGTGTTACAAAAGCATGTTTTTAGGTTATGTTAGGTTATGTTTTAGATCAGCAATTCTCAATCTTTTCTTTTGATAATGTGCATTGGAAGACACTGAACTTCATGACAAAAATATTAAGGCAACAAAATATATGATCTACTTCTCCACTACTAATTTTATTCTGATTCCCCAAAGATTCGTTAATAATTTTTGAATTCGTAAAAATAAATGTAAGTGTGAACTTTTCTTTTTGCAATTTCTCCTGCAACATTTTTTAATAATTTTCTATGTTTGACATTTCAAATATAGTGTTCTTGACACTTCTCCAATTATCCTTCTGATTCACAACTCGTTATTGATTCGAGGAGTTAAACACCGTAAATTAAAAATCTGTAGATATTAACTTTCCAAATGTTATGATCCGTCAAAATAATCACCTTGTAGTTTAAGTGACTGATACTTTAGGAAATAAGGCACAGATTATCTGCTGTAAAGGGAATGGCTAGGCTGTTTCTTGTGAATGAAGCTTCTGGAACATGAAGATGATCATTCTTCCATCTAGTGCTAGTCTTAAAAATCTTTCAAGCTTCTACTTCTGTCTTCCTCTACATATTCATGAAATGGCACATAAATTTTACATCTTCAGCCATGTTATTTATTCCAAACTTCATAACTAAATTTTTCAAGGCATTTAATTAATTCCATCCACGACTGAGAGAAGGCTTTTCTAAAGTTTTATTTAATGAAGTACAGAATAGAGGAAGTTTTCTGAACTGCCCACCAAATCTAAATAAGAAACATAAGCTGTAGCCAAACACCATTTTAAAATATTTTATGTCAATATGCTCAATGTAGTGGAGTAGCGTGGGAGCTGTGACTTACAGGCCGGCCAGGCATACCCAGCTCCCCTGTATATCCTCTGGATCCATTTCTTCCAGGAATTCCCTAGGTGTTAAGAAAATTGGGTGAATTATTAACATCATATACTGCAAGCTATTAAAATAGTTATAAAATATCTCCAAAAAAATAATACTTTGCCCTTCATTTTTATAGGAGGACATACTAAGTATTTTAAGAATCAACTTGTAGCTGTTAGGAGCAACTTTCAATATCACGTCCATTCTGAATTGCAGATAAGACAGTTTACAAGGTTTCGGTGCGTTAACTTGATCTGTGCAACCCAGCTCGGTCATCGTAACACTTTGGTTCATTGCAGTCAGTCACCATAAAATCTTCAAATCTTATGTTTGCTTTCAGAAGAATTCTCATTCTTTTCATAACCATAAACGTCTATTTGAATATGAATTTTAAGAAAAACAGACAGATATTAGTACAACCTCACATATGACTAGAGAACGCAGTTATTTTTTGGAGATATTACTAATGTATCGTAAAACAACGTGAACCATATATGGATACGCAACAGGATACACCAACTTCAGAAGAAAGCAGCATATTTTCACAAATAGTAATGTTAGTTGACTAATGAACAAATCAAAGTATGAGTCTCACAGGCAATCCAAGTTGTCCAGGAAGCCCTGGAAATCCTGGTGGTCCCATCACCCCATAATCTCCCTTTGCTCCCTGTAAGCAATGCCATTAACATGATGAATATTTACAAACAAAATTGCACTTATAGCAGTCAATAAGCGTAGGTTATCGAGGATGAGATCAATTTATACGAACCTTAGGTCCGGCCGTGCCGGGAGCTCCGGCAGGTCCGATAGGTCCCGTGGGTCCCTGAGACCCTCTTTCACCAGGTGGGCCTGGTTCTCCAGGTATCCCTTGCCTCCCATCATGTCCAGGAAGACCTTCAGGACCGAGAGGTCCTGGTGGACCAGGAGGTCCAGGTTCACCAGGTTCACCCTTGAGTGAAGTGGTTCATAGTTGTTATTCACTAAAATCTTGTATTCAATTATTTATTTTAATCCGTCTTATCACAATATTTAAAATTTCTTATAATTAAGATAATAAAATATCATTGATGTTCCATATCGATTGATCGATTTACATTTAAAATGTAAATCGATCAATCGATATGGAACATCAATGATATCGATTGATCGATTTACATTTTGGAAAAATGTAAATCGATCAATCGATATGGAACATCAATTATATTTTATTATCTTAATTATAAGAAATTTTAAATATTGTGATAAGACGGATTAAAATAAATAATTGTTTAGAATATTCACAATATGACGCAATTACACTATCTTAAAAATCTTGTATTGTTAATTTGTTGTGATAAAGTTAAAGAAACACTGAAACTGAATAGGCAGTTTAATGTATAAGAAGTGTCGTTCTGCATGTCACAGCAAGAGGGCTAAAAATATGCTTAATTTCATCATATCACAGATATTTTGTCTATCGAAAGAAATGTCGTAGCCCATGACACAAATACTTCTCGTATGTGAAACGAATATGAATCCGTAACATATTACATTGTTTAACAGACTTGGAAATAAATTTCAGTATGGATTTGTAGCTGATTTCATGCAATTAACATTCATTTGTTTTTCTTAATCTCTTTCAAAGTATAAAATAACTATCTCCATGATTAAAGATATTACATGGATGGATGATGATAGTCACTCAGCTGATAAAGAAATTCCTTCCGATTTTGAACCCAAAGGTTTATACCGTATCACAAACGCATGCCAGTGAACCTAATGACCTCACTCAGCGTAAGGATTGGTGACAGGCTCTTGTGAATATGGTAATGAACTTTTAGGTTCCATAAAATATGGGTAATTTATTGACTAGCTGGACATTTCATTAGTTTCTGAAGAAGGAATTCACTCCATGGAGTTAGTTATCATGTGATCTCATAAATTGTGATATTAAATATGAAATAACATAACCAATATTAAGTAATATTTCATATGTACGAGGCGCGTCCTCAAAGTAAGTTTCCCACTCGTCCCACAGCTAGCAAACCTTATATTGCGCGAAGGTACTGTGCGTACGTGATAGAGCAATGACGTAGCATGGCGCATGCACTAACGGCACCTCCCGCGTTCTCACAGTAGCATCGTTGCAGCTGTTGAAGATGGAGGTTCTTATTCCAGCTCCCGCCGACTGTGAAGTGCGGTCAGTGATAACGCTAGGCCGCACACGGCTCGACGGACAGCAAGTCTCCTGCAGGAGTTCAGCTGGGAGGTGTTTAATCATTCACCCTACAGCCCGGACCTCGCTCCCAGTGATTTCCATCTTTTCCTACACCTCAAGAAATTCCTGTCCGGTCAGCGTCAGCGTCAGCGTTTTGAGAATGACAGAGAGGCGGAGATGGTTGTCACACAGTGGTTCCAATCCCAGGCGGCAGACTTCTACGACACAGGTATTCAAAAGTTGGTCCCACGGTATGACAAATGTCTCAATTCCGGTGGCGAATATGTTGAAAAATAGCTGGACACTTGCTGTATCTGTTGCAATAAATATTTCCATGAAATTGTGTTTTGTTTCTGTAAACGGCCCCAGGGAAACTTACTTTGAGGACGCGCCTCGTAAATAAGTAATATGTCAAGGTCTGAATACATGAGTTAAACTATGTTACTTTGAATAAGTTCACAATTTTTTTTCTCATAATATTGATGCTTTCAACTACAAGGTAGCTTAATCATTACGCTACATTTAAGAAAAAAAAATTGCATATCAGACGGAAGGGACATGCAACACAAACATGCAGTGGAACAGCATGCAGATAGACAGAATGCAGCTGAAAATCGAGGAAGAAAGGTATTTTTGGAACATTCTACACTTCCAAACTCTGATATTGCTACTTACTACAGTTAAATGCTTTTTAATACTGGAAACTCATGCAAATACTGACTGGAAAGCCTGCAGCAATCCGAATGCAAAGTTAATAATCGTTTAATATGAAACGTATAGTTTACCGTGAAAATAGTTTCAGATTTTGCTCAACTGATGTTATAAGTAGACCTTATGAGGGTCAGTGAGAGCGATTGTTCCTGGATTCTCAAACAGTAAAGACAGAAGTATGAATTGTATTTATTATATCGCAATAGACGTGTACGCAGAGCCATCTCCAAATTGTCTTCCATCACATCTCCTACTGTCACACCTGTCCAGTATCATCTGAAATCTCTTCTGTGGTACTATGAATGACTTTTTGAAGTTCACAGTTATGATGACTGAAGAATATTTTATTAGCTGTGAATAAAACTGGATCTTTTATTTAATGTAATTTTTCAGGCTTTGTTTGGTGGCCAATATTTTGTTCGTCATCGGAGTAAGCAGTCACTGTCTGGGAATGAATCTGCCAAGGAGATGCTGTCATCCCCATCACAGCAGTATTCCCACGTCATGTTTGTTATAATGATGGGCACTCTTAGTAATCTAGGACGTATAAGCAGTTCAGCTCGGGTTATACGTAAATTATCTGTGTAGACTCTGCATTGAATTTAGGAGATTTCATATTTGAATCTTCATCGAGGTCTTTTTTTTTATCAGTTCTCTAATAGTGCTGTTGAATTAAGTAACTAACAACAATCTGATATCAGAACCTGAAGTTTCGACATTGCCATCACAAAATCCTGAGCCCATCCTCATAATGTATGATCCATGTAAATGTACATATATTATGTTCTATGTTTGTGATATCCTTCAGTCTTCCAAGTGACCAATTTATAAGAGGCTTCCCATCAAACCTCTGCATGCATTTCATGTCTCTTCAGTCCTAGTCTCATGTCCAGCCCGTCATAGCCTTTTTGACTTCACTAAGTTACCAAGTTCCTCATTATGTAAATCGTAATATGTTCACTTAATTAATTCTTCATAGGTTAATACATTTTTCTGGGCACTGCATTTCCAGATGCTTGTGAATTCTGTCCTTAACATCAGAATAAGAGAACAGATTTCACACTCATACAAGAAAATGATAAAAATTATTGTTTTGCATATCCGGATCTTCAGCATTTTGGAAAGGAGTTACAGTGATGACAGCTGTGAAATGAATAACAAATATTTCCCATTCTTTTAACTATGCAAGTTTCGTAAGTCCGTGGATAGTGATTTAAAAAAATACCATGACTCCTTCCTACCAAACCCTTCTCAATTATTCATTCATAATAATTCATCGAAGAAACTAGTGAAGTGTTACGTATGGAGCAGAGACTTGGACACTCAGGAAGAAGGAACAGAAATACCTGGAGAGTTTTGAAATGTGGTGTTGGAGAAGAATAGAGAAGATCAGGTGGACGGATCGAGTGACCAACGAAGAAGTATTGAGGAGAGTCAACGAGCAAAGAAACATTCTGCAGGCGATTGCACGAAGGAAAGCTAACTGGCTGGGACATATTATGAGAAGGAATGGGTTAATGAATGATATCACCGAAGGCCAGGTTGAAGGAAAGCGAGGACTGGGAAGAAGACTGATACAGCTAACCGACGACCTTAAACAAGGAAAGAAGATGACGTTCCAGGAATTAAAGCGAGAAGCCGAGAATAGGGACAACTGGAGAGCTCTTTTTTGGGCAGAGCAATGGACCTGTCGTAAGACAGAACACTTAATAATAATAATATAATAATTCATCTTGTCTTATGATGCTGTACGACACGTGCAGTTGAGAAATCATAAAGCAGCAGATAATTTACATAAATTACTAGTGCGATTACAGAATAATTTGTGAAGAAACAGACCAAAAGTATTGTAATTTTACATGCAAATCACAGTGAGAAGAGTCATTTCATAAATCTCGATAAACTTCTGCAGGTGCTGAATACTGATTCTGTTTGGCGAAACTTCCTTACTTTAACAATACGGTCGTCTTTCGAAGGCCAGTTTTTAAGCAAGTTTACAAGCAAAGTGTCATTTTTGAAGTAATCACTGATTTTTGCAGCCATTAAATTACTTTTAGAAGTAAGCACAGTGATGGTAGCATAGATTGTTTAACATTCTCTTTTAACTTCATTCCTAATACTACACTTACTTTGAGAGTAATTATTTGTTGAACTGATATGTTATGCCCGTGCTCTTGGAGACCCTAGAAGTATTGTTTACTGTGGATGAGTTATATGATTGTTATTAAACTGGCAGAAAGGAGGTCGTGATACAACTAAAAACTAAATGACCAAGATCACATTAAAATTGTAAAAATGTAAGGGTTTGTCTTATAATGGGAACTTGAAATCAAAATGACACTTATTTTAAGTTGGGTTAAGTTAAGTAAAGTAAAGTTTGTCCCACTATACGCCATGTAGGCGTTTGGGGTGAGTGGAGGTATAGCTCCTCTCTTCCTTGACCTCGGCACTAGATGGGGGTGAGTGGTCAGCATCACGCCCCTGCCGGCTTTACCCCCGGGAAAGGACCCCGGTACCCATTGTAGAGGAGGCTGGATGGGCCCCAGAGCCGGTCTGGACGCAGAGGCTAGAGGAAAAATCCTCTGCTCCCGTCGGGGATCGAACCCCGGCCGTCCAGCCCGTAGCTAGTCACTATACTGACTGAGCTATCCCGGCTCATTTAAGTTGGGTTAACATATGTTAAATCACGTGGCAACATGGCCATAACCCGCTACGAAAGTACTTTAAAACTATACAAGTATATACCAGAAAGAATAAAGTGCCCTTGTTCCTTACAAATTCAAAACTGGGGGATTCTCTTTGGAGATGTGTTGAATAATTACTGTGGCATGGTTACAAAAATCCTGTTATCCTTAAACTTCATAACTATAACATTTTCTGTGTTTGTTTGGTACTCGATCTGTTTCAGATACCTACATCTATCAAAAGTTAAAGACATTGAGCAAACAAATTTCGTTCATTAGAGAATATTACAGTAACCAGCTACCCTTCATACGTAACATATACTGAATATTTTAGGTTAAAGTTTATTTATTCTTACGCCTTGTGGCTTCAACATCTTGAAATTGGTACAGCCATAATTTCAGCTGTTTTGTTGCTTGAAGAGCATTTTTCACAGACAATTTCTTCCTGTGTCCTAAAATTTTGTTACCAGACAGTGTATTGTTATCTTATTTGGCACTTCCTTGTCAGGACACACATTGCAAAATGCTTCACAAAATTTTGATGCAACGTAATGTTTCAGAATTAACACCTGCGCAGCTTTGAACGTCTGGCCGGGGCCTTCTGAGGCCCTAAGCTATGTCAAGTTTAAAGAGGCCTCAAAAAATCTGAAAGTCAAAATATACATTTGTTATTCTGAATGTAGGGAATATTAAGAAATAAACATGAACGTGGTACGTATGAAATCATTATACTAGTATCGGTATACCAAGATTATTGCATACGCTACACATTAAAATTTGTAATGCATATTCCGAGGCACCTCGTACCATGAGGTCCTCAGCTGGTAAACATCGACCAGACTACACAGCGCAACAACCCAGAAGACGGAAATCTTCCTCAGCTGTAGCTTAGCTGCTTGTACATAAGTGGGCCACTGCAACTGGAGTACTAGGGTATCGTAAAGAGGTCGGGAGAGTCTTTTACATGGCGGTAGACCAGCTTCTGGTTAATTTTCGTACCATAGTATATGATTGTTGTTGGGCTGAATTTTACATGTTACTACCCGATAATGTGATTACAAACCCCATTCTCAAGACACCCACCAAATTATTTTCTACTAAGAAATACAGTTGTGTGTTACAAACTATTAATACATTGCAACATAATAAGGCTTGTTGTGCATAGCTCGAGGAAACACATAAACAGTAAAGATTGACAGTAAAATTAAATAAATAAATAAAATGTTAATAAAGGGTGCAGCTTAGGTATCTGAAATAGACACTGTTAGTGAACTACAGGTAAAGCAACATTCATGTGAAAACAATCTGATCTCACCTTGACAGCAACTATTTCAGCATAGCCTAACGTGCCACCTCTTAGAGTGGTCACTGAGCGTTTTAATCCCTGCAAATAGACCCGTGTCCCATTAAAATTATGTCTGATGAATGAATTTCCCTTCAGAGAGAAGAAAACTTGCAACATTATATGAACTTAAATACTTCAGTAACCTCACAATTGGCTTATTTGAATTCGGAAGTTTATTTTACACATGATACAGGTCAGATTTAGCATATCATAAATTTTTTAAGTAGAAAACACACTGCACAGTTTTCAAGTATCATTACAAGTAAACGTCTTCATTAAAGTTCTGTTAAAAAAAACAGTTTGTACATTAACACACAAACTGATTCTAGAAGATATCCGTCTTCTGGGTTATTGCGCGTGCTACCATTGGTCCACTCCCATACCTGCTCCCATTGGCTCGGGGCAGGCTACACCTTTAACTTCCCGGCCTATAAATCCAGCTCCTCACACCCTATTGACATATTCATCGCCCTGATGACGGAGGCAGTATGACCTCTGAAACGTTGGTTAACATCGACCAGACTACACAGCGCAATAACCCAGAAGACGGATATCTTCATACTCACCGCTGTGAGAACCTCAAGTCTTACAAACTGATTCTAGTTCACAGTTTCTTTACAACTTTCTCTCTGTTAAAGATTATTGATTTCATTAAATTAAACAGCATATGAAATTACTGTAGATGTTTTCTGTACACTAATACAGGATCTAATAGTAATGTTCCATTCAACACTCTTGTTTTAAAGAAGTCAACTGTGTACAAATTCTGTATCTGAAATCACGTTCACGTGTATTATGTCGATCGTCTGACAAAACAAAAAATGGATACATAAATTAAATGAAAAAGCCTTTTGAATAGTTAAAATGTACGGATTTTCTCATGTTTTGGAGATCAATTCTTTCTTTAATATTATTACAAATGCCTCTTATAGATTATTTCAGTGATTATATATAATATATAAAATATGTAATGAAAGATTACTGTTAGAATGGAGAAACATTGCTTACAAATACATATTTTAGCATAAATGATGATGAAATGATACAGTTATAATGTACTAATATCAATACAGAATTCTGCATTTGGTTATTTGACAATATATTTTATCGTCAGTGTCTTGAATATCACTTAGTTCCTGTAAATGAAATCTGAAAGGGTCAAATACTTTTCATATTCAGTTTTAATTTGCATATCTGGAATATGACTGACGTAATAAAACAAAAAACAAAGCTCTCGCGCTACACGCCATGTTGGCGTTTGGGGGGGGGATAGGGGGTATAGCTCCTATGCATTCTTAACCTCAGCACTAGATAGGGGTGAGTGGTCAGTGTCATACCCCCAGTACCTATTGGACAGGAGGCTGGGTGGGCCCCAGAGCCGGTCCAGACGCAGAGACTAGAGGAAAAGTCCTCTGCCCCCGTCGGGGATCGAACCCCAGTCATCCAGTCTGTAGTCAGTCACTACAATGACTGAGCTACCCCAGCCCCTATGACTGACATACAAAACTCAATTTTTGATTTATCATTATATAGTTTAGAAATGCCGCCACGGTGGTCTAGCGGTTAGAACGCTGGCCTTGTAATCCTGGGGTCTCGGGTTCGAATTTATAACTTGTGTTGGGCAAGGCCGTGGTCTAGGCAACACGGAGTTTTCCTCCGTGGCATCCCAACAATTACTCCATTCACACACAGAAGAAGGCAATGGCAAACCACTTCTGGATCATCTGCCAAGAACGTATATGAACAGGTCCCAGTCCGAGAAAAGGATGGAAGGATCCTGTTCATATGGACCTGTCCTCAGACAGAACACTAAATAATAATAAGATGAGGTGGTCTAGCGGTTAGAACGCTGGCCTTGTAATCCTGGGGTCTCGGGTTCGATTCCCGGCGGTGCCCGAATTTATAACTTGTGTTGGGCAAGGCCGTGGTCTAGGCAACACGGAGTTTTCCTCCGTGGCATCCCAACAATTACTCCATTCACACACAGAAGAAGGCAATGGCAAACCACTTCTGGATCATCTGCCAAGAACGTATATGAACAGGTCCCAGTCCGAGAAGAGAAAAGGATGGAAGGATCCTGTTCATATGGACCTGTCGCCAGACAGAACACTAATAATAAAAGTTTAGAAATGAATTCTGCCTGACAGTCATGGCCTCTCCACTATACAACAGGTAAAAGAATGCATGGAAACTTAAACATTTGAAAGATAAAGAAGAGTTGTGGGTAAAAACAAAAGGCATTGTATCCTGATGCATATAATAGTGATCAAGTGTTCTATTATTTTTTGGTTTTGTATTATTTTATTCCAATTAATTTACATGTATTGTTTCTCCTTTATTAATTTAGATGTTACCAGCGGAATTGTATGTAAGACTTCAGAATCACAGGCAGTGAACGAACATTGGCTGATAGATCCTGCATGTTAGTTGGATCATAATATTTCTGACTGTCACTTGTCGTGCCTTATTTAATACTTTTAACATCTATTTCCTTTTGAATGCATGAAGCGTATGTCAAAAAAATTAAGTAATATGACTTAAACTCTTACCTTGACTGCTGAGAAGACGTCAAACCCAGGACTTCCCAGTTCACCTTTCTGTCCCTTATCACCTGGTCTACCCTATAAATAGTGGGAGAGCAAGGTCACAGGTTGGAAATGCAAAAACTGTGTTGAGAATTATAAAGTAATAATATTGACGCAAAAATTTTGCCTTTGTTACCCAAGTATATTAATAGGTCTTTGTGCGATATCGCCGTAGCACGCGAGCATCTCCTACACAGAATTTAGTGCCTAACCAAGGGGGCTCAATTTTCTAACATATTTCTGGTCGTCACTAATTATTCTTCCTGTTTCTTCCGAGTAAGACAATTACCGAAGGACATTACTTCAGATGAATCCTACTGAAATTACTTTCATTCACACATTTATTAATTTGGAGATTATTCCAAAAAATGAAACTCACCGCCTATAAATGAACTGCTCGTCAAATTATTACAGAAAATGATTACCTCTGTTATATCATTTTTTAAAACCATAAACAACACATCGCTGATATGGAACTTACCAGGTTACAGTAATCTATAACCTCTGGTGTTGAAAACATTCACAAAATAATGAAGGAACTTCGAGAAATTGTGCTGTACAGTTTTCCAGTTGACATAATTTCTTTGTGCCCAAATTTTCAGTAAATATAGTGAGATTTCAGGTTCTCATGGTGGCGGATATAAAGTTGATGAGATGTTGCATTGTGTCATCTCATACAAATTGACCATCATTACAGTGACGCATACTGCCTCTGTCATCAGGCCAACGACAAGGATGTTGATGGAGGTAGTAAGCACCTCTGAAATGTCAGTCAGTTTCTATGAGAATACATGGCACGATATCCCACAACGACGGTCATCTTCTTAGAAGTAAAGATAATCATGCATGATGTTCACATTAACTAATGACTCTTGTGTGTTTTCCGGGAACAGAATTTGAGAGGAGACTTCCGGTTTACTGCATAACTGTAAAAGTATGTGCAGAGATTTTGAAATTAAATTTACAGAAGACGAAGATTATAGCTAAATTTGTTCCATCACAGCTTTCAAAGGTTACAAATCAATTGGTACAGACAGTCTGCAGAGTCCTCTATGAAAATCACCGCCGTATTAATCCAATGGTTTATTCAGAACTGTATATATTATTAAGAGAACATACACATTCAGTTGACATGAATACTTGATATTCAGCAGAAAAGTAATATTTTAATAAATGCACAAGTACGAACTAAAATATCTTATGTGCCAATATGGTTACTTGTAAAGCAAAAGTTTATGTAAGAGAATAAGTAAAAAACTGAGTAGTAGATGGGCTATGGTGCAGCTGCACTGAAAACATAAGTGTCTTAAAATATGCACACTAGTTAGTAATTTTTAAAATCAAAAATTGCTGTCTTCTGTGTTATTGGGTCGTGTAGTCTGGTAGATTTCCACCAACGTTTCAGAGGTCATGCTGGCTCCATCATCAGGGCAATTATGGAGGCAGCATGACCTCTGAAACGCTGGTGGAAATCTACCAGACTACACGACGCAATAACACAGAAGACAGAAATCTTGAGACTCGCCGCGGTGAAAACCTGAAATCCTACAATTTTTTAAAATAATTTACTAGGTGAAACATTAACTACTTACTGGATCTCCTTTTGGACCATCCAGCCCAATCGGCCCCTAAAAATAGAAAGAATTTCAGCTGAAGGTAAAAGTTGGCAAAACACAGTAACTTACGTACTAACAGAAAACACGTGTATTTAATATTTCTGAATGATTGGCTAGATTGGCAATTATTTTATTAATTCTTACTTTTAATCTGTTAGACTTTTGTTTGTAAAACCATGAAAATAAATAACATTAAATGTCGTGTGTTATCAGCAGTACAGAATCCATCATTTTACTGAGGATTAAGGATATTTGATAAGCTACGAGGCGCGTCCACAAAGTAAGTTTCCCACTCGTCCCACAGCTAGCAAACCTTATATTGCGCGAAGCGACTGTGCGTACGTGATAGAGTAATGACGTAGCATGGCGCATGCACTAACGGCACCTCCCGCGTTCTCACAGTAGCATCGTTGCAGCTGTTGAAGATGGAGGTTCTTATTCCAGCTCCCGCCGACTGTGAAGTGCGGTCAGTGATAACGCTAGGCCGCACACGGCTCGACGGACAGCAAGTCTCCTGCAGGAGTTCAGCTGGGAGGTGTTTAATCATTCACCCTACAGCCCGGACCTCGCTCCCAGTGATTTCCATCTTTTCCTACACCTCAAGAAATGCCTGTCCGGTCAGCGTCAGCGTTTTGAGAATGACAGAGAGGCGGAGATGGTTGTCACACAGTGGTTCCAATCCCAGGCGGCAGACTTCTACGACACAGGTATTCAAAAGTTGGTCCCACGGTATGACAAATGTCTCAATTCCGGTGGCGAATATGTTGAAAAATAGCTGGACACTTGCTGTATCTGTTGCAATAAATATTTCCATGAAATTGTGTTTTGTTTCTGTAAACGGCCCCAGGGAAACTTACTTTGTGGACGAGCCTCGTATAAAACATGAACACTCACTGAACAATGCTTTACTTACGAATAACACTTTGCTGTGTTAGCAGAAGCAGATATAATGACAGAATGTAGGGTATATGACTGCAGTGTGTAATTAATCCAGAATTAAAAATAGACTACTGAGCATTGGGGCTGTTGTCTCGTCCTATTTCTTTCTGCATTAGGTTGTAACATAAATAAATTTTATATAATAATGTAGTTTTATATTTCCTTCGAAACGAACATTTATTTGTTTAGAATATAAGCATTCTGCTCACCAACGTTAAGAACCTCCCCACTTAGTCATACGAAGTCTCGTAATGTATATGGCGAGTCCAATATTCTCTGAGGGCTCCTAAATAAATTGGCAAATGTTAATTTTTCTGTACTAACATTCTTTGTACTGTAATCAAAACTGGAAATGAATTTAGGTGCAGGCAGATGCTATCCGTTCAGTTTTCGAGCTCTTTCTAAAGAAGACACTTACATTGCCTTAACATGTCATAACAGTAGTTCTCAACAGAAGGATGTGTCACCTATTGATCTGCCACCTACTAATTCTGAAGCCTATTTCCGCTGCCGATTATAATATTGTCGCTATCAGATCAGTAGTCTATTGAAAACAATCGATACACTATAGATATTAAGTTTATGCTCTAATTTCGAACAGATCATAAGTCAAATCCCTTCGCTGAATATTTATCCGCTTTTCGGAAATGGTACAACACGCACCGCTCAAATAGAGTATACGGTAATTATTTATAATACGGCTTCGTATGGAGTAACTGAGACTACAGTATGGTTCTAGGTACTTCATGACACCAGATATTTCATTTTGTATTTTGTGAGTTTCTGAAACTGTGGTCAGTTATGCAATTCAAATCTTAATTAATCATTTTCAGTGGCATAACCAGCAAGGGGTAGGGTTACGGCCTTAAACTGCTTCTCTAATGAAGCGCTGGTTTATCTGAAGGCAGCTTAATGCTGCTAAATACATTACCCTTCTCACCAAACAATTTATTCTAGGTACACCACTGAGTCCACAGTTACAGCAATGCACTGTGGTCTAGCCAAGACTAAAGAATACAACCCATGTTAAATACTGGAAGTAAACTTTACATTGTATTAAGCAGCACAAGCAATATTAGAATAAATGAACAGAAAAACACCTTAGAATGATTCAGCACTGATTGAAAGGTCTAGTCTTAGAAGGATGTCATCTGTGGAAGATGTGTTAGCACCCACGCTTGGTATCTCTCATCCAAGAACTTTTTCAGTGATTTAGACAAAATGTAGAGTCATTTGAACAAAAATTTTCTTGGATATTATCCATCGTCTAGTCAATAAAATATATTTTATTGACTAGACGATGGATAATATCCAAGAAAATATATTTTATTGACTAGACGATGGATAATATCCAAGAAAATATATTTTATTGACTAGACGATGGATAATATCCAAGAAAATATATTTTATTGACTAGACGATGGATAATATCCAAGAAAATATATTTTATTGACTAGACGATGGATAATATCCAAGAAAATATATTTTATTGACTAGACGATGGATAATATCCAAGAAAATATATTTTATTGACTAGACGATGGATAATATCCAAGAAAATATATTTTATTGACTAGACGATGGATAATATCCAAGAAAATTTTATACACAATAAGTTTTCAAACTGTTTTCATAATTATAAATAGTTGTGGATACTGATTTTTATAAACAAACTTCTTTAAAAAAGTTTAAGAACAGGCTTTCTCAGAATAATTCTTTGATAGCCCTTAGTATTTAGTTTTGAAATATTTGTAATAAAATTTTTATTTATATTTAACTAGACCTTTCAATGAACTGTAAAATACTGACACTAAGAGAAATACACAAAATAAAAATAAAGCAAGTTACACAAAGTTTCTACAGGTTAATTAGAAACTACTGCCCACAAATGAATATGCTTCCAAATATTAGGTGTTACTTTTAAATAATAATAGTTAGTTGTTAGTATGCAGTTACAATCAGTTGGCATACAAAATCCTCGTTACACTACAATCACAAACAGCACAGCGAATAGGAGTACCCAGTCCCTGAAAATAGGAAGGACGTCGTGCTAGAAACACAGAGAGAAAACAGAAAGCATTAGACAGACTCAAGGCCATGTTTGATCATCATGTATAATTTATCTGAGGAACAAGTTCTCTTATTTCATCTAAATTAGACTTAAAGCAGTTTATTTTATCATGATAATTCATAGTAAGAAATAAAACAATTATCTCCTTCCTCTTCTATTAAATGTTCGCATTGTTCCTGTTCTCTTAAGATTTTTTGCAGTTTTTTTATTGAAACAAGCAAAAATGTTGGATTTTGGTCTTCACGGTTGTGTTTCGTCGTCATAAATGTACTTACCAATATTTCACAGGAACATATCCTGAACATGAAGATGATATGTTGCTCCAAAACGTTTATAAGCACCTGTAAGACTTACGGAAACCACAACGTTGAAGACCACAATCCACATTTTCACCACCGTGAAAACCTCAACGTCAGTTAACAGTTTTTAACAGATTTCAGTACTTTACCTCCACACGGCTACAATAGGCTAACCGAGAGAGAGAATCCTATCTCCACTTAAAATATGTGTTTAGATTTCAGATAGGTACACTCAGTGTTGCCATTGCAATGGGGTGAGACTACGTCTCGGGTGAAATTGGCCACGAACGGGGCCATCGTGCATCTCCCAGACGATACATGAATGAAACTGGCAGGGACTGGGAGATAAACCTGTCTTAGTACCACTTCATCCACCACAAATCCCACATGGACTGGCCTGGGTGCGAACCCGGGCCTTCACAGTGAGAAGCTGGTGACTAACTTGCCTGGGCTATAATACAGCCTGCAGCGTTGACATACAAGATGAGTTGTGGCTGCAAAGCGACACTGAGACCAGATTCTTCTGTATTACTTAAGCTTCCAGATTGAACCATTCAAATTAACATGCTCGACTCAACATTTAAGATAAATATGCGTAATTCGACAGAACTTCAAGAGTATCATTTTCTTCAATGTGCTTCAAATTGAAACGAGCATATAAATTATCCGTCGTATAAAATTGTGTAAGGTTTTTTTTTTTCAGTTATCTACTTTACTGCCTAATTTTCTGATCATTATGTTATATAAAAAAGTCTATCGTAGTACGCTCATGTGGCAGCCACTTCGTACTTCAGTGAAAGTTCATTCTAAACCCACAGAGATATCTAGTTCCCTTTGGTATAACAACAGCATTTCAATTATTGTTGTGTACGAATTAAAATATATCATAATCGCATATAAGATTCTTTGTATTATAAAATGGAAACCAACCGGAAAGCCCGGGTAGCCCCGGAGTCCACCCAGTCCCTGGAACAGAAGAATAATTAATTTACATACACCAAAGTAGAGCCTACCTTCCAGGCATTGAACATGATTAGTTTCATAATGAAGCTGCTGTTATCAAGCATAAACTCATGCATTTACAATTCACGACCATGAACGGTGTGTTACGTGTGTTATGCAAACATTATTAATTTCTGGAGGCCACTGCTGTTTTCATATTGTTTCCTCTGAACTAGAAAGAATGAATACAGACGAGCTTCACTTGTGAATTAGTACTCACGTAAGGAATATTGATACCGTGATGGTTTGAGATATACCAAGATAATGATGAAACAGTGATTTTTTTTTTTTTTGTTATTTAGAATAATGCTGTTTCTTACATGTATGTGTATCATAATATGTTAATATTCAGTACTAAGCCCGATAAAAATTATTTTCCTAAATCATAGATTAAATGTGAATTTTCTAACAATTATTTATTTTAATCCGTCTTATCACAATATTTAAAATTTCTTATAATTAAGATAATAAAATATCATTGATGTTCCATATCGATTGATCGATTTACATTTTGGAACATCCTTTACGCAACATGTTTCAGTTTTTATAAAACCATCATCAGGTGTAAAATATTTACGAACTTAAAACTCAAATATGATTCCATTTGGTGATGTTTCATGCCATTTGTTTTTCAATTTTGGGCGAGGTGTTGTCTTTTCTTAACTTTTCTTAACTCTTATCTTACCTCGCCCAAAATTGAAAAACAAATGGCATGAAACATCACCAAATGGAATCATATTTGAGTTTTAAGTTCGTAAATATCTTACACCTGATGATGGTTTTATAAAAACTGAAACATGTTGTGTAAAAGATGTTCCAAAATGTAAATCGATCAATCGATATGGAACATCAATGATATTTTATTATCTTAATTATAAGAAATTTTAAATATTGTCATAAGACGGATTAAAATAAATAATTGTTAGAAAATTCACAATATGACGCAATTACACTATCTTATAAATGTGAACGCGTTTCACCTATTCATTATTTCCGCTATACAAATTGTGAATGCAAATTCATGTTGCAGCGGAATATGGATGTCCAATTCAGTGTTCAAAGTATAACCTTTACATCGAGAATAACTGTAATATTTATCTTATATGCCAATTCAATTACTTAATACGTCACTGCTTGGATTGCTGGCACTCTGATGTCATTAAAGCTTAGACATGAACACATGTCAAATTAATAAAAAATAGTAAGACAAAGTTAGGACAATGTATATTACTTCTTCTTCTCCTTCTATGGCTACCCTGGTCCTCCAGGTTGGGGGTTGGTCGCAAGGCCAACAACCTTGCAACGTAAAAAGTAAGATGTTTCGAAACCTCAATCAAAGCCTCGGACAGACGGACCTAACAGAGGACCGAATGGAAGAGGAGAACTGAGGAGGCCACGGACCGAACGCGGATCGGAGAGCCATAGAAGAACAAGAAGAATATACATCGTCCCAATCATGTCTCTTAACTTTTGTCTAATTGTCCAAATTTTGTTTTTATATTATTTTCTTTCTTTCTTTGTGTGTGTCTGTATCACAGGCATGAAAGTGTCGTTCTGTACAGAAGAAAATAATAATATATGATTGAAAAATGAACAGCAATAAGTACTAACAAATATTAATGCTTAATTAGTATATTTACTCATGATGGCTGCTGTCTTGTGCTTTGTAGCATCATGTAGTGAATTATCTACCATACTACACAGTACTACAACCCAAAAGAGAGCCATCTTTGTACTCACCACTGTGATAACCTCAAAAACAATCACAGGGAAGACGATTCCTAAAATTTGTGATGACTTTCGCACATCAGAAATTATGACGAATTATTCTGATCTACGGAATTTACACTGATACAGCTGGTACATTAACTCCTACGATGTTTTATGCAGGGGTAACAGGACTTTATGTTCTGTATGTGTGATATGACCGCCACGGTGGTCTAGCGGTCAGAACACTAGCCTTGTAATCCTGGGGTCTCGGGTTCGATTCCCGGCAGTGCCCGAATTTATAACTTGTGTTGGGCAAGGCCGTGGTCTAGGCAACACGGAGTTTTCCTCCGTGGCATCCCAACAATTACTCCATTCACACACAGAAGAAGGCAATGGCAAACCACTTCTGGATCATCTGCCAAGAACGTATATGAACAGGTCCCAGTCTGAGAAAAGGATGGAAGGATCCTGTTCATATGGACCTGTCGTCAGACAGAACACTAAATAAATAAAAAAAATGTGTGATATACTTTTTTTAATTTTTTTTTTTTACATACTGTGACTTCAAAAACATTCAGCTTAAATATATGGCAGGCTTAAAGGGATAACTTAATGGAACTTTCTTGTACAATTTGTACACAACCCAAAATGTTACCTTGTAACAGACTTTTATTTCATTTTATAAATAATTGATGTATGATTTTTTTTTCTAAAGAAAGGTTTTATTTCAATTATTCATTGTCTAGTAAAAGTCTGTCGTGGGTAAATGTCTCAAAATTCTCTGGGCCTACATATCTATAAAGAAACTTCCATAAGTGAACTGGATGTATATGAGCTCAAGTGTCAGACGAAATAATATGCGCAGATAGCTAAAAGTGTGGGGAAAAGAGAGAATGAACTTTTTCTAATTTGATAGCTACCCAGGTCTATCATATGTCTTGAGTAAACCTGGAACATTAATTTGCATGGTAATATTTATGCATCTTCCAACAAATATTACGGTAATCATCACACTAGTGACAAGTGGACAGATCCATTAATATTCAATCAATCTCAGATTCACAAGTGAAGCTGTGTGTATTTTAAAATAGTTGTTTAAATTTGTAAAATGTATTTATCAGGCCTGCGAAACTGATTAATCTGAATTCAGTCTTAAATGAATCAGCAGATGCCGCTAACGTGATACAATTGACACAATTTACTTAAAAGATCTTACCATAATCCCTCTGTCGCCTTTATGACCCTTCAGTCCCTGGAAACACAGCAAACTAATAATAATCATGAGCATGAATGAGACGTAGAATCTGTGATGATAATAATAATAGTAATGGCGTAGCATCTGAAAATAATCTGAATATATTAGTTGCAATACAAAGACATATACGAATATCATATTTATGATTAAACTCCTATTGTAACTAGCAATGTGTCTAAAACTACATTAGGTCTACTCTTAAAGTAAGAATTTATTACAAGAAAAAATATAAATATTGAAAGTGTTTACTAATATATTTTACATGAATTTTAAACACCTAGTTTCAACTGTCGAGATCTGAACTAACGACAGTTGTCACAAGAAGAATAAGACAGTTTTGTGAGATTTTGATAAAATGTGAGGTGTAAAATTTCAGACCAGCTCTGGGGCCCACCCAGCCTCCTGTCCATGGTAAACCGTGGCCGGGGGGGTGACGCTGACCACTCGCCCCATCTAGTGCTGTGGTGAAGAATCAGTAAGAGCTATACTGTCTCTTCCCCCAAGCACCTACATGGCGTGTAGCAGGACAGCTTTACTTTTTATTTTTACTCATAGTACAGTCTGTTTTAAAGGGATGGTTGTTTCGAGTTTTGATTTTAGATTTCTATAATGATCAAACATGACAAGATTTTCATGTAAAGATAATGAGAATTTAATCTCAAGACTGCCCAAAGTCCCATTACCTCGGTGAAGTGTATAATGTTGTGTTGGCTGCACTGAACGTTATGACAAATTTGGTTACAAATTTTAAAAAGACAGAGCAGAGTAAAGACGGTTTATAAATTATAACATTTACGTAAAACAGTTCCTCAGAACGCGCTGTTACGAACATGAGAAAACGTACTGGTGGTAAGGATGGTTCATTTTGTGGCATCATAACCCATTAGGCAAAGTGATAATGCAGAATCAGGCATTCACAATAAAGGAGTTATGGAGAACAGTGCGTTTACATTATTTTATGTTAAGAAAGAGCCTTAATTTGTGGGTCCTCACTCGAAGGAATGGGAATATCATTTCAGATGTGTCTTGTCGAACAGAAGTACCGATCCTGTCTGGCTCTCCCGGCTTCTACTGATAAAGCATTTCCGCAAGTTCAAGACATCTGTTAAGCCCTTGTGGGGGGGAGAGGCAGTGGTAAGTATTGGTGATGCAGTGGAAGATGAGACAACAGCAAGGACAGGACAAGAGACAGCACTGAAGATCCCAACCCTTAAGAAGCTGCTTTAGCAGTGCTCGGTAATTATTTTCTGCCAAAAAGAATGAGCCGAATGAACAGGAGTTGATTCATAAAATGGCGACCACAGGCAAAAGAAACACTTGATGACTTACACCTCTTCATTAGAACCAGAGAAGAAGCTGCAGTTGTTTTTAAGAAGGAAAGGATAAAAAAGGACTTTCCAGTTTTCACAAATCAAAAGAGGAACAAGGCAGTGATATGACACACTGAAAAAGACATGGGTTATGGCCTGCCTGCGGTTGGGGAATGCCACACAAACGTCTGCAAACTGAATTCATACCAAGAGGCGAAAGCAGCCAAGAAGAAAATTGAAATAAGAGGCAAGAGGTCTTCAAGGAGACACGATGTTGGTTTGTACCGAAGTGGTTTGGAAGATAATGATTAACACAACAACTACTATGATATAGGAAGATCAGTTTGAATCTAAACTGCCATTGGTATCAGCATCTTCCACAACGAGACCAACATCTACCAAGTGTTCAGTAAATGAACAACAGAAGACCTAAAAACAACATGAAAATGGATGTTTAACCATCGCACAATACAAGATGCAAGTTCTGAACTTTGTTACTTAACCTACATTCGAACGCATTTTCAGAAGTTTCTGTGTCAGTGTCAGGAGATGCGAAGAAAGTATTGAAAATTCAGTTTGAGGAGGAGGGAAACAATGAACGGCCTATCACAAATTGGGGGAGAAGCAGAACACTGAAGGCATTCTATACATGACACCTCTAAAACAACGGACGTACAGTGATTTTAGGTTAGATAACTTTTTAGGTTAGAAAAGTTTTTAGGTTAGAAAACTTTTTAGGTTAGAAAACTTTTTAGGAAGAGTCTTTTGGGACACTAATAATGATAAAGAAATTTCATTACGTTGAAAGTCACGTACGAGAAATAGATTGTGAATATGTGAAGTGCATTCAAGTTGATTAAGACAGAATCTGATGATAGGCTTTTGCAGTAGAGGTGATGGCAATTTCTTCATGAGTAGGAAACCTGTCGGTCACTGCATAACAATTTGTGCCTTGACCTTGTAAGTGAAATAATTAATTGATGGGTTCAAAAGAAAAAATTAAAGATGAAATTCAGTGCAGTTCACAATATGTAATTTAATTTCAAGAGCCTGATTAAGAGTATTCCTGAATTAGTGACCATTCACATTTTTGAAACAGTAATGGCTCGGAAACATATTTTGGGGCTTCACAGCTAGATAAAGTGTGAGATCATTGTCTGAAAAATATTCTTCTTCTCATCATAAATCTAATTTGATATTTCTGACAGTTTGAAATATTATAATATTTATACTTTCTAAAATTTAAGTGAAAGCTTCAGTCTACTAACACGTTTATTGCAATCTCAGTCGCAAACTTAGTCCTCGCAGACACTTCTACGGAATGTTTACATGTCTTCTAGATTTCTGAGAAATGAGGATTCACACAGAAAATTGTTTATTTGGGACTGAGGGATGTCCTTTCCTGCTGTAATAAGCTGTCACTACGTCTTCCCTGAACCACAAAATTTCCAGCAACCCACAAAGTGAACATCGTCGACTCTCGTCGCCGTATGCAACACAGCGCTCTTTAAGTAACATTACTGAACTGCAGCCTAATATTTGGAAGCCATTTTATACACAACAATTATTTCAAAATTTGACTTGGTAATGTTGTATGAAAATACTACTAAGTTGTCTAAAACTTATTTTTATACTAAGTGTTTATGACTTTAGGGATAATTAGGTTATAAAATAAGATACCGGAAAACCGTTCTTCCCCGGTGGACCAATGGGACCCTGAAAAGAGCAAAAAAAACAAAACTCAGTATTGGGCTACAGAAATAATTCTTCTCGTTTATGAGGTTTCATCGCGAACTTATAAGTTCCAACAAAAATGCGTTCCAATAAAACAAAAGGTAGAATCAGGATAACTCAGAGCACATCACATTGTCCTTACCACGGTTCCTGGTTCCCCAGCATCTCCCTTTTTCCCCTTTTTCCCTCGTTTTCCTGGTGGACCAGGCGGACCTGAAATCAAAAGAAATACTGCTGTAACCTAACCTCACAACGTCAAGCGAACAAGTCTCCCCTCCACTACAAGTTCATAAAATCAATTATCAATATGGAGGTCGTGTCCTCGGCGTGTGCCGCGTGATTCAAATTTATAAAATTTTATATTCGGGGGGTCTACACTGGAAGTTGGGCGAATTTCATCTCATTTTATATCGGACAAATATTATCTTAAATGATCTAAAAATTGTAAATTCCCGAGGTGGGTGTGCAACATGCAAAAGTGACTTAATGCTCGTGTCCTATTTGAGCAGCGGTTGCGTGCTCTGAACCTTATCAAACAGGATACGAAACGCCACTTTTACACATACGAACATATTGTACACCTCACCCACGTCTGATTTTTTTTAAATACGGATATGGTTTCTCGTGTTCGTACATTTAATTGAATATTTGATATGCACGTTCCTTTCTCAGTATTATAAAACTGTGCCATTCATCATGCTAAGTCAGTATACGAGGTGCGATCGGAAAGTTTCTAGACTGCGCCTATAAAATTAAATTCATCCGTCACCCTCGAAGTAGTTCCCCTGGGAGTGAACACAACGATCCCAGCGCCGCTGCCAACCCTGGAAATCTTTCTTTGTCAGCCTGTCAAGCACCATCTGCGATTCTGCCTGAGTCTCTTCTATCGTCTCAAATCTCCTTCCCTTTAGCTGAATTGTCATCTTTGGGAAGAGGAAGAAGTCACACGGCGAATAAGGAGGGTGCGGGATGACGGCCATGGTGTTTGAGGCCAAAAACTGCCGAACTTTGAGGGCGGTGTGCGCTGGCGCGTTGTCATGATGCGTAGCATGTGGAGTTCTTCCTTTAGAATCAGCTGACAGGTCCCATAGCCTATCCCAACAATGTCGCACAAGTCGTTGATGGTACGACGTCGATCTTCGTGAATGGCCTGCCGAATCTTCGTAACATTTTCGGGCGTTGTGCTCGAAGATGGTCGTCCAGAACGCTCGTCATCATCGACAGAGGTTCGGCCGGCCATTTTTAAAACGTGAATGTCACACAAAAGTTTACGGACTCCCCAAATGCTTGCTTTAGCATTTCATAGGTTTCCGTAGCCGTTTTGGCGAGTCTTTGGCAAAATTTGATGCACACGCCATTCCGAAATCGCAGGAGGGTCGGTGTAATGCACTACCAAAACGCCCGTAACTAAGAAACAAATGCTAATTCGATGATGCCGGCTGGCACACTGATTCACTATAAATGTAGGCCGCACCCCATAGCGGCAGAAGCTCGTACTACGTCCGGTTCGCCCTCTATTGACACAGTCTTGAAACTTTCCGATCGCACCTCGTATTTGTGATTTTCATAATTTTTATGTGGATGGTCGCTCCTTGAGCTTCTAGACGTCGCACTTGTACACTACAGGTCACTCTGACACACACCGGAAAGTTGTCTTAAGTTAGCCCGGTGTGTCTTTATCAAGGACCCTTCATCTCCCTGTACATTGCATCAATTTGGGTGGCTTTTTCTACTGTAAATTACGCAGAGCTGAACGCGAACTAGGCCGAGGACTGAAAGTCAAACGAAACTTCAATCAGAGTTAAGAAGGGAGGAAACGTGTCTTCTTTCAATCCCTTTATTTCTGGGTTAGAACCGAACGACACACCTTTTACGTGTGGATGCCATTTTCAAACATGATTTTGAATACGAATAACTGCGGTACCAATTAAAGAACATTCATTTGAGGGTGGGGGCTGCTCGCCCTTTGGGTATAAACATGACGTTATGGAAATGACTTCATCAACGATGCATTTTGATGCCCGGTTCCTCTCCCATGGGCTTGCGCTGTTCAGTGACGGCAACGAAGGGTAGAATCTGCCCCCCTGCACCGCCAAGTCGTGTGCTAAAGGAATTTACGTACTGCTTTTAAATGTTATTGAACGTGTAGTGTAAACCCAGGACCCTGGGGGTTAGTGTGGGGGAAGGGGAGAGAGGGACCAATTGGGCAATAAACACTTTATGCAAATTAGGGTTTTAGTACTGCGCCAGATAAGGGAGAGGGACACACTGCAAAGGGCTTATCGTTCGTGAAAGGGCCTCGGGGAAGGAGAGGGCGATGGGTTCGCAGAAGAGCAACGAGAGGGTTTCCAGATCTTTGTTGTGCGTAATTTCGAATTGTATCGCGAATTCATTGCCTACGCAGTGTCCGGAAGTCCTCCGAAGGACGAGGGACTTCCTTGCAGGTGGTCGGTTATGCTGACGGCTTAACGTCGTCATCTGTTCCGCTGCTACAAAGCCGATACCACGCACCGAAGTCTTCCTCAGTCCTGAGATCACACAGATGAACGGGACAAATTATTCTGAAACCAGGTCTCTCAACCAAAATGAACGAACTCCACCGAACAGGACATCTGGTAGTTCCTCAGAGAATTCCAGACAATTCCGGCATTTTATACATCTCGAAAGTTCATTATCGCGTCAACAACAGCCAGCCACTAGTCTCGTTTTATCAATCAGACGAATTGAATACCAGACAACTTTTTTCTTTGGGATCCAATTTAATATTACTGTCAAGCCTACGACTAGGTATCCCACCGGTTCATGCTTTCGGGTGTACTGACCAATTTGTTATGCATTTCTCACATTTACAAGCATCCTAAGTTCCCTACTCATCTCACCTCCTTTCGCCATATGATCACCGTAATATTATTTGGTGAATAATATATATATGCCTACAAATATGGAGCTCCTCATTACGAATTTTTTTTTCCAATCTCCTGTCACTTTAGCCCTCGTAAGTCCACGTATTATCCTCGGCGCCCTGTTGTCAAACACCCTCAGTCCACGTTCATCCCTTGGGATGGGACACGCCCGTACAAAACAGCTGATAGAATTATGATTTTGTATAGAATTTCAATATTTACGTCTTTAGACCGGAGACAAGATTTTATGAGAGACCAACGCGTGTTTTTGTTCTAAACTATTTCATTGGAGGTTTGTACTAAACGTCTCTGGACGAATTTCAATTTAATTTTTAATTAGAATTTTCGGGGTCTATTTGACGAGATTTGGAAAGTTCCCATTTGCTGTCCGTCCTTCAAGAACTTGGGAAATTAATCCCTGGACACCAGAACGAATGACTGTTGGTGTACCTGAGGACGTATTGCAATCGGAGAGTGGGCATGCTTGTTACAATTCATCATCACAGTTTCATTCTCATCTTCCCAAATACTGTCTCAAATCCTAAAATGTAATTTTTGTTATTTAATGAGTTTCAATGTTTCATCTCTACTAGTAGTCCGGACGCATTCCGATTAGTCAAGACAAGACAAAGAGACAATTGATGATGGAAAAATGTGGAAATACATTCGTTAAGTTGACGTAAATTTACAAGTTCACTTTCTCGCGTAGAACTGTCAGTGTTTAACTCCAGACACCATAAAACTACGTGCATCAGACATTTATGCCATCAATTAAAATGTCACTTCGAGTTACTCAACATTCTTCTCAGGATTTTAAGACGCCTCGGACTTGTTCCTACACACGATCCAATTCGGACGGAGAACTTCTTCGCTCTCCGCTCAAAGGCGCGTCGTCAGTGCGCAGTCGCGACCAATTCAGGCAAAACCGGGCTAGAACTTGAGCGCCTGCAAGTGAGTCTTGAAAACTTCCCTGTACAGTAAATATCGGACCGTGTGTAGGAAAACGGTGTGGTTTCTTCCTCAGTTACTCTGGACTTCCAAACAGGCGGTAGGATGTATAGGCCTGTGCTGTGTTTTTTACACACAACGCGGCTGATTTTTTGAAACTATTCGGAAGAGTTCATTTCTGATTTCATATATATATTTTAAATCTTGTCCGTCTAATCACAATAAATTCTTATTAAATATTAAAATATTACAATAATTAACATTTAAAATATTTAAAATATATCAAATGATGTTCTTTATCGAAATATTCGATTTACATTAGACCATCAATTTTCACGACATGTTTCAGTTCCTAAAAGAACTGTCTTCAATTGTATATAATTATATAAAGATTCAAATCAATAATAACTTAAATACAATTTATTAAGTTATTATTGATTTGAATCTTTATACCACGCAAATTTCGAGAAACTGGTCTGACTTAGGTTTTTATTCATCCATGTGGAGTTTATTATCCAAATCGATGACACGAACTTTCATTTCATTTTATAAAACAATGTGGCGAATAGGTTTCCTTTAAGAGGGCATTCCTCTGACCAGCCCCAGTTGAATTTCTCCCCGCACTTTGGTTTCATTTTATTGAAGTTGGAAGCTCATTGACTCCAGACATTTTTCCTGCGTTGTTTGGTCAGAATTAACTGAGTCGTTTTGAGTTAAAACCGCGTAAGCTCTTGCCCCGTGCGAAACGCCAAGAAGGCGTAGGACCTCGGGCGTTGAGCCACCCTCAAATGAGACGATCACACTGTTTCCGTTCTTCTGTTCCCTCGATTTATGGAAAATCTGCTGAACCCTCCACAGTAACCATCAGAAAGCGGGGTGGGAATCTTCGGTTTCACGCAGAGACTACTCTCTCGTGGGCACTGAAAGTTTCATCATACGAGGTGCGATCGGAAAGTTTAAAGACTGTGTCAATAGAGGGGGAACCGGATGTAGTACGAGATTCTGCCGCTAGGGGGTGCGGCCTACATTCATAGTGAATCAGTGTGCCAGCCGGCATCATCGAATTAGCATTTGTTTCTTAGTTACGGGCGTTTTGGTAGTGCATTACACCGACCCTCCTGCGATTTCGGAATGGCGTGTGCATCAAATTTTGCCAAAGACTCGCCAAAACGGCTACGGAAACCTATGAAATGCTAAAGCAAGCATTTGGGGAGTCCGCAATGGGTCGTGCACAAACTTTTGTGTGGCATTCACGTTTTAAAAATGGCCGAACCTCTGTCGATGATGACGAGCGTTCTGGACGACCATCTTCGAGCACAACGCCCGAAAATGTTACGAAGATCGACGTCGTACCATCAACGACTTGTGCGACATTGTTGGGATAGGCTATGGGACCTGTCAGCTGATTCTAAAGGAAGAACTCCACATGCGACGCATCCTGTCTGAGGACCAGAAGCAGAATCGACTTGACTTCTCGTTTGTCAGGAGCTCAAAGATCTTGCAAGAACCGACCCCAACTTCCTTTCTAAGCTCCGTGTGACTTCTTCCTGTTCCCAAAGATGAAAATTCAGCTAAAGGGAAGGAGATTTGAGACGATAGAAGAGATTCAGGCAGAAACGCAGATGGTGCTTGACAGGCTGACAAAGAAAGATTTCCAGGGATGCTTCCAGGCTTGGCAGAGGCGCTGGGATCGTTGTGTTCACTCCCAGGGGAACTACTTCGAGGGTGATGGATGAATTTAATACCTGAGATAAGTGTACGGGTTTTTTATAGGCGCAGTCTGGAAACTTTCCGATCGTACCTCGTAAAACAATTTGCACACGACATTAGTGACGTTTCGTAACACGGCTTAAGTCAACGCCAAGTTTCACGTCATCCTACGTTGGTATGGACAGAAATGTCTCATCAGTTGTTACTCCTTCGCTCTCTGAGGGACGTTACTCGGCGATCGGCTTTTTTTGAGTTCTTATTCAGGCACTCTAGGACTGAAATTAAATTAGGCAACGACCGCCTTCTTCCACATCAGTTCCAATCAACTGTTCGTTCATTAATCATCGTATGATTCAACGTTGATAAACAGCGTAGTTGAACAAATCGCATGAGAAACAAACTACTCCATGCATTCTCTTAATCGCGGTACTGGAAGGAGGTTAGCGGTCGGTCACCTCCCCCCATAGTCCGCCTGGACGACGGACCTAGAGGAAAATCCTCTACCCCTCTCCGGGGTTCGAATGTCGGTCTTTCAGTACGCAAAAAGTGACAGGCGATACAGCACACTCGTAAGATGGCAAATGCACGTGTGCGTAAAATGAACGCATAATTGTAAAGTCACGTCCGTAATTCGTCTCCAAAATAACTAATCAAATTCCAATGACGTTTCGGTTTCGCTGTGACGTTTTTTAGATGTGAATATTGTAGTACGAAGAAAATACAGTCAAGGGGAACTTCAAGAAGACGAATTGTACCGGAAGAGAGTTTGTCACTTCGAAATTCACCCCCTCACGTGCTCGACCCTCTTTGTTCTAGCAGTCTTCAGCAGTCGGAGACTGTGAGGATTCAAGGGTTTTATTTTGGAGCTGGGGAAAGACTTAACACAGAAATATCTGCCTCCACTGAGTGTGCGTTCTTTGCACACAGTTCACATAATTAACTTAAAATGGGAAGGTCCAACGTTGCCCTTCGAAACCCCGACAGATTTCGTGTCAATCTGGCACTGTTTGGGGAGGGGGGGTTCGAATATTGTGACCTCTACTTTATATTGAAGTCTCATCGAACATGACAGAAATGTATTATACTCCTTAAATTTGTACTAAAATTTCAGTTTGTCGATGGGTTCACTTAAATTACTTAAATGGCCGAGGATATGCTTAAGAAAACATTGGCTCGATTAGTCGTTTCAAAACGTGTCCCGGTTGCACAAGATTCGTGGGTTGGATGAACAAGCCAACGGTGTAGTTAGTTGCTGTATGAGGTCTCTTGCCTCAGGCGTCCGGGAGAACCAATTTGACCGGAGGCTGGCTCGCTGGAATGTACACACGCGCTGCAGTGACGTCGGGACCGTGCATTCGTTGGGCGCTTCATTAAATATTCAAATACATCCGATTCGAACGTTAGATTCACAACTGAGACCATGTTTGCGGGGTTTCAGTGCACTGGAAGTAATCTCAAACGCGATTACATGTTACAGACGTTTGTTTGTAATGAATATGATGTACGACCACCCGCGAATTATGTCGGGTTAATGATCATTTGCGGAATCTACGGCTGCCGGGCATGTTTACACTATTTACAATATAGTAATTCGTGGTGACTGAATTCAGCGAAGTGTTCACGGGAAATCAGCCATGAGAAACTGACGTTTCGATATCCGTCTCGGTCCTCATCAACGAGGAGCTGACACATCTGTGGAGCCCGTTTGTACGAAATTCGATTCTGAAACATAAGTTGTATGGAGGCTGTAGTTAGTGGTTTAGAACTTGTAAGTTCTCCCGTACAACTTGAGTTTCTAACTTCCCTAGAATAGTCTGAGTTCAGAACTGAAGCCCCGTGCCACGGGACGTTCCCTCGAAGACCTGAGTACAAGGCATTTTCCTTGGAACACCTTTTTCGCCGTTCGAGACATTTTAATGCTATTTGTCGGTGTGGGTTGGCTCAATTTTCTGGACCTAAACGAGTCGCTGGCCGGCGAACTTCCGGGTATCTCAGGCCCCTTTCGGGACATCATACGTAAATACTGTTGTTACCCGCACAAACGCGGCCCGGGAAGTCACGTGCTGTACTACTATCAGACCGAAAATCGTCGTGCTTTTTCTAATTTCATATAAACTTCGCTCGCAATAATTCAAAACACTGAAAGTTATAAAGTATTCTGTAATAATAATACTACGGACAGCGGGAAACAACAAAAACACGAGAGAAATGTCTTTGTAATAAATACCGACGTTCTCAAGTCAGGAATAGGGGTGTTAAGAATGCGCACATCACGTGCCTACCAGGCATACTAAATTTAATAAAAATATTTCGCAAATGCTTCTGACCAACTACAAGCGAATAAAAAGAATCATTGAAATTGGTACATCGCGCTGTTCAGAATGCTATTGCTATGTAAGCATTGGGCGCGCAGAAAATGCCAACATAAAGAAGGCCAGTTTGTATATTAAAACACGAGTTCAAGGCTCAGTGGATGTTCCTTTGATTCATCTCGTGTGCGAGCTTGGAAGGCGCTACAACACCGCAAGCCGTGATGAACGGTCGGACATCATACGGGGAGCAACCTTATATGGGATCCTCTGCAAGAAAGAAAGTTAGGTTAGGTCTAATTTATTCCTAATGTAACGACGCAGTTAAGTTTTAGTGTCACGGCTACTTCTGTGCGATGCACGATTTAAGACCACACGTGTGCGAATTCAACCCACCCCTTCACAACGTGAGACAAAATTACTTTTGTGTAGTAAGCAGAATCAGTGTCACATTTCTCGCCTTCACAATAAAAATGTAAACTCACTAAATTCATTAAGTGTCGTTAACAGAATATCACCGCCACGGTGGTCTAGCGGTTACAACGCTGGCCTTGTAATCCTCGGGTCTCGGGTTCGATTCCCGGCGGTGCCCGAATTTATAACTTGTGTTGGGCAAGGCCGTGGTCTAGGCAACACGGAGTTTTCCTCCGTGGCATCCCAACAATTACTCCATTCACACACAGAAGAAGGCAATGGCAAACCACTTCTGGATCATCTGCCAAGAACGTATATGAACAGGTCCCAGTCCGAGAAAAGGATGGAAGGATCCTGTTCATATGGACCTGTCGTCAGACACAACACTAAATAATAATAAGATGAGGTGGTCTAGCGGTTAGAACGCTGGCCTTGTAATCCTGGGGTCTCGGGTTCGATTCCCGGCGGTGCCCGAATTTATAACTTGTGTTGGGCAAGGCCGTGGTCTAGGCAACACGGAGTTTTCCTCCGTGGCATCCCAACAATTACTCCATTCACACACAGAAGAAGGCAATGGCAAACCACTTCTGGATCATCTGCCAAGAACGTATATGAACAGGTCCCAGTCCGAGAAGAGAAAAGGATGGAAGGATCCTGTTCATATGGACCTGTCGTCAGACAGAACACTAAATAATAATAAGATGAGGTGGTCTAGCGGTTAGAACGCTGGGCTTGTAATCCTGGGGTCTCGGGTTCGATTCCCGGCGGTGCCCGAATTTATAACTTGTGTTGGGCAAGGCCGTGGTCTAGGTAACACGGAGTTTTACTCCGTGGCATCCCAACAATTACTCCATTCACACACAGAAGAAGGCAATGGCAAACCACTTCTGGATCATCTGCCAAGAACGTATATGAACAGGTCCCAGTCCAAGAAAAGGATGGAAGGATCCTGTTCATATGGACCTGTCGTCAGACAGAACACTAAATAATAATAAAATCAGAATATCAGGGGAATAAGAAAATAAAGTGATGAATTGGTGCATTCTTTCGAAATAGATGGCATAAATCCTCATATATTGTGACTAAGAGAACATCACATGGTAGAAAATAATTCTCTGCACCTCGCACTAGAGGGGAGGTGTGCGTATTTTTGTTAAGAATGGTCAATGTTTCAACAAAATCGATACTTTACATCACTTTAAAAAAGACAGGATTTGAAAATCTGTGCAATTAAACTTAAAACAAAAACATCCAACTTATTTGTATTAAGCTTGTACAGAGCTCCACCAGGTGATTTTAATCAATTTCTATGGGGATTTGATGTTACTTTAAAGTATCAGTTTAATTCAAAAACTGAATTTGTAATCTGCCCTAACATAAGTATAGGCTATCTCTTATCTATCGAGTACGTAAGCGGGTTCAGCAATCACGTGGAGAAATTGAGGAGGTCTAAGACAGGAACTTAAGTCTGCTGAGTGAGAGTGCGTGTAGGAGACACCAGCTTATATTGCCACAGACGAATAAAATGTATCTGACAAATGTATTACTCGAATTATTTTAAAGTTTCGCTCCTTTAGGTTGGTCAAGTTGGTACTCTAATCCAGTGAAAGATGGTTGGTTGATAAAGTGCCGTATTCAAGATTTGTGTACAAAAGTCTTTTTTGTGTTGTGTTCATCAGCATCTATGATTCGTGTTTAGTTATTGAAGCAGATGTCCGGCGAAGACTTCGAAAGTAAGACGTAATTAATACTAATTGCTTCGATTAGTGATTATTGTTTTCGATTATACTTTGGAAAACAAGGGCAGCCAACTTGTTAAATAACACACCAAGTTTGTCTGCGAATTCTAAGAGCACAGAGTATTTTTCTTTGTTAGTCGAAACGTTCGATTTAATATTTTAAAATTTATTCCAAAGAAGTTAACTTGTACTATATTTTGAACCCAATAATTTGAATGTTTCCATTTGTTATTGACAGCATTCATTGTGTTATATTGCTCTAATTCCTATGGGAAGACTATTTGCATATGTAATAATTATTTCTTCATACTCGCAGTGGTACCACATTAATATTTGAAGACTTCATGATGAAAGTGGTTACAGTACCCTCTGTAGAGAATCGAATTTTAGGCGCATTAAATAAAATATGAATGTAAAATCCAAGGAGTTAAAATAGATTTCTAAAGTGCCACACGCTCTACAAGATTAGATAAAGCGAATATTTATAATATTAAAAAGGAATTGCAAATAAACTGAATAAATGTAACATGGCATATTTAAAAATAAGATGACGAGTTGTTTAAAAAGAATGTGAAGTAGTCAGCTTGGAAGTTAAAACAACACAAAATTGTTGGGAAGAGATGCCATACGAATGAGGGTATAATTTATATTAATGACTCTCATGTGTTATAAATTTCCCAACACTTCGTAGCCTGAGAAGTAAAATATGATGTTTAGAAGGAAGTTTTTAACGATTCAACATGGAATCATAATTTGTTCCCGATGGAAGGACACTGTTCAGTCTGAGCGTCGTTAAATATGCCAGTCGTAACTAAGCCAGGAAGTCCGACACGCTGACTGTCACGCGTTCCTTTTGCACACTCCGATGTGTAACTTTTGGTCAGCGGGGGACAACTCTGACTTGCGTCTGGTATGTGCCGAATTCGAATCCCCGGCAGGGGACTGGGTGCTCCCTCCTTGAAAGGAAACACGAGGCAACGCCTTGAAGCATGGGCAGTAGGGTTGGTCGGTTTTTGGATACATTTGAAAAATTCGAAAACCGGTTTAAAAAATTTAATTAATATGTAAAAATTAAACATTTCAACAAAGAAATCTAGTGTATTTCCACTAGAATCGAAACTCGATATTATTAAGTTATCTGGAAAAATATTGTCTTGAATATATCCAAATTCTTTATGGAAACAGATTCCGATGACGAATATATCGGAGACGGAGAAACTATTAATCAGGGCAATTCTCTAAAAGGAGCCATGGAAAAATCAGTTCATAGGTTTCTTGAGGGACCTGAAGAAATAATTTCAAATCCGAAGACACTGAAGGCCGAATTTTCAGTATTTGAGGCGACCAATAAAAGAACAAAGAATTTGAATTTATTATTTGATGCCCTGAAAACGATAAAACCAAGTTCAGTAGCCAGTGAGAGAGTATTTTCTATTTCAGGCAATTTTGTATCTAGAATAAGAACAAGATTAAGTAATCGTTCAGTGGACATTTTAAATCGTATTTCCTGAAGAAAAATACTAAATGAAATAAAAATTTATAATTTATATTTTGTACGGATTTTAGTTTTTATTTGGTTTTGTATGGAGTATATTTTATTTTGTTATATTTTAGTAGTTTCATAAATATTAAGTAAACTGAATTGTTTTAAAACAAGTATAAATATTTTTTTACTGTTTAAATTATTTTTTTGAAAAAATTCGAAAACCGGTTTTTTCAAAAGTCGGTTTTTGTATAAACCCTAATGGGCAGTCTCACAACTCATCCTCCTTGTGAAGCTCTCCGTCGCATAAGCAATGAACGGCTATCATTAATGTTCTTGAGTCTTCGACTTTGATGTAAATAAATTTATATTCCACACAACCGTTCAAACACGTGTGACGTTGCGTCCCGCATTTGGCTAACAAATAATAAAACAGTACCAGAAAGTTTTGATCGCACTAAACTTTAAACGTGTTATAGTGTGCTTTAGTGATGTAGAGACACATTTAAACCAGGTAAAACAGTACGTAACACGTGACCCCACGCACCACGGAGTAAGTGCAGAGCAGGAATTAGTAATCGCTGTGACTTCAGCTGTTATGTTAAAAATTAATAGCAGTTACACAGGTCGATAGAGGTCGTGGCTCTAACCAAGCAATTAACTTTGAAACACGGGTTCATAACAGCTGTACCTCAGGGCACCAAATTACTCGTACATTCAGCTTGTTGGTGTCAGCACTCCCACTATGTGGCACCATTATTCAATGCCTGTACCCGGCTGTGTATGTGGGCAATGGCTTAACAGTTGGTCGGAACAACTGCGATAAACCACGACTTCGGTTCGAAAATGAGAAAAACGAATTTCAATCAGAGACACACGAAGTGAATATGAAATGTGTTTGCGGCGATCGGACATGACATTCCGATTACGCTTTCATTTCATGCACCGAGATGACGAGTGGCAGCCAGTGGCTGAACGGTTGGCACTCCTGTTTCGTACTCGGGGGAAGTCACGGGTTGTAATCCCAGGCCGACCTTCCTGATGAAGGCTCCGTGGTTTCCCTCTGTCTCACCGGACAAATGCCAAGATTGCCTTAAATTAGGCCAAGACCGCTCCCTTCCGTATCCCTTCGAAATCATTCATTAATCATCCCGTCATCCGACGCTAAACAGCTTGAGCTACTGACAGCGTCGTTAAATAAACACACAGCAAATAGAAAAATAATATATTTCAAGTGTCGATTTCAAAACTTGTTCGCGACAGCACTAATCGGTCCATAAACTCCTTTTGCCCTCGGAGGAACCGAATTATCTGAAGTTAATAAGATACATCCTCGTTCGACGGAGATCTCTCACGATACAGCCATGAGTTTAAGCTTCAGACGTTTGGACCAATTAGCGTAACCTCATCAAGTGTTCTCATTTCGCATTTAGCACTTGGATCGGCTCGTGTGATCCACAAAAACAGACGAATTTTCAGCCACTTCATTTCCGGTTCGTACCACGGAAACACACTCGAAGCAGGTTTATTTTTTAATCTCGACTGCATCCCCACGAGTAATCCTGACCGAGATTTTTCTTCAGCCCTTCGAGGTGAATGTTTAAACTGACCTTACGAATCCTCTTCAGTTCGTACTACATAATCACCCCAGTGGTCTAGCGGTTAGAACGCTGGCCTTGTAATCCTGGGGTCTCGGGTTCGAATTTATAACTTGTGTTGGCCAAGGCCGTGGTCTAGGCAACACGGAGTTTTCCTCCGTGGCATCCCAACAATTACTCCATTCACACACAGAAGAAGGCAATGGCAAACCACTTCTGGATCATCTGCCAAGAACGTATATGAACAGGTCCCAGTCCGAGAAGAGAAAAGGATGGAAGGATCCTGTTCATATGGACCTGTCGTCAGACAGAACACTAAATAATAATAAGATGAGGTGGTCTAGCGGTTAGAACGCTGGCCTTGTAATCCTGGGGTCTCGTGTTCGATTCCCGGCGGTGCCCGAATTTATAACTTGTGTTGGGCAAGGCCGTGGTCTAGGCAACACGGAGTTTTCCTCCGTGGCATCCCAACAATTACTCCATTCACACACAGAAGAAGGCAATGGCAAACCACTTCTGGATCATCTGCCAAGAACGTATATGAACAGGTCCCAGTCCGAGAAAAGGATGGAAGGATCCTGTTCATATGGACCTGTCGTCAAGACAGAACTCTTTTAAAAAAATCACCCCAGCAGCGGGTAGTGTCATTGAACCAGCAAACCATGCCGGTGGTATGGCTTCCGAAGTGAGAGATTTGTTTCATATTTCGATGGAATATTTTTGAGTACTGACTGCGGGCCTACACGAGATTTAAACGACCTGTACCAGCAGTAGACGCTTTATGCATACTCAATAAGATGATGGGGCGGGGGTGTACTGCAGGTGATGCTACATTTGTTCTTTGAGCAACAGCCGACAAAGGAGATGGAGAATTTAATTATTTCTACACGTATTATAGCCGAGATCCTTAACAACGGAACAAGCGACATACGACTCAACTGCAATGAAGCGGTAATTTTGAAGTAATTTGTTGGAAACAATTGAATTGTTTTTGTTTGGATGTAACGTTCTTCCAGCAAAACCCCTCATTTATGCAGCACATTTTTAATTAACGCGGATTAATTAATTAATTTTAAAATGCATTTGTAATCACAGCTAGACAATTAAATTTAAAACATCGCTTCATTACACTTAAGTCACGCCGCACTGGCTTAGGGAAATCAATTATCGGTCATCGGGTAGCCCCTACTTTGGTGACATTGGAAACGGGACATTCTTTCGACACGTTTTGCCAGTTTGCGTACAGTTGTCACAGAGGTAGCTGAAGGATGCTTTCCTTAAGCGTAAAGCAAACGTAAACAAGTTCATCGCCCTGATGATGGAGGCAGTATGACCTCTGAAACGTTGGTTAACATCGACCAGACTACACAGCGCAACAACGCAGAAGACAGAAATCTTCATACTCGTCGCCCTGATGACGGAGGCAGTATGACCTCTGAAACGTTGGTAAACATCGACCAGACTACACAGCGCAACAACCTAGAAGACAGAAATCTTCATACTCACCGCCCTGATGATGGAGGCAGTATGACCTCCGAAACGTTGGTAAACATTGACCAGACTACACAGCGCAACAACCCAGAAGACAGAAATCTTCATACTAATCGCCCTGATGATGGAGGCAGTATGACCTCTGAAACGTTGGTAAACATCGACCAGACTACACAGCGCAACAACCCAGAAGACAGAAATCTTCATACTCTGATGACGGAGGCAGTATGGCCTCCGAAACGTTGGTTAACATCGACCAGACTACACAGCGCAACAACCCAGAAGACAGAAATCTTCATACTCTGATGACGGAGGCAGTATGGCCTCCGAAACGTTGGTTAACATCGACCTGACTACACAGCGCAACAACCCAGAAGACAGAAATCTTCATACTCTGATGACGGAGGCAGTATGACCTCTGAAACGTTGGTAAACATCGACCAGACTACACAGCGCAACAACCTAGAAGACAGAAATCTTCATACTCACCGCCCTGATGATGGAGGCAGTATGACCTCCGAAACGTTGGTAAACATTGACCAGACTACACAGCGCAACAACCCAGAAGACAGAAATCTTCATACTCTGATGACGGAGGCAGTATGGCCTCCGAAACGTTGGTTAACATCGACCTGACTACACAGCGCAACAACCCAGAAGACAGAAATCTTCATACTCTGATGACGGAGGCAGTATGGCCTCCGAAACGTTGGTTAACATCGACCAGACTACACAGCGCAACAACCCAGAAGACAGAAATCTTCATACTCTGATGACGGAGGCAGTATGGCCTCCGAAACGTTGGTTAACATCGACCAGACTACACAGCGCAACAACCCAGAAGACAGAAATCTTCATACTCTGATGACGGAGGCAGTATGGCCTCCGAAACGTTGGTTAACATCGACCTGACTACACAGCGCAACAACCCAGAAGACAGAAATCTTCATACTCTGATGACGGAGGCAGTATGACCTCTGAAACGTTGGTAAACATCGACCAGACTACACAGCGCAACAACCTAGAAGACAGAAATCTTCATACTCACCGCCCTGATGATGGAGGCAGTATGACCTCCGAAACGTTGGTAAACATTGACCAGACTACACAGCGCAACAACCCAGAAGACAGAAATCTTCATACTCTGATGACGGAGGCAGTATGGCCTCCGAAACGTTGGTTAACATCGACCTGACTACACAGCGCAACAACCCAGAAGACAGAAATCTTCATACTCTGATGACGGAGGCAGTATGACCTCTGAAACGTTGGTAAACATCGACCAGACTACACAGCGCAACAACCTAGAAGACAGAAATCTTCATACTCACCGCCCTGATGATGGAGGCAGTATGACCTCCGAAACGTTGGTAAACATTGACCAGACTACACAGCGCAACAACCCAGCAGACAGAAATCTTCATACTCACCGCCCTGATGATGGAGGCAGTATGACCTCTGAAACGTTGGTTAACATCGACCAGACTACACAGCGCAACAACCCAGAAGACAGAAATCTTCATACTCATCGCCCTGATGATGGAGGCAGTATGACCTCTGAAACGTTGGTGGACATTGACCAGACTACACAGCGCAACAACCCAGCAGACAGAAATCTTCATACTCACCGCCCTGATGATGGAGGCAGTATGACCTCTGAAACGTTGGTTAACATTGACCAGACTACACAGCGCAACAACCCAGCAGACAGAAATCTTCATACTCACCGCCCTGATGATGGAGGCAGTATGACCTCTGAAACGTTGGTTAACATCGACCAGACTACACAGCGCAACAACCCAGAAGACAGAAATCTTCATACTCTGATGACGGAGGCAGTATGGCCTCCGAAACGTTGGTTAACATCGACCAGACTACACAGCGCAACAACCCAGAAGACAGAAATCTTCATACTCATCGCCCTGATGAAGGAGGCAGTATGACCTCTGAAACGTTGGTTAACATCGACCAGACTACACAGCGCAACAACCTAGAAGACAGAAATCTTCATACTCACCGCCCTGATGATGGAGGCAGTATGACCTCTGAAACGTTGGTGGACATTGACCAGACTACACAGCGCAACAACCCAGCAGACAGAAATCTTCATACTCACCGCCCTGATGACGGAGGCAGTATGGCCTCCGAAACGTTGGTTAACATCGACCAGACTACACAGCGCAACAACCCAGAAGACAGAAATCTTCATACTCTGATGACGGAGGCAGTATGGCCTCCGAAACGTTGGTTAACATCGACCAGACTACACAGCGCAACAACCCAGAAGACAGAAATCTTCATACTCATCGCCCTGATGAAGGAGGCAGTATGACCTCTGAAACGTTGGTTAACATCGACCAGACTACACAGCGCAACAACCCAGAAGACAGAAATCTTCATACTCATCGCCCTGATGAAGGAGGCAGTATGACCTCTGAAACGTTGGTTAACATCGACCAGACTACACAGCGCAACAACCCAGAAGACAGAAATCTTCATACTCACCGCCCTGATGATGGAGGCAGTATGACCTCTGAAACGTTGGTTAACATCGACCAGGCTACACAGCGCAATAACCCAGAAGACAGAAATCTTCATACTCATCGCCCTGATGATGGAGGCAGTATGACCTCTGAAACGTTGGTTAACATCGACCAGACTACACGACGCAACAACCCAGAAGACAGAAATCTTCATACTCACCGCCCTGATGATGGAGGCAGTATGACCTCTGAAACGTTGGTAAACATCGACCAGACTACACAGCGCAACAACCTAGAAGACAGAAATCTTCATACTCACCGCCCTGATGATGGAGGCAGTATGACCTCCGAAACGTTGGTAAACATTGACCAGACTACACAGCGCAACAACCCAGAAGACAGAAATCTTCATACTCTGATGACGGAGGCAGTATGGCCTCCGAAACGTTGGTTAACATCGACCTGACTACACAGCGCAACAACCCAGAAGACAGAAATCTTCATACTCTGATGACGGAGGCAGTATGGCCTCCGAAACGTTGGTTAACATCGACCAGACTACACAGCGCAACAACCCAGAAGACAGAAATCTTCATACTCTGATGACGGAGGCAGTATGGCCTCCGAAACGTTGGTTAACATCGACCAGACTACACAGCGCAACAACCCAGAAGACAGAAATCTTCATACTCTGATGACGGAGGCAGTATGGCCTCCGAAACGTTGGTTAACATCGACCTGACTACACAGCGCAACAACCCAGAAGACAGAAATCTTCATACTCTGATGACGGAGGCAGTATGACCTCTGAAACGTTGGTAAACATCGACCAGACTACACAGCGCAACAACCTAGAAGACAGAAATCTTCATACTCACCGCCCTGATGATGGAGGCAGTATGACCTCCGAAACGTTGGTAAACATTGACCAGACTACACAGCGCAACAACCCAGAAGACAGAAATCTTCATACTCTGATGACGGAGGCAGTATGGCCTCCGAAACGTTGGTTAACATCGACCTGACTACACAGCGCAACAACCCAGAAGACAGAAATCTTCATACTCTGATGACGGAGGCAGTATGACCTCTGAAACGTTGGTAAACATCGACCAGACTACACAGCGCAACAACCTAGAAGACAGAAATCTTCATACTCACCGCCCTGATGATGGAGGCAGTATGACCTCCGAAACGTTGGTAAACATTGACCAGACTACACAGCGCAACAACCCAGCAGACAGAAATCTTCATACTCACCGCCCTGATGATGGAGGCAGTATGACCTCTGAAACGTTGGTTAACATCGACCAGACTACACAGCGCAACAACCCAGAAGACAGAAATCTTCATACTCATCGCCCTGATGATGGAGGCAGTATGACCTCTGAAACGTTGGTGGACATTGACCAGACTACACAGCGCAACAACCCAGCAGACAGAAATCTTCATACTCACCGCCCTGATGATGGAGGCAGTATGACCTCTGAAACGTTGGTTAACATCGACCAGACTACACAGCGCAACAACCCAGAAGACAGAAATCTTCATACTCTGATGACGGAGGCAGTATGGCCTCCGAAACGTTGGTTAACATCGACCAGACTACACAGCGCAACAACCCAGAAGACAGAAATCTTCATACTCTGATGACGGAGGCAGTATGGCCTCCGAAACGTTGGTTAACATCGACCAGACTACACAGCGCAACAACCCAGAAGACAGAAATCTTCATACTCATCGCCCTGATGAAGGAGGCAGTATGACCTCTGAAACGTTGGTTAACATCGACCAGACTACACAGCGCAACAACCTAGAAGACAGAAATCTTCATACTCACCGCCCTGATGATGGAGGCAGTATGACCTCTGAAACGTTGGTGGACATTGACCAGACTACACAGCGCAACAACCCAGCAGACAGAAATCTTCATACTCACCGCCCTGATGACGGAGGCAGTATGGCCTCCGAAACGTTGGTTAACATCGACCAGACTACACAGCGCAACAACCCAGAAGACAGAAATCTTCATACTCTGATGACGGAGGCAGTATGGCCTCCGAAACGTTGGTTAACATCGACCAGACTACACAGCGCAACAACCCAGAAGACAGAAATCTTCATACTCATCGCCCTGATGAAGGAGGCAGTATGACCTCTGAAACGTTGGTTAACATCGACCAGACTACACAGCGCAACAACCCAGAAGACAGAAATCTTCATACTCTGATGACGGAGGCAGTATGGCCTCCGAAACGTTGGTTAACATCGACCAGACTACACAGCGCAACAACCCAGAAGACAGAAATCTTCATACTCTGATGACGGAGGCAGTATGGCCTCCGAAACGTTGGTTAACATCGACCAGACTACACAGCGCAACAACCCAGAAGACAGAAATCTTCATACTCATCGCCCTGATGAAGGAGGCAGTATGACCTCTGAAACGTTGGTTAACATCGACCAGACTACACAGCGCAACAACCCAGAAGACAGAAATCTTCATACTCATCGCCCTGATGAAGGAGGCAGTATGACCTCTGAAACGTTGGTTAACATCGACCAGACTACACAGCGCAACAACCCAGAAGACAGAAATCTTCATACTCACCGCCCTGATGATGGAGGCAGTATGACCTCTGAAACGTTGGTTAACATCGACCAGGCTACACAGCGCAATAACCCAGAAGACAGAAATCTTCATACTCATCGCCCTGATGATGGAGGCAGTATGACCTCTGAAACGTTGGTTAACATCGACCAGACTACACGACGCAACAACCCAGAAGACAGAAATCTTCATACTCACCGCTGTGAGAACCTGAAGTCTTACATAAACAAGTAAAGCCATCCCGCTACAAGCCATGTAGGCGTTTGGGGGGAGTGGAGGTATAGCTCCTCCCTTTCTTGACCTCGGCACTAGATGGGGGTGAGTGGTCAGCATCACGCCCCGGCCGGCTTTACCCCCGGGAAAGGACCCCGGTACCCATTGTAGAGGAGGCTGGGTGGGCCTCAGAACCGGTCTGGATGCAGAGGCTAGAGGAAGAACCATCTGCCCCCGTCGGGGATCGAACCCCGGTTCTACTCCATTCTTTAGCGGTGACTGAAACATTTCTTAGGGGTTGTCTCATCTGTAGTACGCTGCAAAATTCAAAAACAGCAACGAGCAATACGGTTGAACTAAATAGCGCACAGAGATTCGTAAATTTGAAGTTCTTCTTGTAAGCAGTTTCCATGTTCGCCCTTTCTATGTAAAGATTGCAGACCCAGGTCATTGCCGCATTGCCCTCCAACTTCTCAGCACGTACAGATGATGTTCTACGGGCCCATTACCAGAGGCACTGGACGAGAATATTATTATTATTTATTATTGACTGCAAATGGGTTTATACCCGGTGGCAGTGTCCTACAATAACATACAAAACAATGAGACAGAACAGAACAATGAGATACATCAACACAATGAGACAGAACAAAACAATAAACAAAAGGACACAACAAAAACAATATGACACCCAAACAATGGGATACATCAACACAATGAGACAGAACAAAACAATAAACAAAAGGACACAACAAAAACAATAAGACACAATAAACAATGAGATACATCAACACAGAGACAGAACAAAACAATAAACAAAAGGACACAACAAAAACAATATGACACCCAAACAATGGGATACATCAACACAATGAGACACAACAAAACAATAAACAAAGGACACAACAAAAACCATAAGACACAACATACAATGAGATACATCAACACAGAGACAGAACAAAACAATAAAAAAGGATATATTATACATAATATATATATATTATAAGAGAAAAGTTTCAAACGATCAGGCGTGAAATCTTAAGTTGAGTTTACTCAGCGAATTGAGACCTGACTCCAAACGTTTTTCTGTGATGACGAACCTGTTGCTAGCTCATTAATGTTGAATGCACGTGGGACGTAGACTATTAAGACACCATCACAGTGTGACTCGGTCCACCAATGTGTATCTTCGTGGCTGGAGTGAGGCGCTACCTGAAAGTCCACGTTAAATGACTTTGCTTAATCCTTCCTCGTGGTTTCATGTGTGTTACAAGAAAGTACCTGTGCCGACCTCAAATACCCTGTCCAGCGTCTGGTTGCTCTGAATTAACAATCCTCTGTTACGTTCGGCCTCATCCCATCGCTCGTGTTTTACTAGGTGCGATCGGAAAGTTTCAAGACTGCGTCTATAAAAACCCGTACTCTTATCTCAGGTATTAAATTCATCCATCACCCTCGAAGTAGTTCCCCTGGGAGTGAACACAACGATCCCAGCGCCGCTGCCAAGCCTGGAAGCATCCCTGGAAATCTTTCTTTGTCAGCCTGTCAAGCACCATCTGCGATTCTTCCTGAATCTCTTCTATCGTCTCAAATCTCCTTCCCTTTAGCTGAATTTTCATCTTTGGGAAGAGGAAAAAGTCACACGGGCTTAGAAAGGAAGTTGGGGTCGGTTCTTGCAAGATCTTTGAGCTCCTGACAAACGAGAAGTCGATTCTGCTTCTGGTCCTCAGACAGGATGCGTCGCATGTGGAGTTCTTCCTTTAGAATCAGCTGACAGGTCCCATAGCCTATCCCAACAATGTCGCACAAGTCGTTGATGGTACGACGTCGATCTTCGTGAATGGCCTGCCGAATCTTCGTAACATTTTCGGGCGTTGTGCTCGAAGATGGTCGTCCAGAACGCTCGTCATCATCGACAGAGATTCGGCCATTTTTAAAACGTGAATGCCACACAAATGTTTGCGGACTCCCCAAATGCTTGCTTTAGCATTTCATAGGTTTCCGTAGCCGTTTTGGCGAGTCTTTGGCAAAATTTGATGCACACGCCATTCCGAAATCGCAGGAGGGTCGGTGTAATGCACTACCAAAACGCCCGTAACTAAGAAACAAATGCTAATTCGATGATGCCGGCTGGCACACTGCTTCACTATGAATGTAGGATGCACCCCTTAGCGGCAGAAGCTCGTACTACATCCGGTTCGCCCGCTATTGACACAGTCTTGAAACTTTCCGATCGCACCTCGTTATCTCTCAGGGCGTGTCCAACTATGGATCAGAAACTTGTTATTTTCGCATCTTTCTGTCTTATTTTGTAAAATCAGAAATCATTGGAGGAGCTCTGGTCCACGCCGTTGACGTTAATTCATTGGCTGCCACGCAGGTCAATTGAAAATTGCTTTTACGAAGACATTAATCGCAGTTAAATTCCGAGAATACTTACTAACGTTCCATTTAGAATCTGTTTCTTACTGTCCTCCGTCTAAAATCCCAGGTTACGGGCTGGATTAATCTGGCTAAAGCTAGGGCCCAGCGGCGGACTGTTGTAAACACGGTAATGAACAATCTGATTCCATAAAAGGCGGGGAATTATTTATCTATCTGACTGCAAACTTCTCGTGTCAGGGTCTCGTAAATCTACGGCAGTTTAAACTGAAAGTTTTCGGACTATTAAATGTTTAGCCTGATTAAACTTGTAGCAAGGTGTACCATAATGTATTCGTTTGTTTATTTATTGTGGAATTTGTCTGCTCTTTGCCTGAGGAACGAGCACACCACAGTTCCTTCTTGTAAATATTATCGCGGTGGCAATACGGCTGGAAAGACTGAGTAAAATCAAGACATGTTCACCTACTACACCAAAGCTGCTCTGTATGCATCATGGGGAGAAAGCTTAGAGAGAATTAGTGTCACCACAGTGGCGTTTCGACTTCGGTTGGACTCCGACAGCCCCCTTCCAAATCCCTACCACTTCACCTTTCTCATGTGTTCGTCTTTCTAGAGACCACTACAACGCATGTATGCGTAGAACACAGCAGGGACACAGGGGCAGGACGTTTTCTCACACAGGACATTAAAGTATCAACTGCATATCCGGGATGATTCCAGATCTTGACAAAATTTGGTTTCACGTTGTTTCGTATTTCGCCCAATGTGTGTTGGTGGATGGACGGTTCGGTTCAAGTCACTGACACAGTGAAAACGTAGCAACGCCACGTTGTTTCAAGCAAGAACTGAAACATTTAAACATGTTTCTGTTGTGTTCAAGAGTTTGTTAAATTGGAACTACGTCCTTTTTGCACTTAACGCTTCAAAATCCTTTCGTTGTAGACTACCAAGACACAAAAGACATTCAACAGACAGAGGCGTAGGACAGGCCATCCTCTGTCGCCGTGTAAACAGCGTTGAAGAGCGTATAACTGAGCACACAGTTTCCAAATCAGTCGTGTGTGGCTTTGCATTCCTCCCTAGTATCGGTATTCATTTACTGAAGTGCATTCTGTTCTTAACAAAGCCAGCCTGATGTAAACAGGCCAATAGAAACCTCCGGAGAGCAAATGCGGGCAGCTGGTTCTACTCGTTTTGAAGTGGCCACAGACACGACAGTCGTTTAATAGCCATCGGACATCCTAAATGACAACATGCTTTACAGTCGTCATTGGTGTCTCGTGTATAATTTAGGTTGGATCTGTACACACGCGCGCACAGAATCTGAAAAGGTTCGTCGCTGGACAGTGGACAGGTGGGCCAACAGGACTGGAACTTGTCAGTCTGATAACTGCGTTGTAACGATTTTAAATAGTATAAGAAGACATCTTTCATTTTACAGTAATCCCGCGAGCCACCTCACAGTAAGATATTCTTTTTCTGTAATTACTAGCTTAATTAATGTCTACGGTTAGCTTGAATACGTAAATTTCTAAACACCAAGAGTTTTCGTTATTTATTTTGAATGTAAATGTTCCGTGGGTCATGGCGGTCGCATGTTAACTGCGTTATGAATCAAAATGTTTCGACATTTCGGATAGCGCAAAATGAGCATAGCGAGTAACACGACCCTGAGGTCGCTGATTAGCTCGCTGGAGCCCGCCTGCTTATTCGACATTTCGAATGTGTTAAGAGAATTTACGCACCAGTTAACGACCTTCAGAGACGCACGAAGGAAAAGCCAGGGCCCCTGATCCATCGGCCTCTTTCGTGAAGAAAAGAATGAAGTTTGATTTTTTTTAAAGGTAAGTTGTTTCGGTTGCATCAAGTCTTGGCCTCCCCGTTTACATTCACAAATTCCAAACCTAGGACAGAGTTTTCGTTCCTCTATCCCCTCGCTCCCCCAACACAAAAAAATGTAAATTTCATTTTAAACATATTTCGACTTTATTTAACTAAAATGTAAAAGAACTGTAAGACGTAGCTGACACATCGACGACGGTCATATGTAACCCGCGGGCCGCGTGTTGTAGGCCGTCCTGTGTCGTACTCACAGTTTCGGCTATCAAAGCGTTCAACGACTCCTTCACAAATTCGAAGCGACTCGTACTCGAGTGCCTCTAATTACTGTCATCTGCTTGTTTCAAGGAAGACAATCGGTCGACCTTCATAAGACGAGGAGTCAGTCGACCTTCGTCACTCTCAGATTGCGACTGGTCACAGAAACAGAGCACGTGTCGTTCTCGATCTTCCTCGACTTATATTTAAAAAAAAAAAATGTCTGTTTTTCAAGTACGGACGGGACTTCCTCGTCTGAGCCATGTCATCGCGTCCTGCGACCGCCATAAGTGGCGTATGCAGAATATCTTTCCGGGGCGAAAAGTCACCCGACCACGCCTACTTCACGAGCAGAGTTTCGCCCCTGCGTCCTCTCGACTCCTTCCGGTGGATCCCGACACTGAGATCTCCAATCCCACAGACAGACGGACAAACAGATATCTTCGCTAACTCTGGATTAACGGTGCACGGGGTGCGAAGGAGGACATCAGATCGTCAAACCGTGAGTTTTCGTAAGCAGCTTCGTACTGCAGGGACCGCAGTGGGTGATCCTGCAGTGGACTCGCGGAACGGGCTCGTGCAGATGTGCAGTGTAGCCTATCGTAACCGAGCGACACGCACAGACGGGCGGACCAATGCCTCGTATATATGTAAATCGCTGGTCTCGTCCTTGTCATGTGTCGTCTTCACACGATTCCATTTGCGAATTCTCTCGGTGCCATTTACATTTCTGCTCTGCATTCATGCATTAGATTTTTATTAACGGTTAGAACGCTGGCCTTGTAATCCTGGGGTCTCGGGTTCGATTCCCGGCGGTGCCCGAATTTATAACTTGTGTTGGGCAAGGCCGTGGTCTAGGCAACACGGAGTTTTCCTCCGTGGCATCCCAACAATTACTCCATTCACACACAGAAGAAGGCAATGGCAAACCACTTCTGGATCATCTGCCAAGAACGTATATGAACAGGCCCCAGTCCGAGAAAAGGATGGAAGGATCCTGTTCATATGGACCTGTCGTCAGACAGAACACTAAATAATAATAAGATGAGGTGGTCTAGCGATTAGAACGCTGGCCTTGTAATCCTGGGGTCTCGGGTTCGATTCCCGGCGGTGCCCGAATTTATAACTTGTGTTGGGCAAGGCCGTGGTCTAGGCAACACGGAGTTTTCCTCCGTGGCATCCCAACAATTACTCCATTCACACACAGAAGAAGGCAATGGCAAACCACTTCTGGATCATCTGCCAAGAACGTATATGAACAGGTCCCAGTCCGAGAAAAGGATGGAAGGATCCTGTTCATATGGACCTGTCGTCAGACAGAACACTAAATAAATAAATAATAATTGGAGTTCACACTTTCCAGTTTGCGGTCAGAACGCATTGCGTAGTTCTAGTCCAAAGTGCTGCATTGCTGACTAAATCAGCAGCTCACTAAGCAACCAAGCGTCTAAGCTTCTAGTCGCCCACCTAACCGACAATTTAAACATAAGCTGAGTTTGTAAGCGCTACGACCCACTGTGAACCTTGGCTTTTCTGAGGAACGTTCTGTACATTTGACAGAACTCCTTCTTTGTGCAGAAGGATTCAAAAATAGTTGCGTCAGGATGTAACTGAGGACAGACCAGTGGCGGTTTCGTGTGAGCGCAGTCAGCGAATGTCGACCGCGTGGAGATGATCCAGCCACAAGGGTCGGTAAAGTTCAGGACGCCTCACCTCCCGAGCTTCAGAATGCGTGGAGCCTTACTTCCACGCCTTCATGGCTTTGAGTTTATGTACTGGGATGGTTACAAATCTTTATGACAAAAGCTTGCACTGAACTGGTAATTATCTAACCAACTCAATGGAGCAGATTAAAATATACAAAAGTATAGTTTTGCCAGTTGTGCTCGATGGGTGCGAAACTTGGTCACTCACCTTAAGGGAGGTACATAGATTGAGGGTCTTTTTGAGATCAGAGGATATTTGGACCCAAGAGGGAGGCGGCTCGTGGAGAAAATTGCATAATTACGAGCTTCACGGCCTGAACTCCTCACCTGATATTTTTATGGCGAACAAATCGAGGAGGATGAGCTGGGCGAGACATGTGGCACGCATGAGGGAGGGGAGGGTTATTAACAAGTTTTTGGTTGGGAGGCCTGAAGGGAGGAGACCTCTGGGAGGACCTAGGCGTAGGTGGGAGGACAACGTTGGGATATGTACAATCGATGTAGCGAACTGGATACAGCTGGCTCAGGATAGAGTCTGGTGATGAACCTTAGGGTTCCACAAAGAAACTGGGCTATTATTAGACAAGCCGAGTATTAAATCGACTTTCCTAAACCACAGAGTTTGTGAGTGAACCAACTCGGCAGAGCAGAGACTTTCTTGAGAAGTTGACAGTTTCTCAGCAGGTAAAGAACATATTCGCCTTTTGTGAAACCCAAAGGTTCATTGCCGTGGTCTCAAAAGCCTGCCACCGATCTCTGTCGTTAGCCATGTTTATTCGAGGTCCATTATAATGTATAAGTCATCTATGTCTAGGTCTTCCAGGCGGACTTTTGCATTCAAGTTTTTCGTGTAATAAATGAAAATTAAATTTAAATACACAGTTTGCTGAGAAATGCGCTCTGACATTTCAAATTTTGAAACTGGCTACCCCTGACTACGTCCTAAAAGACTGATCTGATAACTCGGATCGTTCCAAATCCGCCATAACGAAGCGTCCGGTTAAACGTGACCCTCCTTTGTACTGAACGAGTCCCTTTGTACACTTCCGCTGTTATTCACGAAAGTGATGTAATTTTCAGTCGCTTAAACTTGTACTACAAATTTGGGCTCATCTTTTTATGAGTGAAGTTTAAAACAGTCAATTATGATCATAAAATACATTGAAGGCACACAGGTGCCACGCTCTTTGTCGGCTCAGGAGTTTTATTTATGAAGAACGCTATCTTTTAATGAGGTCTAGAGCATTTGACTTTGAAGCATATTCAAGGCGTGGATAGCAAAACAGAAACGATGAATAAGGGTGTAGGGTAAGTTGTCGGGGCGCAGAGCAGTTGTGTCATCTAATTCGATAATGTACTCTAAAGCGATTTTATCGGTACAAAGTCACTAACTTATTTATGCATAAATCTGAATACATTTCTGTTTCGTCTGAGGCACGCGGTACCAGACGCAAACGCGGAGAAAAACCTTTAGTTTGCTTGGAGCACGACGCTCCGGTATCAACTGAGTCATAAGTAATTAGGGCATAGGCCTATAAAAAATAAGCTCACTGTCCAAACAAATGATGGGAAATACGACATTCCTTACATTTTGCTTAAACCACTCTGGTACATATAGGCCCACATTATGAAGAGTGAAAGAAAATGCATAAGTCTGGGATTGTCGCACTAGCCAAACCGTTAATAATAAATGAGTATATAAACAACCATCTTCTAACCTAACCCAACCTAACCTAACCTAATCTAACCTAACTTAATCTAATCTAACCTAACCTAACCTAACCTAATCTAACCTAACCTAACCCAACCTAACCTAACCTAAGGTAACCCAACCTAACCCAACCCAACCCAACCTAACATAACCTAACCTAACCTACACTGATTTAAATGTTCCGTTGTTTTCTTCATCAGCGTCTCCAGACGAATTCAGGGGGAAGAAACCCGGGAAATTAATGTAATGTCAAGTTCTCGTGGCGACTAATTTGAAGATGGGCCGTGTAGTCTGGTAAAAATTGACCGACGTTTCGGAGTCTCTTGCCGTCTACATCACCTGAGCACCTCCGAAACGTCGGTCTGTTTCAATTGCACTACATTACGGCGCCTTATCCCAGAAGATAGCGGGCTTCATACCCAGGAACTATCGATTATCGCCTCCTTTCGAAACTTTACCTACTCTTTCAGGATCGCCTCCTGATATCATTGGATAGTGCATAACGTATGTGGTTGAAATATCGTTGTTAAACATTCCGGGAATAAATGTGTTACTGTGGGGGTCTCTCCTCTGTCCCCCTGTTAGCGATCGGCTCCAGGCAACCAATCAAGTTCACATTCGTCGTGTTTAACCTGGATCCCGTCATTAAAGCACAATAAGTGCTAAGCTAATACCGCGTTGATTGGCGTCGGTTCTGAGAAAGACAGAGGTCAGACAGAAAATTCCAAGGGAACAGAGGCAAATCTGGTCTGTGGACCTTGCACAGGATCTGAGGACTGAATTTTAACCAACGCTTGTGTTGGAACTCTGAAGTCAAATGGGTGGGCCCTGTTTTCCATAACAGATGCGAAGTTACGTAAGTAGAGTTATAAGATAGTGTAATTGCGTCATATTGTGAATATTATAACAATTATTTATTTTAATCCGTCTGATCACAATATTTAAAATTTCTTATAATTAAGATAATAAAATATCATTGATGTTCCATATCGATTGATCGATTTACATTTCGGAACATTTACACAAGTAGTACTAGTACTTCTGGTACTTGGTATGTTTTATTTTTATTTTTATTTCTATTTTACTGCTACTTTCTAACTATAATTTATATATTTTGCATTTTATTCTCTAAATTCTTTTATAAATTCTTTCAAATTCTTTAGTGTTTCTTACAATCTTTTACTTACAGGCCGATATGTACATCTAATAAAATTTAAGAAAAACAACACCTTCGCCCAAAAATGGAAAAACAAACGTAATGAAACATCACCAAAAAACTACAGAAATCATAATTGAGTTTTAAGTTCTTAGATATATTTTACACCTGATGATGGTTTTATAAAAACCGAAACATGTTGTGTAAATGTTCCGAAAATGTAAATCGATCAATCGATATGGAACATCAATGATATTTTATTATCTTAATTATAAGAAATTTTAAATATTGTGATAAGACGGATTAAAATAAATAATTGTTATAAGTAGAGTTACTTAACGTTTCATAATGAGCCTTGGAATGTAAAATATTACACGGTAATTCAAATTATTTATGAGTGGACCTCAGAGGCCCAGCCTTTGTTACGCGTAATAAGACTAAGGACAGCTCCGTGTTGCTGAACAGGACCGAGACGCAGTCGTCGGGAGTTTAAGTGTTGTGAAATATAATCGCGTAGACATCGAACCGTAAAATCATAAATCATCGTCCTGAAAGCGAATGATGACACAATTAAAGAAATTTTCTATTCTACAGTCAGTAAGTGAAATGACAGTGTATACGAAAAATTTGTATTATAGTTTATACCAAATTAAAGACAAATTGCATGTAATATAACGACTAAGCCCCAAATGTCCTTAGTTCCTATCAACACACAAAATCGTCAAGACGATTAAAAATCAGTTTACCGTCTGACGTGGAATTAACATCTTTTGTGTAGTCAGCACGCCAAACAGAACATCAGTGACACCGCTTTTAGAGTTGCGTCTGGATAAGCTTGTTTAAATCTACAGTCTGCAACAGACTTTATACCTCGATATATTTTCAGATCATCAGTAAATAAGAGACTTTGTAATGATTGTTATTAGCATAGGAGAGGTCCCAGGGTAGAGTCCTCTGGTAATCCCGACAACCCAGAACATGTGAAACAAAACTTCCCTAAGATGGAAACGATGGATGGCGTGTTTTCAAATGTTTCTGAGGACACAAATCGTAGAATGTATTCTAGCAAATTAAATAAAGTATTTGTCGTAGATTCTGAGTTACGAAGGCCATGCTGATTTGGGTGTAACTGAACGAAAGGTGATCGAGTACGAGGTGCGATCGGAAAGTTTCAAGACTGCGCCTATAAAAACCCGTACACTTATCTCAGGTATTAAATTCATCCATCACCCTCGAAGTAGTTCCCCTGGGAGTGAACACAACGATCCCAGCGCCGCTGCCAAGCCTGGAAGCATCCCTGGAAATCTTTCTTTGTCAGCCTGTCAAGCACCATCTGCGATTCTGCCTGAATCTCTTCTATCGTCTCAAATCTCCTTCCCTTTAGCTGAATTTTCATCTTTGGAAAGAGGAAAAAGTCACACGGGCTTAGAAAGGAAGTTGGGGTCGGTTCTTGCAAGATCTTTGAGCTCCTGACAAACGAGAAGTCGATTCTGCTTCTGGTCCTCAGACAGGATGCGTCGCATGTGGAGTTCTTCCTTTAGAATCAACTGACAGGTCCCATAGCCTATCCCACAAGTCGTTGATGGTACGACATCGATCTTCGTGAATGGCCTGCCGAATCTTCGTAACATTTTCGGGCGTTGTGCTCGAAGATGGTCGTCCAGAACGCTCGTCATCATCGACAGAGGTTCGGCCATTTTTAAAACGTGAATGCCACACAAAAGTTTGCGGACTCCCCAAATGCTTGCTTTAGCATTTCATAGGTTTCCGTAACCGTTTTGGCGAGTCTTTGGCAAAATTTGATGCACACGCCATTCCGAAATCGCAGGAGGGTCGGTGTAATGCACTACCAAAACGCCCGTAACTAAGAAACAAATGCTAATTCGATGATGCCGGCTGGCACACTGATTCACTATGAATGTAGGCCGCAACCCCTAGCGGCAGAAGCTCGTACTACATCCGGTTCGTCCTCTATTGACACAGTCTTGGAACTTTCCGATCGCACCTCGTATAGCATTTTCACATACTTGGAATGTCTAGGAAGAGCCCTTCATTGTAATATCAGGACTTTCATCTACTCCAACGCATTTTCGTCGGAAGGAGACCACTAATAGCTAGCTTAACGTCTGAATCATTAAAATACGACTAATTAGAACAAATGAAGTCAAGCTTTCGCCGAGTAACGCACACGAGGAAGAGGGCTTCTACGATAAACTGTCTCCTTACTCTTGCATCAATTTGGGGACCAGATTAATCATTCCGCTTAAATACAGAGACAGTTTCTTCCAGAAGTTCTTTGCTTGGGTCCTAAAATTATTTAGCGACAATAATTCTTTTAAGGATCGAACCTGCCTGCCATAACAGTACTTTCCACTACGATAATATGAAACATATTGTACCTACTGATAATCAGATTCAGTTTTCTTAAAATGTTTCCAAGAACCGATTACTTCTTCCTGTTATGTACAAGAGACTTTGAGACCCAGTGGGGGAACAAAAATAAACTTTTATAGCAGGCTTTATAATAATAACAACAATAATCCCGGGCGAACACATCATCAGGGAGCTTCAGAGAACTGCCATTTTAGGATCTTCATACATCATTCGAAAGACGCTGTCGTAAAATATGTAGTCATCTCTAACACTAAAAGTATGTAATACATGTAACACGTATTAAAACAAAATGTATTTCGGAAATAGCTGCTGCCCTATGTACCTCGGGGGCAAGGTTTGTCTCGGGTACATGGAACTACATACGAGGTGCGATCGGAAAGTTTCAAGACTGTGTCAATAGAGGGCGAACCGGATGTAGTACGAGCTTCTGCCGCTAGGGGATGCGGCCTACATTCATAGTGAATCAGTGTGCCAGCCGGCATCATCGAATTAGCATCATGACAACGCGCCAGCGCACACCGCCCTCAAAGTTCGGCAGTTTTTGGCCTCAAACACCATGGCCGTCATCCCGCACCCTCCTTATTCGCCGTGTGACTTCTTCCTCTTCCCAAAGATGAAAATTCAGCTAAAGGGAAGGAGATTTGAGACGATAGAAGAGATTCAGGCAGAATCGCAGATGGTGCTTGACAGGCTGACAAAGAAAGATTTCCAGGGATGCTTCCAGGCTTGGCAGCGGCGCTGGGATCGTTGTGTTCACTCCCAGGGGAACTACTTCGAGGGTAATGGATGAATTTAATACCTGAGATAAGTGTACGGGTTTTTATAGGCGCAGTCTTGAAACTTTCCGATCGCACCTCGTATCCCATGAAGTGGCTGAAGATGGGATAATAACAACAGAAACATATTTCGCAAACATTAGAAAATCTGCAGAGTCCAGAAGGATTTGGTCTTGTCACTGCCAACCAAACGTCCAGTGGTTGTCACTCCTGCTTCGTATTCGGGAAGTCCCCGGGTTCACATCTCGGTCCGGAGACCTGCTGTCCTGACTGCGGATTTTCGCGGTTTTGTTCAGTACCTCCAGCAGTAGGCCACGACAGCCTTTGGCCACATCATTCGTTATTAACTATCATTCTCTCATTCGACGCTTTCATGTCTGAGCTGATAGAGCGTCGTTAAATAAACTGCTCGCGAGCTCTCCACTCTACTCAGCCAGGTTTAGTGCTACACTTAATTTGTAAGTTTTGTACGGTGGGAGAATAGGTTCTCTGACTCCATATCAAAATTACTTGTAACTTAGGTCTGAATTAATTTAATCTTATTCAGTCTCTTCGTGACGACGTCCAGCCGCGTTTCTGTCGAGTGTGTTCCAGGGGAAGGTTCAGCTGGGAGCGTCTGCGAGCTAAAACCATTTGTTATTCAGTAACAAAGTATTTTAGCGTAACAAAAAGGTATATCAAATCTAAAACTTCTTGATGATGGTGAAGAGTCAATTGAATAAAAAATTACTTGGATATTATCCATCGTCTAGTAAATATAAAACGTAAAAACGACGTTTCGGAGATGGGACTCTATCTCCGTCTTCAGGTTCCTACACAGTTGGGCCCACTAGATAGAGCTAATCCCTATCTCCGGACTTTTTCCTTGGATATTATCCATCGTCTAGTAAATATAAAACGTAAAACGACGTTTCGGAGATGGGACTCTATCTCCGTCTTCAGGTTCCTACACAGTTGGGCCCACGTTTTACGTTTTATATTTACTAGACGATGGATAATATCCAAGTAAATTTTTATTCAAGTAACAAAAAGGTAGTTCTACAACTGAATCAATTGTGTGTACAAAGAAAGTTGAAGACTTTTAAAGTTATAAAAGAATTCAGAAACACACATCTTCCTTGCAGCCTGTTACGTACAGTGACTCAGCTTATAATGAGAGGGTTTTAAGCACAAGTGATCCATCATGCCTCTACAGACGTAGCTGTCGAACGGCCCGCCACAGTCAAGGTCTGGTTAGAGACGTGTGACGTCCCACCTTTCAAGAATACAGGCCGGATTCTAGAGCCATATCGTTGTGTTGTGTGAAATGTCTGTCTGGTGTAAGAATATCGCGGGGAACATTCGACTCAAAGATCTTAAGTAACTCACGAACTTCGCATCAATACAAATACAGCCGGTCACAAACTTTTTAAATAATTGTGATACTTACGTATTTTTTTTTAAAAAAATGGGATGCCACGTCATAGAAACTTCCTAGTTTATTTAATTATTATCAAGGGATTTGATCTCAACAGAAAGTTTAAATTCTAGAAAAGCGTCGTCTTCATGTGGGGATCTCCTCGGAAAATATAAAAGGTGCAACATGGTTGACAGCACTGTTCGATCTGACCCAGATTCAATTACACACGGAAGGGCGTCGTATTGACTGCTCTTCAATAATAACAATAATTAAACAACGAAATATGAGATGCAAAACGCAGGGACAGGCGTGAAAAATTATCGGAAGTACGTTCAAACATCTGTCATAAGTTGGAAAGTAACGTGGTAATATAAGCGATTACAGTGCATGAAACTGGAAACTCTGAATGGAATTCACCGGAAGAGACAATGGTATCAGCCACGGGGGTCTTAATAACAAAATATTTATATTTGCCAGTTTCGTCTAAAATAGGCATAACCCTAGATGTGGGGCTGTAGCTCGTTTAGAAGGCATTTCTCATCCAATTTGCATTAGTCTCATTGAATACCCCTGGTAATGGAAACTGAACAGGTGTTTGAAGCAGCGAGGACGTGCAGAACGTTGGATACAATTCATCACAACCGACATCAGTGGCGGTCTTTGATTGTTTGTGCTTCTGAGGACAGAGAACTGAGGACAATGTTTGGACTCCAGGAGCTTCATGACTTGAACTCTTCGCTAAATATTATTAAGGTGATCATATCAAGGAGGATGAGATGGGCTGGCCATGTAGCACACGAGAGTTAAGAGAAATGCGTATGAAATCCGAGTCTGAAAAGAATATGACGTGACGTTGTGAGCTCCACAATTGGTGGGGATGTCGTAACCAGGTGAACAAACGTCAGCTTTTTCAAGGAGGACGCTGCTCTGTGGAGTTAGTAGGCGTCTTCGTACTCCTCTGAGTGCGGCGAGATTAACGACGGATGCTGCACGAGTCTAATGTAGACGATAAAATACGGACGGATCGACACGCAGGAGAGGAAAAAGATATTCGACAAATTCGTAACTTGCATGTCACAGCGGGAAGATTGTTATTAGCCAGAGAGAACACGGCCTAACCGAATAAAGTGGACTGCAGGAGCAGTTTATTCAGACGTCGACTTAAATATCGTTTTCAATTAAATCTATTTCCTGTTAAATGTGTCTCATATTTTCCATAATCCACTCTCTCAGCGTGATTAATCAAATTATGTCCCTTCGTGAATACGCAGGTAAATCGGCGTTAACCCTTTGATCAGTCAGTTAATTCCACTGTGCGTTTAACCGTGGTCCCTCGTATTCAGCTGCAAGTACTCGGTAAATATTCCCAGGTACACGATATTGCAGATTTCCTAAGCTTAGGGGCACTCAAGGGCTTGAAAAGGACCTGTCTGAAGCAATGCTCAGTATTTCAGGGGAAAATCATTCTTCAACCCAAAAGGATTTTGGAAAAGTAATGTCCTGTTTTTTGTTATTACTATTATTATTATTGACATTAAATGATCTTGGTGTTTTGTTAGACAGTAAACTGTATTTTCACTGTCATGTAAATTGTGTTCATTCCCAGGCACTAAGGACCTGAGGGCTTATTCGTTTCATTACATATAATTTTTCCTCTCTAGACAGCCTTGTTGTTTTATATAATGCTTTAATTAGGTCAAAGCTTGATTATGTCTCGGTCGTATGGAACAATCTTACACAGACAGATTCTAATAAATTGGAAAATATTCAAAGGAAATTTGCCAGTTTATGCAATTACCGATTTTTCCAGTTTAATATCCCCCGAAAATATGAACTGATCCAATCTACTTTAAATCTTAGAACACTCTATTCCAGACGACGACATCTCGATGCGTTATTTCTTATTAATGTCTTTAAGGACAAAATAAATTGCCATTCCATTATGGACGCTGTTGGTTTACGTGTGCCGGCGAGGCAAATAAGAGAATTTTCTACTTTTAGTGTGAGCAGTGCACTAAGGCATAGTCCTTCAGCGAGGTGCGTCATCGCTGCAAATGACGTATGTAAATTTTCGGACGTATTTCGCATAAACATTATCTCCCTTGAGGGCACGTTCTCAACAACGGAAATGATCTAGATACGTTGTCTAGGTAGATGATCTGTTTTTTGTATTTCTTTAAAGTTTTACAATTATATTAGTGTTCCCTATGTGGATTATTTGTTTTTATTTATATTTCTTCATTTATTTTGCTCTGTGTTAATATTATTTCTATTTTGGGTTTGCCTGTATTTGGATGTTATATTTAATACTGTACATGTATAAGTTTAGTTAATCTGTTTGTGTATTATTTTTCATTATTATTTTATGTATTATCAGTGTTTGCCTGTTACTGGCTTCTTGCTGTTGGCAAACACGTAAATAAATTAATTGAATTGAATTGAACTTAGCTTACAGCGCCAAAACTTTAAAAACAAAAAGTACAATCCCTTTCAAATTTCTGTCATCAGCTCGTTCATGTCCGCGTGCGCATTTGACCCACGCCGAGTTCATTTCGTGGTGTGGTTCCAATGCGGAGTGAGGATGGCAACCAAACCAAGTCGCCTCAGACGAGCCCGCGCCGGTATTTCTCAGTGTCTAAACATTATAACCGAAGCTCGATATAACAGTGCTTTGGACTTTTGTTCTAGAATCGTCTCCATTTTAAGCAAAAGCACGACCATAAACTAATCTATTGATGTTAACTTAACAGTGAAAAATCACGACTGTTTCATATCAGTCTTAATGAAGGGCGTGTGACTGTTATGTAGGGACTGAATCTCGATTAACTGTTGCCAGATCAGCTACTGAAATCGGACAGTCACACCCAATAGGGTGGACTGCGTGTGATTATTTTAAGATATTCCAACACCAGGACATTAATTGTGTTCTGTTCTTAAATAACATTTCCAGACACTCTTTATTCAGAACACTTTTAACACTAACACGGGGTGTAACATCGACTGTACATTAAAAAAAAATTAAAATTGGAATCGATACAAAATAAATCACAATAATAAGGTAAATCCGGGAGGGATTCCGATAATCCTTGGCCGATAGGAGTACACGTCCTTGTTCAGTGAGCCATGAGAAATGTTGTAAGTGGACGCATTGAAAATCGGTGCTGTTTTGCAGGAGTTATAGCTGATTTCATGAGGCGAGTTTGTTAATTTTATTCTCAAAGTTAATTCTATTGTTCACAAGATGTGTCTTTATCAGTTCCAGTCGAAGTAACTATGAAATCACGATACATTAGAGGTTTCCAGCGTTGTTAGTCTTGAGTTCAAACGATGTGGCCGCCATGTTGGTCATTTGGGAGGGTGCGGCGTCTCTCCCAGAAGATAAGGAGAGAGTCCACGAAAAATTAAGGGAGAGATGACGCATTTAAAAAAAATACATCTGATTTAAAATATCATATATAATTATTAAAGAGTAGTCAAAAGTGCCTATTCTATCGCATTACCTTGTTTTTAAAAATGACGATGAAAATCAAGTTTGCCTTCTTTCAGAATTGACTATAATTGACTTCACAAGTTGTATAAGGTTGGAAAACTTTAAAAAAATATATATAAAAAGAAAGTTCTAATCAAGACACCCCTGAAATTTGTGATATCAACAAGTGCTGTGAGTGCTGGGAAAATTACTTTCGAACAGCAAAGGAAGATGACTGGATCGAGTGTGTGAGTTGCAGAAACTGACTGCATGAATTCTGCTCTCGGTACAAATTTCATTAACTAACGCTTAGACTCTAAATTCACTGGTTTACACTCAGACTCCAAGAAACCTCTGGAACATTTTTCTTTCAATTAACTTGATAATTGAAAATTCATTTGAATATCCATTAACTTTTAAATTTTTATTGGTATTCACATATTTTTTTACATTTTAATGTTCACATTAATTCATTAGTTTGAATGCAGTTCATCAGTTTTCATTTACATATGTTTCTTTTTGAATTCACAGGATGTTTTCAAAGAGTGGCATCTCTCCTGACATGTCCACGAGAGATACCGCAAAGACATTTTTTATCGCCCTGTATCTCTGAGAATTAATTTGCTGTAGATATTTTGTTTACGGCTTAGTATAATAGAGATCTTAAATATAATATCTCTGAACTTTCAGCCGTTTTGACTATGTTTGGATTGAGTTAAAACAAATATTGCAAAAAGTGCGACATCTCTCCCGGATTTACCCTATGCATGCTTTCTGGGCTGTAGCATCGTAAAGCATAATTCTAATTGTCCTGATGATGGAGGCAGCATGGACCTATGAAACGTTGGTAAACGTCTACCAGACTACATGGTGCAACAACCCAGAAGACAGCCATCTTCGTACTCACCACCGTGATAACCTCAAATCCTACATCTGTCCTCGCAGAATGTTTACGTAAAAGACGTCTACTTCTTGGACAAATTCACAGGTTTCGTGACACTCTCTCGGAAAAAGGTGCAGTTTAACACAAGGCTCTCACAACCGTCGTATGAATACGTGTTATGAAGAAGATATTAATGTATTCTGTATAAAACGTTGTTTGGAACACACAATGAAAAATACAGGTTAACTACGAAAAAAACATTAATATTAATATATATTATTTAAATCTTGTCCGTCTAATCACAATAAATTCTTATTAAATATTAAAATATTACAATAATTAACATTTTACAATTTAAAATATTAAAAGATATTCTTTATCGAAATATTCGATTTACATTAGACCATGTAAATCGAATATTTCGATAAAGAACATCATTTAATATTTTAAATATTTTAAATGTTAATTATTGTAATATTTTAATATTTCATAAGAATTTATTGTGATTAGACGGACAAGATTTAAAGAATATATATTCATTATATCACAATATGACGCAACTTTACCATCTCATTAATATTAATGTTAATGTTAAGCTTAGAGAAGTGACTGTGTTGTCTCAGGACCGTCAAGTTGCGGGCTGTTGTGTAAACGGTAATGGACAATCGGACTTCAAAAATGGTACAATCTTTCTTCGGCTAACCGAGAGACTCTCAGGTTCTGAAAGATCTGTACAGCGTCTCCGATGGTGACGGATGAGGCTTTCAGAAAATGTTGATTGTCTTGTGTGATACGTTACTGTGCAGTCACGCAGGTGGTTAGCATTAATTCTGAAGAACGTGAACAGGAAGTGATATTTTCCTCCGACACATTGGTGGCCACCGATAAGACTATCAGATGTCATGACGCAGGCTATCAGAATCAGCATCTCTGCTGTTGATTATCGTCAGAAGAACACGGTCGTCGTTAAGTTACTGAGGAATAATGATGGGGTCTCGGGTTCGATTCCCGGCGGTGCCCGAATTTATAACTTGTGTTGGGCAAGACCGTGGTCTAGGCAACACGGAGTTTTCCTCCGTGGCATCCCAACAATTACTCCATTCACACACAGAAGAAGGCAATGGCAAACCACTTCTGGATCATCTGCCAAGAACGTATATGAACAGGTCCCAGTCCGAGAAAAGGATGGAAGGATCCTGTTCATATGGACCTGTCGTCAGACAGAACACTAAATAAATAATAAGATGAGGTGGTCTAGCGGTCAGAACGCAGGCCTTGTAATCCTGGGGTCTCGGGTTCGATTCCCGGCGGTGCCCGAATTTATAACTTGTGTTGGGCAAGGCCGTGGTCTAGGCAACACGGAGTTTTCCTCCGTGGCATCCCAACAATTACTCCATTCACACACAGAAGAAGGCAATGGCAAACCACTTCTGGATCATCTGCCAAGAACGTATATGAACAGGTCCCAATCCGAGAAAAGGATGGAAGGATCCTGTTCATATGCACCTGTCGTCAGACAGAACACTAAATAATAATAAGATGAGGTGGTCTAGCGGTCAGAACGCAGGCCTTGTAATCCTGGGGTCTCGGGTTCGATTCCCGGCGGTGCCCGAATTTATAACTTGTGTTGGGCAAGGCCGTGGTCTAGGCAACACGAGTTTTCCTCCGTGGCATCCCAACAATTACTCCATTCACACACAGAAGAAGGCAATGGCAAACCACTTCTGGATCATCTGCCAAGAACGTATATGAACAGGTCCCAGTCCGAGAAGAGAAAAGGATGGAAGGATCCTGTTCATATGGACCTGTCGTCAGACAGAACACTAAATAAAAATAAAATAAAACGCAAGTAGACGAAATTTGCAGACTGATACACAGTTGCAAAATAAGTTGGGTCACATGGTCTCTTCCGTTCAGAGGCAAGTGTCTTACAGATGTGAGGCTGCGGGTACAGTCTTTTTGTAGCTCTGATGGTCGAACTATTCCATCGGGCGTAGTTGTTCTTGAGAACATTATAGTCGTCCATCCAGTCAAGATATTCTATGCCTCTTACAGAATCGTGGGTGTCCAAAAGAGCCCGCCAGGGCCAATGAACCAACTCCTCATCATAACACCTTGTTTCGTTCAGATCCATTTTAATATTATCTTCCTAGTGGACTTACAATTGGTCTGCTTACTTAAGGTTTTACCATTTTGTTTTTGATCGGCGCATGGACCTGTTTCGTCTTTATTTGTTTAATCTATTCGCACCAGGTGCAGATGTTCATCACATACCTCGGCTCTTTCGAAGGCGGAATGCCAACTTTATCAGAGCCAGCTTTCCACCACGAATGAGACGTACGCCCATTTGTCGCGTAGCGAATTTCCAAATCCGTTCCTTGCTCCGTCGAGGCCCACCTGGGCTGATTTTTTTTTTTTATTTTTTTTTTTTTGGGGGGGGGTTCCTTTACCAGTTTTGAAGACTGTAGAACGGAGAAACCTTGACTGATGTGCATTAACATTTCTTCCTCGCGATACGAATGTCACGTTAAAGGAATGAAACCGTCTTGCCGTAAAAGACTGTCGGTCGTCGTTATCACATCTGGCTTCAGGGCGTCTGAATTCCGTCAAAATATTTTCGGGACTGCCTCGTTCTATGTGGCCGGATAAACCCTCGGACTTCCAGCGAACGTTTTGTGGAACGAAGCACCGAATGCAGTTGCTTGTCTGTCTGTAAACCTGACGTAACTTCCTGTGTTCCAGCAGTCAGAGCCGAGTAGAGCAATTACCTTATCAACTCTAATCAATCTCTTACGGGGTGGGGTGGGGCGTTTAATGAGTGTGTGGGAACAGGAGGGAGCGAGTTTTGAGGATCGGTTCCACAGTTCCGGGGAATTCTACGGTCGCTGACTCCTGTCAGGATGTTCCTGACTCAGACAGAACACGGGGCCAAGAACCCAGTACCGGTTTCCGAATCAGTCACCCCGCTCTCTCTGTGATCAGCTCGTCACCGTTATGCGGGCGGCCTACTTTGCCCGTAGGTTTGCGTCTCCTCAGAGACTGGAACGAAGCCACACGCAAGCCTACCAGAGGCATTCTGAAAACTGAATGTAGAAGCCGTGCTTTGGTTATTTAACGACGCTGTGACGACTGAAAGAGTTATTGGTGGGTCTTGGTTTATTTAATTATTAATATCTTACTCTACTGATTATACAGCGACGAAAAATGCATTCGAAATTTTAGAGTCTGATGGGAAGAGACCACTTTATTAGACCTAGGCGTAAATTAAAATCGCCTCTGGAAGCAGTATGATGGGTGGGCTGGTCTTCATAGCCTGACAGCAGACTGTCATGATGAAACAGTAAACAACACAACAAGAGAAGTGGAGCGACCACAGCGCCAATTATGGAGTTCGCCGGAATCACCAGTGGATTTATCTTCGCATACCAGAAGAAGGCAATTGCAAACCACTTCTGGATCATCTCTGCCAAGAACGTATATGAACAGGTCCCAGTCCGAGAAGAGAAAAGGATGGAAGGATCCTGTTCATATGGACCTGTCGTCAGACAAAACACTAAATAATAATAAGATGAGGTGGTCTAGCGGTTAGAACGCTGGCCTTGTAATCCTGGGGTCTCGGGTTCGAATTTATAACTTGTGTTGGGCAAGGCCGTGGTCTAGGCAACACGGAGTTTTCCTCCGTGGCATCCCAACAATTACTCCATTCACACACAGAAGACGGCAATGGCAAACCACTTCTGGATCATCTCTGCCAAGAACGTATATGAACAGGTCCCAGTCCGAGAAGAGAAAAGGATGGAAGGATCCTGTTCATATGGACCTGTCGTCAGACAGAACACTAAATAATAATAAGATGAGGTGGTCTAGCGGTTAGAACGCTGGCCTTGTAATCCTGGGGTCTCGGGTTCGAATTTATAACTTGTGTTGGGCAAGGCCGTGGTCTAGGCAACACGGAGTTTTCCTCCGTGGCATCCCAACAATTACTCCATTCACACACAGAAGACGGCAATGGCAAACCACTTCTGGATCATCTGCCAAGAACGTATATGAACAGGTCCCAGTCCGAGAAAAGGATGGAAGGATCCTGTTCATATGGACCTGTCGTCAGACAGAACACTAAATAATAATAAGATGAGGTGGTCTAGCGATTAGAACGCTGGCCTTGTAATCCTGGGGTCTCGGGTTCGAATTTATAACTTGTGTTGGGCAAGGCCGTGGTCTAGGCAACACGGAGTTTTCCTCCGTGGCATCCCAACAATTAGTCCATTCACACACAGAAGAAGGCAATGGCAAACCACTTCTGGATCATCTGCCAAGAACGTATATGAACAGGTCCCAGTCCGAGAAAAGGATGGAAGGATCCTGTTCATATGGACCTGTCGTCAGACAGAACACTAAATAATAATAAGATGAGGTGGTCTAGCGATTAGAACGCTGGCCTTGTAATCCTGGGGTCTCGGGTTCGAATTTATAACTTGTGTTGGGCAAGGCCGTGGTCTAGGCAACACGGAGTTTTCCTCCGTGGCATCCCAACAATTAGTCCATTCACACACAGAAGAAGGCAATGGCAAACCACTTCTGGATCATCTGCCAAGAACGTATATGAACAGGTCCCAGTCCGAGAAAAGGATGGAAGGATCCTGTTCATATGGACCTGTCGTCAGACAGAACACTAAATAATAATAAGATGAGGTGGTCTAGCGATTAGAACGCTGGCCTTGTAATCCTGGGGTCTCGGGTTCGAATTTATAACTTGTGTTGGGCAAGGCCGTGGTCTAGGCAACACGGAGTTTTCCTCCGTGGCATCCCAACAATTAGTCCATTCACACACAGAAGAAGGCAATGGCAAACCACTTCTGGATCATCTGCCAAGAACGTATATGAACAGGTCCCAGTCCGAGAAAAGGATGGAAGGATCCTGTTCATATGGACCTGTCGTCAGACAGAACACTAAATAAATGAAACCAGAACCGAAGAACAGATTGCACACGTTCTATCAATAAAACACATAATAAGACGGAAGACTGCGGTCCATAATGGGCCCACTGCCCATCCCCTAGATTAGCGGCGTCAAAGTCACTGTCTTCTGAGGGCCGCTCGAAAGAGAGGCGATTGGTGGGAAAATCACAACGGCCTGTTTCGACCTCGACATGTGAAAAGCCGCGCACAAATGTTACTTTCATATGGATCATGGATGGAATGGCATTGACAGGGGAAATCAGGACTCGGAGATGAGCCTGTATCAGCGCCAGTCTGTCCATTAAAAAGTCCACGAGGACTAAGATGGGAGCGAACTCGGGCTTCCACAGCCTGAGCTATCGCATTCCCGCACGATTTCATCTGAAGTAAGGGGCGACTCTCTGGGATTAGTCTCAAACACGCGTGGGAGTAGCGTTGATAAATTTTGTCCCGTTGACTTCAACGGGCTGCTCGCCTAATTATTTTTATCAATGTATCCGTAGTTACGGGTACTACTCATTTCACAATCTTAGGTCCACACTTCACCTGCTAAGCAGCGCAATGTGAATTTCTCGTTTCGGAACTAAGTAAAGGTAGAAGGCTGTATTATCAACTGAGCGGCCGTGATCTTAGAATTCACGCTAATGAGTACTGAAACACGAACGGCCTTGCCTTTGTAAGAACTGATGTTCCTGATGATGATGATCCAACATCAAAGTGCTGTCTCTCACCGAGATCACAAGATTTCAGTCGGCAGAGCGCACTGCAAGATAATAATGCACAAAATTACAGACTGGAAGTAGTTCTCGCATCCACTTGTTTCACAGAGCACTCGAATTAAAAACGCGACGTGTTTTTAAATCGGCTCCTTTGTGTGCGGTGTCTGTCTTTTTTTTCTTAGGGGAGTGTTTTTGTGTCCCGGTGTGTGGTCCGGCTAATTGGAGCTTCACGGCCGCTCCGCAATTAGTGGGGACGGCAGTGCCTGCAGGCAACACGCAACATTTCGCTCTGCAAATAAATCGCATTATGCGCGCTACTAATTGCGACTCGCCAAGCTTCGGGTGTGTTTAGTAATTCAACTGAGCTATTTGTTAACGTCTTCATATTATGTCGGAACACGACTGTGAAGTATTCATTACCTTCTACTCACTGTTACTGTAAACTGGGATTTCTGTTACCTGTGTTCAAGCGTTATACTGAGTGTTAGCTCATGGGTCCATCACTCCAATGAAGCCGCCTCCCCATGTGACTCACGTCAGTGTTGTTTGTTTAATTATTTAATCTTCCTGCTGTATTAAATCCTGCCAACCTGTGTCTCTCTCAGACTACCTACTACGCGAATACGCGATCCCCGAGGAACGCCTATGAAATCCTCCACATACGAACAGTTAAAATTTGAATAAATAAATTAGTTTAACTGAACTGTGAGTCACTCTTGTCCACACACGTAATAAACTGGGCATTCTTACTGATCGTGTTTGGGGGTCTTTAAGAGCGTTACGTTCCTCCGAAACGTCGGTAAACAGTTGAAAGTCAATACGTCACACCGCGCAATACGACGATCGTGTTTTCAACGCCGTGAGATCCTCAAATCTCACGACGAAATGTTTATTTTTAAGATAGGAAAGCGCAATTTTTCACGAAGGTCCGATTTCTACAAAGAAGATTACATCCCAGAAGTCAGAGGGCACGCACCAGCGGTTATGACAGACATGTGCAGAGTTCACAGCGCCTTCCAAATTCCCTTCAACGAAGTGCAGATGCACTGGCGACCATTTACTGATGAAGATTGACGTTTAAATACGCACTAGTCCGAGAGATTCTTCAGCGGAACTTTGTACGAGGTACGAATGCCATTGCTAAGTCGAATTCTGTCTTTGACTTACTGTTTCTTATCACTTCACGTCGTCATATCCGTTACGACTGAAAGAAACTCAGACCACGCCCGATTTATTGCCCTCGTTGCGAAATTTTATTCAATTTGTTTTGGTACGAACTTACGCAGATTCTAACCTGCAAATTGAATCGGTTCATTATACGAACCACAGGCAGATTCTACGGAATCTTGTGCGTCAAGGACTCGCCACCTACAGTCGCTCGTTTAACATAAATCAGCCATTCAGGTGTGTCTGATACTTTCTTTCAGCAGTCTTTTTATAGATCTCTAAATTTTATTCATTACGGAGATATCATATAAATTTATACGATGACGTCCACTTATAAAAAGTGCAGTTGTTTATTTATTTTGAAAACGCGTTCCATATTCACAGGAAGTCCATAAAATATGTTTTCTAGTGTTCACAACGATGGCATTCGAATGCAAATGTTCCAGAAGTTTCGAATCGTGAAATGTTTTGATTTCCTTTAGAATGGGTTTAACTAACTAACTAACTAGATGGCTTACCGAACCCGAAGGTTCATCACCGAATTAACCAAAGCCCTCCACCGGACCCTGTCCTGGGCCAACAAAATCCAGTCTCCTTCAACTCCTATCTCCCATAGATCCCGCCTGAGATTATCCTCCCATCTACGTCTAGGTCTCCCCAGAGGTCTCTTCCCCTCAGGCTTCCCAAATAGTGGACCCAACCAACCAGATGGCTTAGGGAACCCGAAGGTTCATCACCGAATTAACCAAAGCCCTCCACCAGACCCTGTCCTGGGCCAACAAAATCCAGTCTCCTTCAACTCCTATCTCCCATAGATCCCGCCTGAGATTATCCTCCCATCTACGTCTAGGTCTCCCCAGAGGTCTCTTCCCCTCAGGCTTCCCAACCAATACCCGGTGCACACCTCTTTGTCCCATCCATGCGCGCTACATGCCCAGCCCATCTCACTCTTCTCGACTTAATCACCCTCACAATACTGGGGGAGGAGTACAGATTTTTAAGCTCGTCATTGTGCAGTTTTCTCCACGCCCCATCGTCTTCCCTCCTAGGACCAAATATCCTCCTCAACACCCAATTCTCAAACACCTGCAATCTGTGTTCCTCCCTCTGAGTGAGAGACCATGTTTCGCACCCATACAAAACAACAGGCAAAATTACTGTTTTGCATACTTTAATTTTCAGGTTCTTAGAAATCGGACGGGAAGATGCTTGCTACTTCTCAGTTCACAATAATTTGTCTTAGAATGATAGAAACACTGCTTAAAATGTCCCTATAAAGAGAAGAAGGTTCAAGACTGATCATACAAAATAAATATCAAACTTCCTAAGAGCTGACTAGAAATATTAAGCATAAAGCGCTGTTTAAAACGACGACGTACACGGTTAGCTTTAACATTTCCTGAATTCTCATTTCCATTTTTCGGAGGTTAAACCTGCATAACATCCATTTACGTCGCACTTTCATAACCATTACCCGGGCCCCGTGACACCACGGCACGGGGCATTTGCAGGGCCTCCACCGAATGTACTGAATAAACAACCGAGGACAGCAGACGAGGGGTGGTCCTCACGATTAGGTGATGGTGGAAATGTTGTGATGACACTTACCGTGGCAAAACTGTTCCGAAATTTCAGGAAAGAACTGCGACTTGAATGGATTTCTTTTTGTGTGTTCTGTGTGACGACAGGTCCATATGAACAGGATCCTTCCATCCTTTTCTCGGACTGGGACCTGTTCATATACGTTCTTGGCAGATGATCCAGAAGTGGTTTGCCATTGCCTTCTTCTGTGTGTGAATGGAGTAATTGTTGGGATGCCACGGAGGAAAACTCCGTGTTGCCTAGACCACGGCCTTGCCCAACACAAGTTATAAATTCGGGCACCGCCGGGAATCGAACCCGAGACCCCAGGATTACAAGGCCAGCGTTCTAACCGCTAGACCACCGTGGCGTCGACTTGAATGTACCTGATAGAAATCAGAGATTGGGTCCAGTGGTCGTGTCGCAGGCCCCGTAAATTCCACGTACATGCACGATACAAGGTTCCGATCAAACCCAAAGCACAGTCAGCTGATAGACGCAGTGCCTATCAGCCATTAGGAAAGAAAGCTGTGCTCTGCCGTACGTCTTATAGAGGTCAACGTTATTCTCAAGTAACTTGTGTTACATACAACCTGTTGTTACTGACAGTCCCTGAAAGTCTCTCTGATTGAAGCCGGAACAAAACAAACGCTGGAACCGCCAAATCACTCTGGAGTTCATAAACACACATGTGGGGGTTGGGTTCATTTTGGAAGGGATGAGGGATGTTTCGGGGGGGGGGGGGTAAGGATGTTGCTGAGTTGACGGAAGACGCAGCGGGGACGGGCTGCAAGTCCTGAGCAGAGACTCGAATCTTTTAACGACATCCTTTTATAATTGAAGTTGGCAAGCCACAGTTTCGACGAGGGTGGGTATCAGGGCGTTGTGCATAGGAACGGGTTTTCGTTCGGTTCACTGCTTAATTTATGCAGCTCTGTCAGAGACTTTCAGGACTCCTGAGACACTAAAAAAAGACATTCCAATAGGCGTTGAGAGCAAAAAAAACGTACAGGATTTTGTTGGTGAAAAGTTGTGAAAAGCGATGTCTTGACCGATACCGAAACAGACCTCATTTGGTAAGATTTAAGGTTTTCACGGCGGTGAAACTGATGAAGGCCGTATTGTACGTTGTAACACCGTATAGTCTGGTAGAAATTTGCCGACATTTCGGAGGTCCTTGCTGCCTCCTTCATCAGGGCGAAGAATTGCCCTGATGATGGAGGCAGCAAGCACCTATGAAACGTCGGTTTATTTCTACTAAACTACATAACGCATAACCCAGAAAACAGCCATCTTCAAGTGTACAAAACATTCGCATGATACAGTTTCTGGAATATTTTTGGGACACCCTGTGACAGAATGCCCCGTGTATACACGCGTAAATTTTTATGAAGCAGATGACTAGAAGAAAACATTTGTGTTGCTCCGATTTACAGTGTAGGTGGTAAATCTCTCTTAGGAGCAGCCTGTAGCTAATGTTTGGAATACGAACAATTAATTTACTTTTTATGGAACGTAATGGTTCCCTCTTTTCAGTTGCCCTGCAACTTAGTGCTCGGAAGATGTGAAATTCAGAACAAAGCCTTTAGCCTAGACACGTATCGATCTGTCGATTCTTTGTCTGTAATTTTTATCTTTGAACTTTTAAGCGACTGCAGTTTCACGTTAGTGCATTTTTCATAGTCCGTTGCGGAAAAGAATGAACTGAGTGCTTGGACATAGGCGTTCTCTAGGCTCGAAGAAAATTCAATCAGGTTTCTCAGAACACATCGTCCTCGTCAAGACAAGATGTATTCGCTTTCCTGGATTCTATTCCTTTTATCTTACGTGAATATGCAGAGAGACGGAGAGGTAACGTCGAATCGACTCTGGTTAGCCGGATTGATCGAAGTATGAAATTTAATCGGAATCCGTCAGGTGAGTGAGAGGCAGACCGAGTTCTCCCACAAACTCCAAGTGATCCTCTGTCATTCCTCTGTTTCGTCGTCTGTCCAGCTTTAATTCTGTTAGACGTGGTTCGTTAAATCTCCCGGTTACGTCAACTCGTGAGCAGATTGCAGACAAACTGCTGCCTTTGGAGTCAGAAAAAAGTGTAGGTCTACTCGCAGTGGAGCACTACCGATTGGCAACACAGAACGGTCATTTCTGTTAAGGTAACTGCAGCTTTTGCTTGTTTCTGGGCTCAAGGACAGGTGGCGACACGTGTTCGCGTATTGGAATTACGTCGTAGTCCAAATTGGGCAGTCGGCTGACGAATTGGACGAATTCGCGAAGTTTCGTAAATCTGCCGTGTTACTTTAATGGCGCTGATGTTACCTCTGCATCGAATTTCAAGTTTTGATGGGGGATTTATTCAGCTGGAGGAATCGACGTGATGCAGGTAAACGCTCTCGCTGAACTTCGCATTGGGTGTGTTTCTGCAGTCACGTGAGTCGCAACGTCGCTGCTATGTCGTGGCCACCTGCAGAGTCTCTGCCTTGAGGCAGTCGATGAGACGTCCTGTCGTGGTGTGTGTGTGTGTGTGTACAACAAATCGCGATTTTCAGTGGGTGAAGTAACAAAGGAGGAGAGTCGATGGAATATGTCACGGCTCCAAGAACGAGTAAAGTAAGTACCCAATGTTTATTTACGCTGCAATTCTGAAACGTTCGTAACTATTAGAAAGCAGCTGCTTTAAATATTTACGTTTTGTGTATTATGCCTATCTAAGACCGTATCACGTTTGACGACAGATTACAGATTAATATAAACAATTAATGTCTACAGCGCACTTGAACTCCAGTCTGCAATAGATGTTCTCTGTGTTACTTGAAACATGCAGGCCTTGTGCTTTCCAGAAGACGCGTTGCGTTTACATTTTAAATGCATTTTTATTCCGTTTCCGGAAAGCTGGCAGTTTTATTTACGTATGAAAGTGAATACACTTGAAGCTAGTGACATTTTAAAAACGCAGTTTAGTTCACAAATTGGGCTCGTGTTTATGAAACAAGTTTGTTGTCCCATTGAATACGCGAGCGGTCTGGCGCCTTTTGACCGTCCACACGTCCGGGGTGAATGGGGGGGGGGGGGGAACGTCAACCCAGACACGCGAATGCATTGAATGAGCAGGCACCGACAGCCGACAAGGGGTGGTCTTCTAGTGGTGGGCCAAAAACTTGTCACCACAAAGGAAGCATGTTATTAAACAAGTGAGATTTCAGTTTCTCACAGTAGCGGCCATGAAGATGGCAGTCTTCTGGGCTACTCCGCCGTGTAGTATTATGAAATGTTATATTCAGCCCGTGAATAATCAGCTCTTGTGAACACGGCAATAAATCTCCGGGTCCCATGAAGGGCAAGGAAGTTACTGACTATCTAAGCGACTGTTAGCTTGTCAAAAATGATTCTGTGCTTGGAGGTTTATATGTAGGCTATTCAACGAATCCGATTCTCAGACAGGTTAGGTTGGGTTAGTTTAGTTTAGTTTAGGTTAGGTTAGGTTAGGTTAGGTTAGGTTGGGTTGGGTTGGGTTGGGTTGGGTTGGGTTGATGTTTTTAAGTTAGTTTAATGTACAGTCTGTTTACATTGAGCCTAGTATTTGTAAATGAAACTTTTTCGATAATTTTGGAGCGTAATGACGTGATTTTGGTACGTATTAAACGGACGAAGGTGCTCCCATATCATGAAACGTGCGGTCTAATCATTGTTTATGGCTGGCGCGGAAGTGGGGTGGGGCCACTTTGAAAGCCCGCGGCGGACAATACGTGGTCTCATTCCTGCAACAAATAATATCGAGGAAATCCGATTATTCAGATCGCAGTTGCAACGCGGCTACTGGCCTCTTGCCGTCGGAGGAGGAACCTCGAAGCTTATGGAGCCTTTTGTTAACGGAAAACCTGTCCACGGCGGAACAGAGATGTAATGGAAATCTGTACAGTTCGGAAAATTTCTATATGTTCGTGATTGTAGACTGAAAACCGGTTTACATCCAGGACACACACGAAGCAACGTCGACGATGGTCTGTTACGAGATAAAAGAATATTACCAAGACGGTATTGAAACAAGAAATACAGAATTTTAAGAAGGCGGTGTATAGAAAGTATTATCAGTGGAAAAAGTGGTTTCTGGAGAAATGCAAAGTTCAAGTAATTTAAAAAAATTAAAAATGTGTTTGCAGACTTTTGTATTGGAAGATATGAAATAAAACAGTTGATACGGTAAGGACAATTTTAAAGGGTGTCAGAGATCAATGTCGATGCAAAGAATGTGGGATGCAGTGGCGTAAGATAATAAGTGGATGCTGACATAAAAATGGCGGCTGGAATCAGAAGAGGTCAGTGACGTTATGCAAACAAACGAATACAAGTTAGAAATAAACCGTCCCGTGCTGTATTTTGTAAAATTGTCCAAGATGGAGCATTCCTTTGACAGTTAAGTGCACAGTCGATAAAATATGTACGGATATAAATCGATTACTGAAGAGAGAGAGAGGGGGGGGACGCAACTGCAGTGAACGGGGGTTCTAGAGACGATACATGGAGTACCAGACACGCAGGAATACAGTACGTTCCGAGTAGGCACGTGGGGGCGATATTACGCTTGTGTTGTCTCTCAAAAAATTACTTCAGAGAAAAGGAAAGTCACAGGAGATTATGTAAGGAGAATTCACATCGGAGGTAAGTCGCTGGGTTTCGATCCATTAGAAGGCAGTGCCTTCGAAACGACATTATATCCCAGCTTTCGTCTGGGAGCCACATTCGTGTAATTATTCTGTATCTGTAGTCAGAATCGTAAGTGCGTCACATGTCATTGGTTGATGTTTTCTTTACTTTTATGGACTGTAAATCGATTCGTGACGTCTCTTGAAACATTTTGCTGCTAGTAATATTACGAGGTAAGGATAGGATATAACACGAATTGCCACGAGTGAAGTTAAGGAGATGATTCTGTGTTTCCCGTCAGTGCGTTTGCCAAATATCACTTCACAGACTTGGTATAAACAAGGCTCGGAAGTAAAACACCTTCGCTCATCACGACCATTAAACATATATAAGACTTGATGAAATCGACAGTCATAAAGACTGTGTATTCTGCGTTCTCATTCGAAGTGAGTTTGCGATTCGTAACATTTGTACTGGAGTGTTTTTATAAGATTTTAGTAACTTCGATAACAAACTGTCTGTCCCAGTGTCGGGACAGTGTACGAGGAGCGATCAGAAAGTTTCAAGACTGCGCCTATAAAAACCCGTACACTTATCTCAGGTATTAAATTCATCCATCACCCTCGAAGTAGTTCCCCTGGGAGTGAACACAACGATCCCAGCGCCGCTGCCAAGCCTGGAAGCATCCCTGGAAATCTTTCTTTGTCAGCCTGTCAAGCACCATCTGCGATTCTGCCTGAATCTCTTCTATCGTCTCAAATCTCCTTCCCTTTAGCTGAATTTTCATCTTTGGGAAGAGGAAGAAGTCACACGGAGCTTAGAAAGGAAGTTGGGGTCGGTTCTTGCAAGATCTTTGAGCTCCTGACAAACAAGAAGTCGATTCTGCTTCTGGTCCTCAGACAGGATGCGTCGCATGTGGAGTTCTTCCTTTAGAATCAGCTGACAGGTCCCATAGCCTATCCCAACAATGTCGCACAAGTCGTTGATGGTACGACGTCGATCTTCGTAACATTTTCGGGCGTTGTGCTCGAAGATGGTCGTCCAGAACGCTCGTCATCATCGACAGAGGTTCGGCCATTTTTAAAACGTGAATGCCACACAAAAGTTTGTGCACGACCCAAATGCTTGCTTTAGCATTTCATAGGTTTCCGTAGCCGTTTTGGCGAGTCTTTGGCAAAATTTGATGCACACGCCATTCCTGAAATCGCAGGAGGGTCGGTGTAATGCACTACCAAAACGCCCGTAACTAAGAGACAAATGCTAATTCGATGACGATGCCATTGAAGTGTGACGTAAGACCGAGTCGAACTCTGTCAAGACGTACGCAGTTGTGCCTCAACTGACCGTAAAAGCGTCTCTTTTTCATGGCCGTGTTTTGCCATGAGCTCGGACGCCGTGACCCTACGTATTAATCGGACACCGATGTCATCTCATTGCAGTTTGGGACAGACCACTTTGAATTAGGACGAGAAATTAGGGTAAGGGGAAAGGCCCTGTTTGACCTGGGAATGTAGTGAGACGGTAGTGACTGGAAGTATCGCAGCCAAGACACGATCCGGAGACTGTGGAACACGGGTTACGCTCGATGATTTGTACCGTGGTTGAAAAATATATTCTTCATTCGGTGGTGTACACAGTTGCTACAGTTTGCATGCGGATTTACAAGACACGTAATGCATTTTTAATGCGGAAATCAGCGTTTATTATGTGGGGGGGGGGGGGTTGATTAAGTCTTTGACCGGGATGTTCTTTTGTTAAATCTTATGTGGTACCGCCTGATTCGACTTCTAAGTGTTTTCTTCGCGGTACGGTCGGGATTCGTAAATATTATGAAGACGAGCTTCGGCTTCAAAGGGTTAACCAGCTGATTTTCGTAATGGTGAGGTGTAGTGTTTTCTTCGCGGTACGGACTGAATTCATAAATAATATTCAGACGATCTTCGGCTTCAAAGGGTTAACCAGCTGATTTTCGTAATGGTGAGGTGTAGTGTTTTCTTCGCGGTACGGACTGAATTCATAAATAATATTCAGACGATCTTCGGCTTCAAAGGGTTAACCAGCTGATTTTCGTAATGGTGAGGTGTAGTGTTTTCTTCGCGGTACGGACTGAATTCATAAATAATATTCAGACGATCTTCGGCTTCAAAGGGTTAACCAGCTGATTTTCGTAATGGTGAGGTGTAGTGTTTTCTTCGCGGTACGGACTGAATTCATAAATAATATTCAGACGATCTTCGGCTTCAAAGGGTTAACCAGCTGATTTTCGTAATGGTGAGGTGTAGTGTTTTCTTCGCGGTACGGACTGAATTCATAAATAATATTCAGACGATCTTCGGCTTCAAAGGGTTAAAAATAGTTTAGGGAACATCTAGAAAAGCTGTCAGTTGTAAGAAGATGAGAAAACGGAACTTGTGAGGTGGAAGGTGGATTGAACCGGCTCAGAGTCGTGTTGAGCAACTGGCTGACTTTGGTGTCGAGGTTGTTCGCGGCTGTTTCGTTAAGTTTACTTGCGTGGTTAAGTACGCAGTTACCATCTTCAGGGTTTGAAGATAGCAACTGAAGTGTTTGTCGAAACGTCGCATAATTCTCGGCTGATCTCCGAAAGCCTAAGATACAAACTGATATCCAGCCTTTGGAAAACGTACGGACGTGATCAAAACATTCGGTTAAGATACGTAGAAAGTGGAGGAAGCAGGCACGCGCTAATTGTGTCAGTGGTGACTTGCACGTGTTCGTACCCACAACAGTTACGGCGAGGGAGGAACTCAATTTCCTGGCAGTAAATCTGTTACCTGCAGCTTTTCTTACTGTAAAGCCACGCCCACATTCATTTCTTCCCTGACTTAAAACAAAGGCGAAACACCCATGTGGATACTTTCCTCTACTTCAGGGGGACTACCTGGTGGGTTTCTTTTTTTTCTGTGCGTGGATGAGTGAGATCGGATTACCTGACGCGGCCCGAGTCACCTGCTGGTCCTCCGAGGGGTACAGCGGGTAATGATCACAAATGGACCAGGAGTCCAGTCAAACAAAACACTGTTTCTGGTTTGATATCCAGATGCTTGATTCTTCGTCCTTTGCTCTCTGACTCCAGTCCCCAAACAGCGGGCAACTCGGCCTGGTTCTTACGGAATTAATCTGGAAGCCCTGAATACTGTAGACGTTTGTCAGGGCTCCTTGGACAAAGAAAGGGTGGCCCATCGGAAGTCCTCGTATCTGCACAGAACAGGGCAAGGCGATTAAGTCTCTCCAGCTACTGCACTGCATCGACACGTGGAGATTACGAACTAACAGCACGGGTTGTCTCGTGATGGGGGTGAGATGTAACAGTGCGAAGATACGGACTGGCTCTGTCCTGCACAAGTTGGCCTGAAGCGGGTTCCTGGTTCTCCGACAGTTCAGTTTCTGCTGGACCAGAAACGCGGCGCTAAAGCCCAGAGGTCAGCCATCATCGGACTCAACGCCGTCAGAACCTGAAATCCTACTTCCACACGCTTCAACTTTTTTCTAGTTTTTACTTCAATTTCCTCGTCATTTTGTGGAGGAGAATTTCATATCACGCCATTCGTTGTGAACTCTTAGCGCAGATAATCCAAAGGAGCTTAGTTTTCCTTGAGAAACTAATGATCTTATAGTTGATCAAGACGTCACACGCCTTTTGTGGAAACTGAAGGCGCGCTGTCTTCCATTACAGTGTAATCCTTCCATCTACATCTAGATCTCTCAAGTGGTCCATTCATTTCTGGTTTATCGGCTAAAATTGTTTACGTATTTCTGTTCTTCGTCGATGATGCAGCCTTAATTCCTCAACCTCCCAGTGATGTGCTGTGAAGATCATGCAAACGATGAAGCTCCACATTTTCCCTCCACCCTCCTTCCTGCTACTTCATTCCTGTCCCGTGAGAATATTTTCCTCAGACACCCTCGATCTGTGTCGCCACTGGAAGTGAGAGACGCAGTTTCACGCCCACACAAAACAACAGATAAAATTATAGACCGGTACGTTTTCAATAAACCTCGGTCGAAGCACATCCAGTCGTTTGTTGATTGATACGTGCAGGGCTCGTAGTCAGTGTTTATTTCTCCAAAGACTTCGTGTATTAAAGCGATGAACGACACTTACGTCAAACATATACCCTGTGCGTGGTTTTTTCTACGCACGGGATTACACTTGACAGGTTTCAGTACCTATTTGTAGCATATCACCGATAGCAGTTCATTAACTTACAAGCATCGAAGTTCCAATTACATTTTAAACAGTATTTTCGGAAAGACACGTAGGCTAATACATGTCGATCTTGCTAAAAGCATCTTTTTTTTAGGTTTTTGTGTATGTTGTTGATGGAAATGCGGAATTTCTTCTGATTTTAAGGCAAAGATGGTGATAGCCGGGAAATGTCTAACGGGAACGTAAAAACAAAAGCGAGACACTTTGTAACAATTAAAGTAGCCACGCCTTGTCCGTCCTGCGTTTACTGGAAGACGCAACGCGTCGTTTGGACCGAGTGCCCGTTCGCTTTGTCGTCTGTCGGCAGAATGACGAACCAACCATCTTAAAAGGAAGCAAGTAGCACAATGGTTTGATGTTGATAATGCAGCGCTGACAGTTATCGGTCAGTACCAGAACCACTACGTACCTAGACGTCGGTTGGCTGAACAGTTTTCGAGAGGTACTCGGTTCGAGTCTCCGCGGGGTGTTGCCGTTCTCGCAATCCACTTCACACTGCACACTTTTGTCCTCTGATCATGAGAGAACATAAATTATTCCTGCAGTTCAAATACACGCACAAACTTTGACCTCGTTTTGCTGTGACATTCTGAATCTCCCATTGGTTGAGACTTGTTCCTGCGAAATGTAATGACGCGTTCACATGTGCAGACGTCGAATACCGTCGAAAGGTATGATATTTGTGGAAGGGGAAGCAGAAATGACTTTAAATTCAGAGGTGGGGTCTGTTTTAGTAAAGCAGAATCTCAGAAACGTCCTGGACAGACGTCGAAAAACATCCAGGGTTGGAGTTTCGGTCCTGATATCGGCGACTATGATTGAGCTGTTCCGCAGGCTAGGTTTGTATCCCGTCCACATGTGTAGCCACGAGGATGACGTGATTGGAATTTGTTCCTCCGAGTTGCTGGTAACATAATTATTAGGTTCGAAATGTGATGCGGTTATTTTAATTGACATTGACTATACAGTTCTGGCAAAGGTTCTTTCTTGATTAATGTGTGGTCCGGGCGCAGAGGGGCACGGCTGCACTGTTGCCATGACTACAGGGTAAGCGGTCTCTGGAGGATGACTTAACCACATTCTACCGACTCAAATTACGACGCTCAAGACAAACCTCTAAGCCAGTTGGTAACTTAATACATCTCTTTCGAGAGCCATTAACAAAATATATACTAGTTATGAGGGTCCTGGCTCCTTGACCTCGCCTCGTCTTGCTCAATGCTAGGCTGCACTTTTGGGTAGGAATTGCTTCGCTGTGGACCCGACATCGATCACTCTTTCTACCAAAAAAAAAATCATTGGAAAATGTCTTGAAACAGATGCATCGAATGTAAAAGAAACTTAGATTGGCCACGGCATTAAGACATGATTCAGGAAATTACAGCTTATTATTACGATTATTATTGATTTCGCAAAATGTTAATAAACGTCTGCTTTCTAAAACACCGTAGCAAATGGAGCCACATTGCTCGTAGTTGTGGGACCCCGTCAATTACTCTCAAGGTGGGCCGCGAACTGGAAGTAGAGGATTTTACATAGTGAGAAGTTCGACGTGAACCAATGTTAACTATTATAACATTGTTTCTTTCGTACGCGCCAGTGAAAATCGAGGAAGTTACTATTTAGCTCGTATCAGGGAAACAAGAAATGCTTATAGTATTTTATCAGCTGTAACTAGCTGGAATACGGGTATTTGGAAGACCTAGAAGATGATGGAGGTACGTATTAAAAATGATTATACGGAAGTGTTTGATTGAACTGGCTCGGTATTGTGTCCAATGTCAGGCTTTGATTTTAGCGATGTTTAACTCCTGACTTACAAGCCTGTTAGGTTAGGTTAGGTTAGGTTAGAATAGGTTCGCTGTTATAAATTCACACGCCCGCGTTTCCGAATTTTGAGCGTGAAACATAATCATGTTACATCGTTTTGGTCATGTTTCAGCATGTCACTGTCTTGTTCGACAACACACAACCAAAATAAGTGTACTCCGAAATATTACTTTCGGATGGACGAATAGGCCCCTGCAAGTTTTCGTGTCTGTCAACAGCTTTATAATGACGCATCTATGCGTCATACTTGATAAGCGTACGAGAAATCGAAACACATTTTTACGAATGCGTAATTTCGGTTCTCGGGGATCGGCCTAATGTTGGCCGTTATGCGACATTTCGACAAACACTGCTTTGTAGCTGCAGCATGGCGAATGTTTAGAAATTGGGCGGCTTTTTTTTTAACTGCGACATTTGCCGAAACGTCGGATGACTGTCGATATTCGCCGCGGTCTCTCCCCTGAAATTCGAGGACAAGAACAGTTTTCTTACTAAAATACCCTCTCACTTTCAGGGATTAGGGAACTTCGATCGGAAATAGTCACTGCTCACTTCCAGACAGTCCAGTGCACAGCGCGACGTGGAACTTTTTTTGGATTCATATTTTAATCCACGATCATTCCCCCCCCCCCCAAGCGAGTCCTTTTGAACTGCCTGGACCTGCCCTCAAGGGGCACCAATTTATCATCAGATTCGCTTGCTAGTAGCCTAGGTTGTATAACGACAGTGCACAACTATTCATCATCTGTGCCAGCTTCGTAGCTTTCAATCGAGGTTCACTGTCGATGGTGGACGACGTTTTCGGGGTAAGAGCCTGTTGACTTCGCAAAAGCAGAATAACAGGGGGTGAGGATTAACGTCTCCAGGAACATGTTCGAGTATTGGATCTCCCAAATGCGTAGCCAGAGTATCGATGACTACAGATCGACATTCGATATACCAGCCGGATGACGTCAGAGGAAAAGAAAACATAATATGTATGAAAAATTGAAATAGATGGCAGGGTACCGGACGGACAACTTGCAGTTCTGGGGCAGGTTCCCGTAGGCGCCACAAACCACTGGCGAAAGGATTAGTGTAAATAAAACAGATTGTCGTTTTTGTAGACACTAAATCAAAACGAACTTGAACTTATGAATCTCCCACAATAGAAGGATAATTAATCATTTTCTCGTGTATTACTGAAAGATCATTAAGTACTGCAACATACTTGATGACAGCAATTTGACAGTTATATAATTAACTACTTCTGTAAACGCTTCATATTAATTATATGTATGTACGAGGTGCGATCGGAAAGTTTCAGACTGCGCCTATAAAAACCCGTACACTTATCTCAGGTATTAAATTCATCCATCACCCTCGAAGTAGTTCCCCTGGGAGTAAACACAACGATCCCAGCGCCGCTGCCAAGCCTGGAAGCATCCCTGGAAATCTTTCTTTGTCAGCCTGTCAAGCACCATCTGCGATTCTGCCTGAATCTCTTCTATCGTCTCAAATCTCCTTCCCTTTAGCTGAATTTTCATCTTTGGGAACAGGAAGAAGTCACACGGAGCTTAGAAAGGAAGTTGGGGTCGGTTCTTGCAAGATCTTTGAGCTCCTGACAAACGAGAAGTCGATTCTGCTTCTGGTCCTCAGACAGGATGCGTCGCATGTGGAGTTCTTCCTTTAGAATCAGCTGACAGGTCCCATAGCCTATCCCAACAATGTCGCACAAGTCGTTGATGGTACGACGTCGATCTTCGTGAATGGCCTGCCGAATCTTCGTAACATTTTCGGGCGTTGTGCTCGAAGATGGTCGTCCAGAACGCTCGTCATCATCGACAGAGGTTCGGCCATTTTTAAAACGTGAATGCCACACAAAAGTTTGTGCACGACCCAAATGCTTGCTTTAGCATTTCATAGGTTTCCGTAGCCGTTTTGGCGAGTCTTTGGCAAAATTTGATGCACACGCCATTCCGAAATCGCAGGAGGGTCGGTGTAATGCACTACCAAAACGCCCGTAACTAAGAAACACATGCTAATCCGATGATGCCGGCTGGCACACTGATTCACTATGAATGTAGGCCGCACCCCCTAAAGGCAGAAGCTCGTACTACATCCGGTTCGCCCGCTATTGACACAGTCTTTCAACTTTCCGATCGCACCTCGTATATATATATATATATATATATATATATATATATATATATATATATTCCAGAACCGACGTAGAAAAACCGTTTATCGTGCTCCCCGCTAATTCAGCGGCCCCCAAAGAAATTTTCAGACGCCACCGTTCGCTGTTTTACATAAATCTCCACAGGCGGATTTACTGGAGCGGATTTTGTGTTGTTATAAGTGAATTGTCATAATTTTTAAGCGCGCCACCTACTTTGGAGAATATGCATTAATCCATTAATCATCTCGCGAGATCGGTTCATAAATTTATTTTACAAGCTAACGCATTTATGAGGGAAGGATTTTTGAATCGGTCCAGTCCAAGGAAGCATTACGTGGGGCAGAACATTAAATATGAATGTCTTCAGCAGAATTTAAGTTCTCTAACAGAATGACCAAGATACACATTTCTTTTTTTGTTTGTAAATTGTCAGCCATGCAGGAATGAGCTGAACATTATTTTAAAATTCCTTCAACTGGAAAGTTGTTTTGGTTCGTGAACAACTTTCATAACAAGATAATTAAAATCGATTTTCCAATTCTTATACGCTGGACGTACTCCAGTTGGTCGAGAAGAGACAAGGTTAGTCCACCACAGCCATCAGCCCATCAGCCAGTCATGGGGACGGTTCATGCACCTCAGAAAATGTGATTTCTAGATAAGATCTCTACAGTTTCAGAGTTCGACAGTGAGCGGATATCGTCGCAAGCTGTTGAAGGCTTGCTGGAGATTGTCTGCGGTCGAACGACCGTTAAGTGGCTAACAATTATACAGTAGAAGAACCTGCTAAGGGCTTCAGTAGTTTCCTCAGTCGCTCCAGGAGCAGTCTTCATACGTCAATTCAGGCAAATATTGGTACAGTCCCTTAAAAAGCAGGCCACTTCCCTCCTGCTGCTGTTTAAAGAGAATATTAAAGGAGATAGCCGATGATCAGGTGATGGGCGAGATCTTTCTTTTAAGACGCCTAGCGGTTAGAACGCTGGCCTTGTAATCCTGGGGGTCTCGGGTTCGATTCCCGGCGGTGCCCGAATTTATAACTTGTGTTGGGCAAGGCCGTGGTCTAGGCAACACGGAGTTTTCCTCCGTGGCATCCCAACAGTTACTCCATTCACACACAGAAGAAGGCAATGGCAAACCACTTCTGGATCATCTGCCAAGAACGTATATGAACAGGTCCCAGTCCGAGAAAAGGATGAAAGGATCCTGTTCATATGGACCTGTCGTCAGACAGAACACTAAATAATAATAAGATGAGGTGGTCTAGCGGTTAGAACGCTGGCCTTGTAATCCTGGGGGTCTCGGGTTCGATTCCCGGCGGTGCCCGAATTTATAACTTGTGTTGGGCAAGGCCGTGGTCTAGGCAACACGGAGTTTTCCTCCGTGGCATCCCAACAATTACTCCATTCACACACAGAAGAAGGCAATGGCAAACCACTTCTGGATCATCTGCCAAGAACGTATATGAACAGGTCCCAGTCCGAGAAAAGGATGGAAGGATCCTGTTCATATGGACCTGTCGTCAGACAGAACACTAAATAAAAATAATAATCTTTCTTTATTTTCGTCATGAAGACGGCAATGTTGTGGTTGTCGTAAGCCTGCAAAGTAACCACTGCGACGAGCTTTACGTCTCTAAGAACTACAATCTAACCCCACTGAGAAGAGTCCTTCTTGAGAAGCTGATAGTCGCTCGGATAAGCAAAAAAACTCTACGGCTTTTACGGAACGCGAAGATCTCGTTACCTCGATCACGAGAGCCCGACGCTGTGTCAAATCCTGATCCAAACGAGTCCATGTGAGAGTTTAATTTCTTACGTCGGTGAAGACGGCGTTGGTGATCCGGGTCGTAGGTCGATAGCAACGGCGCCACAACCCAGCACCAGAAGAACTAGGGGCGAAGTTACTGTTGAACGTGGACATAAATATTATGAAACACGCTATATGAACCCTGTACCGGAGTGCAACAATTTCGACAGAAATTATGAACGGGCTGCAAACTCCAAGCGAGAGATACATTTGTTTACATCGGCCTTGAACTAAAATGAGATGAGCTGAACAGAGTTTATGACCAAGAGCGAGTGGTAACGATTATAATCGGTGTGTAGAACCCAACTCGTTTGCTGGTGCCAAGAACAAGGGAATAGCCGCTGCGCGTAGGGGGGGGGGGGGGGGTTCCACCTTATCAAACGAGCTTCCATCAGTCAGGACGTGTTATTCGTCGACTTCACCGGGAACGGCGTTCCGTCTTTCGATTCGCGTGTGAAAGCCTGTCATGTACGACCAGAAACGGACAGATTTCGACGCGAACAACATGTCACTGGAAGAAACTCCACGGCTTCATATTTTAAATCCCTGTCATCACGTACAAAGAGGTTTTCACGGCTGTGGGTGAGTCCGAAGATGTCGGGTTATTGGTTCAAAAAGCTGGTGGCACGTATAGTTACCGGTGGGATTTAAGGGTTTCCGAATCTATTTAGAAGTCAGCTACAATCAGTACGTGCGTCAGAGGCGATGGACTGACTGCAATTTCTAACTCCCCGTCGAAAATATTTTGGGTCACGTAGCCCAATAAACTGCGAAAACACGGGGTCCAGCGTCCAATTTTATGATGACCTAAATTTATAACAGTCGAAAACTACTTCACAAATATTAAATTTCAAAATAAACCCAACCATATCAAAACATAGGAGGACAGATGCGAGTTATTTTAACACTTCTGCGTATTTTGGTTGCTTGTTTCCGATTGGAACCACCTTGTTCCTCCATTGAACAGATTTTCTAAAGATATTCAGACAAATAGAGCACAGTAATTTACAAGCCCGTGTGCACAGTAATTGGCACAATAAACCTTGGATGAACGCAATGTCTCTCGAAAGGAATTGGAGCAGACGAACTAAGCTACCGGCTCTTAAGGATTTGGTTGGATCACATCACGAGACGCGGTGGTTGGAATTCCTTCAACCAACCGCGACATCCCGCTGATATAATATTTTACTGTTTTAATGGGGGTGTAGTGGACTTTGAAGTTTATTACCACATCATTTAGAGGCAATTATGGCTGAAAGCCTGGAATTCTGGCCTCCCGCGAGGTTTCGTGGTGTCTTACAAAGGCAGACCTGCCAGTATTTAACTCGGTTGGGACTGACAGCTTAATTTCCAGCATTCTTTTCACGAAAAAAAAGAACTGTCCCTTCTCTAGATAAATTCTTGGGTTCAATATTTCAAACGTCACTTAGTATACTTGGTTAAGTTAATGGAATTAATGACATCCACGAGGCGTATTCGCTAGAGTTAAGCTCGGTCACTGTTAGAGAAAACGTCCGCTTGGAAACCGAACAGTTCAGGTGAAAGGTCTTCCAGTGGACTGGTGTTTCGTGATTTACCTCAGCCCCTCCAGACAAATGCCATGGTATCTTTTGCCTGGGGACGAACGATTTCGAATGGGGTTTATATAATTTGACTGAAATAATATGCGACAACGCGTCGTTAAACAGCATGCCAACCAATGCACCACCAAGAGAAGTTAGCTGAGAGACTATTTTAAGTTTCGGAGTACATTTTCATTTTACATCATCTCACAAGCGAATGTGCCTGGTTTCGAAATGCATTCGTAATTTCCAGTTGGCACGTGGGGAACACGTGATAGGTTGAGCTGCTTGTTTGTTTGTTTGTTTGTTTGTTTGTTTGTTTGTTTGTTTGTTTGCATACTCCGAAACTTTTAGAACAGACCACACTCGAACTGTGTGATCTTAGAGGTACACGAGCTGTATTTTAGAATAATGTTCTAATTTTGTATGTGTTTCGACGAAACTTGGATCTTATTTGATTCCCAAACAGTCTGCAAATCTTTCTGAAACTCTGTCAAGCTTAAAATAAGGCTGTTGTCCTAACATCTTGTCGTTGTCATCCACGTCTGCGCCAGGACATGGGTCCCAAATCGTGGTCCGCGGAGACCATCAGTGACCCGTAAAATATTCATTGCGTTGGTACGCGTAACACCTGGAATTTTAAAAGATAAGAAATAATACATGTACAGGAACAGAGGACGTGCCGAGAATATATCAAGTTCAGTACCCACAAAAATCATTACGTGATCTGCGAAACTTTTCAGCAGGGTCCGGGAACCATTTCTCCATACGAGCTGTGTGAATGATACGCTCTTCTCAAAACCTTTATAACCGTCCACTTGTGTTAGTCTAAGCACTTAGCAGTTGCTGCTTCATGAATAACGTATGAGCGAATAAACATGACCGTCCGTGTATCTTCCAGCAGAAGAAGATTTCTCATTGGTTGCCCTCAGCACTAAAATTTACGTCTTTAGTAATTTCAGGACCGTAACAGTTGCAGAATTAAGGGAACCCCCGCTCCATATCCGAACCTACAATTAACTAAATCGCCTTTTTTAAGGCTTTGACCGGGATGTTCTTTTGTTAAATCTTATGTGGTACCGCCTGATTCGACTTCTAATGGTTAAGTGAAGTGTTTTATTCGCGGTACGGTCTGGATTCGTAAATATTATGAAGACGATCTTCGGCTTCAAATGGTTAACCAGCTGATTTTCGTAATGGTGAGGTGTAGTGTTTTCTTCGCGGTACGGACTGAATTCGTAAATAATATTCTGACGATCTTCGGCTTCAAAGGGTTAATTAATGTTTTAAAGTTCTCTGTTATTCTGCTCTGAGCAGCGGTTGATGGACAAGTTCTAACTGCGATATCTCAATATGTCGGAAATCATGACCGATCAATAATATGCCGACAAGAGAAAGGAAAATTCTATAATTTAGAAATCGTAACATGTACATACGAATTACGCGTGCGTGGAGACTGCGCTGTACAAGCTTTGGACCAAGGCTTACGGCAACAGGGACCATGGAAATGTGATGATGAGTTGTTTGCACGTGACTTCATCTTGGAAGTTGTGTCATGGCGTAATCCATCCATTTCCAGAGATGTCGCAGGCGGATTACTTGCACAACAGAAGTTATACCTGTCAATTAAGCTCCCTTTGGACCATTGCAGTGCATGAGATGGATTGATCGAGCTGTAGTATTAGACGGCGTCTGGTCCTGTAAGGACACCCACTGGCAGAGATCTGATTCCTCTCCCGCCTTGTCTCTCCCTTCCGTCTGCGCCATGCCCTCCACTTCTCACATGTCTCGAGCCGATGTCGCACGTGATATATCGATACTATTGAACGAGTCGCCACGGGCAACAAGAAACGTCGACAAAAAGTGATATAATTCTTGTGGTTGTTAGGCATACATACAAGAAAAGTCTTGGCTCGTACAATTTTTCAATCCATTTTTTTTGTGGCACGAAAGAGAATCTCCCTCTCTACGTCCAGAGTGGTCCATGGGACGTCTTCTTCGTCATATGAGGTAGGGTTGGTGCTCTAACGATTTATCTGAACAGGAGTGGTAAGACGAATAATAATAAGAAGATGGCGATGACTGTCTTCAGGAGTGCTGTGCCCTGTTGTCTGGTAGACGTTTACTGACATTACAGACGTTATTACTACGTGCATCATCAGGCTGTCGATGACCTCTGAAACGTCGATAAACTTCTGCGAAACTACACGGTGCAACATCCCAGAAGGCACGTAATCTTCACACTCGACGCCGTGAGGACCTGAAATATCACCAAAAGTGGCAAGTTTCAGGTGTTTAATGGTGTTGTAAGCATATATTCGGTATGCATTCACTGCAATCTGACGTGTGTATAAATGCCGATATGATGCAAAAATGGGTCTAATTTCCTTCCAAAAACAAGGATGTCACGAGTGTTTGTATCAGCTTGTAGTTCTCTGATTACTTCAGAACAAAGAAACAGATTTTGTTCGAAATCTGGAAGGAAATCACACCACTGCAGTCTTGCGTACTCTTTGGATTCCAGTCATTAATTATATCAAATGGCGGTTGTGCGAACTCCTCGCATGCATCGTTGTTAAGTCGATTTGTTCTTGCAGAATGAAACAGACATGGCGGATAAGCCAAATGTGTACTTAAGATGTATTTTCCTGCAGGGTCTTTGGAAAATCACGGCAGAACCTCAGTCAGGACATGAGCTCGGGATCTCCTGATTACGAGCGCCACTTCCAAACGATGTTCATATGTTGTTCGCGTAATAAACACAAAGAACTCTACAAATGCATTTACGATGTTTCCGTAAAATGAGCAGTTATCACGAAATTAGATGCAGGGAAAAGTGATTTCGTATCATCAAGCATCCCCTCCCCGGAGTGGGCCCTGGTTTGGGAGCTGAAACACAGAAACTGACCCACACACAGACGGATATCTCCTTCGTATCACTCATTTGCTTTATAAATGCATAAAACGTGAGAAACGACACGAAACAGACAGGCCCAGGGCATGCAAGCAGTAACGTGGTTGGACTGAACGCCAGTTAGAATACGGGCCACCGCAAACACACACAAATATTCCCCGCGAGGTCTTGACCCTTTCGGGGAATGGGCGTGTGGTCCTGTAAGGCACGCGATCCACACTGCGCCGAAGGGCAATGGAACATGTGGACTGGTAAGTCAGAACGGTAACCAGGAACAGCAAAGACAGACGAGGATGTGCGTTGCCGTGGGTCATCTATCGCGTAAAACGCGGAGTTTGGTGAACCTAGATGATGATGATGATGATGATGATGATGATGATGATGATTCTGCTTCAGAAAATTTCATTCGACGGACTGTCTTCACCACTATCAAAGCATTACGAAATTAATTCATCTTCTTATTCGTAGTGATATATTTATCGCTCTGCTACGAAGTGGCACAGAATTGGAATTTAAGAAACATCGTTCAGAAAAACAACCAATCTCTGATTCTGCGTTGTCACATATTCACCGGTCAAAGGTCACGGCAATCGATTCTTCGTGTTTCGAGATTTAACTAAGCGTGTTTCTATGCTCATACGAGGTGCGATCGGAAAGTTTCAAGACTGTGTCAATAGAGGGCGAACCGGATGTAGTACGAGCTTCTGCCTTTAGGGGGGTGCGGCCTACATTCATAGTGAATCAGTGTGCCAGTCGGCATCATCGAATTAGCATTTGTTTCTTAGTTACGGGCGTTTTGGTAGTGCATTACACCGACCCTCCTGCGATTTCGGAATGGCGTGTGCATCAAATTTTGCTAAAGACTCGCCAAAACGGCTACGGAAACCTATGAAATGCTAAAGCAAGCATTTGGGGAGTCCGCAAACTTTTGTGTGGCATTCACGTTTTAAAAATGGCCGAACCTCTGTCGATGATGACGAGCGTTCTGGACGACCATCTTCGAGCACAACGCCCGAAAATGTTACGAAGATCGACGTCGTACCATCAACGACTTGTGCGACATTGTTGGGATAGGCTATGGGACCTGTCAGCTGATTCTAAAGGAAGAACTCCACATGCGACGCATCCTGTCTGAGGACCAGAAGCAGAATCGACTTGACTTCTCGTTTGTCAGGAGCTCAAAGATCTTGCAAGAACCGACCCCAACTTCCTTTCTAAGCTCCGTGTGACTTCTTCCTCTTCCCAAAGATGAAAATTCAGCTTAAGGGAAGGAGATAAGGCCTCAGTCATTCCACATGGATTCTTTCAATGAGCTTCCTCGGCTGAAAACCAGCGAATGTCTTGTTCCCTCCATTCGTGCCACCAATTTCGTCGTTCTTAACCTTAATAATGTTATATGAAAAATGCAGATTAAAACGCGTCTCCTGATGCCACTTCCATGTTTCTGCGTAGTTTCAAATGCTCTCCTCAACACCCTGTTTTCGAAAGCCCTTCAAACATAACACAGATAAAATAGACCACGTTTCAAGTCTGGAATTAGCGGGGTTTTTTTTACAGCAGTGTAAGAAATGTTGGATTACTACTCCGTATGCTTCCATCTTGTCCCATTTATGACGATCTCTGCTGTTCATTTATCACCCACATCATTAAGCTCTGGCAGCTGATGAAAGCTTCTTCATTAAGGAAGTTCTGAGCGTAACTTTGGAGCTGAGTCCAAGACGGAATAACTTTAATATTTATGGATTTTATTTTGTATTCAGTCTTTATAAAGCTGCTGAACAGAACGCAAATCTCAAAAGGCGAAACGATTCGGTAAGAAGCCCCATCCAGGTACATCAACAGTAGGGAGCTCTTCGGGGCCCGAACATGATGCTGCCAGGCATCGAACCCGGTCATTAAGTCACGTTCTAGGGGTAAGGATACAGGAGCGTCGAGCTGAGAATCTTCTCCATCTGGTACCGGTCCATACGAAGAGCTTTGCCTCCGCGCCACCCATGCACTATCATTGAGTGTGTGGCACCTTGCCTTACCATTCGCGCGACGTCCCATAAGACACTGTTGCATCCTTCCTCTTGTAACTGATTATAATCGTGGCCGGAGACGAGAATGTTCGCCCACCGAGTTTCGTAGTCACTTATTTTCCATTTAACACTGATACAGAGCATTAAACTCGGTCATTGAAAACAAAAAAACGCATTTCATTCTCGTAAGAAGTGAGTAACCGCCACGGTGGTCTAGCGGTTAGAACGCTGGCCTTGTAATCCTGGGGTCTCGGGTTCGATTCCCGGCGGTGCCCGAATTTATAACATGTGTTGGGCAAGGCCGTGGTCTAGGCAACACGGAGTTTTCCTCCGTGGCATCCCAACAATTACTCCATTCACACACGGAAGAAGGCAATGGCAAACCACTTCTGGATCATCTGCCAAGAACGTATATGAACAGGTCCCAGTCCGAGAAAAGGATGGAAGGATCCTGTTCATATGGACCTGTCGTCAGACAGAACACTAAATAAAATAATAATAAGTGAGTAGCAACGTTTCTCTCGGGTGCGTGTACAAAACTACAAGAATTTGAAATACGAAGGGAAAATACCTTAGAAAAATTAAACGTCTTTAAATACTGACGAAGCCACCCGACTCTTACGTGTTCCCTTGATTTCCCATCATTCCGCGAAGTGCGTTAATAAATAACCAAGAAATTAATTGAGGAACTCACAATGGACTATTAGGGACCCGGACTCAGCAAGGGGCGAAGAGTTTCCATTAAACATCGGCTTCATCACACAAGTCGCGGAGCATCGGCAACGTCGCATATAGGTCCGGGTCTCGTGCATCTTCCGACGGCAGGTAATTAGCTGATGTGGTTGCTTGTGGGTCAGGAGGAGGCCGACCTTCGTTGCTGATGGCAGGGGATCATAGAACGACTTGAATGCGCGTTCAATTGTGGCTGGGTCTTCGGGACAGCGGAAGGAAGGAATGAGACGACGAGAAGGTATTAGGAGATAAAAGGAACAAAAGGGAATGAAGACATTAAATCAAGGATACGGCAAGACAGTGAAGGAACGAAGCCTGCCTCAAAACATCAACGCGGTAGGAACCAACGGGTGATAAAGAAAGTTGTACCGCGGTCCGAATTTGCTCATGACGTCAGTGAGAATGAAAAGGTGTCGTCTGAATCTGCCAAGGAATGACGCGCCCTCCAGTGATTTCGTGGACAGAAACACGACAGCTGGCAGCGGGCTGGACGTGTTTCATTCCCGGCACAGCCGGAGATAGTACTCGACGTTCTAGACCACACGCTAATTACTTGTGTTTTCAAATAAAGAAGAATTTCCAGGGCAGCGGAAGAAATATTTTACCGCAGACCCTGCGTGTTCATAAGAAGAGCGATGAGACGGGAAATATCACCGCTGTTATCGAATACACGCGCGCACACGAGGAAGTTAACAGTAGAATAAATTCGGGGAAGGTTTGCTATACGAAGCTGTTCATAATTCTCTGTCTTCCCGTCTGCAATCTGAAAATGTAAGCTGACTCTTCTTTGATATGGGTATGAAACGTGGTCTCCCACTTTGCGGTTTAATAAAAAACCCCACAGAGGCTGTTTGAGAACGAGGTGTTTATGATGAGATTTGGACTTACGTGAGATAAGGTGACAGGAGGCTGGAGAAAATTGCACAGTTAGGAGCTCAGTAATTGTAGTGGTCACCACGTATCATTACGATGATCAAATCAAGGAGAATTATATTGCGGGGGGGGGGGGGGGGGGTGTAGCGCGCACAGGGGGAGATGAGAAATTGAAGCCCGACTGCTGTACCTGAAAGAGAACATCATTTTTCCATCACAGAGGCCAACTTGCAATAACCGGTGGTGATAGATTTCCACGAAACCGATAAATGCAAAATACAGAATTGCTGATATTAAGGTCGATGAGCAACCAATCACCAATTAGCTTTATTTTTTATTTTATTGTATTTTATACCTGAGCATCTGCGGGTCCCAACTTTTCCTTGGCTTGATCTATTAGACATTCGGTAGGTCTCCTTGGATGAGGGATCGGCCCGTCGCAAGGCCTCTACCTGTACACAGGACAACGCGGACAAACATCCATGGCCTGAGTGGGATTCGAACCCACGGTCCCAGCGGCACAAGGCCCACGCGGTCACTTGGCTTTAAAGGGCTGTAATGGATTCATCTGGCTCACGATCGGGATGAGTAGGTAGCCCCTGTGGCCATGGCAATGAACCTTCGGGCTCCATAAAAGGATTGGAAATTTCTTGATTAGCTGAACGAACTGTCCTTCGAAGGACTCCCTTGAATGTACTGGCCACGTTAAAAACTAAAGAACACGAGGTTAATGTACAGACAGTCTCGCCAACTTGATGGTGTAAAGATACTTACAATTCCCAATACGCCCAGTTTTCCGTCGTAATTTTAACTTCCAAAATTCCGGGGGTTTTTTTTTCCAGGAAAATCCCGCGTTATTCCGCACTTCGCAGATAGTGGCTTACATGTACACACATAGGAAGTTGGCCTTTCTTCGCCCGGGATCGTCCTAAAACAAACTCAACTGAAATAGAGGAATTTATAGCAATTTTATGAGTAATTTATACGTACAAATAATACAGCCTGTGTGCATTCCCGTCGATCATGAACGGTAGTTGTGACGCCATCTACATTTCGCTTTACGGTTTAACGGTGGCCAAACACCGAAACAATAGAGCGCACGCATCTCCATATTGTTTATTATTATTATTATTATTATGTAGCCCTATATAACAGTTTGGTCTAAAAAATTAACTATTTTTCGCACTCAGGGCAGCATGTTTCGACAATAATCCATCATCTTCGGGTTTATAAAAGGAAACTGATATGGTATGTATAAGTCTAAACAAAGGCAGACAGCAGATGTCACAGACAAGGGCTGAATTGGTGCCACCACGGGGGAGGACGACTAGGGGGTAGACAGGCTGGCAACCGGAGGACGCCGCGTTAAGGAACACACAGCCTACACAGGGCGATTCAGTATTTAGGGTATGTTGTATGAGCACAGACAAGCAAAAAGCTTTGATTTCCAATCCTCTATAATTGATAAGTGTTGCGAATTTCTTGGACTGTACAGACCGCACGTGTCCACCATTCACGTAGGATTTCAGGTATTAACGGCGATGAGTATGAAGATTTCTGTCTTCTGGGTTGTTGCGCTGTGTAGTCTGGTCGATGTTAACCAACGTTTCGGAGGTCATACTGCCTCCATCATCAGGGCGATGAGTATGAAGATTTCTGTCTTCTGGGTTGTTGCGCTGTGTAGTCTGGTCGATGTTAACCAACGTTTCGGAGGTCATACTGCCTCCATCATCAGGGCGATGAGTATGAAGATTTCTGTCTTCTGGGTTGTTGCGCTGTGTAGTCTGGTCGATGTTAACCAACGTTTCGGAGGTCATACTGCCTCCATCATCAGGGCGATGAGTTCGAAGATTTCTGTCTTCTGGGTTGTTGCGCTGTGTAGTCTGGTCGATGTTAACCAACGTTTCAGAGGTCATACTGCCTCCGTCATCAGGGCGACGAGTATGAAGATTTCTGTCTTCTGGGTTGTTGCGCTGTGTAGTCTGGTCGATGTTAACCAACGTTTCGGAGGTCATACTGCCTCCATCATCAGGGCGATGAGTACGAAGATTTCTGTCTTCTGGGTTGTTGCGCTGTGTAGTCTGGTCGATGTTAACCAACGTTTCAGAGGTCATACTGCCTCCGTCATCAGGGCGACGAGTATGAAGATTTCTGTCTTCTGGGTTGTTGCGCTGTGTAGTCTGGTCGATGTTAACCAACGTTTCAGAGGTCATACTGCCTCCATCATCAGGGCGATGAGTACGAAGATTTCTGTCTTCTGGGTTGTTGCGCTGTGTAGTCTGGTCGATGTTAACCAACGTTTCAGAGGTCATACTGCCTCCGTCATCAGGGCGACGAGTATGAAGATTTCTGTCTTCTGGGTTGTTGCGCTGTGTAGTCTGGTCGATGTTAACCAACGTTTCGGAGGTCATACTGCCTCCATCATCAGGGCGATGAGTTCGAAGATTTCTGTCTTCTGGGTTGTTGCGCTGTGTAGTCTGGTAGATGTTAACCAACGTTTCAGAGGTCATACTGCCTCCATCATCAGGGCGATGAGTATGAAGATTTCTGTCTTCTGGGTTGTTGCGCTGTGTAGTCTGGTAGATGTTAACCAACGTTTCAGAGGTCATACTGCCTCCTCCATCAGGGCGATGAGTATGAAGATTTCTGTCTTCTGGGTTGTTGCGCTGTGTAGTCTGGTCGATGTTTACCAACGTTTCAGAGGTCATACTGCCTCCATCATCAGGGCGATGAGTATGAAGATTTCTGTCTTCTGGGTTGTTGCGCTGTGTAGTCTGGTCGATGTTAACCAACGTTTCGGAGGTCATACTGCCTCCATCATCAGGGCGATGAGTATGAAGATTTCTGTCTTCTGGGTTGTTGCGCTGTGTAGTCTGGTAGATGTTAACCAACGTTTCAGAGGTCATACTGCCTCCATCATCAGGGCGATGAGTACGAAGATTTCTGTCTTCTGGGTTGTTGCGCTGTGTAGTCTGGTCGATGTTAACCAACGTTTCAGAGGTCATACTGCCTCCGTCATCAGGGCGACGAGTATGAAGATTTCTGTCTTCTGGGTTGTTGCGCTGTGTAGTCTGGTCGATGTTAACCAACGTTTCGGAGGTCATACTGCCTCCATCATCAGGGCGATGAGTTCGAAGATTTCTGTCTTCTGGGTTGTTGCGCTGTGTAGTCTGGTAGATGTTAACCAACGTTTCAGAGGTCATACTGCCTCCATCATCAGGGCGATGAGTTCGAAGATTTCTGTCTTCTGGGTTGTTGCGCTGTGTAGTCTGGTCGATGTTAACCAACGTTTCGGAGGTCATACTGCCTCCATCATCAGGGCGATGAGTTCGAAGATTTCTGTCTTCTGGGTTGTTGCGCTGTGTAGTCTGGTAGATGTTAACCAACGTTTCAGAGGTCATACTGCCTCCATCATCAGGGCGATGAGTTGGAAGATTTCTGTCTTCTGGGTTGTTGCGCTGTGTAGTCTGGTCGATGTTAACCAACGTTTCAGAGGTCATACTGCCTCCATCATCAGGGCGATGAGTTCGAAGATTTCTGTCTTCTGGGTTGTTGCGCTGTGTAGTCTGGTCGATGTTAACCAACGTTTCAGAGGTCATACTGCCTCCATCATCAGGGCGATGAGTTCGAAGATTTCTGTCTTCTGGGTTGTTGCGCTGTGTAGTCTGGTCGATGTTAACCAACGTTTCAGAGGTCATACTGCCTCCTTCATCAGGGCGATGAGTTCGAAGATTTCTGTCTTCTGGGTTGTTGCGCTGTGTAGTCTGGTCGATGTTAACCAACGTTTCGGAGGTCATACTGCCTCCATCATCAGGGCGATGAGTTCGAAGATTTCTGTCTTCTGGGTTGTTGCGCTGTGTAGTCTGGTCGATGTTAACCAACGTTTCAGAGGTCATACTGCCTCCGTCATCAGGGCGACGAGTATGAAGATTTCTGTCTTCTGGGTTGTTGCGCTGTGTAGTCTGGTCGATGTTAACCAACGTTTCGGAGGTCATACTGCCTCCATCATCAGGGCGATGAGTTCGAAGATTTCTGTCTTCTGGGTTGTTGCGCTGTGTAGTCTGGTAGATGTTAACCAACGTTTCAGAGGTCATACTGCCTCCATCATCAGGGCGATGAGTTCGAAGATTTCTGTCTTCTGGGTTGTTGCGCTGTGTAGTCTGGTCGATGTTAACCAACGTTTCGGAGGTCATACTGCCTCCATCATCAGGGCGATGAGTTCGAAGATTTCTGTCTTCTGGGTTGTTGCGCTGTGTAGTCTGGTCGATGTTAACCAACGTTTCAGAGGTCATACTGCCTCCTTCATCAGGGCGATGAGTTCGAAGATTTCTGTCTTCTGGGTTGTTGCGCTGTGTAGTCTGGTCGATGTTAACCAACGTTTCGGAGGTCATACTGCCTCCATCATCAGGGCGATGAGTTCGAAGATTTCTGTCTTCTGGGTTGTTGCGCTGTGTAGTCTGGTCGATGTTAACCAACGTTTCAGAGGTCATACTGCCTCCGTCATCAGGGCGACGAGTATGAAGATTTCTGTCTTCTGGGTTGTTGCGCTGTGTAGTCTGGTCGATGTTAACCAACGTTTCGGAGGTCATACTGCCTCCATCATCAGGGCGATGAGTTCGAAGATTTCTGTCTTCTGGGTTGTTGCGCTGTGTAGTCTGGTAGATGTTAACCAACGTTTCAGAGGTCATACTGCCTCCATCATCAGGGCGATGAGTTCGAAGATTTCTGTCTTCTGGGTTGTTGCGCTGTGTAGTCTGGTCGATGTTAACCAACGTTTCGGAGGTCATACTGCCTCCATCATCAGGGCGATGAGTTCGAAGATTTCTGTCTTCTGGGTTGTTGCGCTGTGTAGTCTGGTAGATGTTAACCAACGTTTCAGAGGTCATACTGCCTCCATCATCAGGGCGATGAGTTCGAAGATTTCTGTCTTCTGGGTTGTTGCGCTGTGTAGTCTGGTAGATGTTAACCAACGTTTCAGAGGTCATACTGCCTCCATCATCAGGGCGATGAGTTCGAAGATTTCTGTCTTCTGGGTTGTTGCGCTGTGTAGTCTGGTAGATGTTAACCAACGTTTCAGAGGTCATACTGCCTCCATCATCAGGGCGATGAGTACGAAGATTTCTGTCTTCTGGGTTGTTGCGTTGTGTAGTCTGGTAGATGTTAACCAACGTTTCAGAGGTCATACTGCCTCCGTTATCAGGGCGATTAAAAATATGAAGATTTCTGTCTTCTGGGTTGTTGCGCTGTGTAGTCTGGTCGATGTTAACCAACGTTTCGGAGGTCATACTGCCTCCTCCATCAGGGCGATGAGTATGAAGATTTCTGTCTTCTGGGTTGTTGCGCTGTGTAGTCTGGTCGATGTTTACCAACGTTTCAGAGGTCATACTGCCTCCATCATCAGGGCGATGAGTATGAAGATTTCTGTCTTCTGGGTTGTTGCGCTGTGTAGTCTGGTCGATGTTAACCAACGTTTCGGAGGTCATACTGCCTCCATCATCAGGGCGATGAGTATGAAGATTTCTGTCTTCTGGGTTGTTGCGCTGTGTAGTCTGGTCGATGTTTACCAACGTTTCAGAGGTCATACTGCCTCCATCATCAGGGCGATGAGTATGAAGATTTCTGTCTTCTGGGTTGTTGCGCTGTGTAGTCTGGTAGATGTTAACCAACGTTTCAGAGGTCATACTGCCTCCATCATCAGGGCGATGAGTACGAAGATTTCTGTCTTCTGGGTTGTTGCGCTGTGTAGTCTGGTAAATGTTAACCAACGTTTCAGAGGTCATACTGCCTCCATCATCAGGGCGATGAGTACGAAGATTTCTGTCTTCTGGGTTGTTGCGTTGTGTAGTCTGGTAGATGTTAACCAACGTTTCAGAGGTCATACTGCCTCCGTCATCAGGGCGATGAGTATGAAGATTTCTGTCTTCTGGGTTGTTGTGCTGTGTAGTCTGGTAGCTGTTAACCAACGTTTCAGAGGTCATACTGCCTCCTTCATCAGGGCGATGAGTACGAAGATTTCTGTCTTCTGGGTTGTTGCGCTGTGTAGTCTGGTAGATGTTAACCAACGTTTCAGAGGTCATACTGCCTCCGTCATCAGGGCGATGAGTATGAAGATTTCTGTCTTCTGGGTTGTTGCGCTTTGTAGTCTGGTCGATGTTAACCAACGTTTCAGAGGTCATACTGCATCCGTCATCAGAGTATGAAGATTTCTCTCTTCTGGGTTGTTGCGCTGTGTAGTCCGGTCAATGTTAACCAACGTTTCAGAGGTCATACTGCCTCCATCATCAGGGCGATGAGTACGAAGATTTCTGTCTTCTGGGTTGTTGCGCTGTGTAGTCTGGTCGATGCTTACCAACGTTTCGGAGGTCATACTGCCTCCTCCATCAGGGCGATGAGTATGAAGATTTCTCTCTTCTGGGTTGTTGCGCTGTGTAGTCCGGTCAATGTTAACCAACGTTTCGGAGGTCATACTGCCTCCGTCATCAGGGCGATTAAAAATATGAAGATTTCTGTCTTCTGGGTTGTTGCGTCGTGTAGTCTGGTAGAAGTTTACCGACGTTTTCTTAATGACTTACACTTTCGTAATATCAGGTATAGTACGAATAGATTGAAATGCATTGTCAGTGCGTTGCTCTAAGTCCTCAGATGACTCTAATGGACAGAAATCCCGCGATCGTCGTGTCCAAGAAACTTGAATTTATCTAGCGTCCAGGAAACAGTCCATCAAGACAGTCGCATGCAATACAACCGACGTCGGAGGATGTCCATCATCCGGCAATGAGCGCCGTCGACAGGTTTATCTGCAGACAGCCGCGGAGTCCGCGGTCTGTTAATCGCACGGGCAACAAGTCAGGACACGTCAACTCATCGCCGATAAAGCCGGCCCACACCTTGATCGAAAAACTTTCTCCACTGGGATTTTCACCAGCAAAAACTTGAATTACTCTGTACATGCGCTAAAGTGAATATTTATGTAAAGTAGAGTTTCTCGAAACGGCTTGTTTGTTGCACTGGAACTAACGACAATCAAATACTGAAGACTTTTAACGAATGTGTGTGTTTAAATGTCTCTTCATTTGCATATGCTATGCATTCTGCAATAAGAGTCGTTTACATTTCGTGTTTGGAACGATATGCATGTTTATTTACGTTTATAATAAATGTTACTGGCGCAATGCTGTAATATGTTCTTGCATTTACAACATCCGTGTTGGCGGGTCGTCTGTTATTTGAACTTTGTAATTGTTATTCAAACTGGAATCGTTAAATGTCCTTCAGATATGTACGTGTGTGCGCATATATATTCAAAATGCATTAAGACTACAGCCGAATCAGCAACGCGGACTTCAGCATTAACCAAGACGGAAAGCTAAATTTTTAACTGCAGATTAATTCAAACCGGCATATTAATTTAGAAGGAAGTCTTCCTGATTCATAAGTTCTAAGGTTCTCAAAGCGAGATGCATGGGGACTGACCCCAAAGTAACAAACTAACAAGCAAGCTTGTGTGTGCGCCTCCGCGATACAGAACATTTCTCGTCAGCTATTTATAACTTGTGTTGGGCAAGGCCGTGGTCTAGGCAACACGGAGTTTTCCTCCGTGGCATCCCAACAATTACTCCATTCACACACAGAAGAAGGCAATGGCAAACCACTTCTGGATCATCTGCCAAGAACGTATATGAACAGGTCCCAGTCCGAGAAAAGGATGGAAGGATCCTGTTCATATGGACCTGTCGTCAGACAGAACACTAAATAATAATAATAAGATGAGGTGGTCTAGCGGTTAGAACGCTGGCCTTGTAATCCTGGGGTCTCGGGTTCGATTCCCGGCGGTGCCCGAATTTATAACTTGTGTTGGGCAAGGCCGTGGTCTAGGCAACACGGAGTTTTCCTCCGTGGCATCCCAACAATTACTCCATTCACACAGAAGAAGGCAATGGCAAACCACTTCTGGATCATCTGCCAAGAACGTATATGAACAGGTCCCAGTCCGAGAAAAGGATAGATGGATCCTGTTCATATGGACCTGTCGTCAGACAGAACACTAAATAATAATAATATTTACGAGACAGGCTGACGTTACTGTACCAGGACATTAAAAACCAGTGAACGTGCTGACAGGGCGTGCGCATTATTCCACAGCCCTCCAGTTACTCTTGAGGTCAGTCATGTGGCCCCATTGAAATACCACGCTGACACCTACTTTACATTCAACGATTTCACGACGGGTCATAATCGGAGTCGATTCTATCTACGGACCTGGCCTAGATGTTCAGTGAAAATGGTAATCATAATAGTGGTCCGCGTTCAGACTACGAGGAACTTCATGGCAGTCCATATTTTCTGCTAATAGTAAGTGCATCTGAATCACTGCCTCCAGTGAGAGCCCAGAATGTGGACATGAGTGACGGATGGACAGACGGACGAGGTCGTGGCCTGTTTCAAGGCACTGCCGTACATTGTGCCGTAGAAAGTTAAGAGAAACCCGGGGCAGGACAACCGGAAGCCAACCAGAGAGAAAGGCTCTCGCCTCTGGAATGTATTTCGCAGAAGTGTACATGGCGTTAAAATAACTGAAATTGGTAATGTAAGATGATAAGTAAATAATCTCAGGATTTACTGAACGCAAACGGCCCCAAGCACATCATGTTCCGCTCCTGTACTTCGTGTTTTTCCTCAGTCCCTTGAAACAATAAGTAACTTAAGAACAAACCACTACTGATATCCACCTTCGTGCTTATCGCCAGGTTGAGGTGTAAAGGAAAATGGGATAGTCTGACTGATGATTTCGCGATTTTCCTCGGTTCCGCCCGAAAAGTGAATTATTCCTAAGAACACACCCTTCAGAATTCATGTGCCGACGACGACACCAGAGGGCCCATAACTTGTTCAATAGAAACTGTGGCGCTGGATAAATCACAGTTAAACACTCGTGGCAGCCATTGTCGAAGAAACCTGCTTTTGAAACCCCTGTATGTGGATGCTATTTCGTCTCGTTTAACGTTTTAACGGTCGTTACCTGCTGAAACACGTTAATTTTTGTGGGTCACAAGCCCCTCACTTGACATGAGAATTTTAAAATACAGAACACGTTCTCCTGTGACTTCGGCACGCCTTTTAAAGCAGCTGGTTTAAAGTTCCAAGCGAAGTGTTGGTCTCACACCGCCGGGTGGAATGAGATTAATCAGAACTTTTCTGTTTGTGATAGTACTTGGTCTGATCCAGAACAGCTTCCTGGCCTGCAGTTAATGTTTAGTCCCTATAGAGACCTCAGGAGCCATCAGTGGTTCCCGTGATTTGCCCGAATGCTTCGTATCTTCCTTTCGCCGTGATGTCTTGTTCTTTTGATAGCCAACTGGCGAAGTACTCTGTAGAAATTCATTAGCATTGCTCTCCACGAAAAACTTCTGCGTCAACCAGAACTTAGCTAAATGTAGGCGATTAATCAACAAACCACCCCAGTTCTGAAGACATATAACTGGACGGTATGAACGGCGTTCGATGTGAACGTGATCGAGGGCGTCCATGCCATGCCAGTGTGCGAGTGTCGGTGCTAGTAGAATACGGAGTTCTACGAGTGCCTGGGGTAAACAGGCGTTCGGTTATCGTCAAAATGTGTTGAAGTGCCATGATGTAAAATGAAGCATAAAGGTGACGGTCTTAATACGCCAACGTGTAAATTAACGGTGACGGGAGAGGTCTGTTCATTGCCACAGCGAATTATTAATTTACTTTCACGTTTTTAACTCGGAAGGAAATGAAACATGGAGCTCAGATTTTAGAACGAACTACGTGGAGAATTCTAGACGACAGTCACGATTTGATTCTTCACGGTTGTCAACATTGACGTAGATTCTCTGATGATGTTACATTCCGTGTAGAATTTAATGGTCCATGTTGCAGAAAGCCTTTCAGCAGATAACGCCAGAGTAAAATATATTTAAGTGGTAAGTATTCGTAAATGGAAGATTACAAAGAAGAGTTCGTAAGAAAATGATTGGAACGCTCCTATTTTTGGAATAGAAATGAAGCAGACTTGCACGTCGCTAGTTCGTTCTGCGAAAGGGAATAATGCAGACAAGTTCTCTACCGGCGTATTTGAATGCAGGAAGAGTGCGAGGATGAAGTCACCACCAGCTACGGCAGTCTGCGTTAGAATTACAGGAAGGAAAAGGGTGTATATAAAAGAGACGGCCATGACAATTTGTACTTTGCGGCCCCGCTCTCCTTGCATCCCGATCAAAGACATTCCGTAACCGTGACTCTGTATCAACTGTAGAGGTTAACGCCGAACGGAATGAGACGACGACCCAGCGCTCATATACTCGATGTGCGTGGATAGACTTGGCTAAGATAATGAAAACTGAAGTCATGGTAGCCTGCGCCCTGGTTCGGATTCGAACCTTGTACCTCCGGAAAGTTTAAATGATGTACTGATGATGATTCTGTTCAGTCCATAGGCGACTGTTGGGGAAAATCTTTAAGTTCCGATAGTCCATAGCCCGCCCGCCGCTATCTGAAAGCCGTTTCGCAGTTTTAAAGCAAAGAAAATTCAAGAAAAACAACGCCGAATTATAATTGCGTTGGAGTAATTCAAAGGCATTAACCACTTTTTTATTGTTAGCATAGACGTGGGATTCGTTGTTAGAAATCATAAAACTGAAGAACAGTAAAGCGTATCGTTACTTTTCCTCGCGTACGTAGACGCGTGTACAGTCGTTCAAGGTGAGATATAAAATGTGCGTGAATGGATGTTTTTAGGTTTTCCGTGTTTAGTGATTACACAAATTGTGTCGAAATGTCCAAAGCTGTTTTTCGTTTCGCCCGCACAGAAAGTAATGGCCGTAAGACCATAATCGGGACAATTTTGATAATTCTAAATCTAAATCAAGTTTTGAAAACTTTTGATTCCTTTCTACAAAAACATCCCCACCAAACATAAGAGTATTGATTCCTTCGTGATACGAGGTTTAGAAGAAAAATTTCCTGTGAACAAGTTTCGGACAACGCGTGGCTGACGTCAAACGAATTCAAAGTTTTCAGTGTCTTTTCTTCTTGTAGAACGCAGAGATGAGAATAAAATATTTAATTTACTCCGCTTTTCGATTTGTGGTTAGGAGATATTTCCATGAACACATTTTAGCGGTATACAGCACAGGGTAATACAACATTTTCCTCTCTTGCGTTCTCTTGTAGTCTCGGCCCTGACGCCGGCTATTCTGACCGAGGTTTTCCTCTGTTCCTCCATAGTGATTGTAGGATGTGCCTTAAATTAGGCCACGGTCGCATCCTCCCATACCCTCATGCCATTCGACGGTGACCTGACGCTGAAATGCACTGCGGTTCTTGTCTCAAGCTCCGTGGCCTAGGAACTCTTGCCCCATTTGACGATCACTTATCATCATGATATCGTTCTAGACAATTCTTTCTTTTTCATTTTCGTTTTGTTTTGAAGTTTCCTGTTGTTACTACGCGCTATCCTCCCCACTCTGCACGTACGAACACGCGGCAATGCGTGACGTCGTTCCTTCGAGTCTACAGGTCTATTAACAAACCAGAGAAACTAATTAATCTGCCTGTCGGTCACATGTTTATTTATTTTTATTTATTTAGTGTTCTGTCTGACGACAGGTCCATATGAACAGGATCCTTCCATCCTTTTCTCGGACTGGGACCTGTTCATATACGTTCTTGGCAGATGATCCAGAAGTGGTTTGCCATTGCCTTCTTCTGTGTGTGAATGGAGTAATTGTTGGGATGCCACGGAGGAAAACTCAGTGTTGCCTAGACCACGGCCTTGCCAAACACAAGTTATAAATTCAGGCACCGCCGGGAATCGAACCCGAGACCCCAGGATTACAAGGACAGCGTTCTGACCGCTAGACCACCTCATCTTAATATTATTTAGTGTTCTGTGTGACGACAGGTCCATATGAACAGGATCCTTCCATCCTTTTCTCGGACTGGGACCTGTTCATATACGTTCTTGGCAGATGATCCAGAAGTGGTTTGCCATTGCCTTCTTCTGTGTGTGAATGGAGTAATTGTTGGGATGCCACGGAGGAAAACTCAGTGTTGCCTAGACCACGGCCTTGCCAAACACAAGTTATAAATTCAGGCACCGCCGGGAATCGAACCCGAGACCCCAGGATTACAAGGACAGCGTTCTGACCGCTAGACCACCTCATCTTAATATTATTTAGTGTTCTGTCTGACGACAGGTCCATATGAACAGGATCCTTCCATCCTTTTCTCGGACTGGGACCTGTTCATATACGTTCTTGGCAGATGATCCAGAAGTGGTTTGCCATTGCCTTCTTCTGTGGGTGAATGGAGTAATTGTTGGGATGCCACGGAGGAAAACTCAGTGTTGCCTAGACCACGGCCTTGCCAAACACAAGTTATAAATTCAGGCACCGCCGGGAATCGAACCCGAGACCCCAGGATTACAAGGACAGCGTTCTGACCGCTAGACCACCTCATCTTAATATTATTTAGTGTTCTGTGTGACGACAGGTCCATATGAACAGGATCCTTCCATCCTTTTCTCGGACTGGGACCTGTTCATATACGTTCTTGGCAGATGATCCAGAAGTGGTTTGCCATTGCCTTCTTCTGTGTGTGAATGGAGTAATTGTTGGGATGCCACGGAGGAAAACTCAGTGTTGCCTAGACCACGGCCTTGCCAAACACAAGTTATAAATTCGGGCACCGCCGGGAATCGAACCCGAGACCCCAGGATTACAAGGCCAGCGTTCTAACCGCTAGACCACCGTGTCACATGTAACACATAATTATTTTGTACGAAGCCAAAACAGATAGATCTTAAGCCGTTCACCGCGTGCCACATTCAGCTTCGAAATGTTTACTTAACGTATTTATCGTTACGGAGTGTACTCAACCAAATATAGGAACGTGCTGCTATAAAGTCATAAAAGGATGTAATATCTTCACTGTCCGTTAGATTTGTAGCAACACGAGAAATAATGAGATCCTCCAGTCGCATTGGTATGTCTGCTGTTTATTAGCCATAAAATGAACTGAAGATTCAGAAGAACAAGGAGGCGCGTACGTTGACTTGTCGCTCGCCTAATGCAGCTTCGTCCCGCGGGAATAATAAAAACGTTTACAGAATAATTCCGAGTTCTGCCGACTTACGTGTGATTTTCTCGTTGGAGTCGAGAGCTCGGAAGTACTGTGGACGCCCAGGTAGCATGAGAATGCCACCTGCTTGGCGCACTGGGGTTAAAGCAACACAGACACACGGTCCTGTTACGTTAACAAAAGTACGCGAGACAGGACTTCCTGTCCATCCAGCCTTGCTTTCGTTCTCTGTCTCCTTCCTTTTTAAATTCCTTCTTCCTTAGTTTATTTCCCTGTTTCTCCCGATTTTCGCCAGAATTTTAGATCTCTACATCAAAAACTGCACTCGCTCTCTCGTCACTAAACCTTATTTTCCGCCGTACAAACATTTCACGTCGTGCAAGGCGTTTCTAGAAGGGCTCACGGTTAAAATCCATGACTCGACGTACACGTACTGACAAATGCGTGTATTGTGCAGGATATTACAGCTGAGGGCGTCTGTAGACTTCGAGGCTTAAGGG